>NC_138769.1:549349876-550549876 GCF_965119305.1 Pelophylax lessonae | reverse complement strand
GTAGGCTGAACTTATAGGCTGCATGACTCAGGGAAAATGGCTGCCCCATAGGATTGCATGGAAGGCTCCGCCAAAACGGCCATGCGGTCGGAACGATCGTTCTGCTACCGCAAAATGGCGGCGGATGGCGCCAAAACAGCATGTAGTATTGCCCATAGAGAAGCCAAACATGCCTGCCCATACTTAAAATAGCGGACCGTGCAGATTCACCCCGCTGCGGCCACCACACACAGTCTGCACCCCCAACAAGCACCGAAGTGACCCAGGGAAGGGGACCCCTTAAAACATAAAGCACCGCAGCGCATGCACAAGCGATCCCCGCAGGGACCGCATGAGGGAGTCACACAAGCACAGACATGGGGGACACACAGCAACACAGGACTGCCACCCCAGACAGAGGCCCCACACAGAAGTACTTACCTGTACCAGATGGCGTGGGGTGCCTCTATGAATGGAAAGCCGCTGTCCTCATCTGACAGGGAGTGCCGTTAGCCAGGGACATGACACTGCAGCATCGCAGATGTGTCCAGTGAGGTAGCCACCTCACGGCTGCATCCCTGCTGCGAACAGGGATGGGTCGTTCATAATGCCAGGGCGAACCATAGCTGAACGTTCGATGGCGGGCTGGGGGTCCATCTGACCCTCTGCCCTGGAGACCCAGGGCGGCCCGTCTGAATCCCAGCACAGCATGAATCCATCTTCTTCCGAAGAGTCGACTAAAACTAAAGCTGACAAAATAAACAGCTAGTAAAGTAAGAAAAAACTGACATTTTCAAAGAAAATCAAATAAAAGATTAGATAGGCTGAGACTGTAGCCCCAGCACAGGGAAGCCTAACTACTCCTGACACTAGGCAGATTAAAACTGAGTTGGGAGTGGTCACTGCAGGGGGGTATTGACCAGATGGGACAGCCCTCATGGGTGTGTATATGCAAATGCCTTTGTTCTTTTGACTAAGTCTTATGCCTAGCTACTCCTGCGGAGCGGAAGTCAATACCCAACAGTGATGACTTAGAGGCGGCATCGACTGTCGGAGGACATAAGAGAAATTGGATTTTTGACTTACCGTAAAATCCATTTCTTTGATGTTCCTTGTTGGACACAGCACCCACCCCTCTGTGGAGTTGGCTTTCTTCTGACACTGCTTGTAACAAAACAGTCTCTATAGCTGAGTGTGGGTGTATACCCACTGAGACTGCCCATAGGCATAGTCAAGCTTTTTCCTGCCTAGTGTCCTACTCCTGTAGGGGGCAGTATAATCCAGTGGTTAAATATAATCAGGAGCTGTGTCCGTCAATGAACATCAGAGAAATGAATTTTACGGTAAGTCAAAAATCAAATTTTTATTAATAGGAGGCTGATACATTTGCATTACAGCTGTTGTCACTTCTACTTTGCTGTGGCCTTTGAATGAGGCAAAGGTAATGATGGCTGCTTAGAGGCCTCTGTACCAATATATACTTCATTACTGCAGCTTGCTGGGAGGGTGTAGATTAGGCCTTCTGGCCCTAGAGCCTGGAAAGGCGAGTGCCTCTGTTAGCCTGGGTTCACACTACTGCGATGCGGGAACCAGCGCGATTCTATCGCATCTCCCCTGCAGGCAGTTTACACTGCCCTCTGCAGGTGTCAATATAAAGTAAATGACACCCCCAGTGCGAACTGTGAATTTAGACAGGAATCATATCACGTGGGTGTGAACACCCATTCGATCCGATTCCAGTGTGGAAAAAAAAAAAAAAAAGGATTCCTGCAACATTTTTGTGTGAATGGGATACGAGTTAAGCCATACAAACTGTATGGCTGAATTTGCATCGCATGTGATCTGCACAGCAATGCGGTGTGAATCACATGGGATGTCTGTGTTTGCAAAAGTATGAACACAGGCTTAAGGTGCAAAGCATGTGGCAGCCGCTTTCTTAACCATATTCCTGCGCTTGGGCGCAGTGCTTGCTGGTTTTCGTGTAAATTGTTTTATTGAAGCTCAAAAGGGTCATAGTGCAGAGCGGATGCATGAAGACGTCATCGTGTGCATCTGCCATTTTGCCAGTTCTCCAGGTTCTGTAAGATGTGCTCAAAATGTCCTGGCATATATAGCACAGACCAGCTCCATGCAGTTCACCTACTTTAGGCCACAGCCCCTGCACAACCTACAGCACATCAGTGTCAGGGCACAGCAAGTATTGGGACACTTGTTTGCTGGAATGACTTGCTAATTGGGTGTTCTGGCTTGGGTCTACACTGCTCTTAGCTGGTTGGTTGGTTGGTTGTTCCCTAATAGGGTCCTCTAGGCCTATTAACTCTCAGAAAGCAATGACCTCGTGCAGGTGGTGTGGGGGGCATTCTCATGATGAGCAAGCTGTCCAGGACTGGTAGATAATCCAGCATTTCTAATTTATTCAACTGTATACCCATAAGAGGATAAATTAGTTCAATAATAAATCTTAAAAGTTCATCATTTGTCCAACTCCACTCCATATATTGGCACAGATTTTTTAAGTTGAACAGCTAGGTTGACTTGTGGCTGAGACACAATAACTTTACTCACAGAGAATAGCTATAGCCAAGAAGAGCAATCGACACATTTGGCTTCAGGTAGCTTGTTTATTTTCTAAAAAGGACTACAAATACACATGGCATTAACATAAATCACAGCAGACTTGGCGATAGAGATTCCTGTATTCATATTATATTGGCTACCCTGAACTGTATAAAAAAAAGTTTTCATTAAAGTTGGAGCAAATCTGGCTGCTGACATTTCACCCAAAGCCAGTGTGCAGTAAAATGCATCAAAACCAATTAAGCAATACAAGAGAAGCTGATTAGAACTAATGTGTAAACAAAGCAACACAATAGACATGTCTGCTATGTAAACCAAAAATGTGTCACTTTAAACCAACCTTTCTCAACCTTTTTACCCGAAAGAAACCCTGGAAGTCATTTTCAGGGCTCAGGGAACCCTTGATAAAATTATATCTACAACTTATGGCACATTAGCAAGATCAATAAGGTATAGATATATTAAGAATAGCAATGATAAATAATAAAGAATATGGCATTGTTCGAGTATATGACACTGAAGGTGGATCATCTAGAACACCTTCTGCTTTATATAATAATTTTCAGAGATAACAAGATTAAAATGAAAAAGGTCTATAAAAAACACAGACAAACATTTGTGGAGGAGAAATGTATTGCTGTTCAGTGAAGGGTTCTCTTACTTGGGTGGTCAGTAGGAGAACACTCTTACACCTATGTTCAGTGAGAGGAAGACAGGCTCTGCTAAGTGACTCTGGCCCCTGCAGCAACTATACAGATAGCATTAGTGGTAAATCTGCCACTGTAAATGAACCCTCAGCAACCTATGGAGAAACCAATGTTGAAAATGGCTGCTTAAACTGTATCTGTGTAATAAAAACACAGTTAAAATAATGCAGCATAAAAAATACAAAGGCCTCAGTTTTGCTTTAATAGCCTTTATGGTACAATACTAGTGATCACAGAAGAGAAAATAGCACTGAAATGTAGCCAGTAATAGATTATAGAAGTCTTACTTACCATCTTTTATTGGTTGAAGTAGATGGACTTGTATCATTTCAACCTATGTAACAATGGACCCCATTGTAACAGTTATTTTAACCCCCCTGGCGGTACGATTCTTTTGGATTTTAGGTGCTGAAAGCGGTACCATTATTTTGCATGTCATTTTTGTGAATGAGCAGCCCAAACCAACTGTATACATTATATACACATGTGTATATATATATATATATATATATATATACACACACACACATATATATTTATATATAATAAATGTATACAGTTGGTTTGGGCTGCTCATTCACAAGAATTACGTATATATATATATATATATATATACACACACACACACACACATATATATATATATATATATATATATATACACACACGTATATATATATATATATATATATATATATATATATATATACACATAAAAAGTACAGTAAAACTGCAGGAAAGGGCATTGGGGGGCAAGCTAATATGATTTTTTTTTATTTTGAATAGTATCAGTGTGTTTGGTGTGTTTTTACATTTGAATTTGCCGCCGGTTCCACCCCCCTGCGAACGTCACGTCGCAGGAGACGGAAGCTGGGGCACGGAGACGATCGGGGAGGAAGATCCACCACGAGACATCGCTGGATCCCGGTGACAAGGTGAGTAACCCTGCTTACAGGATCCAGCGATGCTTCTGGCGGTACCCCGAGTGTGTCTCGGGGTTACCGCTTTTGGCTCTGAAATTTAACCCCGAGCCACGCTCGGGAATACCGCTAAGAAGGTTAAATGTACTGAAACTCAAATGTGCATAGAACACAGCACTAAAGCTGACCATATAATTCTTTTGTTCAATTTCCTTTAGATTTACCTTGAACTATGCAGTAGAAGGGCCTGCCTGATTCCATACACATTAAAAGGGTTTAGGTTTGACTTCATATTATATGGTTTTGGTAAATGGCCAGCCTAAGACTGAGACTACTTGTGGTTAGTCTGATCAGTTTTCTGAGGGACCCTTATAACTGGTGCAACCAATTTTAGGGTAATACTATCTCTGTATATATCATGTCTGCCTGTTCATCCTTACTATAAGGATCCTTAAAGTAAATCTGTCATAAAGATCCAGCGAAGGATGACTCGCTGGATTACATGTGTCCCAGTGATCTTGGCAAACCAAAACACAGAAGATGCCTTTCTGTGAAAACCAAGCCAATAATGAAATCTTTTCATAGCTCTATCAACCCTGAGATATCAAGGATCAAATTTGTATTTGCTTATGTAGCTAGGCACAGCACATTGCATGCCTCTTCACAAACACTGAACTGTGTGTGCGCCTAAAGTAGAACTCCACCCAAATCCCTTTTTCCAGTCTTGATAGATGGGGGAGGATTTAGAACCTCCGCCAGGAATTCTCCTTACAGCTGCTTTGAGAATTGTCCCTTTTTGGGGGAAAATTTCACTTCCTATGATTCTGGTACAGGAAGTGAGGCGAGATCTCCTCAGTGGTGAGTTGATGGATTTCAGTCACAGAGCAGATTCAGCCTCCACTGCATGTAAATAACAGGGACCTTTAAAGTTACAAAATTAAATGTGGTGCAATACCTTAAACAACATAACAAGAAAAGGGAAACTTAACTCGGTTATAACACATGTGGCAATGCACAGTATTTGTTATTTCAACTGCTGGAAGAACAAGTTGGTACAACTGCCTAGCTGCAAAAATTGTCATGTTAGTAAGGATCACAGGCACCCAGAAAATATTTTGTAAAATCTAGAGATATTAAAAACATAACCAATGAGTAAATCTCAACTTAAAACACCCAATTTATATTTTTCAGTATTTACTTGCACTTCACTTTCTGACTTCTCATACCTTCTAAGAACACCATCTATCTCCACCCGAGTTCCCAGCTCCACTCAGCTGCCAATAGGAGGAGCAAGACTCCTTTGCAGAAAGATGGATGTGTTAGACAATATTCTCCCATAATTAAAATATTTTTTTGTGGGGCTGACCTCATGCATTTATTAGGTTAATGAATGTTTAATAGTAAAATCAGTCCCCATTCTATCAAACTAGCAGCCAGCGCACTAAAGTATGTAAACATCCACTAAAGAAGTTTTAGAATGTAAAGAATATAAATTAAGAGTATTGAAGCTGTCCAAAGATTAAAGCCATCATCTAAACAGTGAAAAGGTGGTAATAATGAGGTGCATGCACATGCCTTTAAAAATCGTCCTGAGTGTTATAGCAGCCCCTGAACCCAGGCAGCTCAATATACAAATATTTATATTTTTAAGGTAAAATGTCAGTGCTATAAGCATCCCCTGCAGTATGAGCCTCAGAGCATTGCAGAAGGATACAAGAATACATATCAGGGGTGTCTGGTCAAGTACCACAGGCCTAAGGCCTTCCACAGAGCTCAGAGCGATCAGACACCAGCAAAAAACCAACCCTCTGCCTGCTTTCAATTTGTTAGGGCCACTTGATAAGCTTTAAACCAATGACAGTTTTTATTTAATTCAAACCTCTGAGAAATGAAACCTCCGAGATGGAACATAGATGCAGATCAGGAACATCAGTGATGTCAGGGCTACTTATTTGCCTATTTCTTTGGGAACAATGACAATGTATTACATTTACATGCCTTAAACAACATTGCAACTACAGAAAAATACCTGTAACACCTGCTGCAATCCAGTGAGTTCCTAGCTGCCTGTAGCGAGCGGGCAATTCTGTATTGAAATCCCAACCAGTTTTACCAGTCCTTTTATTGGACTACAAAACTCTTCTCCCTTATGCTATACAAAGGAGGAGGCGTTCTGAGGTCCAGCAAAAGAGAACTGGCTAGGGCTGGCAACACTGCTTAGGATTTCAGTGCAGTGAAAACACGGTGTCAGCGCATTTTGAAAAGGTACAAGCCCACTTAAAATCTGGCAAATCAACAGGTACTTTTTTGCAAAAAGAAACAGGGAAATAAGCATGTATTGCAGGAGGTGTATTACATGCTGATTGCTGTTTTTTATTTGCCCAGATATAAACTTTAAAGCAGAGGCGTAACTAGAACTTTCAGGGCCCCGATGCAAGAAACCATGAAGGGCCCCCCGGACCTCTGGCCAGGGCCCTTTCCTTCAAGCCTGGGGCTCTTCCCATCTGCAGCAGCCAGCAGGAGAGGGGAGGGAGCACACAGGGGCCCGGAGACAGCAGAACACAAGTGAACTGGATAGGAGGAGTGGCGGGGGCAGCATACAGAGGAACCAATCTCCTCCATTTTCCTCCTGCAGCTACAGGAGGAAAAAGGAGGACAGTGATTTCTCTACATGCTTCCCCCGCCACCCCTCCTATCCAGGTGTACATGGGAACCACACAGGCCCCCTAGAGCATGGGGCCCGGTTGCAATTGCAACCCCTGCAGTTACGCCCCTGCTTTAAAGTCCATGTCACATGAGCAATCTTACAACTCATCAGATGCAGGAATGGAAATGTAGCTGTTTTAACAGATTCAATTGCATTCCAAGAGAGGAATGATTTTTTTTTTTAAATAGAAAGTCACATCAGCCTTAAGCCACTGGAGCAGCATGACAGTCAGGTAAGTAGTATTAAAAAAAAAAAAAAAAAACAGCTATGGCAAGTTCCCTCTACAAGGAGTTTTGGGTGTAGTGTGTTTTTTTCTCCATTAATTTTGATTGTACAGTATCTGAAGTGTTTTCCAGCTACAATGCATTGTTTCACTAACTCCTGATAACACCAGAATCACTTGCAAGCTAATTTAAATACATGGCAAAATCTGTTTTATTAAAAAAAACGGTCATGTTCAAAAATCCTGTCTGCTTCATTTTGCTGGTCTGATCTGAAATTTCCTATTCCAGACAACTCAATTGGGTCTTTCACAATGCAGGTAAAAACACATGAATATGTCTGGTAAATCTTGTGAGAATGGAGCCCTGGGAACACTGTACAGCAGTGTTTCTCAACTCCGGTCCTCAGGGCACACTAACAGGCCAGATTTTAAGTATTACCTTGGGGAGATGCAGACTATTATACTGCAATCACTGAGCAGCAAATTATATCACCTGTGATGTATTTCAGTTTTCTTGCAAACCTGGCCTGTTAGTGTGCCCTGAGGACCGGAGTTAAGAAACACTGCAGTACAGCACCACTATACATCCACATATTACTAGGAAGTCTAGGATGTCTGAGGGAAGGGACTTGAGGCAATACCAATGATATTCAGTTCAAGAACAATTTTCTTTTTGGCTCAGGTGTAAAAACAAAATGTGCAGAAAATAAAACAATACTTCAAGTAAATCATCATTAAAATAGCGCACTTCAAGATCTGTGTGAGTGTGCAGAACAGCATATTTAACTCTATATTACAGGGTACTCAAACACAGCAGAAGCTTCCTTTGTCTATTACCATCTGGCAATGGGCATGTTATGACTGTGCCTCTACTATTGCTGAGGCTAGCAATAACCAGGTTTGATTTCCAGAACTATGGCTTTTATACAATGATATAAATAAAGGAAGGCGCTTTATGAGAAAAATAAACATGACAAAATCAGTGTCAGCAAATGTTAATGGGCCTAATCCTTCCATCTTAGTGTTCTTCTTTTGTTACACCGTTTGAGGAGTCTTCTGACTTTTGCCTTTGTATTCTGGTTCTGGTGGATGCTGTAAAATAAAAGAATGCCATTTATAAAGTACTGAAAGCAGTTTGATGTTCTTCCTAAACATCCACACAGTTCTATGCAAATCATATTGGTTTCATAAAAAGTTAAACCTTTTCAGCTTCTGATACTGACAGCAAGACAGTAGAATTCATTACAGCTATTAGGAAAATGATCATTTGGTGTGCTCTTTATGGCCAACTCTTTTTATCGGAGGCTTACTTTAAAAAAGAAAAAGAAAAGGCTTTGTTCTTGATACTGTTCTTACATATTATTAAATGTTGTTTACAAAAGTAGGGTTGGTGCTCATTGCAATCAATCAGGTTTCATCTCAATGTAGTTTTAAATCAGCTCCCATGCACATTCCCTTTTTGTATTGCTGCACGATTTCCCAGTCTGGCCTCCCTGTTTCCGGAGGAGCTGGGAGACTGATGGGCCTATGTGAGGCTGACTCATCCATGTTACCACAAGGCCCTTAATCATCTATATCTCTAAGTTGCCAATACAAAAGTGTGTCGTCCTTTGCTGTACTGCTACACTTACTCCGCTGCCCTTGGCTTCCATTGACATCTACAGGAACTTAGCTTCTGTGGAACCCAGCCTGGCCTTCCAGTTTCCGGAGGAGCTGAGAGAAAGATGAGTCAGCCTTACACTGGTACATCAATGTTACCACAAGCCCAGATGCTGGAATTCCTTTGAGGAACTGTGTCCTGCTGTGAAGAGATTCACCCCCAGAAGCTGACGTGTGTTTTCACTTACATGCCAGTTATCGCCATTTGTATCTTGTAAGTTGCCAAATGTCTACTTAAAAATGTTTGTAATAACCACTACACTAAGGCATGCCCTTTGCTGTCCATATCTGTTGCTCTGGAGCTGTGGTGTCCGAATGTGGCCCTTTGCTTGCCTTTATCCAGCCCTGGGGACGTTTTTCCTCCTACTGACACCAACAAGGAGGCACCATTTCTTCCATTGACTCCAACATTGGAAAACCATTCCCCTCACTGACAACAGAGGGTCATTTTTTGTTCCAATGACATCATGGTTGGGGCACTTTTCCTCCACTGATACCAATGATGGTACACTATTCCTTTCACCGATACCAACGATGGGGCACTATTCCTCTACTGATACCAACGATAGGGCACTATTCCATCAATGATAAGGCAATAGTCCCCCCACTGTTATCAATGATGGGGCACTAGTCCCCCCACTGTTACCAATGATGGGGCACTAGTCCCCCCCACTATTACAAATATTGGGGCACTAGTCCCCCCTACTACGACCAATAATGGGGCACTGTTCCTCCCACCACTACCAATGACAGGGCACGGTTCCTCCCACTGATGCCAATGACGGGACACTGTTCCTCTCCACTGATGCCAATGATAGGGCACTGTTCCCCCTACTGATATCATTGATGGGGCACTGTTCCCCCACTGATACCAATGATGGAGCACTGCCTCTTCCACCGATACCAATAATAGGGCACTGTTCCCCCACTAATACCAAAGATGGGGCACTGTTCCCCCACTAATACCAATGATGGGGCACTGTTCCCCCACTAATACCAATGATGGGGCACTGTTCCCCCACCAATACCAAAGATGGGGCACTGTTCCCCCACTAATACCAAAGATGGGGCACTGTTCCCCCCCTAATAACAATGATGGGGCACTGTTCCCCCACTAATACCAATGATGGGGCACTGTTCCCCCACTAAAACCAATGAAGGGGCACTGTTTAGCCCACTGATACCAATGAAGGTCCACTGTTCCCCACACTGATACCAATGAAGGTCCACTGTTCCCCACACTGATACCAATGAAGGGGCACTGCCCCCCCCCCACTGATACCAATAAAAGGGCATTGGTCCCCCCACTAATACCAATGATGGGGGCACTATTCCTCCTTCTACTAACTACAGGCACTATGTCATTTTCTTTACTCCTATGGGGGCATTTTTTACTTCCACTAGCTATTCCGGCTCCCTCAAAGTCTGAAGGACAGTAAACTGGCCCTTTGATTAGAATGTGTGGAGACCCCTGCTCTGGAGAATCTTTAGTTTCTCAAAAAGTTCTGCACCAAAGTGTCTTGGAACTTTGTCTGAGCCATTCCATACCCGTCCACGGTCACTCTCCCTGGGACATAGATCAGTCTACACCCTTGCACCATAATCTCCACTCCTATATGATTCATGTACACTCATGACTTGTATGAGGTTCTGTTTTCTTGCATGAACCTTCATATGACTGTGTTAAACAGCTACTTTCAATTTGGTGTTGACTGAAAAAAACATTTGACCCTCTCTAACAGAATCTCTTTTGGCTTCCAACCCCTACAGGTAACAGAACATGCAGCTATGTGCAGGGGTACCAATGTATTAAAAAGTAAGGTTATGCGCAACCCAAACTATACTATTTTCCTAGGTGTAATAAAAGAATGGAGGACTGTCCACACAATCCAAGTCTCTCACATCAAAGATTTGCCCTTCTTGCTCAATAACATTTCTTTTAATTTTGAAATGACATTTGGGAAACTGAAAACAAGAAGTGAAAGAAGAATGTACCGGTTCTAAAGACTTGATTATGCAATACACTTTTTAAACTGTTCCCCAGCAGACTTCCTGCCTGTCTTCTGCGGTCCCTTATGTGCATATTTCTCAGACATGCAGCTTTCTCCTACACATTCCTGGTTCTATCTTTGGTATGAGCTCTGCTGTATAATAAACAAATTACTGCATCTGTGATCACAAAGACAATTAGAAGATAAAATGATGTCCAGTCTAGAATGCAAAATGTCATATGAATGGATAGATGTTCATTAAAACATCTTACAGAAGCATTTTAAAGCCAGTTTTGTTTTTGCGCAAAGTGTGAAGGCTGAAAGCTCAATATAACAATTATAGCATTTTCTAAATGCAACATATTCAGGGTTGTACTCTTTTCTTTTTTTTTTTTATTACCTTTAAAGCTGAACTCCAGGCTTACCACCTTCAGTCTTGCACAGTTGTGCAGCCTTCTGTACTGGACTGAAGTGGCTCATCCTGATTTTACTGCACCCTGTGAGCTTCTCAGTGTGCATTAAAGGCTGCAACAAGTCAGATAGGGCCCACCTCATTTCCTGACTGTAGGGCAAGCATAACTTAACCCTTTTTCACTCCAGCTTCACTGTCCCCGGACTACCCATTTATTAGTGCTTTCAATCATGAAGGCTCATCACCACAGCTTGCCGAGGAGTGCCCACTTTCTCAGACTAACACCCATCTATCAAGGCATTTAGATAATTGCATAATTCTTCCCAAGAACCAGCCCACTGGCTCTGCTTGCTTCAGGGCTGAAGGCTCTTGGAAGAAGCATCACAACCTGCTGTTAGGTTCATCAGCACAATAGTATTCTGCTTGCCCCCCTGACCAGCTATCATCTGCCTGCATTGCATATAGAATCACAGAGACCCAATGACGACATCAACTGGTCCAAAAAATTAAAAGATATGAAATGACAATGGAAAAGTCTTATTTAAAAATGTCATTAGCATTTGGATAAAAGGGGAAATGAGAAACCAGGAAAGGTAAAATATAAGCAAATTAAACTTCAGCCAAATTTATCCTCGTGTTTCAATTTTGCATTTAAAAAAAAAATGTAATGGGTGATATACAGTATCTCACAAAAGTGAGTACACCTCTCACATTTTTGTAAATATTGTATCTTTTCATGAGACAACACTGAAGAAATCACACTTTGCTACAATGTAAAGTAGTGAGTGTACAGCTTGTATAACAGTGTAAATTTGCTGTCCCCTCAAAATAACTCAACACACAGCCATTAATGTCTTAACCACTGGCAACAAAAGTGAGTACACCCCTAAGTGAAAATGTCCAAATTGGGCCCAATTAGCCATTTTCCCTCCCCGGTGTCATGTGACTCAGTGTTACAAGGTCTTAGGTGTGAATGGGGAGAAGGTGTGTTAAATTTAGTGTCATCTCTCTTACTGGTCACTGGAAGTTCAATATGGTGCATCATGGCAAAGAACTCTCTGAAAAAAAGAATTGTTGCTCTACTTAAAACACGGCCTAGGCTATAAGAAGATTGCCAAAACCCTGAAAATGAGCTGCAGCACGGTGGCCAAGACCATGCAGCATGTTTAAAAGGACAGGTCGACCAAAGAAGTTGAGTGCACGTGCTCAGCATCATATCCAGAGGTTGTCTTTGGGAAATAGACGTATGAGTGCTGCCAGCATTGCTGCAGAGGTTGAAGGGGTAGGGGTGCGGCCTGTCAGTGCTCAGACCATACGCCACACACTGCATCAAATTGGTCTGCATGGCTGTCGTCCCAGAAGGAAGCCTCTTCTAAAGATGATGCACAAGAAACCCCGCAAACAGTTTGCTGAAGAAAAGCAGACTAAGGACATGGATTACTGGAACCATGTCCTGTGGTCTGATGAGACCAAGATAAACTTATTTGGTTCAAATGGTGTAAACGTGTGTTGCAGCAACCAGGTGAGGAGTACAAAGACAAGTGTGTCCTGCCTACAGACAAGTATGGAGATCGGAGTGTCATTTTCTGGGGCTGCATGAGTGATGCCAGCACTGGGGAGCTACAGTTCATTGGGGTAACCATGAATGCCAACATGTACTGTGACATACCGAAGCAGAGCATGATCCCCTCCACATCTCCAAGACGACCCCTGCCTTGCTAAAGAAGCTAAGGGTAAAGGTGATGGACTGGAAAGCATGTCTCCAGACCTAAACCCTATTGAGCATCTTTGGGGCATCCTCAAATGGAAGGTGGAGGAGCACAAGGTATCTAACATCCACCAGCTCTGTGATGTCGTCATGGAGGAATGGAAGAGGACTTCAGTGGCAACCTGTGAAGCTCTGGTGAACTCCATGCCCAAGAGAGTGAGGGCAGTGCTTGAAAATAATGGTTGCCACACAAAATATTGACACTTTGGGGCCAATTTGGACATTTTGACTTAGGGGTGTACTCACTTTTGTTGCCAGCGTTTAAGATATTATTGGCTGTGTGTTGAGTTATGTTTAGGGAATAGCAAATTTACACTGTTATACAAGCTGTACACTCACTACTTTACATTGTAGCAAAGTGTCATTTCTTCAGTGTTGTCACATGAAAAGATATAAAACAATATTAACAAAAATGTGAGGGGTGTACTCACATTTGTGGGATACTGTATCAACAATTGAAATGGAATCTTGTCCTGATTTTTCCACCATTCATGCACAGCTTGTCACAGTGCAGGTCACACAAACCCCAGGCGATGAACAGTGTATTCAGTATTTTAATTATGCAAGTTGATGTAAACCCTCACATATACCCAGTGAAGCGAGAAGCTTTAGATGATACACAGAGATGAGACAAATCTCCCCAAATAAGTTTTATTTTTATATCTGCTGTCCAGGTTTCTACGCTGTTTAGAAAGTGGGCATCGGGTTAGAATTTTTTCTTTCTGTTCCGGCATTGGATGTGGAGTCTTGGCATATACTGTGTGACAGCTGATAGGAGGAAAGGCACATGCCCCCCTCCGCATAGGCAGAGGAAAGAAGAAACATGCAGAGCTGTGCTGTGAATAGACTTAGCTCTCTGCTAATCTTTCTCTATGCACCCACAGCAACTCAAATTTCCAGCTGCTTTGAGCTCCTGTGTCGGAGAACTTGTCAGAAGCTATCATGCTGATAACAGGAACGGAGCAGTAGAAAGACACTGAACTTAGGGTGTTAGAGAGAGATAAGTAAACACTACAGATATATGTGCCCAGGTCAGATTTCATGAATGGGGTTTACATCCACTTTAAAGCAGAGTTCCAGCCTAACACACTCACCTGTCCAACGGTCCAGCGATGCGGCCGCCCGAAGCCTCGCTCTTCTCCCTCTCTGCTCTCCAGCGCCGGCATCACTGCTGTGGGCACCCGGCTGTGACAGTTTGTGGCTTCACAGCCAGGTACGCACTGTGCATGCGTGAGTTGCGCTACGCGTCGTGATTGGCCGCCAATCTTCTGGGACCTCTGACATGTCCCAGAAGATTACAGGGAGGGAGGGGGAGAGGAGAACTTCCGTTCAGGGCGTCGCGGCGCTTCGAGCGGAAGTGGGAGCGGGTACCTGTCAAAACTAGGTACCCGCTCCCCCCCCCCCCCCAAAAATGTCATGCCAAATGTGGCATGTCAGGGGGTTAGCACTACCTAAAGCGGAAGTTCCACTTTTGGGTGGAACTCCGCTTTAAGATAAAATTATTACCAAAAATGTAGGAAAATAAACATATGCCTATGAAAAATATAGCTAGCTATTCTATTTTTGAATGTCATGATAAACTACAAGTGCTATATCTTCTAGATGGACGGACTGGCGTTGTGCCATAAAGTCTACCATGAACAATGGAAAAGTGGGCGATTATCACGTACCCTACCTTTTACTCTTCTGAATTATAGTTTAGAAATACTCTTGATATTGTTATGAAAGTACTCCGCTAATTATACACTGCCTGGCCAAGAAAAAAGTCGCCATCTGGAAGTAACTAAGCAACTAACTAAACTAAGTATGCAGTAACTATCCTATTGGATAGTGACTGCATGTGCCCAAAGAATGAGGTCAGCTGACTACCTGAATATACTGAATGACCATTTTATTCCATAAATGGATTTTTTCTTCCCTGATGGCACGGGCATATTCCAAGATGACAATGCCAGGATTCATCGGGCTCAAATTGTGAGAGAGTGGTTCAGGGAGCATGAGACATTTTCACATATGGATTGGCCACCACAGAGTCCAGAACTTAACCCCATTGAGAAGCTTTGGGATGTGCTGTAAAAGGCTTTGCACAGTGGTCTGACTCTCCCATCATCAATACAAGATCTTGGTGAAAAATTAATGCAACACTAGACGGAAATAAATCTTGTGACATTGTAGAAGCTTATCGAAACAATGACAGAGCGAATGCGTGCCGTAATTAAAGCCAACTAAATAGAGCGTGTGACTTTTTTTTTGGCCAGGCAGTGTATTTTTGAAGTTATCTTGTACTGCTATTCAGAGTTTGATATTGTGAATATCTGCTATATTCCACAGTTGATTTTGTATTATTTTAAAACTCTTAAAATATATATATATATATATATATATATATATATATATATATATATATATATATATCTAGCATACATAAACAATTTTAAGTGTCAGAGATAATCAACCTTCCAATTCTGACATTTCTGTCATACATGTAAAAATCTTCAATTTTTTTTGCTATAAAATTACTTAGAATGCCCAAACATTATTTTTTTGGGCACACCTGTGAATGGTGCCAAAATGCAGCATAATAAAGGGGTACCAGTTTAGAGTTACAAAGGAGGTCTGGTCCCAGAATTATTGCTTCTCACTCTGACATCCGCAGGAATACCTAACATGGTGCAAATAGAGGTGCACTGAATGGAAATTTTGGTGCTGAAACTGAAAATGCAGGATGCAATGGGCTGAAAGCCAAAAATGACATTTTATAAAAAATATTTATATTTGTATATATACATTATATTCAACTTTTTAATTAATATCATGAATTAAAATTTATTGTCAGCCATTACTGGCACCTTTAGCGCAAGAAAAATGTATCCCTTTAAATTCTATGTATGTCTTCAAACTGGTGCGTTGCGCTTCCATTGTGGTGTTAAAAATCCTGCTTGCTGCATTTTTGGTCAGTTAAAAAACCTGCACCAAAAACGCACTTCTACCTTGAAATGCATTAAAAACGAAGCAAGAACGCATTGGAGCTATGTTTTTAATGCAGTTTTTGAGCCATGTGACCTATGAAAAACAAACCATAAGCACAGTAAAATCGCAGCAAATTTACAACAAAAAAATGGATTTTTGTAAAATCTTACCGTAAAATCCTTTTCTCTTAAGCTCATTGACAGACGTAGTCCTCGTTGATTAACAACAACTCGGGTTATACTGCCCTCTACAGGAGTAGGACTAGACAGGAAAGAAAACGTTCTGGCCACACCCTAGGGGCAGTCCCAGAGGGTATATCCTCTCACTTCCTGCTACAGCAAATCAGTTATGTCACAAAGCAGTGTTTAGAGAATTTAACCCAACCCAACTCAAAAACAGAGGGGCGGGTACTACGTCTGTCAATGAGCTTAAGAGAAAAGGATTTTACAGTAAGATTTTACAAAAATCCATTTTTCTCTGTCGCTCATTGACAGACGTAGTCCTCGTTGATTAATAACAACTCGGGACGTCCCAAAGCAGTACCACAAATGAGGGGTGGGATAACAGAAATCAAAATCCAGAAGGCCCAACCGGAGCCAACCAGAAGCATCAAGGACTCATCGAGCAAAAAGATGAGACCTAAGTGAAAAACCCAACAACCCTTGAGGTAGACCAACAGTCTCCTCAGATTGCGGCCTGCAGAACCTTGCGGCCAAAAGAGGCATTTGACGATGCCATCACATCAACTTTATAAAATGATGTAAAGGTATAAACCGACGATCAAGTCATCGCCTTGAAAACCTAGATCGCTGACGCCTGATGGCGGAAGACCCAGGAAACACTAGGCGCCCGAGTAGAGTGCGCCTTAAAAGGGAACGGAGGATTCCGACCCTTAATAGAATAAGCCTGTACCACCGTCTGACTGGTCCATCTAGAGATGGTCGCGGCAGATACAGGCAACCCCCTTCTAGGGCTATCCGTGATCACAAAAAGTGAGTCCGTCTTACGAAACAAGTTCGTAGTAGTCAAGTGCACCCTGATTGTCTGAACCCCATCCAAGGAGTGTAATGCAAACTCCCAAGGATGGCTAGTCTTAGGACACAGGGAAGGTAACACAATATTTTTATTCAGATGAAAACTCTGAAAACCACTTTAGGAAGGAAGGATAGATTCGGAAGAAGAACCACCTTATCCCTATGAACCACCAGATATGGGGAACGATAAGATAATGCGGCCAGTTCTGACACCCTGCGTGCAGAAGTAATGGCCACCAAGAAGGCCACCTTCTGGGATAATGTAAGCAAGGGAATCTCCCTGATATCTTTAAAGAGAAGTTTCTGAAGAACCGACAACACTAAATTAAGATCCCAGGCGGTAAGGGTGCACGCACTGGCGGAGCCAGATGTCGCACCCCCTGGATGAAATTCCGCACCAAGGAATGATTAGCCAAAGGTTTCTGAAAGAAGATTGCTAACGCTGAAACCTGACCCTTGATAGTGCTCAAGGACAGTTTCTGCTCAACCCCTTGTTGCAGAAAGACCAAGATTCGGGTCACCGAATAGGTATGTGGGGGAAATCCAAGAGATTCACACCACGCAAATATAAGACTTCCATGTTCTGGAAGTCGCTTTCCTTGCTTTAACTAGAGGTAGGAATAACTGAAGCTGACACTCCCTTGTCCTTCAGTACCTGGGTCTCAATGGCCAGGCCATTAAGCCAGCGATTGTAAAGCAAGATGGGGGATCGGTCCCTGAGACCGCAAATCCTCCCTGAGAAGAAATCTCCAAGGAGCGTCCGCGACTAGCCTCACCAAGTCGGCATACCAGGCTCGACGAGGTCAGTCCGGAATTTCCAGAATAACTGGAATTCCCTCCACCTCTATCCTGCGAAGAAGTTCCCGCAGTAACTTGAGAGGATGGAAGGCATGCCGTAGCTGATACTGCCCCCACGGGGCGATCCGCGTTTCTGCTGCGTCCGCTAGAAGATCGCGGGTGCGAGCTACAAACCTCCGCACCTTCCTGTTGAGCCAAGGCGCCAACAGATCCACATCCGGGGTGCCCCAATGAAGGGACAGCTAGTGAAATACCTCTGGATGAAGAGGCCATACCCCTTGATCCAGAATCTGACGGCTGAAATAATCTGCCTGCCGATTTCCCACCCCCGGAGTGAACACTGCGGGGAGATCCGGAACAAACCGTTCCGTCCAACGAAAGATGCTAGTCGTTTCGATGGCCACCAGGACACTCTAAGTGCCCCTTTCTTGAGATAAGTCATGACCGTGGCATTGTGCGATTGGATCCGAATCGGGCTGCTCTAGAGCTGCTCGGTCCAGTAAATCAGACAAAATCTGATCGCTCTCAGTTCTGATACCCTTATTGGTAACCTGGATACTATCGGAAGGAATGACTTCCCCTGGTTGAGCATCGGAGACTCCCTGGTCCGCTCGCTCAACCGGATCCGATTGTCCAGGGAATCAGAATTCTGATTCCATTAGAAAAGAATCTCCTTCAGGAGAATTCGGGTATGAGACTGGGTATACGGTGCTGCCTCTAGGAAGGCCACCATCAGTCCCAGCCAATTGACGGACAGCAACATCCGAATCGTTGACTGAACCTTCTGGAGTTTCTCCGCAAGGAGAAACCCTCTTGCCCAGGATGTATCCAACATTAGGCCCAGATAGTTCAGTCTCCTGGTGGGAACCAGGGATGATCTTTGGGAAAGCGAAGAAAACGCTGATGTCCTGCGATGATGGGGATATAAAGATAGGCATCCTAAATGTCTATGGACGCCAGGAAATCCCCCTGATGCAGGGAGGCCACCACTGTTCGGATGGACTCCATTTTTCCTCAAGTCCAGAAATTGGACGCACCTTGCCCTCTTTCCTGGGCATTGTGAACAGGTTCGAATAGAACCCCTGAAACCGTTCAATGTTAGAAGGGAAGAATCGCACCGGTGGAAGTGATCGAAACTCAATCCTGTATCCTGACCGTATGACCTCGCGAACCCCTTAGTCCGGGGTTCTGACAAGCCATGGATCCGGAAACCGGTGAAGACATCCCCCCACCCCAGAGATGGGTAGGGGCGCATCAGGCTGTATTCCTCAGGCTTGGCTGAGCCGGAATTTTTGTTTAGCCGACCAGCGCCCTTTGAAAACCCTCTGAAGGGGCTTTGGAGGGTTTCGCCTTATCGCCCGCCCTCGCGGAACGAACAAACTCTTTATGAGCAGAAAAGGAAGGTCCTCATTAGTTACGAGGTCCTTTATCCTAGCAGTCTGTGGCAAGACAGTGCTCTTGCCCCCAGTGAGATCCTTATAATCTCAACCAAACAAGCGATCCCCTTGAAAGGGGAGATTAGCCAACTCATTCTTGAAACCAAACTAAATGGCAACCACTGGCCTAAGGGTTGACCCTATCAGGGAAAAAATGACGCGGGATTCCGCTTCCACTTTTTCGATCCACCGGATCCCTGAAGGAAGCAGCGTCCTCCAACGGGATAATGGTGGCTTTATTTGGAAATTGGTGAGTCCACTGCTGGTGGTACCGTCTATCCTTTAAAGAGGGATTCCTCAAACGGATAGCGCTTAGCCATGCGTTTGGAAATAGCAGGGGTTCGTTTCAAACGACCCCATTTGGGTAAAGGAAAATCCTTCGCCCTTTTGGTAGGCTAACAAGTACCAAAAAGGAATTTCAGTCTCAGCTACCTCTGCCGGTGTAACCTCAAGACTAAAGGTTTCCCGGACGGACACAACTAGTGCATCCACCACTCTTGTGCTATGGCGGAGGCAGAAACGTTCTCCTCACTGCTGAGGAGACATTACCTGAGACAACAGCCCCATAAGAGGGACCTGCAGCTGCATTGACCAGCTCCGAATCCGTATCTGAAGTATCAGATGAAAAATAGGGGTAGGCGGGGGTCGCTTCTTGACCCCCGTCCCTGACAGGCCACCTCCACCCGGGATACCAAAGACTCCAAAACTGCCGATAATGCATTCAAAACAAGTGGGGTACTGGAGGGTCCTGCGGCCACCTTGAGGGGATCAGGTGGGGATACATATGCGGCAGGGTCAATGATTATACAAGACATTTGCCAGCGACAAAAAAAAAGAAAAAATGACAAAGTAAAAAACTTTTTTTTTTTTTGTAATCCCCCAGCGCAACAGCGCCCCTCAGTGTTACCTGCCTTTTTGGACCCCACCGAGAGAGAGAGACCCCAAAGGCTCATCCCTGATGCACAGAAGTTTTCTATCAGCCTGCTCAGTCCTGTCCTGTTACAGACAGGAAGTCTTTGGCCCTTTTTCCTGGGTAAAGGAGGCGGCTCCGCCCCTTAACATGCCTTCCAGCGCCTCCCCCTGGCTCCACGAGAGGTTTGGTCACCTCAAACATGGCCGCCCCCATGCTGGAGACACGAGGCTACGCCAATATGGCGGCCTCGTGCGATCTGCAAGACAATGGCGGCGGCCTGTTAGGATAGCGGCGGCTAGCAGCGGCCTGTCTGTATTCGGCCTACCGGCCTGCGGGAGTGCATCGGCCCCACAAACTTCACCCTGAATGGTGATAAGCCTGGCCGGCGGTACAGGACCCTGGCGGGCCGCATGCGGTCCGTGGGTCGTCGGGAGATGCCACAAAACAGTGCTGTGCAGCCCGTGGAAGCTGGAGGAATGGCGATCTGGCCTGCAGTACTCAGGCATAGGCATCAGCCTGTGTGCCTCTGACAGGTAGGATACCTTTTACTTCAATAGTAACGCCCTTTTAGTGCTGCCACTGACTTCAGTCATCCTTACAGTCTTACAATGACTTTAGATCGTCAGCTCCCAAACCAGGCCTCCTGGTTATTTTTCACAAAAATCACACTCAAATTGGGGGATCTGTGACTTATTATAAGATAGAGGGGAGATCCATCCTACCATCCCAGAGAGGGGGCCGCGTCCACCACAAACCCGACAGGGGGAGAGGGGGAACATACTACTCACCATACCGGAACCAGGCGGGCGCCAACTCCTGACAGAACCCCTCTCCACCGGGGTGGGGGGGCTGTCGACCAATATGGATGCCGTGACTCTGTTGGTCATTGGCGTCCAGGCGAGACGTTTAACTCGCAGGGTCAGTCCCCGTCCAGTGGGACTATGTCGCGGCCGACCCAGCGCGGAGCTATGGCCTGCACGCGCTCGTAGGCTGAACTGGGGTGACCACTGGATCTCAACATCCAGCCCGTCGCCCAGTTCCCGCTTACTTGCTTGAAGATCTCACAGGAAACTGGAGAAAAGAGCTGTCTAAAAAATCTTTCTAAGAAAAAAAATCCTGCCAGGACCGAAGATCCTAGCAAGGCATCTAGGTCCTTACTCCTAACTAGACAGAAAAAAACTGATTTGCTGTAGCAGGAAGTGAGGATATACCCTCTGGGACTGCCCCTAGGGTGTGGCCAGAACGTTTTCTTTCCTGTCTAGTCCTACTCCTGTAGAGGGCAGTATAACCCGAGTTGTTATTAATCAACGAGGACTACGTCTGTCAATGAGCGACAGAGAAAACACATTTTCGGTGCCATTATTGGCACTTTTTTCTCTTATTGGTAAAATGCCGATAACACCATTTTTACCCAATATGTTTCGGTGGCCAAAATTTCGGTGCAACCACATTTTACATATGCGTGCAGGGACGACATATGTGACTGCCTTTTTGCGGGAGCTTTAAACATTTCTTTTAATTTTTATTATATATAAATTTTATATGGTGCCGATAACACCATTTTCACCCAATAGGTTTCAGAACATGCAGAATAGAAATAAAAATGTATTTATTTCTTTATTTTTACATAAAGTTGTCAGTTAAAGCGGAGTTCCGGGCACAGATGTAATTTTTTACTAAACATACCCCTGGGACAGTCAGGGCTAGCACATTCCACAATGGCTAGCCTCTGATCTGTCCCGGTTCGCACTTACCTTTTAGAAGAAATACTTATAAAATTTCTTCTCCAGCGTTTCCATCTCTCTTGTGGGCAGCTGAAGCCGGCACGGTCCTCTTCTGTCTTCTTCCACGTCTTCTTGTCCCAGAATGCGCCGCACCGGCCCCTCTCTTCACTTTTGGTGCGGCGCTGCATTCCTCCACAGCTTCTGGGCATGCCCAGAAGCTGTTTAGCAGGGGAATGCGGCGGCGCCCGGAAATGACGTGCGGGGCCGGTGCCGTCGCATTGATTCCTGGGAGCTATGAAGTTCAGCTCCCAGGAATCATAGCGAGACAGGAAGTGGCGGGGTGAGCCGCGGCTCAGAGGGAGGAAGTACTCTGAGGTGAGTATCTTCGATCTTCAATTACAAGGTGAGTAAACAAAAAAAAAAAACCTAACTATCCAATTCCTTTTCAGGTGAGGTCTACCTAGCGGAGGGGCACAAAAAAAAAAATTGTTTTTGTGCCCAGAACTCCGCTTTAATAAGGTATTTTACAAACAGCATGGACATACTAAGAAGGAGAAGCAGAACATGCTTTGGGATTTAATTCTGAGTATGGCAATACCACCTGTGTGAGACTTTTTCACAGCCTAGCCACACAGAGGCCCAATAACCAAGGAGGAGCACCTTCAGGCTTTTCAGGGGCAAAAGTTACACATTTAATTCCCAGACTATCGGTCACACTTTAGGGGGTACTGGAGAACTCTTTTTAGGGAGTAAACACTTAAAGGTATTTTATTAGGCACATTAAATCTTCTGAAAACTTCATTTTTGCCACAAGTTTTTGGAAAATACAGAAAAAAAAATGAAAATTAAAGCAGTTAGAAACACCAAAGCAAACATGTATTATATTGCATCCTAATATTTCTTAGATGTGATGGCTGCATTTGTTTTTTTTTTTTTTTTTAGACTTTCTTTGATAAATTTTCACCTGGTGATCCAGCCATCAAGTCTGTCTTTCAAAAGCATAAGCTCTTCAGCAGAATGTATTAGTTGACGTGGATGAAACAGACCATTTATTACTGGCAGGGGTGCCGATGATGATACACTTATTTATATTCATGTAAAACCTTTATCCCAAAAGGAGAAATAAACAGTTGCTGTAACTGATTATCAAGTGTAAGCTGGAGTTTGGCTTCAGATTGTGAGTGTATCTAAATCTGCTAATACATTTAAACATTCCCCTCCCCTGCTGTGCGTCCTGTTCTCAATTCATCCAGAGTGGTGTCTCAAAAATACAGGAGGTGTGCTACTGGCCAGATTCACCAGGTGAAAACACAGGGAAAAGAAAAAAAAAGCCAAAGAAAACTGATGCAGCCATCACATCTAATGACTGGTAAGCTGCATTATCATCATTTGGTTTTGGATTTAATACTGCTTTAATTTTTTACTTTTTTTGTTCGTCAGGTTGAAAAAAAACAGACATGTTTTTGTAGTTCAACCAATAGAACAAAAAAAAAAAAAAAAAAGATTTAAAACCTCCATACACACAATCTTATATACAGGGGCAGACTGACTGGAGGGGCTCTTCGGCCGTGGTCGGAGGGCCCAGCCGAAGAAGTGGGCCTGCCAGTGCCATCTGCTGGAACTTTCGGGGGTCAGTCCAGGGATTGGGAAAAAACTTGCGGCCGCGTGCCCACGGTGACCATCTTTTTCAAACCCAGGCCGGGCTCCAGCGTGCACTAGTGATGATCATAGGAAGGGGACCAGGCCCGGGTAGAAGCCAGCTGTGCACTCAGAAGGTTTGCAGGCCCAGTGCGCGGAGGCACACGGCACACGCACGTGACCTCATTAAGTGTTGCGCAGTGTGCCTCCGTGCACGGAGCCTGCAAACCCTCTGAGTCCTCCTGGGCTAGTGGGCTGGCTTCTTCTAGTTCTTCCCGGATATCCATAGGGCAAAGGCTGCTGCCCCTCACCTCAGCAAACAGTGCACTGGAACAGAGAGGTTGAAGACCCACCACCAGAAAGCCACAGCAGGGCCGGGAATGAGGGTGCCAGCCAGCTAGTCACCCACAGTGACCCACCCACAGCAGGGCCAGGGTGCCAGCCAGCCACCCACCCAAAGTGAGTTGGTGACCCACCCACAGCAAAGCCAGGGTGCCAGCCAGCCACCAACAGCAGGGCCAGGGTGCCGGTTACCCATCCAGAGCAGAGCCAGAGTTCCAGCCACCCACAGCAGAGCCAGGGTGCCAGCCAGCTACCCACGCTGACCCACCCACAGCAGGGCCTGGGTGCCAGCCAGCCACCCACGCTGACCCACCCATAGCAGGGGCAGAGTGCATGCCAAGATATAGAGAGAAAGATGTACACCGCTCAGGCAATTGGAACTCCACAGCCAACCATGGGTGCACGACCTCAGATTGCCACCGCAGACAGAAATGCAAGAGAAATGGCCGCACACCAGACGATGGCTCACGATGAAAGTCTTTATTGAATAAGGATGCAAGGTACAGCAAATGGATGGTAGACGCGTTTCACACGACCCACAGTGTGCTTGTTCAAGCACACTGTGGGTCCTGTGAAACGCGTCTACCATCCATTTGCTGTACCGTGCATCCTTATTCAATAAAGCCTTTCATCGTGAGCCATCGTCTGGTGTGCGGCCATTTCTCTTGCAGAGTGCATGCCAGCCAGCCACCCACAGCAGAGCCAGGGTGCCAGCCAGCCATCCACGATGACCCACCCGCACCAAGGCCAGGGTGCACGCCAGCCACCCATGGTGACCCACCCACAGCAGGGCCAGGGTGCCAGTCAGCACCCACAGGAGCCAGCCAGACAGCCACAGCTGCAGTACCCATAGTTAAGGTAAGAGGAGCGCTACACAGTGCCAATTTTATTTCTACTTTGTGAGAGATTGGGGCAGAGGTGAGAGTCATGACACAAGGAGGGGGTACCGTGAGGACCAGAGTGAATGAAGGTGTTCACTGTACACTTTTTTAGAAAGAGGCTCCCTTTCAGGTCCTAATATACTTCTTTGTAGTCTCTAATGCACATGTGATAAAGTAAAAAGCAGGTGCGCTAAACGTATAGGTGTTCGTATCAAACTAATGACAAAAACTATAAATATTGAAAAAGGTCAGTCACTGATTAGTAACAGTAACCTAGTGTGAAAATCACAAAAATATCGTTCTGATCACCTGTGCAAGTGTGTGACCAAAACAATGGTGAATATACAATAAAAGCATAAATATCACAATAATGACAAATTATTATAGTGTAAAATATACAAATAAATAAATGAATAAGCAAATAAATGGTGGAAGTGAACAAAGTCCAAATAGTCTGTGATTAAACAGAAAACAGCTTCACTTTAGCTTCACAAAAACTGAATGTGCAGATGTCCCATCACCACTAATGGACTGGCTTCCCTTACCATAGTGAGTATGTGTTAGGGTGTGTTACTATACAAATCCAGGGTGAGTAGTAGTGCTCAGGTGAAGGGAGGAATCATATGGGAATCTTCTCTCCTCTCCAAGAGGGGACAGAGAAGCCTCTTACCAGAAGAACAGATGTATGCGCTAGTTGGTAAACATTCACTGTAGATACCCTCCTCTTTTCCTGATGTGTGGCTGGATAGGACCCCTCTGGTTAGTTGGTGGTATAAGCCTCACGACAGGCCATGTAAAAAATGGAATAGACCAATGGTGCAGTATCCTCAAATCAAATTTAATAAAATAGGTGGAAAAACTTACAGCAGTAGTCTTGCATGAAACGTAAAACGGACCGCGGGATGAATGAAAGAGGGCCGCGGCCGTCTGCAGCAACTCTGACGCATTTCCGAGGGAAACATATCAGAGAGGAGCACCGCATTGTCATTACTCATCGCCGCAGTCCGCGCTGCAGGCGGCCGCGGCCCTCTTTCATTCATCCCGCGGTCCGTTTTACGTTTCATGCAAGACTACTGCTGTAAGTTTTTACACCTATTTTATTAAATTTGATTTGAGGATACTGCACCATTGGTCTATTCCATTTTTTACATGGTCTGTCGTGAGGCTTATACCACCAACTAACCAGAGGGGTCCTATCCAGCCACACATCAGGAAAAGAGGAGGGTATCTACAGTGAATGTTTACCAACTAGCGCATACATCTGTTCTTCTGGTAAGAGGCTTCTCTGTCCCCTCTTGGAGAGGAGAGAAGATTCCCATATGATTCCTCCCTTCACCTGAGCACTACTACTCACCCTGGATTTGTATAGTAACACACCCTAACACATACTCACTTTGGTAAGGGAAGCCAGTCCATTAGTGGTGATGGGACATCTGCACATTCAGTTTTTGTGAAGCTAAAGTGAAGCTGTTTTCTGTTTAATCACAGACTATTTGGACTTTGTTCATTTCCACCATTTATTTGCTTATTTATTTGTATATTTTACACTATATTTATTTGTCGTTATTGTGATATTTATGCTTTTATTGTATATTCACCTATTCACCATTGTTTTGGTCACACACTTGCACAGGTGATCAGAACGATATTTTTGTGATTTTCACACTAGGTTACAGTTACTAATCAGTGACTGACCTTTTTCAATATTTATAGTTTTTGTCATTAGTTTCATACGAACACCTTTAGGTTTAGCGGACCTGCTTTTTACTTTATCACACCTGTTTCCCTATTGGATCTAAGGTTGCAGCTTTACTTAACATATCCAGCGCACTTTTATTTACCCATCTAATGCACATGTGGCAAAACAAAAGGCCCGTGGGCCAAATTCAGCACACCAGGCCATTTCATGTGGCCCCCCTAATCTCCACCTCCACCATGTCTCAGCAGTCAGCAGCAGTGAGAAGGACAGAACTCCTCTGCTGCTCTGTGCAGCCACTGAGAGGCTCATCTCTGCCCCCACCTTGTCTCAGTAGTTGGCAGCAAAGAGGAGGACAGAACTCTTCCTACAGATCCTGTACCTCTCTGTGCAGCTGCAGCACCCTCTCGTCTTTGTCTCCCCTGTTATCAGCATTCAGCAGACTCCGGGCAGCTGACTTCAGCCCTCATCTGGTCCTCCTTCAGACCCTGCACTTTCTGCTTCCTAACTCCGCCCCAGCTTCTTCCTGGCAGCAGCACAAGGTAGGGGGTGCACAGTGATGTAAGGGAGGGTGGGGGGGGGGTGTTAACATCTGATGTAAGTGGTGGGGGTGCTCTGGACATCTAGTCTTAGATACAACTGGCCCTTTGAGGGCAGCCATAATGCTGATGCTGCCCAGAATGAAAATCTGTTCTGTCACCCCTGTTCTAATGGGACCTGAAGGGGATGCTTTCTAACAGATTCAATGTTGCACTTTGTGCAAAATGTAGGGGCAGGTCATGGGCGAGGCCTAACAGGGGACCCTTGCTTTATTTGGTCCAGGGGCCCTGAGTATTGTCAGTCTGCCCCTGCCTATATACACAGTTGATCCAAAGAAAGGGTAAAACCTCAATAAAGAATGATCCAATTTGCTCCAGCAGGGGAAAAATTCCTTCCTGATCCCGCAGGAGGCAATTGGATATCCTGTGAACCAAGTACCCCTGGTGTTATTATCTATGAATGTTTGTATCCAGTTATATTTTGTGCATTTATTAATGCATCCAACTCTTTTTTTTTTTTAGAACAATTTGACATAAATACTAGGACAATTTCCTGCAGAATCTGCTGGAACATTACAGTATTCATAGTTGTATCAATAACAAGCTGTTCTGTTTTGTCCAGATGCAACAAAATAGGCCCAAAAAACTGCAATCACCGCATTCAAGACATTAGTCAGCGATTATTTGAGACCGTCTTGGTGTGACCTTTGCTGGCCCACCCTTACTGGGGAATGTACCTATGGTGTTGAATTGCCTCCACAATGTGTCTAATATTGGACTATTTCAAACACTTTTTGTTTTTTTTAACCCGTTTAAGACAGGAAAGTATTAATAACCATTTTTCTGAGGGACTCAAAAATCTACTAAGTTCTACAAATCTAGATGTATGTTCTTCTCTGGAAGGTTTACCCCCCTTCATGACATGGCCATTTTTTGCTATGCGGCACTGCATTACTTTAACTGACAATTGTGTGGTCGTGTGACGCTGTACACACAAAAAAAAAATGTATGTCCTTTTTTCCTCAGAAATAGAGCTTTCTTTGGAGGCATTTGATCACCTCTGCGTTTTTATTTTTTGCGCTATAAACGAAAAAAATTTCCGACAATTTAAAAATACATTTTTTTTTTTAATTTCGGCTATGAAACCTATCCGATAAAAAAATTTAAAAAATCAAAATTATTTATACATTTAGACTAATATGCATTTTTGGTAAAAAAACAAAAATCCCAATAAGGGTATATTGATTGGTTTGAGAAAAAGTTATAGCGTCTACAAACTCCAAAATGTTTTTTTGGAATTTTTATTTTTTACCAGTAATGGCGGTGACTGCAGCTTATTGTGGGACTGCTATATTGTGGCGGACACATCAGACACTAAGTGACACTTTTTTGGGGACCAGTGACACTAACAAAGTGATCAGAGCTAAAAAAAAAAAAAAAAATGCACTGTCACTGTACTAATTACACTGGCAGGGAAGGGGTTAACATCAGGGGTGATCAAAGGGTTAAATGTGTCCCGAGGGCGTGCTTTCTGTGTGGGGGATGGTCTGACTGGGGCAAGACAGAGATCCGTGTTGTGGCTTAGCAGAAACACAGGATTTCCATCTTCCCTTGTCACAGAATGGAGATCTGCCGCCGTTCTGCCTCTCTCGAGAATGATTGGCGGGTCCTGGTGAACATCAGGTCAGCTGGACCCGCTGACTGGCTCCTGCTGTGTCCAATCACAGCGGGAGCAGGTCGCCGGTGGTGCACATGCACACAGACCCGGAAGCATGAAGCGACACAAAGGTACGTGATTTTGCACAGAAGAGCCACCGTCCCACAGTATAAGTACATGGGGCGGTCAGAAAGTGGTGAAAAAAGGCAGCCAACATGTGCACCAGATTCTCATACCGGACTCCAATTTCCCCTTCAATGAAGGGAGAATCCTAGCGGTTGACATACTTTTGTCACTTACAAATGTTTAACTTTGGATAATTTTTCTCGATAAATGACTCAGTATGGTGTTTCGGACTTTTATTGGGTTCACAAGATCTAGTTTTAGAAAATTAGAAATTTCACAAAATGTTAAAGCACCACTGTACACCTCTGTCTGCACAGTGATTTTTTTCAAACTAATACTGGAACATAAACACACCAAATATAATGAAGAAATCTAGTCCTATTTCTGAAAACGATGGTAACATGATCTCTCAGAAACGTGTAATTTCAGTTTCAGCATCTGTTGTGCTTTGTTTACTCATCATCTGCACTTGTTGCTGGACTGTTATCACATCTTTGTAGATAAGACTGTTACACTTTGTACTTCGTGGATGTTTATGTTTGATTGTACAGTTTTTACTTAGATTAGGGAGCTTATGCACATCCCAATGTCTACAAGAATATCACCAATTTAGGCATTACTACAGTAATTTCGGGGCCATGCAAAGATTACCATGTGTGCTATAATGAGTGCAATTATCTCATTCAGAAAGGAACATTTTTGCACACAGTGGCTTTCCAAATGGAAAAATCTCCACAAGACAGACCCTGCAGAGTGTGGTATAAACTCATTAGAAATCTGTCTCCCAGCCACGTAAAACAATGGCACAACGTGTGACAAATTCATGTAACGGTCAGTAACCTGTAATGAATATGTTGCAGAATTTGTCAGTGACAATTTACTGCAATATGGAAAAGGTCTTGGTAAAGACCATCAATACAGTGGCTGCATATAAAAGTAACTATGGCATCCCTCCCAAACTGACATAGAAAGGGCCACTAGGGCAAAGGAGGGGGAACATGAAACCAAACAAACAGAATTTGGAAGCCTTTAATAAAACAGATACTAGTAAAGACAAGATGTTTGCAAGAGATGCAATGGCATATAGGTGGGACACTCGTGAACAAAGATGGCCATCCAAATCAAGGTCTCAACGAGCTAATAATCTTGCTGATTTTTCTTCATTCTCTTTAGGTACCCACCTCAGGATTTCATCAACAATCCTCATGCAAGAGAGGTCTCCACCACTCCGGCCCGTACAGCCGACACATGTAGCCCCCTCTGGGTCCACCAGAGGGGCTTCATTGAGGGTTATGGTGACATCCTAGGTGTCTGTCTCCTTTCCCCCCCCCAGGACAGGGAAGCATTCTGCGCTATGAATAAGGCTGCGGCCAAAACACGTTAGCATTTAACATGTTGTACACTGCTGTCATGCTGGAAAAATTGCATCAAAAGGAAGCATTCGTGTGCCGGCTTTTCTTGTTACTGGGAAGCAATTGCATGCATCTGGACACTGCAGCCTGAGCACCGACACTCAGTTCCACATTCATTTTTACTATGTGGTAGAGCTAGGGTGAGTTTGCATCCAAGCATTCTGCGCTGCCCTGTATATCGGTGTCGGCGCCGTCACCCACCGTACATACTGCCACTTTCCAACATGGCGGTCACGGCGCTTCCGGTTCCGACCTCACTACAATTCCGGCCATGACTCGATTTCCGGCCGGCCTGGATGTAGGCTGATGACGGCGGGGGGACAGTGGAGACAGTTGTCTCCTGTCAACCCCACATACAATACTCAGTCCTACAATTTTCTCTCCTACACAGCTGAAGGCTGATTTTGGCGCCGATATGCCTCCCAGTGATTGGCCCTGCAGGCACACATGACAGGATATCTATTTTATTTATAACCTTCATTTGGTGGGTAATGTTCCAGGGCCATGGCACCACCACCAGGATACTGCCCTGGTTACTGGAGTGATATAAGAGACTGGTAAGGTAAAAACTTTGCCCCTTAATGCTTTCATATGCCACTAATTGTGGTGTTTCTCTCCTTTATATGATGTAAAAAAATACAGAATAGGGCCACACTCCTAAAGATAATTTCTAATGATTTATGTAGAACTGGCTTATCTGGGGGATTAACCTGGGTCCTTTCCACCCTCTCCTCTATGTGGATGTGAAGGGATTTATCTTACTTTTGGAGCATTTATGGTCCTTCTTTCAAAATAAAGAAAAAAGGCCCAAAGACCTCCCCCAGGTATTCATGTTAATTCGGTTACCCCTAAACACTTGGCAATTTTGAACCACTTAACCACTTGCAGACTGCTCACTAGAGCACTACTGCGGCAAAGTGGCTCGATAACGTCTGCTACGTCACCAGACATTCCTTTTTCTCGGCGGGGCACTCGCGCGCCGCCAGAGGCTCGCTCCCGCTGTATTCAGTCACAGCGGGAGTCGGGCCAGGGGAGGAGCAGCAGCGATCGCCGCTGCTCTTCCTCGATCGTCGGGGAATCGAGTGTGGAGATCCGCCCGCTTGTGTAAACATAAGCGGGCGGATCTCCTAAGTGACAGGCAGGGTCAGATTGCAGGGTTCAGCACAGCGATCTGTCCTTGTGTCACATAGTCACCTCCCCCCACACACGTCAGTAAGCACCAGGCATACATTAACCCCTCCCTCTCCAATAAAATTAACCCCTTCCCTGCCAGTGTCATTTTTACAGTAACAGTGCATATATATATATATATATATATAGCACTGATTACTGTAGTAATGTCACTGGTACCCCCAAAAGTGTCAAAAATGTCAGTCAAGGGTCCGATCTGTCCGCCGCAATGTCGCAGTCCCGCAAAAAAAAAAAAAAAAAAAAAACGCAGATCGCCGCCATTACTCGTTAAAAAAAAAACACCAAAAATGACAGAAATCAAATACCACCAAAAGAAAGCTCTGTTTGTGGGAAAAAAAGGATGTAAATTTTGTTTGGGTACGGCGTCGCACGACCGTGCAATTGTCAGTTAAAGTCGCACAGTCCCAAATCGCAAAAAGTGGCCCAGACGTAAGACAGCAAAATCCTCCGGTGGTAAAGTGGTTAAGTGATGTCACCCCCCCCCCCCCCACACCTTTTTTTTTTTTTTAAGATTTCGATGCTTATAGTGTTGTATTTTTTCTATTTTCTTTATTTTTTCCGATTAGAATTCCCAGGTTGACCTTTTTTGTCCCTTGTGGCCGGGATCAAGTGCTCTGGATATAGGGCAGCTCTTTTCCATTGCTTCATACAGACCTCCAGCAGAATTGATACTTTGTAGTAAGTGAGCCTTTATGTTTTCTGGCTTGGTATGTTAAATAAATAAGTACATGTACATTTAAACTATGTCTTTTAGAGATTCTAATGTGATACCAATATGTATACCATCCCCCTGAAGAAGATTAAGTTGAAACGAGTTAGTGCTCTAGCTGCACACCACTGGGATCTCATCGTGAATCATCATCAGCCATTAATTGATGGTTATCATGTTACTTTGTACAAAGTTTAATTTGATTATTTGTGATGTTCTTTGACTTTCTCTCATGAGTTTTATTTGGGAACTTTACTAATGTTTTTTCAATAAAGCACTTGTACATTTTATACATCTGTTGTATAATTGTTTTGGGCATCAAAAAAAGTCCCCTACCTTCCCCTCCTTTGCCCTAGTGGCACTTTCTATGGAAAGGGTCTTATTTACCTACAGTTTTCTTATCATTGGTATGACAGTATTTTTAATTAATTTGTGGTAGTCAAGTTGCATATGAGAAATACCCAAACTTGTTAAATGCCTTGTATAGAGCAAAAAAAAAAACAATTTCACAGCTTTTATGAATTTGACACAGGGCTTTCTAGTGCTGCCATAACACTTGAGAAGTGTGGGCAAATCAATAATGCATTTCCAACAGAGTCTTTACTAATTTTGTTTCTTTCATATAGGACTGTGGTGTGGTAAGGTGGATGGGTTGACTTCACAGCTTTTGCGAGAGCTGTGCACTGCGAAAGCTCCAAGTCATCTCTCTCTAGTGCGGTTCTCAATCCGCGCTGACCGTCAATACCGTCAGCGCACATTGATACCCAATGCCTCCTCTCTAGTTCTAGCTCCTGTGAACTCCAAGGGGGGCGGAGGAAGCAGTACAGAAAGAAGGTGAATGAGGACTTCCAATGGCAGTGCTGATCACAGACTGTGGGAGGGAGCACAGAACTCAAGCACGTGGCTGGATAAGGAGGTGACATCTAATGATGCGTCTGTGTAAGGCAGCAATGTGATGCAGAGTGCGGGGGGGCAGAAAGCTGGAGCATTGTGTGTATAAGGGTGCAGTGTGATCCAGGGGAATGGGGGCAGAGAGCCGGAGCATTGTGTGTATAAGGCATGCAAGATTCAGGTTAGTGGTCCGTGGGATTCAAAATTGTGAGTTAAGTGATCCCTGAGGTCCGAAAGTTTGGCGACGACTGGTCCAGACTACCACCAGCAGCAGCTATGGAGAGCAGAGCAGCCCGGGACTGGTGGACAGAGAATAGCCTAGCTCCATCCTAGCCATACTAAAGCTGTGCCAGTTGGTAACAAGCCTCCATTCTTCTCTGTTGCATGTGTGTAATCTAGAAACACTGTCACCAAGGTGCTGGAAGTAATAACCAGTTGTGTTGATGTTTTTAGTTGAAAAACTCCCAGTAGCTTCAATACAGGATGCCTCTTCAATTGTAAAACTACTGTTGGGATACTCTGGCTATAGATGCTCTTTAACCACTTGCTGACCACCCTATAACCGTTTTCTCTTCCCCCAATAAAAGCAGCCCACATAGTAAATGCAAACACTGGTTAGGCACACAGTTAACCCTTTGATCGCCCCTGATGTTAACCCCTTCCCAGCCAGTGTCATTAGTGCAGGGACAGTGCATATTTTTAGCACTGATTACTGTATTAGTGTCAAAAGTGTTAGTGTCCGATTGTCTGCCGCAATATCGCAGTCCCGCTATAAGTTGAAGATCACCACCAATACTAGTATGAAAAAAAAAAATTTTCAGTATGTATCCCATAGTTTGTAGACGCTACAACGTTCGCGTAAACCAATCAATATACACTTATTGAGATTTTTTTTACCAAAAACATTTAGCAGAATACATTTTGGCCTAAATTTATTAGGAAATTCGGTTTTTTAAAATTCTATTGCATATGTTTTATAGCAGAAAGTAAACAATATTTTTTTTTATTTCAAAACTATTGGTCTTTGTTTATAGCGCAAAAAAACCCCACAAAAATGGCCTGGTCATAAAAGGGGGTAAATTTTCCAGAGGTCAAGTGGTTTACTCACTTTTTTCTTTTCTACATTTTCAACAAAGAACCTTTTTTGCGCATCAGAATATACAAAGTTCAGTCCTATGAAGTTAAGTCGGAATGTACAACGTTAAGCATAATTTGCAATAATAAAAAGATGTAAAACTTACTCATTTCTGCAAGTTTCTGCTGGAACTTGGAATCAGTAGAAAGTGTTTTGCTGGTGAAAACGGAAAACAAGAACAGGATGAGTAACTTCCAATCCAACAATATTGTCCCCAAATAATAGAGGAACAGTTTTTTTGAGGCAAATATTTTTTCTAAGCATGTACTAATGATTGTCCATAAGTTCTTTAGAAATTACTACATTTTGCAAAATGTTTTCTAAGACCTAATTTGTTGCCATGGGCTACTATACACTACTCTTGTCTTTTCTAAATTAGCCAGTTTTTTATGGGCGAGTTATTTAATTTGTGTTTTTTGTGGTGAGTTTTACTGGGCTGACAGATGTGGTTTGTTGCTCTTTCTGCACATTGTTCTTGGCCTTTCAGAATTGGTCACTATTTTTTGGGGGCAAGCTTACTTTTGCCAAATATTTTAGGCAATTTTTTTTCTGTGCCTGTAGATGGGCAGAGAAATTGTGACATAGTTGAAGAACAATCTGCTTTGGTCAGGTAGGCTGCCTGTTGCGTGCCTAAAATAGAATTAGAATTGGATGCAGAGACCGGTGTTAAAACTGGGTCCTGCTACGGTGGAAGGGAAGTACAGTCACTCTGTGGTTGAGAGTTGTGCAGGCCTTCAGCAGAGTTCATATACACCTGAGGTTTTTGCCATTGCTCCCTTAAGCCTGGTTTCGCCTTAGCTACCGGTGAGGGTATTCTTCTCTGGGGTAATCATGGACTAGGGTGCAGAATACAGGGTTAGCTTGTCTGAGAAGGAGTACACAGCAACCCGGGTGAAGACTGTCTTGTAGTGAAGTCCTTGTTGCAAAGGGGCAGGGGAAAGTACCGGAGTACCTTATACTAGCTCTAGACAGAAGTGGTGGTAAAGTGTGCAACCTATGGTGTAAGGAGCAGGATGACAAACACACCTGCTCATCCACTAAGACTAAGTTCTGAGTTAATGCCAAGTTTGAAAAGTTTACACTGTAAAGTGAATACATTCCAAACATAGCCCTGGTTTTTAGTAACAGTCAGACTCAGTACAGGGTCTTCAGTGTCTGGGTTCCATAGGAATGGACCACAGCCCTGGGCCTGTACACCACACTGCAGCAAAACACATGCATTCCAGAATGTTTAGTGTTGAGGTGAGCACCCATGCAGGTCCAGTGTCCGAAGCATCATTACAGGAAGTTCCCAAAGTGTGGGGTCCGGGTTTGGCTGCCAAGATTTTACTTAGGTTGCAACATTCTGGATACTTCCATTGGTATATTGGAAGACAGTGAACAGTTGACTGAAGAATCCAAAGATAAACAAGAGACACTAAGGCTCCATGTCCACGGGACGCTGGAAATGGCCGTTTAGGAGCAGCTGGGCGTTTTTTTTTAGAAGCCCCTGAACCCATCTACATTTTATCTTATCTGTCCATGTACACCAGGTCGTTTACAGTCATTTGCAGGCAGTTGCGTTCAGGGACTTTTTTTAGAATGCAATTATTTGCGTTCAAACGTGTGTTTCCCGGCGTTTCAAACGCAAAAACGCGTCCGAACTCGACCGAACGCGATGACCCGCGTTAAGCGTTCGCGTTTTTCCATTTTAAAGTGGAAACATTTTTTTGACCTCTAGGAACGGTTCTAAACGCAAACGCCCGCTAAATGCGGGTACAAACGCGACCGAACGGACGTTTCAAACGTCCTAAAAATTCCAGCATTCAAAGGGACTTTTAACAACGTCCCGTGTACATGGAGCCTAAGAGTGATTTCTCCGTAAGAAAGTCCATCACCTTAGGATGCTAGCAAAAAACTGAAGGGTTACAGTGGGGGGGGGGGGCCCAGGGAGTATGTTCTCAAAAGCTTGCCAGTGTCCAGTCATCTGAAGGAACCAACCTATAACCCAGGGTCTGTGAATATCCAGCCTGTGTCCTGAGTGGTACAATTACTATTTTTGTTTCCTGAAAAACACAGTTATTTACCCCTTCCTACTTAGGTTTCTTGGTTGTAGTGAAGTGATAACTATCTGTTCACAAAGGTTACCAGGAGCCTTTTCTTTGTAGCAATAAGAAATCAACACGCTCTTCAATAAAGTTATAAATGCAAGCATACGATTTCTTTTTAAAACATATTTATAAAGTTATATATCATACCTTCCATCGGCCTCATCATGGTCATCAAATCGTAGCTTCTTTAGAGGTTTTGGGGCTGTGCCGTCTTGTGCAGTCCTCTTTGCAGGGCGTTCAGCGCTGCTCAGCATTTGGTTAATTTTCTGAAATTTCTCTGAAGACTAAAAAAAAAAAAAAAAATTGTTTATATTGAAAACAAGTGCAAGCAGGAAAATATCACTAAGTTATGATGTCAGTACTAACTAGAAGCACATTCATGGGACAAACAGAAAAACACTGACCAATTAGCTATAAGAAAGTGTATGAATACAATGCAAAGAAATATGTAAAATCAGGACAACATATTGGGTTCTCTTAAAGTGCAAAAATAAAGATTTGCTATATTATAGAAAATAAAAAAAAAACACTCACCTGTGCCCAAGCAGTACTCTGAAAAAATTGGATTTTTGACTTACTGTAAAATCCATTTCTCTGATGTTCATTGATGGACACAGCTTCTGATCTCCATAAACGTTGGGTTATACTGCACTCTACAGGAGTAGGACACTAGGCAGAAAAAAAGCCTGGCTATGCCCATGGGCAGTTCCAGAGGGTATATTCCCTTTCTCTGCTATAGGCACTCAGTTTAGTTACAAGCAGTGTCAGAAGAATTACAACACCACAGAGGGGTGGGTGCTGTGTCCGTCAATGAACATCAGAGAAATGGATTTTACGGTAAGTCAAAAATCCCATTTTCTCTTTTTAGTTCACTGATGGACACAGCTTCTCATCTTCATAACTGTTGGGACACCCTAAAGCAGTGTTAAACATGAGGGGTGGGAACAGCAAAAAAAATTCCCAAGGCTAAACAGTAAGTTTTGAATGTGCTACCAATAAAAATTGTCTTTTTGCAGTTGTTAACCAGTTGAGCCTTCATTTTTGTAGCCTATTTCAAGGTGATTGTCTATAATCCCCAATTTTTTTGTTTTCATGCATTATTGTTTAAGGTTGCGGAGGCTCCCCGGTCTGAAAGTGGCCGCTTGGTATGTGTAAAATTTGGGACAACATTTCCTCCAGTCCACTTTTCTGGGGGATTATTATCCCTAATACCCTTTATCCCCATTTTTTCTAAACAGTAGCCAACCAGGCAACAGGAGCTCACCTGAAAAAAACAATACACCCTCAAAGAGGTTAAGTCCTCTCAACAGCAGCCTGCAAAACCTTGCAGGCAAAAGAAGTATCTGCAGATGCCAACACATGCGCTTTATAACATTTTGTGAAAGTGTGCACTGACGACCAGGTGGCCGCCTTGCAAACCTGCGTCACTGACGCCTGATGACGGAAGGCCCAGGAGGCACTAAGCGCCCAAGTAGAGTGCGCCTTAATAGGGAAAGGAGGAACCTGAACATTGATGGAGTAGGCCTGAACCACTGTCTGTCTGATCCATCTGGAAATGGTCACAAAGGAAGCAGACAACCCTTTACGGGGTACACCTGTGAGCACGCAAATAGTGAGTCTGACTTCCTGAAAGACTCCATAGCTGCCAGGTACACCCTAGTTGCCCTTGACCAAATCCAAGGCATGAAAGGCAATTTCCTTCAGATGTTTAGGCCTTGGACACAGGGAAGGCAACACAATGTCTTAGTTCAAATGAAAATCAGAGACAACCTTTGGAAGGGATGACGGACAGGGGCGAAGCACCACACCTTGTCTCTGTGAATCACCAGGTAAGGTGAACGACAGGATAATGCCGCCAGTTCCGACACTCTGCTCGCAGAGGGGATAGCCACCAAAAAGGTCACCTCCTGGGACATTGTAAGCAGGGGAATCTCCCAAAGATTCTCAAACGGAGGCTTCTGGAGGGTAGAAAGCACCAAATTGAGGTCCCAAGGCGGCAACAGAGACCGCACTGGAGGAACCAAAAGTCGGACACCCTGAAGAAAGGTACGCACCAGGGAGTGTGTGGCCAAAGGTCGTTGGAAGAAGACTACCAAAGCAGACACCTGGCCTTTGATGGTACTCCAGGCCAATTTCCGTCCCACCATTGAAGGAAGGTCAAGATCCGAGCCACCGAGAAGGAGCGAGGATGAACCCCAAGAGACTCACTCCACGCAATGTATGTCATCCACGTACGATGGTAGATCTTCCTGGAAGTAGATTTCCTAGTTTTTAACAGTGTAGGAATCAGCGACTCAGCTAAACCTCTATCCTTCAGCACCAGGCGTTCAACAGCCAAGATGCTCCCCGAGAGGAAGCTTCCAAGGAACATCAGTGACCAGCCGCACCAGATCGGCGTACCAAGCCCAGCATGGCCAGTCCAAAGCCATTAAGATGGCCAGAATTCTTTCTGCCTTGATCCTATGTAGAAGTCTTGGCAGAACCGGAGGAAGGAAGGCGTAAATCAGATAATATTGGACCCCCCCACCAGTGCATCTGTGGCGTTCGCCAGAGGATCCCTTGACCAAGCCAAAAACCTCTGCACCTTTCTGTTGAGCCAAGACGACAACAGATCCACTTTGGGGATGTCCCACCGGAGACACAACTGATGAAATACCTCCGGATGAAGGGACCACTCCCCTTGGTCCAACGCATGCCCACTGAGGTGATCCGCCTGCCAGTTTTCTACCCCCGAAATGTGTACGGCTGAGCGGGCTGGAACGAACCGTTCTGCTCCCCTTAGAATGCCGGCTACCTCCAGAGCCGCCAGGACAGTTCTTGTGCCCCCTTGGTGATTGACAAAAGCCACAGCCATGGCATTGTTTCGATTGAATGCGCACTGGACAACCCTGAAGACGAGCCGTCCAATGGTCCAGACACAGTCTGATCGCTCAGAGTTCCAAGACATTGATCAGTAGTCTGAACTCTTCTGGTGTCCAGATACCCGGAGCAGAATGCTTGCCGAGGACGCCTCCCCAGCTGGACAAGCTGGCATCCGTGGTGACCGCTGTCCACTACAAGGGGAGGAAGGATTTGCCCAGCCGTAGCCCCGGAGAACAAAGCCATAATATCAGGGACTCCTTCGTTCCCCGACTCAGCCGGATCCGATTGTCCAGAGACTGCGGAGTCTTGTCCCATTTGGCCAGAATCTCCTTTTTCAGGGAACTGTGCAGACGGAACCGCCTCAAAGATAGACACCATCAGGCCCAGCATCTGCTTGTAAGTCTGGAGGGATGACCATCTGCTGGACAGCTTGCAATTTCTGAAGTTTGGCCAGAGGAAGGAGAACTCTGGCTAAAGTCGAGTTCAGGGTCAGGCCCAGATAATCCAGCTTTGCGGACGGAACTAGATCAGACTTCTGAAAATTCAGAATCCAGCCAAACTCCCGCAGAGTTTGTATTGTGATCTTTAGGTTTTCCACTAGAGCAGTAGAAGACTCCGCTCGCAGAAGGAGATCATCCAAGTAGCCCAGCACTGTGATCCCCCGTTGGCGTAACAAAGCTAGCACCGGTGCTAAAACCTTTGTGATGACCCAAGGAGCAGAGGCGAGACAGAAGGGTAACGCCACAAACTTGAAAGGCTTTGAGCCCTTTTTAGTCGACCCTAGGGGACAAAAAAAACTTTGAATGAGCCGAGAAGGAAGGCCCACGTCTACGACGCGGTTAATTGCCCTTAGTAGCCTGCAGAAGAAAGTTACTCCTCCCCTATGAGAAACCTTTTATGATGTCATCCAGGGTAGCTCCAAACAGGTGATCTCCTTGAAAGGGAAGATCAGTCAAGCCCTTTTTAGAAGTCCGGTCCGCAGACCAGCATTTGAGCCAAAAGACACGCCGACGGACCACTGCCGAAACAGAAAGCTGCGCTACTAGGGGAGCTACATCCAAAGAGGCATCACAGGTAAACTGCAGCCCCTGGACTAGCTGGTCCACCAGCTCAGCAAAGGCAGGGGGGAGCTGTTCTCCCTCCAGGTCACAGCGTAAAAGCTTAGCCCACTCGGTCAGAGTTTGAGACACCAGGGCAACGAATACTGGCCTCAGTGCTGTACCAGCCAGCGTGTATATATTGCGGACCACAGCCTCCGTCTTCTTGTCAGCCAGATCCTCAAAGGCCAGGGGCTTTTCAACAGGAATCAAGGTTGCCTTGTTCAATCTGAAAACCGGGGGGTCCACCACCGGTGGAACAGTCCACTTCTTAAGAAGGGACTCCTCATAGGGGTAACGCCTAGTTTAGGGACCCCAAGGGGGCACTTTGGTTGTTCCACTCTTTAGCGACAATTTTGAAAAATAGGCGTGGAAAGGAAACCTCTTTGCTGCTCTAGATGGCCTGTAAGGGCCAAAGGGAACCTGCGCCTCTGTCGCAGCTGCGTCCTCCATCTTCAAGGTCTCATGCAGATACAATCAGTGCTTCCACCAGCGCTATTACGTGCACGGTTGCAGACGTGAAAGACTCATCGTCACTATCAGATCCTCAGCAGAGAGGGAGAGAACCCCACCAGACTCACCACTCAGCAGAAACAGGCACCTGCAGCCACCAGGAAAATCTGCACTCCACGTGCGGTGAACAGGAAGTGAAAGAGAATCCAGGAGTCAGCCCCAGGGAATGAGGGGGGGTCTTACCGCTGAAATTGCCACCTAAACGGCTTCACTGTCATGGCCGCTTCGATTTTCAATGGCAAACCACCGCAAAATGGCCGTCGGACTACACAAACATGGCCACCGTGCATAGAAACACACAGGCCTCAAGGACAGACCCAGGCATAACAGGGGGCCCTGGTAGGAGCCCCCACTAGGTACATCCCACCCCCGCACAGTCGATTGTCCGGTGGCGCACCCCCCCCCCCCAACCTCTATTGGAAGCATAGTGCCCTGCTCCCACCCCAGGATGGTGGACAGATGAAAAAGGGAAACAGGGGAACCACGTTCACCCCAAAACACTCCAGGGGGAGAGGAGGGACAACTGCCTATAGCAGAGCGAGGAAGTATACCCCCTGGGACTTCCCATGGACATAGCCAGACTTTTTTTTTCTGCCTAGTGTTCTACTCCTGCGGTAGGCAGTATAATCCAACGGTTATGAAAAGTCTAGTACACACTATTTGCCCGTGTGTAAGGCCCTTAAGCACTGTATGCCTGCTATGACTATTAGCCCCAAGCTTTGTATTGAAATTTGAGGTCACTACTGTATTTCATACTGCTCTCCCTGCTACAGTGAAGGCTGCAGTGCCTGCATCTCTCTGCTTCATATACTCCGTGGATCTTTGTTTTCTGAACCTCTTCTGTTGCTTGATTATTCCTCCATTAGTTATCAGATCATCACTCTAGGGGCAGCTTTGACGTGAAGCAGCAGTCTTTCCTCTGCCTATAAGGTTGTACACACAAAAGCCACAAGCATGAGTCAGTCCTGAGAAAAACATCAGCTGCTGAGACCCCCACAGTCAAAACTGGTCACTAGGCTGTCTACCTGCATTTTTTTGGGCAGGGCTTCCACAATTTGAGATCGTTTTAATTGCTTTGCACCTAAAAGCTCACATAAGTATGTATGAATTTCAGTAATAAGATATGAAGTCCATTAATATATATAGTATGCAAAGCAAACTGCTTCTGTGAGAAAATCTGTCAAATGTTTAGAAAGATGACATTCTCGAAAAATATTGTTTTCTGATAGTTGTATACAGTTATAAATCTAATAGCAATCAGTGAATTCATTCCCTTTTTTAGTTCACATGCCTTCATATTTTTCTCTGTATTTACATTCTGTATTTACATGCAGGCCAACCTGTTGATGAAAAGTGACAGTGGTACTGGACTACCTGTAGACAGTGTAAAAAAAAAAAAGGTATGGTTTATCCTAACCTCTGTCACTTTTGCGGGGCATTTTGGTCTGCCTGTAAATACGTAAATGTGAAAAAAATAAAAGCATAATAGTATTGTATACAGTATAAAAGTTTTAGAACCTCTGTAAGGTTTTCTTGCTGTGTCACTGCTGGGGAAATCCACCCTCATTATTTATCATGTTGGCCCCTGTCTCAGGAACAGAAAGTAAGGAAAACCCCCAAATTTTACAGTTGTTAAAACAGAAGACACGTTTACCAACTGCCAAATGTGAGATTTCTCCACAGATTTGGGAGATTTCATGAATGAATGGAGAGAAAAAAAAAAAAAGACATACCAGTAATTAGGCCAAATACAAATACATTTAGTGTTGAGGTGAGGCTAACATTATTGAGCTAGTATATCCAGTCAAATTTTCTCTGAAAATACACTGAATTCATATTCACAATTGCACAATTAAAACTTACTCCGAACGATTCACCAATGGATACTAAGATTCTGGAAAGAAACAAAGAAAAACAGGTTTTAGTGAAAATGTAGAAACATTAGTATCAAATTACTTAACATCCAACAGTCTAGTCTGTACAAATCTCTCTCTTTTTTTTTTTTTTTTTAATTGCCAATTTAGCAAGGCTTTCCAGGGCCTCCCAGAAGGATGTAGGAACAGGATTTCCTAAATTCCAAAGGTGCTAATAGGTTCAGGAGTAAATAACAACCCTGAAGACGCCATGTGAACTCTGGAAACTGGTGCTACCCTGTCATAGACTTGACCATCCATTTACATGTACGCTACATGCATGTTTATATGTATGTCAGCTCAAGGCAGGCACATGGAGGGGACAAGAAGAAGAGTAGCACAGCTAGATGCTATGTTATCACATAGGAAATAATAGTGATCAAGACAGGTCAGGACAACCTGCCCGATTACTGTTCTCCCTCTGAGGACTGCTGTCTGGTTGACCGTGTTCATTAGTGGGTAATCTTCAATCCATCAAAAAATGGCCAGAATGTCATCTGATAACCATGCACTGCTCTATTCACACTCCTATTATTGTACATTCTAAAATCCCTGCGACTTTAGACCTTTTTCATTTTGCTTTTTACATTTGAGGCACAAATCTAAATACATGAGCACAATGTTTAGTGTACATTTTTAGTTTTATTTCAGCAGCTATGATAACTTTATTGTAGACAATTATGGTCAAGCTTAAGTTAAGCTCAGTTACTGATGTAATGGTAATTCCAGATGTACTAAATGTTCATGTAATGTAATTATATAAACATACAGCATAAGCAATTGAATCGAATATTGCGCCTCCTACATATACCATGTTCAAAACAGGTGCCATAAAAGCCAATCAGTTTCCAGTTTTATTTTTTTTTGTCAAAGCTTAAATGAACAAGCTGATTGACTACCATGCACATTTGCATCAGATTCTGAGTGGTCCAGTTTTAGTAAATCTCCCCTGATAGAGTTAGTACTGTGTCAAATGAGCCACTTGCCAATGACTATACTGCTATATCCATAAGTATTTTATGACCACCTAATCTGGCTTCACCAAATCAATAGCTGAAAACTATCTAGGTTTCATGCTGGAATGTTTCAACGCAAGCATGTGGGCCAGCATGAAAGATCTTTCCATAACAGACCTAGTCCTTGGCGTCATTTTTGTTGGAGACAGCAGTCCATCTGATGACTTGTAAGGGCTTTTTAAAGGAGAGACATAGATGTTATTTCCACCAGGAATTCTTAAAGGAGAGTTTGCAAATCTGTAAGGACTTCGTGGTATTTGAGGAATTGGCGACAAAGTGGGAGGCTTAAAAACAAAAAACATGAGAAATTAAAAGTTACAACAAACACAAAAATGCTTGAGATTAGAGGCATATATTAAAAGCTGAACTCTGGGTAAAAAACTCTCTCAATGTCTTTTTTGCTACCTTCTTACCTTTAATGAATGTGTTCTCCTACTTATTCAGAATATAGTGGTAGAATGTAGTGGTATTCTTTGTTTCTATAATTCGAGGTCTCTTTCCCCCCTCACATGTATTTTAAAATACTGGAGTGGCCACTGGTCTTGGTCACTTCCTCACTGTAATTGTATTTTTAGCGAGGGGTGAAGGCACTACATCTCTACTTGCTGTAGTGGGCCAATTGAGAGGTCTGATTAACAGGCCAGGGGATTCCTGGTTTGTCTCATCTCCCATGCCTTTACTCTGAGAATGGCAGGCCAGGAGTCTTCGTCTGTTATGCCCCTCCACTGCAATTTCAGTGGCATGATGGGAATTAAGGTTTCTCACAGCAGCACAGTGAGAAAAACAGATGCGACACACCCACCTACAACAGGTGCGATGCCCAGCTGAAGGTGCTTTTTCTGAACAGAAGCAATGATGTAACTGATTTTTCAGCAGAATTATGAGCTACATCTGTGATGTTGTTTAGTAACAGATTTGCACGTTTTAAATATTCATAGTTGAAGCCAATATAAGGTGATTATCAATTGCATTCCAGAGTTTAACTACAAACGCATCTGTCCAGACCATTTTGAATACTTTGTTTCAACAACTAATTAGCTCTCCTGTTAAACTATCAACTGTTTATAACCTGAATCTTCTTAGATTGCCTAGATCAGATGTTGGGTCTAGCCAACATTATTGGTTTAGAAACCCAAAATAAATATAAAATGATAATATAAAATATTACACTTGGTATCACTGCTGGTGACTGTTTTCCCAAACTCTTTAAAAGTATATAAGGAAACTATAAATTTAATTTGTGGTTAGACTTCACACATACAGTATATCCTAGGAATAAATGCTATCTTGACTGGGACTTTCCACTGTGAGCGACTTATCACGAGGAGCACATTGTCCCCATTCACGTCCCATCCTCTTGCCTAACAGGGATGTAAGGCTTATGAGAACATTACAGTAAACAAAAATCTTTCAGTTACTACTGCACATTCCTGAGGAATTAGCTCATATCATAAATGCATTAGATAAAACTTAAAGCTGATCTCCACTGTTTCAGAAACTTCACCCAAAAGGGGAAGTTCCGCTTTCCTGCCTCCCCCCACTAATTTTGGACAGTTTTGTTTTGGGAGGGAGCAGATACCTGGTTTTGACAGGTACTGGCTCCCACTTCTGGTCAGATTGCCGCAGTGGATCTACCAAAAAGGCATGTCCCAAAAGGCTTCAGGACCATGCATAAAGGGCAGGGTAGCTCACGCATGAGCAGTGGGCAGCTGGCTGTGAAGCCGAAAGGAGTCACATCTGGCTGCACATAGTGAACATGCTGGCGCAGAGACAGAAGACCAGTGAATTACTGGCTCAAGTGAAGACAGCGTTGGATCCTTGGACAGGTAGGTATCCTTTTTGTAAAAACCAGCAGCTACAGTAAAAGTAGCTGCTGATTTTCAATTTTTTGTTCCTAGGGTGAAGAACCACTTTAAATTGTTCTTTTGGACCAAGCTGATCCCAACACACTCTTTACTTCATTAACAGCTGTATGTGCTGTATAAACTGTATGTAGCCTCAGCTACATATAGTAAACAGCGCTGTCATAACTTAGCGGGACAAGAACTTCCTGTCCCTCTCCCGGAACAGAATCGAGTTGGGCTGAGTGGCGTTTAGCCTTTCATAGAGAGTTTTTTTATTCTCTGAATAAATACAAAGCTTCCTCTGCTTAACTGAGGTGGAGAGGCTGGCTGATGACATCCCAAACTCCACCTCAGCCAATCACAACTGCAACTATTAGTGAGGTATATAGTTCATTTGGACCAGCTTGGTCGAAATTAACTATTTAAAGTTAAATGAAACATGGAGATCATCTTTAAATTAACAGATATTAAAAACAGACCTGTATATAATAAATAAAATTCTCACCCTTGTAGAAGCATATTGTAGGATATTACTTTTTAATTTTTGCATAAAGACCAAGTTGTAGAATACGATTATAGAGTCATGCCTTCCATCTCGAATTAAAACATGTTTGAATGTCTAAAAAAAAAATTAAACAAATTATTTTATACAAATAAAATGCTGCTTATATCTATTGACAGTCATCCATATTCTATTTTACATCCACTATTTGCAATGCAAAAAATGTCATCAGCTTATAAACTTGGACTGTGAAGGTGTATGGAGTTGACTGATCAGATAGTAAATGCTAGCCCTATTAGCTTTCATTCCTTGACTGGATTTTAAATATAAAGTAAGGAAATCTTATCTAGGGATAATAAGTATTTCCATTGTAAGACTCTGCACTCATTTAAAGTAATTGTAAATTCTTGTGTTTTTCTTTTTTTAAATAACAAACAGGTTATACTTGCCTCCTTCTCTGCAGTGGTTTTGCACAAAGCAGCCCGGATCCTCCTCTTCTCGGGTACCTCTTCGCTACTTCTTGCCCCTTCCTCCTGTCGAGTGTCCCCCACAGCAAGCAGCTTGCTATGGGGGCACCCGAGCCAAACTGCAGCTCCGTGTGTCCATTCACTCACGTAGCTGCTGTTCGGCCCTGCCCGCTTACTCTCCTGATTGGCAAACTGACTTTGAATAACAGCAGCAGGAGCCACTGCTGTGTCTCAGCAAATCAGGATGGAAAGTCCCGGATGGCCGAGAGACTTGCGGACATCGCTCGATAGAGATGGGGCTCAGATAAGTATTAGGGGGTTCTGGGGCGGCTGCTACACATAGAAGGCTTTTTATCCTAATGCATTAAAGATAAAAAAAAAACGGACTTTACAACTCCTTCAACCTCATGGGCAGTCTGGCAAACCAAAATCTTTGAGATTGATTGGTGTGGAAAAGTCTTGTTAGAATTTTTGTGGGCTAATACATACTGCTCGCAACACAATGTTGTAATATTCAATACACTTTTAATTTGGTCTCTGTTATCACTAATACGGGATCAATACAAAAATGAACTTTTGACATACCTACAAGTTTCATATCTTGGAGTACAATACAGAACACAGGAGTTAATTCTAAGACCATGGGTAATATGTTGCTAACTTAAAGTGATTGGACACTGGCTAAAGCTTTGCTGGGATCTACCTACCAGTATATATACAGCGGGTAAAAACAGTATTGAACACGTCACAATTTTTCTAGGTAAATAGATTTCTAAAAAGGTGCTATTGACGTGAAATTTTCACCACGCCGGTAACAACCCATGCAAACCAAACGTACAAAGAAACCAAAACAAAGAAGTTAGAAAATGAAGTTGTGTGTAATAAAACAGCATGACACAAGGAAAAAGTATTGAACACACTAACTGAACTTGGTACAAAATTTCGTGGACCCCTTCTATAAACTCTGATCTTTAGTTCTTTCCATAGATTTTCTATTGAATTCAAGTTAGGAGATTGGCTGGGCCAGCCATTCTAGCAGCTTTATTTTCTCTCTTTGAAACCAACTGAGAGTTTCCTTGGCTTTGAGTTTGGGATCATTGTCTTGCTGAAATGTCCAACCAATTTCATCTTCATCATCCTGGTAGATAGCAGCGGATTTTTATCAAGAATGTCTAGGTACATTTTTCCATTCATCCTTCCTTCAACGACATGAAGTTTGCCAGTACCGTATGCTGAAAAACAGCCCCACACCATGTTCCCACCTCCAAACGTTACTGTTGGTATGGTGTTTTTTGAAGTAGTAACTTTATGAAAATCAAGAGGTGAAATATCCGCAGTCTCTGCTAAAAAGTCAGCATTCCCCTAATATTCTGCAAATAAAAGTGAACTAAGTAGTTCAGACTTTAAAGTTTAATGTGGGGGGTCAGGCAGAAGAGAGTTTATAGGTGTTTGCTCATGCTGATTGCGCTTTAGTCTGATAGACCGCATGTTTTTCATCTGTGAGGAAGCCCGAATCAGGGGGATGTCTGTGGACGACCTTGTGTGGGAACAAGGGAACAGCAATCAGCCACAGAGTTACTTGAGGATTCCTTAGGGCCAGAATCTCTGCTGTTTGCACCATGCGCTCCCGAGAGTCTGTAATCTGTCATTGCCAAGTAAATGGCTTGCTAAGTGAGGATATTCCCCTGTGGGGTACTCCCGGAATTAACTTGGATTGAGTGAGTTTAGTGTGTCAGGTATGTAGAAATCATAATATCCCAGGTACTGTGTTCCTGTGGCTGTGTCTCTGAGATATCAGGCAACAGGTGAAACTGCAAATGATCAGCTTTCATTGTCAGCAGAAATGGCAGCCAGAAGTGTACAGTTAGGAGTCTAATGTGCATTACACCACTAGCCAGAGAGGAACTTCTGGTAGTGAGTTAGAAGAAAAGACCCCCAATTTTTTTTAGGTAAACATTAAATTAATGTTACCAGTAAGGGCAAGTAAGCAAGACGGTCAGGGCGGATACACTTATGAGTGTAGATTAAACCATAACCCATGCCTTTCAGACAGCTTCTGTGCTTGGCAACTGTGGTAGGTCTTGTAGAACAAACAACATTTTACTACATATCCAGGTAATAATCCAACAAGCCAGGAACTGGTATGTAAGGTTACAGGGAAACCCTGTTTTACCTTATCCACATTGCTGGTCTTGTCCTGGCTTCACCCATCACTGTGGGCATACCCCTCAAGGTGTCTACAGGGTCTGGTTGCCATAGAGATGGACCATGGCCCTGGACCTTTATAGCAACCTGTGGCTGATTCATTCATAGCACAATGAACCAAGGTGAGCACCGAACACTGAAACCAATGCCCGAAGCAAACACTACATGCCAACTCTGCTGTTGGGGGTCTGGGTTTAGTTCCCAAGAAATCAAGGATAGCCGATTCAGAAACTGCTAGTGAGCCATAAGGGAATAGGCAGTCAGTGTCAGTTGAAGAAAAGAGGAAAACTAGAAAAAAAAATATTGGTACAAGGTAAGTAGTTCATCATCCAAGGACACTCACGGAGAGGGTGGTGTTATATGGGTACATGGTAAGGTGGATCCCAGCAAAGCCTTTGCCAGTGTCCAATTGCCTGAAGGTGGCATATCACCCATGATCTAAGAATAAACTCCTGTGTCATGTACTGTATGATTAAAATATTACTGTTGCTTCATCAGCTTTGGTAAAGCTTGGTTAAGTAGATGATATGTGCCAGTGTACTTTATGTGCCTGAGTGGCTTTTTACTTCCAAGCCAGCTTTGGTGAAGAGATTTACAGCTGCATAACCTTATGCAGTGGAAATATCCACATCTGATACAAAACGTTTCACAATAAGACAATATATAGTACAAAATAGAAATACTTTATTGACTGGATGCAAGTCTTTAAATGATTGTTCATTTTTCTCTAGTCCAAATGCAGAGAAAAGCCTGCTAAATCTGCAAGGTGTTATTCTGACCAAGCACAGTCTGATTTTGAGAGTCATGAGAACCACCTGGTCAAGACCTAAGACAATTGATCAGATTAGGGAGTTAAAATTCAAGTAAAAAGTGCACACACAGCATAGCCCCCACGACAGGTCAAAGAGATCTTCTCATACAAGTAAAATCATTATGCTCTATCCATAAAGTGTTGACTATTACTTTTGTTCAAAAAAGAGTTGCTTGAGTCAGAAGAGGTTGTAACATATTAGGAGGTATGACTTTAATGAAACAGACTGGCACATTTCTAACACAATTTGTGTATGGTGAGCTCATTTCATGCAAATATTTAAACAAGAAAACCATTTACCTCTTGGTTTGTGTTGGTAAGCTGCTTGTATGCTGTAACAATAGTCTTGAAGCGTAGATCAATGTTCTTTGCCTTACAAATGCCATACATAGAACACATCATGATCTACAAGACAGAGGCAGAAATTAATAAGCCTGATAGCAAATACAATTATGGCAAATTCTGATAAAACTGATAATTCTGATAAACTGAAAGAAATTTGTCTCACATCCTATAATTTCAGTTACCACCAATGCACTCCGCACTTTAATGCCTTAGACCACACTACGGCACAACTCATACAAGCAAGGAAAAAAGTATTATATCTGGCCATACACCTTGTTAACAGTTTACTTTGGAAAAAATGGTGAGCAGAGATACTTATTTGTTGGTGAACAATAAGAGTTTATTTTTAATGAAATTTTGATGTATAATATGTTTTTCCTCTTTTCAAATCTTGTAAGAATGTAGATGCACATAAGTTCCCTGAAGAAGCAGAGAAAGCGTTCTACGAAACGTGTTGGACCTTATTGTTATTCTGCAAACACTGGATATGTGTAACAGCTGAAGCTGGTTCTATGGATTTGTACACCTTTTTATGTCTAAATTGTAGACCGCTTTTATTCAGGTTTATACAATAAAAGTTATATTTTACAAAACATACGTGTATGTGCTCATCTTGGTGACAACATCGCTTCCTACAATGTCCTGTTCTTTCCATTAGGGGTATGCCCTGTCCCTCCTTTTTCCTTTTTACAAATATGATATATTAGGACGTGGAGAGTTGTCCCTGGAATCGGTATAATATACTAATGCTAGGTCATCCACCTTTTATCATCCATTTAAGAAGCAAGTTTTCGGATTCTGACTGAGGAAGCAATTACTTTCATAGGAATCTTTCTATTACAGTGCGAGATAACAAGGACAAACAATGCTCGACATAGTAGTCAACATACATTATACAAGTTCACTAGCAATGGGCCAACAGTAAAATAGATACATTAGTGTCACATATTTAGAGTAAAAACACTGTATGAGTATAGAGGAAAGCATTCAATAGAAGCCATTGAACACTGTCAAAATGAATATATTTTTTGGGGGGAGTAGATGACAAGAAACCTTGGCAACGGTATAAGTAAACTGTAGAAGAGGCTGTTTATACTTGCATAATATTAAAAATGTTGTCCAGTGATAGAAGAAAAAACAAGAGGGAGACATAGAGATAATAAAGCCATGCAATCGCGCCCCATGCCACACTAGTGGCTCAACCACAATTGCTGTCCATACAAGGCTAACAGAAGGTAATTTGAGTGGGTGCATTCAATCCACAGGTATCAAACCCTCATAAATTAAAAAAGGAGCATCACAAAGGATGGTGGTCATTTTTTGTTAACCACAGTGCCTGTATATTTTTCAATACTTCTGGTAATTTAGAGGTGATAGTTTCCTGACCTTTACAAATGTCTGCTTGGTGGCCCGTAAAAAGAAAACAAAAAGGGATTTTTTATACTTACCGTAAAATCCATTTCTCAGAGTTCATCGATGGACACAGCACTCCATAAATCATAACTACTGGGTTATATTGCCTCCTTCAGAAGTAGGACTAGGCAGAACAAAAAACACCTGGCTACGCCCATGGGCCATCCTCAGCTTGGTATATAACCCCCCTCTCTTCTATAGGTAATCAGTATCAGAACTCCATAGCGGGGTGGGTGCTGTGTCCGTCGATGAACTCAAAGAAATGGATTTTACGGTGAGTACAGAAATCCCATTTTCTCTTTCCTTCATCGATGAACACAGCGCTCCATAAATCGTAACTACTAGGATGTCCAAAAGCAGTGCCAAAAGGAAAATGGGTGGTGGGGAAAATAACCTAAGGCTAAACATAAGTGCCCTTACCCAGGACACCGGAGCCCCTTCTGAAAAAAAAAAAAAAAAAGTTTAAAGAAAAACACCCCTCAAGAGGGAACAGCCCCTCTTAAACAGCAGCCTGCACAACTTTGCAGCCAAAAGAAGCATCTGCAGATGCCAAAGTATCTATCTTATAGAATTTTGTGAAGGTATGTACTGACAACCAAGTGGCTGCCTTGCAAACTTGCGATATTGGTGCCTGATGATGGAAGGCCCAAGAAGCACTCAGCGTGAGACACCGTCTGTCTGATCCATCTGGAGATGGTAGTTTAAGAAGCAGCCTGCCCTTTTCTTGGTCTGTCCGTAACCACAAAAGCGAGTCTGACCTCCGAAAGGACTCAGTAGCTGCCAGGTACACCCGAATCGCACACCCAAATCCAGAGGTGGGGGACTCGAGACACATGACTTGACTTAAGTCACCAGTTTGAGGACTTGAGACTTGCTTGACTAAAATTAATAAAAGACTCGACTTGACTTTGACTTGGTATTCATGACTTGAGACTTGACTTTGACTTGACATATGACTGGAAATTACTTTAAGTTATTAAATATTTGCATTTTCTCAAGATGTGTTAAAACAAAATTGCCTGTTATGTTTCTGACACCACAGTCACTTAAAACTCCTCAGTGTGTTCTGATTTTTAGGACACTGGCTGTTTAACAATGGAAATACTTAACATGTTTTTAGTGACTGTGGTGTTGAAACATGACTGGACAAAGGTTTTTGAGCTGTTTGGGCATTCAAAGTGTTGCTTTAATATGCCAAGAAAAAAGCACTAAGCAGTTTTGTTAATGTTGAAAAAAAAAAACCTTTCCTGACCACTGACTTAACTGATTTAAACGTGAAAATTGGGGTAGATCAGTATTTTGGGTAAGTACGAGGGCTTGGGCAGGCGGTGGATCCTATCAATGGTCACATCAAGGTCAGCAATTCCCGGTATGATGGTTTTAAAAAGCTCTGTGGCGTATTCACGGAGATTGTCCTGGGACACTGATTCGGGGACCCCGCGGATTTTGAGGTTATTGCGCCTCGATCTGTCCTCGATATCAGCCAATTTCGCCTTAACCCACTCCATCTCTTCATCCCTGCGGTCATGGGCGTCTACAAGGTCGTTGATCGTGGTGGCAAATTCCCCCATCTTGGTCTCCACATGGTCCACCCTGGTATTCACTGTTTGTAAGTCTGTATTAAACTTATGCATGTAAGCTGCCAGATCTGTCTGTAGAGAGCTTCGTAGTGACACCAGCATGTCCTTCAGAACAGTGTCTATAACTGGCTGGTTGTTAGTGGGGAACGCCATTATATCTTCAGGGAGATCCCTAGTGTCATCCCCAGGGTTGCTCCCAGGACTCACCTCCGGCCCAGAGTTGCGGTCGTCCAGCCGGAACCGAGCCTTAGCTGGGCTGCCTGACTGCGGTGTGGAGCTGAGGGTGAGATTCACTCCCGTCGCTGGCTCCCTGGATGCCGATGGTGAGGGCTGCTGCGGACTGCCGCGTGAGCGGGAAGCCTCCGGCGTGGAGGAGCCGGTGCCATCTTGCCTTCTTCCCGGGGTCTGCTGCGTGAAGAAAGCAGTCAGCTTTTGCGGCCGCGAGCCATCTTTTCTTTTCCGCGACATCTCCCCCGGTGCCAGGGGGATCGGGTCACCGCTAGTTCGGGTCTCAAAGATCCCTGGGGAAGCTGTTTGTGCCGCTACTGATCCGAGGTCGGCGGGAGCTAAAGCACTACGCGGCCATCTTGGTTCCCAGCCGGACACGCCCCCTAGATCAGTATTTTGACTTGATTTGTGACTTGACCAAAATAAAAGACTTGACTTGCTTGACTTCTAGCAGGGACTCAACTTGACTTGCTTTCATTTCACCACAGTAACTTGGGACTTGCTTGAGACTTGAAGGTTAAGACTTGAGACTTGCTTGTGACTTGCACATGTGTGACTTACTCCCATGTCTGCCCAAATTGCACAAACCACATCCAAGGTATGCAAAGCAAATTCCTTGGGATGAGCCGGCTTGGGACACAAGGCAAGCAACACAATGTCCTCATTCAAATGGAAGTCAGAGACAACTTTGGGCAGGAATGATGGACAGGGATGAAGAACCACTTCATCCCTATGGACCCCCAAATAGGGACTGAGACAGGATAATGGCGCCAATTTCGATACCCCTCGAGCCAAGGTAATAGCCACCTAGAATGTCACCTTATGGGATAATGCAGACAAGGAAATCTCCCAAATATTCTCAAATAGAGGTTTCTGAAGAATGGAAAACACTAAACTTAAAACCCATGGCAGCCAAAGAGACCATACAGGTGGAGCCACATGTCGAACCCCCTGTACAAACTAAAGAGTGCATGGCTAGGGGTCGCTGAAAGAAGATTGCCAAGGCAGACACCTGGCCCTTGATGGTACTCAAGGCCAACTTCTGAACAATGCCCCGTTGAACAAAGGTTAAGATCCGAGGCACAGAAAAGAATCAAGGATGAGCGCCAATCAACTCACACCAAGAAATGTACGGTTTTCCATGTACAATGGTATATCTTGCCGGAAGACGACTTCCTCGCCTTCACCATAGTAGGGATCACTGATCCAGATAAACCTCTATAGCTCAGTAGCTGGCTTTCAATAGCTAAGCCAATAAAACCAGCGACTGTAAAGCAGGATGGTAGATTAGCCCTTAGGACGACTGGTCTTCTCTGAGAGGAAGCCCCCAAGGGATGTTTACGGCCACCAGGATGATTGAACGATCCTCGCTCTTGATTCCTCAGAGGAACTGCGGAAGAAGCCTGAGCCGAGGATGATACTGGCCTCACCGTGTCCGTTGGATGCCTGCAGCGTCTGCCAGAGGAATCCGTGATCTCGCCATGAACTTCGGTATCCTCCTGTGGAGCTGAACCTACTAAAGGAGCTGCATGTAGGATTGTGCAAACAGAACTGTCTTGAAGGTGGATACTACCAGACTCAGACCCTGAATGAAAATCGGGAGAGAGAACTATCTGTTTGACAGCAGCCGGTGAATCACGGCCTATGGTTCCTGAAATTTGTCCAGAGGAAGGACCACCCTGCTCAGAATCAAAATCAGAGATAGGTAATTCAATTCTCTGGACAGGAATAGGGGGGACCTTAGGTAGTTCAAACATTACCCCCAAGAAAAATATTTCACAGATCTCCTTGACGCTCACTAAAGAATTCCATGGGGCCGGAACCCAGCAAAGGTGTCCCCCCCCCCTCAATAATGGGTGAGGGCACACCTTCATGCTGAAGGAGTCTTGTCTGCTGGTCAGGGGAAGCTAGCTCTAGGCATACCAGACCAAGGTTGCTTGGAACCTCCCGGGGAAGATTCAAAAGATCCATTTCCTTTATTCTCCGTCTCCCAGGAGCACAAAATAATTTTTTATGGGCTAAGAAGGAGGGTCCCTGTCCGCGGCGAGACATCTCCCCTTTCCTTGACTGTGGCAGGAAAGTACTCTTCCCCCATGATACCCTTAATGAGGTCATCCAGGGTAGCCCCAAACAAGTGATTGCAGATCAATGAGAGCTTTCTTAGAGGTTTGGTCTGCGGACCAATTCTTAAGCCACAACACACACCTAATCATCACCACTAAAACAAAGTATGGACAGCACAGGAGCTGTATCTATAGCTGCATCACAAATAAACTGCAGCCCATGGACCAACTGGTCCACTAAATCAACATAAGCAGCAGGGACCTGCTCACCCCCCACGCCCTGGCGCAAAAACTTGGCCCATTCAGTTTGGGTCTGAGACCCCAGGGCTGAGGCAAAGACTGGCCGCAATACCGAACCAGCCATAGGAAGCATGCTGCATGCCCCAGCCTCCGCTTTCCTGTCAGCCGGGTCCTTAAAGGACTGGGATTCCATTACTGAGATCATGGTTGCTTTTTTAAAAGTGACTCCCCAGGGTAACGTACAGCAAAACGTTTGGGGACCACAAAGGATAATTTTGGTTGTTCCCATTCCTTATAGGAAAACCTGTCAAAGTAAGGCACACGGAGTACGAGGTGACGTATGCGTACCAGTGATAAGTGTGTCTACCAGCGCTTTTTTTATTTGCTGCTACGACCAGGAATCATTCTCACTATCAGATGCATCTGGGGGTGTGATATTAAGTCCTCCTGGATGGGCTGTGTCCATGGCGGCATCAAGCTCAGAATCAGATGAGACAGACTGAGCAGGGGAAGGCGGGAGACACTTTCTCCTGGGCCTTTGCCCACATGCCACTTCCACCTGGGATACTAGGGACTGCAAGACCGCCATCAGTGCAACCATGGGAAGCTTGAGTTCCGAGGGAACTGCCACCTCCATGAGGGGGGTCAGTGGGGGAGAAGACCTTGCAGTACAAAAACAATCTTTAGGCACCACTAAATGATCCCTTCAAGGCTCAGGGTACCTATAAGCAGAGAGAGAGATAACAGGGACCCCCAAGGACTCACCCTACCAACTGGAGGAGCGCCGAGCATGCAAAACTGGGATTTAAGGCGGGATTGCAACTGCTGATCAGTAGAATCCTTGAATTTATAACTTCCTTTCTTGCCCTAAACCATGTGTTATATAGTAAATAATTAGTTAACTAAGGGATCCCACGTGGAAAGCTGCATTGTGTGGAAGTCCACACATGTGTATAAAACAAACCCACATGTCCACATGTAATAGCCACATAAACACTTTGTGTCCAATATATATTAGAAACTGTTGGAAGCTGCTGCAGCATAGCCCAACATGCCTAAGTCAGGATCTGATCTTCAGAGAATGCAGCCTCACCATCCAGGTTTCAATGAAAGGAGGAAAAAACTCCAATGAACAGTATAAAAAGGCTTTTATTAAAATGTATCTACTTACATTGAACTACTGAAAACGATGTATCCATGAGGAGGGGGGTCCTGAATGGATGGGTGTACGTTCCAACTATTGGCCAGAGACCGGAAAGTAAGGGAGTCAGGATCACTAAAAGATACAGCACCGCTGGAGGAAAGCCGCACTGCCACCCACACACAGAGGGGAAGCTACTGGAGAAATTACGCTTTTAGAAAGGCACAACACCAACTCCCAGGCACACACAGCATTACACGGTCTCCATGGCAATGAGGCATTTTTGAGGCCATGCCTCATCCTCAAGTGAGAGAGGAGTGCTTTGCACAGCTTTTTGTTTAGTTTTCATATACCAGGCTCCACTGGGTTGTACTGGCTGCATGCAATATCCTAGTACTACATAAAGGGGGTACCTTGGAATTAGAGTGCAGGTTTATTATTTTTTTCATTTAAATGTGCTGCAGCTAGCAAACTTTACAGACCCCCAAAGGAGTAGTAAAGCACACACATTTGGGCCCTCCCTCAAATAAGGGTCAAAAGGCCCAAACTTACTTCTTCTGCTGGTGTGGTCCTCAATGCACATTGAATTTTGAGTAGTAGGTTTTCACAACATAAACCTTTCAGCATGCAAACCTCCCCAGGAGTCTTTACAGACAGGGCACCAACATATTGTTATCCACGGCCATAAAAATGTAAAGCACTCTGCAGCTCCCATCAATGTTGCACAGAGTGTACTGAGGGGTGGCGATTAACGTAGTGGCCAGTGCATTAGGGAAGTTACAGGCCAGCCATGCTTTACTGTGGGGTCCAGGTATCACCTGTGAGACAATGCTGAAGATTAGCTGATCTAGAAAGTTGCAAATTGAGCCCTCAAGTCTCTGCAGCACATGGAAGACATTTCCAGAAAAAAAAGAAAAACATAATGGACAAGTGACAAAGCACAGTGCAGTAATCTTTAATATTAGGAGTTTGATTAAAAGAAACACTGAACAGGAGGTACCCTGTAACTAGTATCCCCTGCCGTTTACCATTAATGTGAGATGTAGCCATAGAGCCAGTGGGTGGGGCTTATGCCAGCTATGGAGAGCACAGTTCATTTTGCCTGTCTATTTCCCGAAGACTTCTCCATCAGCTTGCGCAGTTGCTTAGGGGAAAGGTTTCCCCTTCATCAGCTGAGGCAAGGCCTCAGGTACTCACAAAACCTGAACTGCTTGTGGCCAGTCAGGGTTAGTGGGTCAGAGGTGGCCAAATTCAGTGTAGGAGGGCAGAAGGAATGGATTGTAGATCAAAGTGCAACCTGGCTCATCACAATGCAGAAGTAGCAGTGGGGGAATGCTCTCTCAACCCAAAATGGTCCGGGTGAGAGCACTGGAGCGTGCACAACACTGCACCGAGTAGATGAGTTCAGTTCCCCAGCGTTAATCACTTTTGTAGCTTAGGGGACGGTGGAACTAGAGGTTTTAAAAGGCAACCAGCAATCCGAACAACCAGGCTAGCTAGCTCCCAGTACTCAACCTAACTGGCCTATAACAGCTCTGGACCTGAAAAATCACTCAGTGGCTTATTCGTTACCAGAGCCTGGTCTGGAAAGAACTTTTACGCAGAACCCAGTGCCCAAATGTCACTTCCAGGCTAGTTCCCCAGTAGCTTAGTAATTGAGCAGAAGCTCTGTGGACATCCATCATCCAATCATGTGCAAACAAAAATGCTATTTTTTTTTCTTGCACGTAATTGAGTATTCTTTGCAAAGTGAAACTTTACCTCATTTACGAAGCTCTGGAGCAACCACACTTGCAGAGTGCAACTGCACTTTGTAAAGTGCACAGTCTATTTGCCTTTAGTAAATCAACCCCAGTATGTACTTTAATGGACAGGAAGGAAATAAAAATATTTTAAACAAGATATTTTTATTTAGTTATAAGCCCAAACCATGTGTAATATGTGTGCACTGACAAATAGCAAAAAAGAGAAAGCTACGTGCTTAAGTACTATATACAGAGTTATAAATATATCCGCAGGAATGGGTCACCAATTTGTCTGCAAAACTGGGACATGCTTACCTGGTCTAAATGTCTGTCCCTCATCAGCTCATACTCATGCTGCAGGGTGTGCTGGAAAAGAGTCCAGATGATTTGCTCCAGCTCAGGGTGGTCAGATAACAGGCTGGAACATAAGCTGTTGAGCCTTAAGTATGCCAAGCGGTACACTAGATAGAAAATAAGAGTTAGAGAAAGAGCTAGTTAGAACACAAGGTTAATCGACACCCAATACAATGTACATACACATAAACACCATATTTATATGTACTATATTTATTTTCCTTTTAAATATTAACAGGTGCGGTAGCAAAGAAAACAGGAGATAAAGTTGATTATCACATAGCTGTGGTAGCACGCCTGCATATACTAGTAAAACAGTATATAACAGCATCGGGAAGGGCGACTAGGCAATACTACAAGGTTTTTTCAGTATTATACTTTACTGCTCACAGAAGCACTAATCTCTGCAATTATAATAATACACTTTATAACAGTACAGTAATCTGGGAGCCATAAAAAGACCTTTCTATATATACAAAAGCAAGAGCTTTTAGATAACTACATACAAGTTATCAATACTTCTTTCTTAGGTTCTGAAGCTGGTGGGGAAGCCAATTAGTTCTCTTACTAAGCAAGAGTTCCAGAAAAATTTGAAGCGTGTGCCCATCACGTTCTAAGTTCATTAGTAGTGATTGGGATGAATGCACTTTCTGTATGTATTCTTACTACTGTATTACAATGGCGGACATATGAAGCACATGGAAGAAGCGCTTTCTTTCCCCACACACTACAATGTGTGCAAAAGAAGTGGACACACAGAGCACCCTTATAGTCTGAAATCTATGCTTGAAGGAGCCTTGGGAAACCTAAGAAAATTGTAAGTGCTTTGTTTTTAACAACTCACATGTGGCCAATTTACATGCCCCTAAAGAACGTATCAAGCAAAAAATAAAAATAAAAACCGTGAAGTTCACATTTACAAAACATGCACATTTCACCATGCTTTACCCCTTCAAAGAAATTGCAAGTACATAAAAATACCTGCTGACCAGTACACTCAGCTCTTAACCACTTACCAACTGCCCGCCGTCGATTTACGCCGGCCCTTTGACGCTGAATACCGCATATAGCTACCATAACCCGGTATTTTTTAAAACGGCAGGCGATCGGCTTTCAGGTAAGGGTGGTCCCAGCGGCGGATTCGCCGCAGGATCACTCTTACGGTGTGGTGGAAGAGGTGCCCCCTACCCTCCCGTCGCGTCTCGTCCTTTTCCCAGCTTACCGGACCCGCCGGTAGGGGGGAAAGCGATCCGGTCCCGGATCCTCTAAGACAGGGAGTCAAGTGAGGGCAAGATGGCCCTCACTCGACTCTATGGTCTTGGAGGACCGGAGCGACGTCAAACGCCGTTGCCTAGCAACCGGTTTAAAGAGACGATTTTTTTTAACCATTTCTTTTTTAGTGTACTTGTGAGGTCTGAGGTCTTTTTGACCCCAGATCTCACAATAAAGAGGTCCTGTCATGCCTATTTCTATTACAAGGAATGTTTACAAAAATTAAAGCGCCCTGTCCCTGTTAGCTCGCACGCAGAAGCGAACGCATACAGAAGCCCCGCCCACATATGTAAACGGTGTTCAGACCACATGTGAGGTATCGCCGCGATCGTTAGAGCGAGCGCAATAATTTGAGCCCTAGAACTCCTCCAACTCTAAGCTGGTAAAGTGTCGCCTATGGGGATTTTTAAGTACCAAAGTTTGTCGCCATTCCGCGAGCGCGCGCAATTTTGAAGCAGGACATGTTGGGTGTCTATTTACTTGGCGTAACATTATCTTTCACATTAGGGAAAAAATCGGGCTAACTTTACTGTTTTCTTATTTTTTAATTAAAAAAAGTCAATCTTTTAAAAAAAAAAAATTCCTTTGGAAGACTGCTGCGCAAATATGGTGTGATAAAAAATATTGCAACGATCTCCAATTTATTCTCTAGGGTCTCTGCTAAAAAAAATATATATAATGATTTTAGCTTGTAAACACCAAGTGTCAAAAATAGGCTTGGTCTTAAAGTGGTTAAGCCATGTTGTGGACTGCAAACACACAGCTGTTTTGTGGACTAAGTGGTGTCATCCCTGTTCACTTGTCTTTTGCTAAACTGCTGAACAACTACCATATATCTAAAACATGAAGGCTAAACATTTTGCAGTTCAAAATAAGAACTAGGAGGGCTACACAGCCTGGGATAACACAGGAACTGTTCCTTGGGTGTCAATTATTCCTTTGCTACTTGGTGCGTAACCTTCTACTTGGTTGAATAACGTCTGGTAGCTCTTAATAAACTGGCTGCAAAATGTCAGTGCCTAGCTAGCAAACCAATTGTATAGGCATATAATTCAGGGAATCAGCAAAATTGTGCGAAACAATAATTCTAACATGGCAGACATCTTTATCTATACAGAATGTAATCTTTTGCATGATAACGGGACGTCAGTTAAAAAAAAAAAAAAAAAACACAGTTCCATCTTTATATAAATTTATAGATTCATCAATTAAAAAAAAAAAAAAAAGATATTGCCTCTCTACTACAAGAGATGATAAATATATATATAAAAAAAGACCACTTTTAAAGTGATTTAAAAGTTTATTTACTTTTATAAATTTTATTTACCTTTCTTGTAAAACAATGACAGTGAGGTAGATCTCTGCTGAGGTTGTGGGGGAGCAGGGCCCTGTCCATTTGTACTGGATGAGGTAGGTGCACTAGTGCCAGCACCCTGCTGTGCTGTTCTTGAAGGTGACAAATAGCTGAAAATTACAGCACAGATAATAGTACATTTGGTGCACGTAACAAACGGTTTACTTCAACACAAAACTATTGCATTACAAGTAGTTGTAAATCTCAGACATGAAATATGAACAAATACCTCTATAAAATGTGTACTTGTCTTTAATTAGCATAATTTCGGTCTACTGCTTCCTGTGCTATTAGCATTAATCGCTTCTGACAAGTTTTTCTGACACCAAAACAGGGGAGGGAGCTCCAGCTCTGTTCCTGTGTGCAAGGGGGTGTGTCCCTTCCCTCCAATCAGCTCTCGGAGCTCTCCTCACAGAACTCTGCAGAGTGTAATTTCAGGTCTCTTCCCCCTTTGTTCGACAGATCAGACAGACAACCTTTATAAAATTGGGGCTTTGAATGTCTGTAGAGAAGACTGCAAATAAACAGGTATAACTTATATAGGATATATTTATTCTCTGTGTATCACCTGAGACCAGTCACTTCGCTGGATACATGTAAGGGTTTACAACCACTTTAAAGCAGTACTGGACCCAACCCAAAAACGTTGATATGGATAACTAAAAAAAAAAAAAAAAAATTCGAATTTGAGCCCACTGGTGTGCAGCAAGTTCTGCTATTTCTTTACACATTTAAAGTTCTATTTTATTTACACATTTTCCAAAAACTTGTGTAAAAAAATAAAATGTTCAAAAGACTCATTATGCCTCCTAAATTATATGTTGGGGTGTTTGCTTTCCAAAATTGGGTCATTTTGTTGGCATTTCCATTGTTCTGGTGCTCCAGGGCCTTCAAAAGTGTAATGGGTTGTCAAGAAATGATGTGTGTAATTTATTCTTTTAGAACGCCTGGAAAGTGCTACTTGCATGTTGGGCCTCTGTATGTGGCCAGGCTGTGTAAAAGTCTCACATATGTGGTATCGCCATACTCAGGAGAAGTAGCAGAATGTGTTTTGGGTTGTAGTTGCAAGTATGCCTATAGAGTGTGTGAGAAATAACTTGGTAATAGGACAATTATGTAAAAAAAAAAAAAAAGTTTGGCAAAGAATTGTGGTAAAAAATAAAAGCTTCAAAAAAACTCACCATGCCTCTTACTAAATACACTGCAATGTCTATGTTCCAAAAAAGGGGTCATTTGAGGGGTATTTGTACTTTCCTGGCTTATTCATGTCTTAAGAAATTAGATGGCCATCAGTACATCAGGTGTGATCATGTTTCAATGATTTGCACCATAGCTTGTAGACTCTAGAATCTTCACAAAGACCAAATATATACCGATTTGGTTATTTTTGCCAAAGATATGCAGCAGTATAACTTTTGGCCAAAATTTATGAAGAAAAATAACTAATTTGCTAAATTGTATACCGAAATGCAGAAATATGCATTTTTGTTTATAAAATGTTTACTCTTATTTTTATTAAGGCCTCATGCACACTGGATGTTTTTACAGCTGATGTTTTTGGCGTCAGATATTTTTTTCTGTAGCCAGTAAACTCCCCAGCATGTTATCCTATGTGTCCATGCACACATAGGCTGTTATCAGCATTTTTTGGCAGGGGCGTTTTCTGGCTGTAAAAAACCCCAAAACTAGTGGGTTTTAGGAAGCGTTTTTCAGCTGTAAAAACGCTCCAACTCTCATAAAAGCTAAAAAAAACCCCTGAAAAACGTGGCTATTTGGCGTTAATTAATGCTTTTGAGCCAAAGGCTTTTGTGGGAGTATAGTTTTGCTAAAAAAAATGCTACAGCTGGATAACGCTACTGCAAAAAAAGCTGAACGCCTTCTACAGCTACAGCTTTCTAATGACGTTTTAATAACGTCCAGTGTGCACGAGACCTTATAGCGAAAAAATAAAAAAAAACAAATGGTGATTAAATAACACCAAGAGAAAGCTCTATGTGTGTGAAAAAATTACCGAAATTTCATATGAGTAGTGTTGCAGAGTTAAACTTGCACACAGTTTTTGAATGAAATCGGCAGGTTGTTCCAAACATCTTCTGTAGATGTAGAATGCCTCAAATCCTTCTGTCTCTTTATGTATTCCCACACAGACTGAATTTAGTTGAGATCAGGGCTCTGTGGAGGCCAAGCCATTACTTTGAGGACTCCTTGTTCTTCTGAACATAGGCCTTAATGACATTGGCTGTATGTTTGGGGTCATTGTCGTGCTGCAGAATAAATTTAGGGCCAATCACACGCCTACCTTATAGTATGGCATGATGGATGAGTATCTGCAAAGATTTCTCAGCACTGAGGACACCATTGTTCCTGACCAACTCCCTTTGCAGAAATTAAGCCTCAGTCCAGAGCACCTGCTGCCATTTTTTCTGCACCCCAGTTCCTATGTTTTTGTGCACAGTTGAGTAACTTTGCTTTGTTTCCACGTCAGAGGTATGGCTTTTAGGCCACAATTCTTCCATATAGACCACTTCTGGCCAGACTTCTCTGGACAGTAGATGGGTGTACCTGGGTCCCTCTGGTTTCCTCCGCTCCTGTGCTGATTGATGGCACTGCTGGACATCTTCTGATGTCGAAGGGAAGTAAGCATGATGTCTCTTTCATCTGCTGCACTGAGATTTCTTGGCCGACCACTGTGCGTACGATCCCTAATGTTGCCTGTTTCTTTGTGCTTCTTCAAAAGAGCCTAAACAGCACATCTTGAAAACCCAGAATCTTTGCCTCGGAGAGACCTTTCTGATGCAGTAAAACTACCTTGTGTATTGTTATTCAGTCTTGCCATGGTGTATGACCTGAGACATAAAACGGTCTTTCACAACCTCAACTTAGTAGCAGAGTTTAGCTGGATACACGCTATACAACTTTTGTTGCTCAATTTCCCTTAGATCCTTAGATTTACCTTCAACTATGTAGTGCAATGGCCTGCCTGATTGCATACAAATTGAAAGTGTTTAGGCTTGACCTCCTATAATATGGTTTTGGTAGATCTAAAGGAAAAAAATCTAAAGACAGTTGTATAGGGTGTATCCAGCTTTTGGCTGTTCCTCAACTAAATTTAAGCCCTCTATACAGCTGTTCTGTTTCAGTTAATTACAACATTTCAACGTACGTACAATACTGATGATCATTAGCACCTGCTTGGCATAATTGGTTAATCACACACCTGATTCTAATCCTACAAAATCCCTGACTTTGTAGAAATGTACAAAGTATGCAAGAGTAGGAATTGATGTTGCTTTGAAGCCAAAGGGTAATCACACTAGGTTTGAAGCCAAAGAGTAATTACACTAAATATTGATTTGATTTGTTTTCTGTTCACTCACTTTGCATTTGGTAAATTGAATAAAATAAACAATTACAATATATATTTTTAAAAACATTCTTACTTTACAGCATTTCTTCACAACTGACTTTCGCACTGTACAGTACAGAAAATGAAAATGTTTTACTGCTCTGGAGTCTGCACTCTTTTTATTTTAGGTCTTTGCAGATTTTATACTACCTGGTGGATTTTTTTTGCTACAAGGCCCATTGGTGGTTACATCCTATTGGTTTTAAGTGAGCCATGGAAAATTTTATGAGTGGGACTTTTATGGTGCACGCTTAAGCGCAAATCACATGCTTTATTGCATTTTTGGTTCTATATATGAGAAGATCTGTACCAATAAACACAGTCAAACTGACAGATTAGAAATTGTTAGAAGAGTAATTTTCTAGAACCTCCCAAAAATATATACAAAAAGCATGTATGCACAAGATACAAAAAACTGTATATATCGCTCCATCAACCAGTAGTTAGGAGCCAAATGACCCAGCTTAGGTCTCCCTGGGCAGACCAGGGCAGCACACACAAAATGAAATCGCAAGCAGATGAAAAGTGGAAGAGAAAACGAAAGATGCTGCAAAAATGTCCTAATGTATAGTGGGCACACGCAGTGGTGTGGGTTCTTATGAGAAGTCTTTCTTAGAGGAGACATCAGCTCCAAGTCTTATAACATGAAACCTATGGAATAATTCTGACCCTTCCCTGGAGGTAATCATCATGTAAGTAATGCAGATAATACATTGCTGTATTTCTTGCCCATTTGGGTAAGAAGGGGGGGGGGGGGGGCAGGAAAAATTTTGTCCGCTTTTAAATGCAACTCAGTTTTTGAAAGAAACTCGAATTGCAACATAAATGACTTCAGACTGATAAAAAAACAGTAGTAATGAAACACTATGGCGTTGATTTACTAAAGGTAAATAGTCTGTGCACTACAACTGCACTCCAAGTGCAGTTGCTCTAGTTCTGAGGGGAATATGCAAGGAAAATAAAACTGCATTCTTAATTGCACATGATTGGATGATAGAAATCAGAGCTTCCCCTCATTTTAGATCTTCCCCCTCAGATCTAGAGCAACTGCCCTTGCAGTGCACAGTCTATTTGCCATTAGTAAATCAACCTCAAAGTGTAATAATCTGGCAGCACCATAAAGCATTAGTGGCTTTCTGCAACTTCAGTGCTTAATAGGGCTATGGAGCACACATTCCATGTCTAAAAAGATTACATACGTGTCATGAGAATAAGTACATGGCAGGGAGTAATGGAATCTATAGAGAGGAGGATTAACATTTTGATAAGTTCAAAGGAAAGTGGAAATTTAAGTTTAGAGGGGAAAAAACAGGATGACAAACTGCAATAAAAAATATTAGTTCTTTAGACAAATTGTCAAAGCCTCACAATATTATATTATTCATTAATGCCTTTGCCTCTTTACTGTGCTTTGCTACGCAATGCAGTGTGACTGTCTGACCCTTTACTGAATACATAAGGCTGATATACAGTCATATTCAGGTACTTACAATTGTTGTACACAATTTGGCACATTTAGAAATTTTTAAACAATGCAGAAGTGGATTGACTGGTGTTCTATTAATATCTGTTTGGAATCAAGCTTCAAGTTACTGTTTGGTTTAACAACTTAGCAACCGGCCCCTTTGTAGCTTTACGGCTACAAGGTGGCCACTCTGCGCAGAATCACGTGTTCATGCGTGATTCTGCTCTTCTGGGTAGGGGGCGTGCGCACCACTTCTGCTGTGATTACTCACAGCAGAAACTGATCAGTGGGTGACGAGCAATAGATGCCCACCAAAATTTGTAGCATAATACATATTAGCCCAAATTTATGAAGAAATTTGTACTTTAAAAAAAAAAAAAAAAAAATTGAATGGATGTTTTATACGAGCAAATAAAAATAGTTTTTTTTTCAAAATGTTCCATCTTTTTTGTTTATAGTGCAAAACAAATAAAAAGTAATGATCAAATATCACCAAAAGAAAGCTCTATAAATCTGTCAGCTCTATAAATGACAAATTTAATTTATGTACAGCGTTGCATGACCGCGCAATTGTCAAAGTAACGCACTGCTGTATAGCAAAAAATTGCCTGGTCATTAAGGATGGGGGGGGGGGGTAAATTTTCCGGAGGTCAAGTGGTTAATAAGTGGAAGATTGAGCAAAATGTTTAACACACCACTGGCTAGTTCTTTGTAGACTTACAGATCTGCAGCTGTAGGGTTGTTTTGCGATGGTTGCTGTTGCGCTGCACTGGCTATTTCTGGGTGATCAACTGACTCTTCACGATCTCTTGTTTGTTTAATCAAGTCAAACAGAGGAGAATCCTGGAAAAAATAACAATGTTTACATTAATAAAGCACTTTTATAATTGAATCACACTATTTTACAAAACCTTAACCTAGGTTAGGAAGCCTAAAGATATCTGCAATGTTTCCTTTGCACTGGTAATTCGCATACACAGTGAGGGCAGAGGGAGAGACAAACATTTTAAGAGTGCCAGGTACTGGGATGAATATTAGCTGATTAGCCATTGTAAGAAAAAGAGATGGTAGAGTGTTAGGGCTCTTTCACACGGTCCGCCTCCGTAGGCGGATCCGTGCTGCTCAGCAGGGGATCGTAAACACAGATCCCCGCTGAGCAGGAAGGTGACAGCTCCCTCTCCACTCTGTGTGCAGAGAGGGAGATGTCTCTGTGTGCGGAGAGGGAGATGTCAGAGCCCCATGCATCTCTATGGGGGAAATCGGATGAGAGTGGACTGTCCGCTCTCATCCGATCCCATCCCCTGGATGGAAAATAGGGTTTCCATCCATCCGGATTTCACGGACAGGATTGGATGCGGATGGCAGCGGGTGTAAGCGGACATGTCTCCTCTGACATCCGCTGCCCCATAGGGATGCATGGGGGATCTGCCTAAAAGACTGACAGGGGGATCTGAATGGATCGCTCATGTGAAAGGACCCTTAATTAAAAAATAAACTAGAAAAGGAAACTTGCACTGATAAAATATGGAGGTTTCCACTACATACATCTTCTAGTCCTAGAAACCAGGAGGTTCAGAATTTAATTCCCTATTTTTCTTTTTTTTTTTTCAAATTCTCGATTTATAAATGTATCATTTAAGGCCCCATGCACACGGGGCGTTTTTAACGCCGCTGTAAGTAGCGTCAGGCGTTTTCTTTTTGCAGCCTAAAAACGCACCTCCATGTTATTCTATGGCCTCATACACACACAGACGTTTTTGAGCTGTAAGTGGCCTAGGCGTTTTTAAGCTGAAACAAGAACCCATGACCTGCGCGTTCTGAGGACCAGCGTTAGAGCGTTAAAAACGCCTGACGCTGCTAAAGGCTGAATAACGTTGCTATAACGTTGCTTAACGTGCGTTAAGCCACGTTATACGTTTTTTTTTCTTCCATTCAAAATCAATGGTTCCCTATGGGAGCCTATTGATTTGAAAGGAGGTCGCACCGCAACACCGCAAGTCGGATCCGACTTGCGGGGCGACTTGCGCTGTGAGAATCTTGAGGGGGAACTCCACGCCAAAATGGGAAAAAAATGGCGTGGGGGTCCCCCCCAGGTTCCACACCAGGCCCTTCGGGTCTGGTATGGAATTTGAGGGTAGCCCCACGCTGAAAAAACGGCGTGGGGTCCCCCCCAAAATCCATACCAGACCCTTATCCGAGCATGCAGCCCAGGAAAGGGGAGGGGACGAGCGAGCGGCCCCACCCCCCCTGGACCACATCAGGCCACATGCCCTCAACATGGGGGGGTGTTGGTGCTTTGGGGCAGGAGGGGCTCTGCACCCCCACCTCAAAGCACCTTGCCCCCATGTTGATGAGGACAAGGGCCTCATCGGAATCTGGAAGCCCCCTTTAACAAGGGGGGCCCCCAGATCCCGGACCCCCTCCCTTTGTGAATGGGTATGGGGTATGTAAATAACGACAGGAGACGTTTTGGAAAGTTTATTAAAAATCTTCATCTGTTCTTCTCTGCTCTGGTCTTCTCCCTCTCCTGGTCTTCTGCTCTTTTGCTGTCCGCTCTTCTGCTCTTTTGCCCTCGGCTCTTCTCCTCTTCTTCTTCTTCCTCCGGTCCTCCTCCGACGATGTCTCCGATGATTATGCCGGTCTCTGCAGCTTGTTATTTAGCCATTAGGGGCGTGGCCGCTCGGTGACATCGGGAGACCACGCCCCCTCATGTCACAGATGACGTCATCTGTGACATGAGGGGGTGGAGCCTCTCGATGATGTCATCGGGGGGCACGCCCACGATGGCTATATAACAAGCTGCAGAGACCGGAGACCGGCATAATCATCGGAGACATCGTCGGAGGACCGGGAGGAAGAAGAAGAAGAAGAGAAGAGCCGAGAGCAAAAGAGCAGAAGACCAGGAGAGGGAGAAGACCAGAGCAGAGAAGTACAGATGAAGATTTTTAATAAACTTTCCAAAACGTCTCCTGTCGTTATTTACATACACTGCCTTTTATGGGGTGAATGGGTAGGGGTACAGTGTACCCCATACCCATTCACATAGGGAGGGGGTCCGGGATCTGGGGGGCCCCCCTTGTTAAAGGGGGCTTCCAGATTCCGATGAGCCCCCTGCCCGCAGACCCCCACAACCACTGGCCAGGGTTGTGGGGATGAGGCCCTTGTCCTCATCAACATGGGGGCAAGGTGCTTTGAGGTGTGGGGTGCAGAGCCCCCCCTGCCCCAAAGCACCAATACCCCCCCCATGTTGAGGGCATGTGGCCTGGTGTGGTCCAGGGGGGGTGAGGCTGCTCGCTCGTCCCCTCCCCTTTCCTGGCCTGCTGGGCTGCATGCTCAGATAAGGGTCTGGTATGGATTTTGGGGGGACCCCAAGCCGTTTTTTCGGCATGGGGCTACCCTCAAATTCCATACCAGACCCGAAGGGCCTGATTTGGAACCTTGGGGGGGACCCCCACGCTGTTTTTTTCCCATTTTGGCGTGGAGTTCCCCCTCAAGATTCTCACAGCGCAAGTCGCCCCGCAAGTCGGATCCGTGTTGTGGTGCGACCTCCATTCAAATCAATAGGCTCCCATAGGGAACCATTGATTTTGAATGGAGGCAGAAAAAAACGCTGCTAAAAGCAACGTGGCAAAACGTGCAATAACGCTAATGGAAAAAGCTACTGAAAGCACATTTTTACAGCTGCTTTTTCCGGCGTCAGAACTAACTTTGACATACGCTTTTTCTAACGCCCCGTGTGCATGGGGCCTAAAGATGCAACATTCAAACGTATTTGTACAAACAATAAGTCATACAGACAAATGTGAAAAGACATTGTCATAGTAGTCGGTATCAACAAAATAAACTGGACCATTACTGGTGTGTGGAGATTGTTTCGACGTATCACAAGTCCAGAATGAGAGGTCTGTTGACATAACATACAAAACATAAGTACTTTCTAGTGGGGTAGAGAGAGAAAGAAAAAATAAAAAAAAACCTAATAGGGAGGGGTAAGTAAGTTATTAGTCTTGTGGGCTGGACAGTAAGTAGAGTTCCATCTGTTGTGGATGATTAGTAGAGGAGGAGTGGGAGAGGGGAGGCCCTCTCCGCTAATAAACTACCCGTCTAGAAGGACCTTCCCCCTCATCAGAGAATATAAATAGATTTCAGAGCGACCAGGTTTTGGTATACTGTTCTCTCCTTCCCTGAGCCGTCAAAACCAGATCCTCCAGGGTCTCCACCGATCTGACTTTTTTAAGCCACATAGCAACAAAGGGAGGATTGGTCCTCTTCCAACATAAGCTAATACAGGCCTTGGCAGCATTAAGGAGGTGGCACAAAATCTATTGTTTGTATTTTAAGATGGGTATTTGTGAGCAATGCAGTAGAAAAGAAGGCAGGGTCATCTGGGCTTGGGAAGTCTGTAAATTTTTGTGTGATTTGTGTGATTTGCCTCACCGCCTTCCAAAATGATTTAAGCTTCGGGCAGTTCCAAAAATTATGGAGCCAATTTCCAATTTTTCATGCACGTTTTGGGTCAATGATTCTGAAAATGCTCAAAAAGACTCCCTGGCAACAAGCATTTTCAAAAGCAGATCAGCAATAGGTGTTCCCATCTCAGTAGAGGTTTAATTTAATGACTTACAGATAGAAATGAATACCAATTTACTTTGTGTGGACTTGCGCACCTTCTAACATCTTGCTCTGCCTTATGGTCAAACCAAGTTAACGCGGAACTAAAGTGTCACAGTTATTCACTGTGAGCACACAGGCTTTATATTGAAGAAGGGACATGCAATGTCTGCTGAAAAAACACTGCACAGAGCAGGCAAGTATAACACGTTTATTTTTAAGCAAAAAAAAAAAAAATGAGACTAGTATAACTTTAATGTACACGCCTGATTAGAGATGACACTTTAGGATTCTGCTGTACCGCATTTCCCTCGACTACTCAGTGCATTGCATCATGCCTCTCTGAACAATAGCGGGGCTTTAAAAGGGAGTCTAGGAAATTTTTAAAAAGCATTAATGGCAATAAAGTCGGTTTCTCTCATGGAAACACATCTATTGCCACTATACCCTCTCTTTATATTGTAAGCTCCATGAGCAGAGCCCTCCTATTCCTTCTGTATTGAACTGTATTGTAATTGTACTGTCCCCTCTTTATGTTGTAAAGCGTCGCATAAACTCTTGGCATTTGCACGTTTATTATTCAATATAAAAATTAAATCATAACGTTGTAGTTTTTCTATATGTAGCCCCTCTGATTTGCTGCTGCTGGTAAATTATTTTTAATTGTCAGGATGACTGCATGCCCCAGTACAGCAGTGGTATACCAAAGAGGAACAGGACGGATGTTTATAAAGTGCCTCAAAGGCTTAATTGAAGCTCTCGAAAGCTTCAGTGTTTATGTAACATATTAGGCCCTCAAGTGTTTAAAGTATAACCATAGTTTTCTTGAGCTCTTTAGACCCCTGTATAGTTAACTACAGGAAATATTCAAGCTTAGGCAAGTCCAATATTACATATTGCAAAGTTTCCCAAAGAATGCTGAGGCAGACAGCAAATGTAGGTTCTAGTCGGACTAGCCTGCAGCTACGAATGACATCTACATAAAAAGAAAAAAGACACCCAAAGGTCTGCTGGGAAAATCTGAAACCCCTGTCCTTTTCTGAATGAACCTTTATGTGACCCAATGATCGCATAATATCAAGAAGGTATTTCATAAATTATCAAGATTCCATCTAGTGGCTACGCATATTATCAAGTTGATTTCGAGTTGATAAAATAAGATTACATCTGTTGAGAATGATCACTTATGTATTGCAAATGGGTACCTAAAACAATAAATTCAATTGAAATTCGATTAGGTAGACCATTGAACTACATAGCTGCTTAGAAATCCCAAAAAGATTGTACACCCCGACTGTTGCTAGGTTATCTGAGAAGGTGTTCAGCCCTCTCCTTTTTGCTCAAAGTCTTCTGGGGCACGAAACCGGTCCCAGAACGCTGCAGGACCGGACCCATTCACAAAGCACAGAACGACTTGCCTGTGCGCAGTGGGAAGATGGCTGTAAAGCTGTAAGGGGCACGGAAACCGGTGAAGAACCGGCTTGGGTGAGGATAGCACTGTATCCTTGGACAGATAATTCACCCTTTAACCACTTGCTGACCGTCAGCAGTACATATACTCCGGCAGATGGGCTCTGTCCCACGGAACGACGTACCTGTACATCTGTTTGCGGGACCGTTTGTGGGAGCGTGCGCAAATGCCCGTTCGCCACAGGGGAAGCTGATCTGGGGGTCTGGTGGCCCCGAATGCCGCCGGGCACCCGCGATCGCTCCCCGTGGAGACAGACCGGCAGTCTGCTGTTGTAAACATGGCAGACCGCTGTTCTGTCAGCAATGAACACAGGGCTCCTGTGTTCCTCCTATTTAGGAACACAGGTCCCTATGTTCATTCCATAAGTACATCCCCCCACACAGTTAGAAAGCACCCCTTAGGAACACATTTTACCCTTTGATCGCCTCTGGTGTTAAACTCTTCCCTGCCAATGTCATTAGTACAGTAACAGTGCATATTTTTAGCACTGAGTACTGTAGTAATGTCACTGGTCCCCCCAAAAGTGTCCAAAATGTCAGTTAGGTGTCCGATCTGTCTACCGCAATGTCCCAGTCCTGCTAAAAAAACACTGATCACTGCCATTACTAGTAAAAATAAATAAAAATTACATAAATCTTTGCCCTAGTTTGTAGACACAATCACTTTTGCTCAGACCAATCAATATACACTTGGGATTTTTTTTTCACCAAAAATATGTAGCAGAAAACATGAAATACATACATAAAATGATGAATCAATACATAAAATGATGAAAACATTTGATTTTTTTTTTTTTTTTTTAATGGGAATGTTATATAGCAAAGTGAAAAATATTGTTTTTTTTTTTCCAGAATAGTCGCTCTTTTTTTAAACAAATTTTTATTCTAAAAATACCAAAAAGTCTACTTTAAGCACTATATAATTTTAAAAGAAAATGTAAACACAGAAAGAAGCCATAAAGATTTATATATCCCTACGCCTGACACAAATTCCAAAATATGACCTGTGGTGTTTAAACCGTGCTATTTCATATATTTGTGCAAATAATTCACACAATTTTTAAAAAGTGATAAAGTGTAAATAAATCTTGATAAAAATCACTAACAAAAAACAGTCCACAAAAAAACGTAAATTCTGCTTCATAAAGTCCTCTAATAAAGTGCCAAACTGCCAACGTGCTGTACAAATGAAACTGCTATCCAAAACTTTAACCACTTTAAGACCGGAAGGATTTGCCCGCTTAGTGACCAGGCCCTATTTTGCGATTCGGCACTGCGTTACGTTAACGGACAATTGCGCAGTCGTGTGACGCTGTAACCAAATTAAATTTATGTCCTTTTTTTCCCACAATAAAGCTTTCTTTTGGTGGTATTGGATCACCTGTGTGATTTTTATTTTTTGCGCTATAAACAAAAAAAAAAGCGACAATTTATATATATATTTTTCACATTCTGCTATGCGACATTCTCAAAAAAAAAAATTAAAAATCGAAATTTAACATTTTAGGCCAATTTGTTTTCTTCTACATATTTTTGGTAAAAAAAAAAAAAAAAAAAAAAAAAAAAAATCGCAATAAGCGTATTTTGATTGGTTTGCGCAAAAGTTATCGCGTCTACTAACTACGGGAAAGATTTATATCATTTTTATTTTTTTTATTTTTTACTAGTAATGGCGGCAATCTGATTTTTTTGCGGGACTGCGCCATTGCGGCGGACAGATCGGACCCCTGACTGACATTTTTGACACTTTTAGGGGGACCAGTGACATTACTACAGTAATCTGTGCTAAAAATATGCAGTTAATGTAATAATGACACTGGCAGGGAATGGGTTAACACTATGGGTGATCAAGGGGTTAAATGTGAGCTTAGGGGAGTGATTATAACTGTGGGGGGGCATGGCTTCTGAAGTGACCATAGAGGCATGTGATCCTATATAGAAGGATAACAGGATCTCTATGATCATTTCAGGGAGAAGGACGGTAGGCTGTGTTTACAACAGCCGACCGTCCTCTATCAGCGGGGAACGATCAAGAGTGTCAGACGGCAATTGTAGCCACCTGACACACGCATCGGCTTCCCCGCTGACGAGCAGGGGCGGGAGCACGCCGGCGGCGGCCTGCGATCGCCCCCTAGCCTCCTGAGAGTGACGTATATATAACGTAAGCGGCCGGCAACTGGTTAAGTGAGTGCCTCGGCGCTCCACCACCTTTTCCAAACTGGAGAACTCACCAGATTGTCATGACCATCCACTACAGATGAGTCATGTAAAGTATGTTTATATCAGAGGGTTTCCATTAACTGTGTATTTTTCATTAGGGTATTCTCCTCCTTTAAGGCCGGGTTCACATATGTGTGGCGGTGGGTCCCGGCCTGGGGGTCGGATCGCTTCTGTTCACCTATTCAAGTGTGATTCAGGTCCGAACTTTTGCCTGAATTCGCACTTTAACCTGACCCAAAAACGCACAGGACCCTTTTGGAATTCACACCATGGCCAACTCGGACATTTGTGAACTGGCTCTATTGAGTAACACTGGCATGTCATGTGAATTGGATGCGGTGAAAACTGCATCCAATTCACACATATGTTAACCGAGCCTTAGTGTTGTTAATCGGTATCTTAATTACATGGTAATTACGATGTTCCATAGAAAGGCAAGGGGAATCAATATAGGGTAAAACCTTTTAAACTTTAATTAGAAACCGGATTGCTCTCAATCAGTGTTAATTTTGGCAGCAAATTTCAATTTAGTTTTAGTCTTAGTCATAGGACTAAAATGGCATTTTAGTTTTAGTCCCATTTTATACTTCTGCAAATGTTTACGTTTTAGTCGTATTTAGTCGACTAAAACTCCAGTACATTTTAGTCCACTAAAACTCCTTTTAGTCACCTATAATCGAATGGGTGTAGTTCAGTTGTAATTTGTAATGCATTATTTAAGCATTTCTCTACAATTTCCAAACTCATTATATACTACTGCTGGTCCTGGAGTGAAAAATCGAATATGTTATTATTTATGGTATTAATCTTTGTTAATTTTGGCAGCAAATTTCGATTTAATTTTAGTTATAGTCTTTTGACTATAATGCCATTTTAGTTTTAGTTGTATTTTAGTCATCTGAATTGTTTTAGTTTTAGTCGTATTTTAGTCGACTAAAATTGTGTTAATTTAGTCGACGAAAACGTTTTAGTCGGTTTTAGTCGACGAAATTAACACTGCTCTCAATGAGTGATCTGATGACAGTGCCACATCCCTTAATTAGTAGAAAAGAAAGATTTTCCCCTTGTTGTGGGACTTTTAAGGCACTCACACAAATTACAAAAATATTTCAATACTATTTTTGTAATTGTGTGAGTGCCTTAAAAGTCCCACAACAAGGGGAAAACCTTTCTTTTCTTTAAACTTTTATTAAAACCACAAATACTTCCACACCTCCTACTCACATTTTTCGGTACTATACCTCGCACCGAGGAATGTTTGCCATAAATGACATAAAATTGCTGCAGTGTACACCAATATCCTTATTTTGCCGGCTGTGCAGTATGCATACTACTGTCGGAGTTTCATTTGCCAAGATGGTGGAGCACTGAAGCACTCGCTTGAAGCACTTTTTGTGTTGTTTTGGATAGCACTTTCATTTCCACAGCATGTTGGCACTTTTATAGAGGACTTTGTGAAACATAACTTACGTTTTTTGTGGACTGTTTTTTGATAGAGATTTATATCAAACATTTATTTCCACTTTATTACTTTAAAATTGCATGAATTATTTGCACAAATATATGAAAAAGCACAGTTTGGGCACTACAGGCCAGCGCTGTTCATAGAGTAAAGGCAATCGGGTATAGAGTACAGCTGCTTTTAACTGTTTATTCTCATTTATCCTAAGTACTGGTGGAATTTATGATTTATTGTTAAATTCCAAGATATATTGTAAGTCTATCCCATCCCCAATCCTGACATCTGCCATTCTGAGGTTTTAAACCATGCCTTCCTGACCAGCAGAGCTAACCAAAAAGAAACAAAAGAAAAACCTTTCAACCACTGCCCATGGTATCCAATCAGGTTTTATTTATAGGGATTCAGGACAGGTTGCATCAAAGTATAAGGTAAAGGTAGTAGGAATGCTGTAAGCAATAGGCATTGAGCATGCATTAGGGAAACTACATACAAAACCCATCAATGTACAAAATCTTATAAGCACCACCTTATCTAAATAACATAAGTCAGTGGCTTCTTAAAGGCAGCTGATGCAAAATGCTTAGTGTTAACTGGGTTATATATACTGTAAAAACAAAAAGTAAAAGAAAAGACGTATTTAGTATGTCAGCAGGAAAAGATCCAGATGCCTCATATCTTCGGCTGGTTTTGAGATGTGCTGCTTTATGTCAAAACATCCCATCTCCAACCACTGTCAGCAGGAAACTCTTGAACAGCAGTTTCGTCACAAGCCTTGCTCAGATGACATACAGTCTAGGAATAACTCACTACTTCCATGACTAATACTCAAGTTATACTCAGACACGCACATTCTAATACATCAGGGTTAGTCTGGGTGGAAACCACTCAGCCTACCAGTATATCCATGGATTGTAGAACGAAGCCTGCGTAAGCTTAAAAAGCATAAATAGACTATAATCAGAGGAGTGCCCCTGGTAGGAACTGAACCCAGAATGGCAAGGCAATATAGCTACAAAATGTTCAAAACAACCGAAAATGCAGGTAGAGGTAAAGAGGTCAATCACTCAATACAAAAGTGACCAGTAGTCAACTTTCAATACCCTGGCTGTGCTAAGCTAATAAAATATTGACTGGCATGGATTACATAAAATAAATGGGTACGGAAATTTGTAGGTAAAGCTGATCCAGGTAATATCCGATTGCCTCTCAGGGGATCAGGAAGTATTTTTTTTCCCCTGCTGTAGCAATTTGGATCATGCTTTGCTGGGGTTTTTTCACCTTTCTCTGGATCAACTGCGGGTATAGGATTGTGTATATGGGATTGTATGGTTGGGTTTGCTTTACTGTTTGTTTTTTTGTTTTTTTATTGGTTGAGCCAAATGGACTTGTGTCTTTTTTCAACCTAACTATGTAACTATGGATAACCACACTTAAGGCAAAATAAGATGCTTTAACCAGGCTTTTTCTGGCACTTTTTGTTTACAAGTTTAGGTTAGTATTTTTGCTAGAAAATTATTTAGAACCCCCAAACATTATACATTTTTTTTTAACAGAGAACTTTGGGATTAAAATGGAGATTGTTGCAGTTTATGTCACATGGTATTTGTGTTGCGGTTTTGCAAAGGCAACTTTATTGGTAAAAATACATTTTAAATGAGTTTAAACAAAACAATATTTACCCAAATTTTTTTGTAAAGCAAGAAAGATGATATTATGCCAAGTAAATAGATACCCAACATGTCACACTTTAAAATTGTGCACGCTCACAGAATGACGACAAACTACATTGCCTAAAAATCTCCATAGGCAACACTTTAAACACCTTTACAGGTTACCTGTTGAGAGTTGCAGAGGAGGTCTAGTGCTAGAATTATTGCTCTCGTTCTAACGTTCATGGCGATACATCACGTGTGGTGCGAACACCATTTACATATGCGCGCATGACTTAAGTATGTGTGAATATGTCCAAATTAGGCCCAAAGTGTCAATATTTTGTGAACACCATTATTTTCCAGCACTGCCTTAACCCTCTTGGGCATAGAGCTCACCAGAGCTTCACAGGTTGCCAGTGGAGTCCTCTTCCACTCGTCCATGACAACATCACAGAGCTGGTGGATGTTAAAGACCTTGCATTCCTCCACTTTCCATTTGAGGATGCCCCACAGATGCTCAATAGGGTATAGGGTTTGCCAGTCCATGTCCTTTACCCTCAGCTTCTTTAGCAAGGCAGAGGTCGTTTTGGAGGTGTGTTTGGGGTCATTATGTTGGAATACTGCCTTGTTGCCCAGTCCCTGAAGGGAGGGGATCATGCTCTGCTTCACTATGTCACAGTACATGTTAGCATTCATGGTTCCCTCAATTATCTGTAGCTCCCCAGTGCTGGCCGCACTCATGCAGCCCCAGACTATGACACTCCCACCACCATGCTTAAATGTAGGCAAGTTACACTTGTCCTTTTACTTCTTGGTTGCTGCCACACATGCTTGACACCATCTGAACTAAATAAGTTTATCTTGGTATCAATGAGACCACAGGACATGGTTCCAGTAATCCACGTTCTTAGTCTGCTGGTCTTCAGCAAACTGTTTGCAGGCTTCCTTGTGCATCATTTTTAGAAGAGGTTTTCTTCTGGAATGACAGCCATGCAGACCAATTTTATGCAGTGTGCGGAGTATGGTCTGAGCATTACCAGGCTGACCCCCCCACCCCTTTAAACTCTGCAGCAATACTGGCAGCACTCATACGTCTATTTCCCAAAGACAACCTCTGGATAGGACGCTGAGCATATGCACTCAACCTCTTTGGTCGACAATGGCGAGGCCTGTTCTGAGTGGAACCTGTTCCGTTAAACCGCTGTATGGTCTTGGCCACCGTGCTGCAGCTCAGTTTCAGGGTCTTGGCAATCTGCCTATAGCCTAGGACATCTTTATGTAGAGCAACATTTTTTTTTTTTTCAGCTCTTCAGAGAGCTCTTTGCCATGAGGTGCCATGTTGAACTTCCAGTGACCAGTAGGAGAGAAAGAGCGATAACACTAAATTTAACACACCTGATCCCCATTCACACCACGAGTCACATGTCACCAGGGAGGGAAAATGGCTAATTGGGCCCAATTTAGACATTTTCACTTAGGGGTGTACTCACTATTGTTGCCATTGGTTTGGAAATGAATAGCTGTGTGTTGAGTTATTTTGGGGGGGGGGGGGGCAGCACATTTACACTGTCATACAAGCTGTACACTCACTACTTTACATTGTAGCAAAGTTTCTTCAGTGTTGTCACATGAAAAGATATAATAAAATATTTACAAAAATGTGAGGGTTGTACTCACTTTTGTGAGATACTGTATAGTTGACTTAAGAAACTAATGTAGCTTTGGCAGCAAGACCAAAAAATTTGCCTCAAATTGTTCAGGAGGCAAGGAAAAGAGATTAGAAAACAAGGAGTAATAATTTACATACCTTTATATCTTTGCCTCCAAGTAAACCATTTGAATGCTCAATATTTGGAACACAAAATATTTGGGAGCCCTAAAGTGATTGTAAACCGATTTTATTTTTTCAAAAAACATACTTGCCTGCTTTGTGCAATGGTTTTGCACAGAGAATCCCTGATCTTCCTATTCTCGGTTCCCCCACCAGTGCTCCTGGCTCTTCCCCCTTGCCAAGTATTTACCATAGCAAACTGCTTGCTATGGGGGCACTCAAGCGGGCTTGCTCCTGAGTGGCAATCTGTGTGTCCACTGACATATGGTGCGTGGCTCGGGCCTGCCTCCTTTTTCTTTCTCACTGTGAATGACAGCATCGGGAGGCAATGGCTCCCGCTGTTGTCTCAGAACCTATTAGGAGGGAGAGAGAGAGATGAAGCTTTCGTGTGCAGCGCTCGATCAAGATTTGGCTCAGGAAGTATAAAGGAAGAAAAGGGGGGTTGGGCAGAGCTGCACACAAAGTTTTTACTTTAATGCAGAGAATGCATTAAAGGTAAAAAAAAATTGCTTCAGTATTTACAACCACTTTAACTCTCATTGCCACAGTCATTTTTCCACTTTTTTTTTTTAACAGGTAATCATATACAGTGCCTTGCGAAAGTATTCGGCCCCCTTGAACTTTGCGAACTTTTGCCACATTTCAGGCTTCAAACAAAGATATAAAACTAATTTTTTGTGAAGAATCAACAAGTGGGACACAATTATTAAGTGGAACAAAATTTATTGGATATTTCAAACTTTTTGTACAAATAAATAAACTGAAAAACTGGGCGTGCAAAATGATTCAGCCCCCTTAAGTTAATACATTGTAGCGCCACCTTTTGCTGCAATTACAGCTGTAAGTCGCTTGGGGTATGTCTCTATCAGTTTTGCACATCGAGAGACTGAAATTTTTGCCCATTCCTCCTTGAAAAACAGCTCGAGCTCAGTGAGGTTGGATGGAGAGCGTTTGTAAAAAGCAGTTTTCAGTTCTTTCCACAGATTCTCGATTGGATTCAGGTCTGGACTTTGACTTGGCCATTCGAACACCTGGATATGTTTATTTGTGAACCATTCCATTGTATATTTTGCTTTATGTTTTGGATCATTGTCTTGTTGGAAGACAAATCTCCGTCCCAGTCTCAGGTCTTTTGCAGACTCCATCAGATTTTCTTCCAGAATGGTCCTGTATTTGGCTCCATCCATCTTCCCATCAATTTTAACCATCTTCCCTGTCCCTGCTGAAGAAAAGCAGGCCCAAACCATGATGCTGCCACCATCATGTTTGACAGTGGGGATGGTGTGTTCAGGGTGATGAGCTGTGTTGCTTTTACGCCAAACATAACGTTTTGCATTGTTGCCAAAAAGTTTGATTATGGTTTCATCTAACCAGAGCACCTTCTTCCACATGTTTGGTGTGTCTCCCAGGTGGCTTGTGGCAAACTTTAAATGACACTTTTTATGGATATCTTTAAGAAATGGCTTTCTTCTTGCCACTCTTCCATAAAGGCCAGATTTGTGCAGTATACGACTGATTGTTGTCCTATGGACAGAGTCTCCCACCTCAGCTGTAGATCTCTGCAGTTCATCCAGAGTGATCATGGGCCTCTTGGCTGCATCTCTGATCAGTCTTCTCCTTGTATGAGCTGAAAGTTTAGAGGGACGGCCAGGTCTTCGTAGATTTGCAGTGGTCTGATACTCCTTCCATTTCAATATTATCGCTTGCACAGTGCTCCTTGGGATGTTTAAAGCTTGGGAAATCTTTTTGTATCCAAATCCGACTTTAAACTTCGCCACAACAGTATCTCGGACCTGCCTAGTGTGTTCCTTGTTCTTCATGATGCTCTCTGCGCTTTAAACGGACCTCTGAGACTATCACAGTGCAGGTGCATTTATACGGAGACTTGATTACACACAGGTGGATTCTATTTATCATCATTAGTCATTTAGGTCAACATTGGATCATTCAGAGATCCTCACTGAACTTCTGGAGAGAGTTTGCAGCACTGAAAGTAAAGGGGCTGAATAATTTTGCACGTTCACTTTTTCCAACTCTTGATGGTACTCAAGGTCAACTTCTGCTCAACGCCTCGTTGAAGGAACTGAAGAAAGGAAAGATGCTGCTCCAGGTGTATAGTGTGTGGTGATTGCCATATCCAATAGAGTGCTGGCCCCGGCCCGCCTCCGTGGGAACACTTGTAGGAAAAGAAATAGCCGCACATCCAGGGATTCCAATAGGTTTCAAATACCTTTATTTCCAAGAAGTTGCAAGTGATGACACCAAAGACACCAGCATGAAGTCTCGTAGACGCATTTCACACACACATCTTGTGCTTAATCATTACCAAATCGTTGAAGGAATGTCAAAATCTGAGCCACAGAAAAGGAACTTGGGTGAACACCAATCGACTCACACTATGGTTTATTAACTATAGTGATATGTATTTTATGGTGCAAGAGCACAGTTTGTTTCTTTTCACAGTATAGGTGTTTTTTACACTTTACAACACACAGCTCTTTATTGTAGTTTGTTTTTTGGGCATTGATTTGCGCTGGTTTAGAACCTATTGGGTTCATATATTTTCTTTTAATCGACTCACACCACCAAATGTATGCTTTCCACATACGATGGTAAATCTTTCTAGAGGTAGACTTCCTAGCCTTCAGCATTGTCGAAATCACCGACACATGCAAACCTCCATCCCTCAGCACCTGGCTTTCAACAGCCAGGCCGTCAAAGCCAGCAATTGTAAAGCAGGGTGGAAGATAGGCCCTTGGGACAGCAGGTCCCTACTGAGAGGCAGCCTCCAAGGTACGTCAGTGACCAATCGCACTAGGTCGGCGTACCAAGACCGATGAGGCCTGTCCAGGGCCACCAGAATGACCAGAAACCCTTCTGCCTCAATCCGGCGCAGAAGCAGCAGAAGAATCTTGAGAGGAGGGAAGGCGTATATTAGACGATACTGGCCCCACGTGACTTTGCCACAAATCTCAGTACCTTTCTGTTGAGCCGAGAAGCCAACAGGTCCACCTCGGGGGTGCCCCACTGCAAACCTATCAGATGAAAACACGTTTGGATGAAGAGACCACTCCCCTTGGCCCAACGCCTGCTGACTATGATAGTCCGCCTGCCAATATTCCACACCTGGAATGTGTACGGCAGAGGGGGCCTGAACAAAGCGTTCTGCCCACTGGAGAATGCTGGCTACCTCCAGAGCCGCTAGCACACTGTTTTGCCCTGGTGATTGACATAAGCCACTGCCGTGACATTGGCTGACTTGATCCTTACGGGGAGCCCCAGGAGCAAATCCGTCCAGTGATCCAGGCACTGCCTGATCGCCCGAAAGTCCAACACATTGATCGGTAGTCTGGATTCTTCCAGTGTCCAAAAACCCTGAGCGGAGTTCAGCCCCAGGACACCTCCCCACCAGGACAGACTGACATCTGCCGTGACCATTGTCCAATACAAGGGAAGAAAAGACCTGCCCTGCCGAAGAGTCGGAGAACAAAGTGATCAGACCAGGGAACCCATGGTTTCCTGGCTCAGCCGAATTGGATTAGTGCAGAGACTTTGGAAACTTGTTCCACTTCACCAGGATCTCCCTCTGGAGGGACCTCGTATGTAACTGTGCAAACGAGACCACCTCGAAGGTAGATACCATTAAGCCCAGCACTTGCATGCAAGTCTGGAGGGAGGACCTCCTGTGGGACGGCAACAGATAAAATCACAGCATGCAACTTCTGGAGTTTGTCCAGAGGAAGAAACACTCTGGCCAGAGCTGAATCTAGAGTCATACCAAGACAATCCAATTTCCTGGATGGGATCAGGGCAGACTTTGTTGTTCAGAAGACAACTGAACTTATTCAAAGTCTGGATAGTGATCTTCATGTCGTCCATCAATGCAGGTGAGGACTCTGCTCGCAAGAGGAGGTCGTCCAAGTAGCCCAGCGAAGCAATCCCCGCTGATGTAGTAACATCAAAACCGGGCCAAAACCTTTGTAAATACCAGAGGAGCAGAGGCAAGACCAAAGGGTAACGCCACAAACTGATAGTGCTACTCTCCCACAGAAATCCCCCTGATGTAGGGATGCCACCACCGTGCGAATGGACTCCATTCTAAACTTCTGTACCCGCACAAAACAATTCAGGGCCTTGAAGGTCCAGAATTGGGCGAACCTTGCCCTCCTTCTTTGGGACCATAACAGGTTTTTATAAAAACCTTGAAACCAATCCGATACCGGATCCTGAACAATATCTCCCTGAAGCAAGAGGTCCTGCACCGGCCCAAAAGAGTTTGCAGCCGGTCCAGGGACAGACGCATGTTGGAGGGAAAGAACATTTCCGGGGTGCAAGAAGGAAACTATCTTGTAAGCTGACAGAATTACTTTGCAGACCCATTTGTCGTTCACCAAGGAGGTCCACGGGCCTGGAAACCAACGAAGACGTGCCCCCACCCCAGGCATGGGCTAGGTCACATCATCATGTGAGAGGGGCCTTGTCCACGGGTCTAGAGAAACCCGCTCTTGGCTAGCCAGACCAAGGCCGCAATAAAACACTTAAGCCACAACACACGTCTAAGCACCACTGCCGAAACACAGAGCTAAGAAATCAAGGCGCGTCCAGAGAGGCATCGAAGACAAATTGCAGCCCCTGGACCAACTGGTCCACCAGCTCAACAAAGGCAGGGGGAATCTGCTCATCCCCCCAGTCAATGGAGCAAAAGTTTAGCCCACTCAGTGAGAGTTTGCGACACCAGGGCAATGGACAGGACCCGCCGTAGTGCCGAAACACCTATAGTGAACATATTGTGGACCACCGACTCCACTTTTCTGTCAACCGGATCTTTAAAGGCCAGGGATTCCTCTACTGGAATCATAGTTGCCTTATTCAACCTCGAGACCAGTGGCGGCCGGTCGATAGGGGGCGCAGGGGCGCCGCCCCCCCCCCCCCATCAAGAAAAAATAAAAAATCATCTTCAAAGAAAAAAAAAAATTACCATGTAGTCCACTATGGGGCGCCGGACTAATTGCTAGCTATGGGGGGGGGGGGGGTTTGGCATCCCACGTGGGCCCAGGCAGAGGCGCCGATTGGCGGCCATTCTGGGTGTCACCTGGGCGCAAGCAATGCGCCCCGACACTCCCCACTAGTCCTGTCCTGGCTGTGATTGGTCCAGACTCCAGCCTGGACCAATCATCATTCAGGACATCCCTGTTGACGTCGTTGGGGGCGGTGCAGGTGCGTGCGTCAGTCACTCACCGTGCATTAAATGGGGGACATGCTGGTCACTGTGCATTGATGGGGGACATGCTGGTCACTGTGCATTGATGGGGGACACATTGATGGGGGACATGCTGGACACTGTGCATTGATGGGGGACATGCTGGACACTGTGCATTGATGGGGGACATGGTGGACACTGTGCATTGAATGGGGACACGCTGGTCAATCTTGAACCAACCTAATGATTGTTTGTTAAGTCACGCAATTTTTTACAGCGTTTTTTGCCGCAAAGCAATGCCTAATACATTTTTCTGTTTGCGCCCCCCTCAAAAAAATTGAGCACCAGCCGCCACTGCTTGAGACAGGAGAGTCCACAACTGGTGGGACAATCCACTTCTTCAGAAGTGACAGTTCTAAGAGGTACCTCACCGCAAAATGCTTTGGGCGCTCCCAATCTTTGTAGACAAACTTATCAAAACAGGAGGGATAAGGAAGCACTTTTTCCATGCGAGACAGCCTGTGGGTACCAAAAGGAATGGCCACCTCAGCTGCATCCTCCATCTTCAAAGTTTCCCACATGGATGTAATCAGTGCATTAACCAGCGCCTTCTCGGCCGCTGCTACAGTTGCAGGGGAATCATCCTCTTATTTGACAGATCAGGGAGCGTAGCTACAAACCCACAGGGTGTACCACATCCACCGCGACAGAGCCAGATTCAAGATCTGAGGAGACAAATGAAACAGGGGAGGGCAGGGGGCGCTTCTGCTAACCCGCCGCCCAAAGGAGAACAGCTGGGTGGGTCAATGGTGGAGAAGGTGGAGGAGGATCTGGGTGTTCTGGTAGCTCATAGGCTTAATAATGGCATGCAATTCCAAGCATAAGTTTCCAAAGCGAGCAAAATCCTTTCTTGTATTAAGAGAAGTATAAACTCCAGAGGGAGCGATATATAATTTTACCCCTGTACAAATCATTAATAAGACTTCATCTGAAATATGCAGTTCAGCTTTGGCACCAGTTCACAAAAAGAATATTCGGGAACTGGAGAAAGTGCAGAAGGGCAACCAAACTGATCAGCTATGAGGAAAAATTAGAGGAATCTGAATTTATTCTCTCTTGAGGAGAGGAGATTGAGGGGGGTATGCTCAACATGTATAAATATACAAGTAGTCCATATAGTAAACTTGGTGTTGATTTATTCAATTTAAGGTCATCACAGAGGACAAGGAAGCACTATTTACATCTGGAGGGGAAAAAAATTTAATCTCCAAATACATAAAGGTTTCTTCACAGTAAGAACTATGAAAATGTGGAATAGCCTCCCTCAACAGCAAGTTCTAGCTTAAAAAAAGGCCTGGATTATTTCATCAATGTACTTAATATAACTGAATACTAACATTTATAGGTAAAGTTGATCCAGGGAATATCCAATTGACTCTTGGGGGATCAGGAAGGAATTTGTTCCCCTGCTGGAGCAAATTGGGTCACGTTTTGCTGGGTTTTATTTTTTTGTCTTCCTCTGGATCAACTGTGGGTATAGAATTGTGTATATAAAATGGTATAATTCCCACTATTCACCCGTCCACTCCCTTTATATTGGTTGAATTGGATGGGCTTGTGGATTTTTTTTAACCAGGCTAACTATAACTATGTGAGACATCTTGCCAGTACATTTTAGGTGTGGCAGAAAATCATGTCTTAGGCCTCATTCACACCAATAGTCCTGCGTTTAGCTTTTCTAAAGGCAGGAGACGTAATCTGGGTAGTATAAACCAGTGGTCCTCAGCTCCGGTCCTCAGGGCCCACTAACAGGCCAGATTTTAAAGTATTACCTTGGGGAGATGCAGACTAGAGTACTGCAATCACCGAGAAGCAAATTATATCACCTGGGATGTATTTCAGTTATCTTGCAAACCTGGCCTGTTAGTGGGCCCTGAGGACCAGGGTTGAGGACCACTGGTATAAACAAATGTTATGCTTCCTATATTACTTTCTAGTGTTTATATGCTCCTGCTTTAAAGCAGGTTTAGATGTGTTTAGAGTTTCTAATTGGACCCTGAATGCACAGAATTCTTTATTCCCACAATGCAGCTACACTGTCCACATGAAATTAAGGTAAACGCAGTGTTAATCGCACCAATGAAAAATAATTACATGCATTTACGAATGTTCTCTAAATGCATTTAAATACAGGTTTGGCTGTATTTATTAAATTAAATGAGCTCCCTCTACAATACCCATATCACACAGATATTTTCCCATTAGCTGGAATAGTCTCTAGAAAACAAAAATCATTCTAACATAAAATAAAACTGTCAAAAATTTGAGCAATTCAGAAAATATTAGAAAATCATGAAAAAAAAATGTATAAACAGGAGTTACCTTTAGTTCAGTTTTGAATGTCAAAACAAACAGTAGGTCTTCAAAGACAACTAAAAATTGACCAAAAGAGAAGCTTAGGAGGCAGGAGGGGGTAAAGACCCATGCTTAAATTTAGAGAAAAGGATAGAACTGGCATAAAACTCAGTTGCCTATATTTATGGACCTTCTGAATTTGGTATATGGTTTTCACTAAAGGCAACCTCTGCTTATGCATTCTTCATTGTGTGCTTCATTTGAATTGCCCAAGATGACAAGTGCCCAAGTGACAGGTAGAAACATGGGGCCCATTATAGTTTGCTACAATGAAATGGCAGAAGGTAACATTTATAATAAATATACATTCTACAAAAGCAATGCCAGCTTTGTGCATATTATTTTGAAAGACTATCTGAGAGATTAAGACCCATACTTTAAACTTTATGTGCTAACGTGAGAAAGCATGTGGGCAGGTTGGCTGCAATTTATCTCTAGGGAAAACAGGCATGGCTCTATGGTGCTGTAATGTATTATGGCAGTCACAAGTAAACACCTCTGCTCAGTTTTGGCTGCCAAAGTAAGTTGAAATCAAACTGCTCTTTGTGTGCATGACTGCGTTACATACTACTAAAATGAATGACAGCTTCCCCCCTTGTGTGTATAATCATGGTAAGGGCAGAAAAATGACATCTCTGAAGTGCTTAGACATCTGTCACCAGTTAATGCATTATTAATACCTTAAAAAGGATAAAAAAGTAATCATCCAAAGCGTTGAACTTCTACTTCTTTCAAAAATGCCCAGTCCAGGGTGACAGGTGACTATTATTTAATACAGTTTTGTTAAATGGATCAAATAACATTCTACAGCTTGAAAATGCATATATCCAGCAAGAGCAGTGTTGTCTAATAATTTTAGTTATTACTCTTGAAAGATGACCTGCCATTGTTGCTCCTTACACCACGGGTAGTCAACCTTAAAGAGGTGGAGATCTACCTGAACAACGTGGGAGAAGTCAAAGATCCCTGGGGCCCAGAGTCGCCTCCTCACACCTCTAATTGCCATACTAACATGTTGCAATCGTGTGCATATTGCCTCCTCAACACCTGTCAAACACATTTGGATCGCTTTTCAGAGAAGAAGCAGTGCCTGCTGCACTTGTGAATGAGCCCTTAGTTGCATTTGGCAGCGGCACCCTTAGAGCTCGTTCACACGTAAAGTTGGGGGGTTGTAAAACCCTGTGGTTGATTCGCAGTTTTATTTCCCCAATCCCCACCCCCTTTAGCTGCTGAGGCAGCAGCCAAAGGTGTACGCCTGTTGCAGCAGGATATAAGCCCCCTGTTTAATTTGGTGGGTGCTATCGCCTACCAATCACTACCTGTTCAAGTAAATAGGGCCATTGTACAAGCGACCCGCAACTGTGGGGTCCAAAGGGTAAAGCAACACAATGCTGCCTGCTTTAACCCCTTGTTTGCTGTACTGCACACGGTTGCAGGGCACTTGCAAAGCAGCCTCATTCACTTGAGTGGGTCACTCTTGGCAGGTGTTACACCCACCAACCATGACAGGATGTAGAACTCCTGCTGCGGAATGTGTACATTCCTGGCCACTGCAGCTAAAGGGGGTGCAGTTGAGGCGGGGTTGATAAAAAAAAACAATAAAAAAACATCTCAACTATGGGGTTTTACCACCCGCAAATTAAAAATGTAAACTCTTACTGTTCTGAGCCCCCTGTAAGGCTGCTTTCACACTGATGTGCTGAGATGTACCTGCACTGTGGGTGCAGTGTAGTGAGCGCATCTGCAACTTTCCTGGGTTAGCTTTGCCATAGACTTCTATTATATTCTGCAGGTGTGGAGCGCTTTCTGAAAGCGCACCAGAACTCCATAGAAGTCTATAGCCAAGCGCAGCAAACCTGCAGGTACACTGCAATGCACCCGCAAAGTGGGAAAACTGCAGCACATCAGCGTAAAAGCAGCCCTATAGTATTACCGTGTTTCCCTGAAAATAAGACCGGGTCTTATATTAATCTTGGCTACAAAAAACACACTAGGGCTTATTTTCAGGGGATGATTTCTTTTATTTACTGTGTACATTGATGATCTTAAAGTGATTGTAATCCTAAAATAAATAAATATACTGGTCCTTTAAAGCAGTGTTTCTCAACTCTGGCCCTAAGGTCACTGTAACAGGCCAGATTTTAAGTATTGCCTTGGGGAGATGCAGACTAGAATACTGCAATCACTGAGCAGCAAATTATATCACCTGTAATATATTTCAGTTTTCTTGCAAACCTGGCCTGTTAGTGTGCCCTGATGCCCGGAGTTGAGAAACACTGCTTTAAAGCATGATAGACAGCACAGTGCTTGTGCTGTGTCATTTAGCCCTCTCTATGTTCTAAAAAACTTCGAAAAAAACAATAAAATGTTAAAAAAAAAAAGTTATCACCCCCTCTCTCCCTGTCAGCTCAGGAGTCAGCATTATGGCATTTTGAAATCCCAAAAATAAACCTTGGATAAAGTGCTTGTAAAATTATGTAATGGATTTTGTAAAAAGATTATGTAATGTGCAGTGTGTCTCCTTTTGTAACTTTATTGTTGAAAATACCTTATTTACAGCACTGCTGGGCACTCACGTGACTCTCCGGAGCTCAACTTTCCCTCTCCGAATACTGCAGAGGGAGGGGCTGAGATCAAGGATTTTACTAGGGCTTATTTTCGGGGTAGGGCTTATATTGCAGCGATCCCTGAAAATCATGCTAGGTCTTATTTTCGGGGTGGGGATTATTTTCAGGAAAACAGGGTATGCCCAGGTTTTTTAGGCTTCACACTGACCTGAAGATCTTTTCTTTCCTGCTGCTGGTACTACTCTGGAGACCACTAGGATAATAGGTGGAGTGCAGTTAAAATCACTCTGCATAGGACAGGAGTCAGCACTACAGAGGAGGCCCACAGCTTATGTAGCTCTTGCTCCCTACTACAGCTCCAACTTTACAAGTAGTCCCTCTGTATTGCATTCTGTTCGATGCTCTGGAATGGCGGGTCAGCAAGCCCAGACCACGATCTACCACTTACCTGTCCGGGATCTATTGGTTGCTGACCCCCGCCTTATACCAGGTTATTGAAGTTCACCTATAGGCTTTTTTTTTTATTAACACACAAAAGGTAAATTGCATTACAGTAATCCCCCGCTACATCGCGGTTCAGTTTTTGCGGTCCCGGTAATTCGCGGTTTTTTTTTGTAATGTTATTTTACTATATAAATCATTAAAAATGAAAGATTTTTGTGTTTTTCATAGCTCTTGCTCTGTCTCCAAGTATCTTTTATGTGTTTAAATGAGTTTCTATTGTTTTAAAAGTGTGTTTAAAGACCTTAAAATGATTTTACACGTACAGTGACAGTAAAAAAATCATGCCTACAATGCATTTTAATAGGATTTTTCTATTTCGCGGAATTTCACTTTTCGCAGCTGGGTCCGGAACGTAACCCCCGCAATGGAGGGGGGTTTACTGTATTCAATTTTTAAAGCACTATTTTTTTTTTTAATAGCTGAAAATGTTGACTAAGCCATTCAAAAATAGTTAGAAAGATAAGGTGGGCAGGATTAAGCACTGCATGTACCTAAATCTCTTGTTATGAATGCCACTGCTAAACACCAGGAGCACTTTAGGCAGATGCAATTCAAGGGGGCATGTTTGCAGACATATCATAGGAAAAGAAGAGGGCTATCAGTTGGAAAAACTTCTTAGGTCCTGAACCACTGTAGTGTAAGCCCAGGATGACAATGCTTCAGTCATTTCAATGTGGAACTAAGCTTTGTTTGCTTGTAAAACCCTGTATGTCAGGGCAAAAGTAAACAAAAGGACTCAGTAAAACTCTGCAATACATACACAGTTCCTCATATCGTATTGTCTTCTGGACAGGAATGTTTTGTCCCCTTAATGACCAGGCCATATTTTGCGATTCGGCACTGCATTACTTTTAACGGACAATTGCGCGGTTGTGCGATGCTGTACCTAAATAAAATTGATGTCCTTTTTTCCCCACAAATAGAGCTTTCTTTTGGTGGTATTTGATCACCTGTGCGATTTAGATTTTTTGTGCTATAAACAAAAAAAGAGCCACAATTCTGAAAAGAAAAACTACATTTTTCACATTTTGCTATATATATATATATATATATATATATATATATATATATATATATATATATATATATATATATATATATATATATATATATATATATATATATATAACATCCCCCCCCCCCACAAAAAAAAATTTAAATTTAACATTTTAGGCCAATTTGTTTTCTGCTACATATTTTTGGTAAAAAAATAAAAATCGCAATAAGGGTATTTTGATTGGTTTGCGCAAAAGTTATAGCGTCTACTAACTACGGGAAAGATTTATGTCATTTTTATTTATTTTTTTTACTAGTAATGGCGGCGATCTGCGTTTTTTTGCGGGACTGCGACATTGCGGCAGACAGATCGGACCCCCCAACTGCCATTTTTTACACTTTTGAGGGGACCAGTGACACTACTACAGTAATCAGTGCTAAAAATATGCACGGTTACTGTAATAATGACACTGGCGGGGAAGGGGTTAACAGTGTGGGTGATCAAGGGGTTAAATGTGAGCCTAGGGGAGTGATTCTAACTGTGGGGGGAGGGGGGGCGTGGCCTGTGAAATGACCATAGACACCTGTGTTCCTATATAGAAGGATCACAGGGGCTCTATGATCATTCCAGGGAGAACGGTCAGCTGTGTTTACAACAGCTGACCGTTCTCTCTGGGCAGGGAACAATCGCGGGTGTCAGACGGCAATTGGAGCCGCCTAAACGCTGCATTGGATTACCCCCTGACGAGGGGGAGAGCGCCGCTGGCGGCACACGCTCGCCCCCTAGCCGCCTGCGCGTGACTGACGTATAACTGCGTCAGGCGGTCATAAAGCGGTTAAAAATACTAGAAAAGAAAATACCTGCATTTCAGCCAAAAATCAAGTGTGCCCTGACATTTTTGAGCTGACAGCACTGCCTCGGTTGTGCTAAAAAAAAAAAAAAAAAAAAAACACTAGTAATAAAGTCCTCTAAAGATGTGCTAAGCCAGTTTAATTTCAAATGACACTTCAGTAAACAAGTTTACAGAACTTATTAAACTATTATGACCCCACGCTATGTAGTGTATGGGATGCGTTTATAATGCTGGGATGTAAGGTATATATTCCTCTCAGGTATTTTCATGTGAGTACCCAGCTCTGTCTAACCATAAAGTGTTTAATATATATCTCTATTCATTATTTGTGCAGAAACATAATATTTAAATCACAATACATACTTTTTAAAAAAAATTAAGTGCAATCAGTGCATAAAATGTTCATGAACAATAAGTCCTTTAAAGTGCTGGTTATCTTATTCTTCCTTTGTCAGTATGTTCCAACAAGTGCCATTTGTTCTCCCCTCCTTATGTGCCCTTACTCACCGACTATTGATGGGTTAAATGCCGGTGTTTCAAAAATAATTCTCCAGTGGCAAAAAATGTTTTTTTCTTTCTTTTGTGACTCCAGCAGGTAGGTCAAAGAACCTTATATGAGGGTAGGGAAATAGAATCAGGAGAAGTCCATAGTGTAATTCCGTATTTATTGTTAAAAAAAAATTAAAAGCCAATTGCGTACTTACAAATGTCTCCTCTTGCATGTGAGCATGTAATGATGCCATTCCGAAATTCAGAAGTCGCGGTTTGCGTTCCAAAGAGCGGACGTGACCTGACAACCAGAAGTATCCAACTGCTTAACGCATTTCGCTCCACCCAGGAAGCGTTCTCAGAAGCGTACACAGACGTTTACCCATCTCTAGTCAGTGAGTAAGGGCACATAAGTAGGGGAGCACAACGGCACTTGTTGGAACATACTGGCACTGGAAGAATAAGATAACCATACAGGGCTATTTCTGGCACTCCGCTCCTACATGTAAAAATCATCATTTCTTTGATCCAAAATTACTCAGGACCCCCAAACATTTTTTTTTTTTTTTTTTAGCAGAGACCCTAGGGAATAAAATGACGGTCACTGCAACTTTTTATGTCACATGGTATTTGAGCAGAAATTTTTCAAACGCGTTTTTTTGGAAAAAAAAACTATGAATATAAAAAACAAAAAACTAATGTTAGCTTGATTTTTTAGCATAAAGTGAAAGATGATGTTACGCCTAGTAAATAGATACCTAACATGTCACACATTAAAAAAATGCGCACACTAGTGGAATGACGCCAAACTTCGGTACTTAAAAATTACCATAGGCAACGCTTTAAAGTTTTTTACAGGTTACCAGTTTAGAGTTAAAGAGGAGGTCTTGGGCTAGAATTGTTGCGCTTGCTCTATTGTTCGTGGCAATACCACACATGTATGGATTGAACGCCGTATACATATGTGGCTGCGACGTACGCATGTGTTCACTTCTGCGTATGAGCACACGGGGACAGGGGCACTTTACTTTTTTTTTTTTTTTACACTTTCTATTTTTTTATTACTTTTATTCCTATTACAAGGAATGTAAATATACCTAGTAATAGTGCTTGACAAGTCCTTTTTATGGAGAGATCTGGGGTCAGTAAGACCTCCGATCTCTCCTAGAGGCTAGAAAAACAAATTAAAAAAAAAAAAAACACGATCTCGGCTATCCAACCGAGATCACCGCAGTATGGACATGCCTGCTGCTGCAGGCATCATTCAGATATCCCCACTTAAAGCCCTGGACGTCATATGACATTCAGCAGTAAGAAGTGGTTAAATGACTATTGTTCACATTTTTTGCACTTTTATTTTTTTTTAAAAGTATGTATTGTGATTCAAAGATTATGTTTCTGCACAAATAATGAATAGAGATCTATATTAAGCACTTTATGGTTAGAAAGTTTAAAGAACTGACATCTGACATTCTAATGGGTTGTACACACATACACACACACCAGAATTTTATCTCCAGGGTATAGGAATGAACACAAACTCCTTGAATAATGCTACAGCAAGTAATCTATTATTACCCAGTTTAAATAAATTGTCTATAGTGAAATGAAACCCCAAATACTCTTAATACAGGTATGGATTTCCAAAAGGTCACCGACAAGCGTGTGATCTGAGGAGATGTGTCTGAACACGTTTAGCGGTTTTTCTTTTTGGCTTGCTGAAGAAGCAGCCCTTTGCATTTAAAAGGCCAAGATCAAGAAAGGGAGTCTGCCCTCGCCAGAAAATGGCTATGAATGAAGCTTTGGATAGAAACACTCCACCCTTTTTACTGGTAATAGAAAGAACTCTCTGATAAATGTGTTACCTTGCTTTTTCAGGACATAGGAAAGTTAGACACATGCTTACAGAGTGTACTTGGCGTGGAATCCATCACTACGTTTCCTAAGTACTCAGCTAAATGCAATATATACTCAATGGCCACTTTATAAGGTACACCTTGCTAGTACCGGGTTGGACCCCCTTTTGCCTTCAGAACTTCCTAATTCTTTGTGGCATAGATTCAACAAGGTGTTGGAAACATTCCCTTTAGATTTTGGTCTATATTGACATAGCAGCATGCAGTTGCTGCAGATTTGTCAGCTGCACATCCATGATGTGAAACTCCCGTTTCACCACATCCCAAAGGTCTTCTATTGCATTAAAAAATGGTGACTGTGGAGGCCATTGGAGTACAGTGAACTCATTGTCATGTTCAAGAAACCAGTTTGAGATTTGAGCTTTGTGACATGGTACATTATCCTGCTGGAAGAAGCTATCAGAGGATGGGTACACTGAGGTAATTAAGGGATGGATACGGTCAGCAACAATACTCAGGTAGGTCATGGCATTTAAACAAGGCTCAATTACCGTAGTACTATGGGGCCCAAAGTGTACCAAGAAAATATCCCACGTACTATTACACCACCACCAGCCTGAGCCTTCGATACAAGGAAGGATGGATCCATGCTTTCATGTTGTTTATGCCAAATTCTGACCCTACCAACTGAATGTTGCAGATGAAATTGAGCCTCATCAGATAAGGCAACGTATTTCCAATCTTCTATTGTCCAATTTTGGTGAGCCTATGCAAATTGTAGCCTCAGTTTCCTGTTCTTAGCTGACAGGAGTGGCACCCAGTATGGTCTACTGCTGCTGTAGCCCATCCGCTTCAAGGTTCAATGTGCTGTGCGTTCAGAGATGCGGCGTATGGTCTGAGCACTGACAGGCTGACCCCCTCACCCTTTCAACCTCTGCAGCAATGCTGGCAGCACTCATAGGTCTATCTCCCAAAGACAGCCTTTGGATTTGACGCTGAGGACGTGCACTCAACTTCTTTGATCGATATTGGCGAGGCCTGTCCTGAGTGGAATCTGTCCTGTTAAACCGCTGTATGGTCTCGGCCACCATGCTGCAGCTCAGTTTCAGGGTCTAGGCTATAAGAAGATTGCCAAGACCCTGAAACTGAGCTGCAGCACTGTGGCCAAGACCATACAGCGGTTTAACAGGACAGGTTCCACTCAGAACAGGCCTCTCCATGGTCGACCAAAGAAGTTGAGTGCACGTGCTATGCGTCATATCCAGAGGCTGTCTTTGGGAAATAGACATGTGAGTGCTGCCAGCATTGCTGCAGAGGTTGAAGGGGTGGGGGGTCAGCCTGTCAGTGCTCAGAAGCAGAAAGCCAAACTGAGGTTATTGTTTCCCGTGACACAATACGGCCTGGGTGTTGTCCAGGAAGGAAGCCTCTCCTAAAGCCCATGCACAAAAAAAGCCTGCCTAGAATTTGCCAGGGTCCATGCTGAAAAAGAAGACTACCGGGACTCTATCCTTTGGAGTTATGAGACCAAGATAAATGTTTTTGGAATTGATGGCTTCAAAGCTGTATAATGTTGCAAAGGTGAGGAGTACAAATAAAAATGCATGGTGCCTACAGTCAGTGGTGTATTTAGGTTTTGTGCTGCCCTAGCCTTGACTAAACTTGTGCAACCCCTAATTTAAATATGACCCACCCCTTCCTGTAAATACCACACCCCTTCCTGTTTATGACCCGCCCTGTCATCTGTAAATCACAGATCACAACCACAGTCTATCAGTGCCCAGCAGGGCAGCCTCATCAGTTCCCATAAGTTCAGCCTCATTAGTGCCCATCAGTGCAGCATATCAGTGCTGCCTTATCAGTGCAGCCTCATTAGTGCCCATCAGGGCAGTTTATCAGTACCCACCATTGCTGCCTCATCTGTGGCCATCAGAGCAGCATATTAGTGCCCATCAGTGCAGACTATTAGCGCCCATCAGTGCAGCATATCAGTGCCCATCAGTGCAGCCTTATATCACTGGATTAGTAAGATTACTCCTTTCTTTCAAGATATTGAATGCCACTGATTGTAATCAAAGGATTATTTCACTTATTTGTATAATGACTAGGAAGTCCATAGTCATTCTACAAATAAGTGAAATAATCAGTGGCAGCAAACACAAGTCCAAATATCTTATAAGATAGGAGTAATCTTACTAATCAACTGACATATTGCGATAGCACGTATGAGGTGAGCACGTCCGAAATATTATTGAAATCGTATACAATTAAAAGTCTTAATTGTATATGATGCAATTCAATATGCTCGCTCAAGGACAAGGATGTTTAAAGAAATGAAATTATATTATTAGCATGATGCCTGCCATACCTGGGGGCAGAGGAGGGTAGGCGAAGCATTAAGCTGCAGTGCCTAACTTATTAGCATTGGTGGCCGACAGGCTAGTTGTATTAAGTGTGGTCGGCAGCCTGCGGTCTGTTTGAATGTCCTCACCGGCCGGTATTATCATACCGGTAGGTAGCAGTGTGCCCGCTTTATGGGGGTGCTAGACTGATTTGCCTTCTGGACCCTACCCTCCGGCCCTTTTCACCCCATAAGACTGGCACTATACTAAAAGTGTAGCGCAAGCTGGCGGGGACCCATTTCGTGCAGGATCCGGGAGGAGGCTGCTTTTTTTCCCTGTGGGGTGCAGCTTTTTTGCTGCCCCCCCTGCAAAGTGCCGCCCTAGGCCTGGGCCTTGTTGGCCTAGGCCAAGATACAGCACTGCCTACAGTGAAACATGGTGGTGACAGTGTCCTTCTGTGGGGCTGCATGAGTGCTGCTGGTATCGGGGAGCTGCATTTAATTGATGGTATCATGAATTAACAGATGTATTGCTCTATATTGAAAGAGAAGATGCTACCATCACTCCATACTCTTGGTTGTTGTGCACTTTTCCAACGTGACAATGATCCAAAACACACATCTAAGGTTACTGTTGCATTTCTCAACAAGAACAAACTGAAAATGATTCAGTGGGCAAGTAGGTCTCCTGACCTGAACCCAGTAGAACACCTTTGGGGAATTTCTGAAATGACAAGTGGAGCATCACTCTCCATCCAGCATCCAGGCTCTAAAAGAGGTCGTTCTTGAAGAATGGAAAAAGATAGGTGTTGCAATATGTTGCCAACATGTTCATTTCATGCCTAGAAGACTTGGGGCTGTCCTTACAAATCATGGAGGTCATACAAAATACCAGATGAAGTCGTTTTTGTTGTGATGTGTATTCATTTTTGCATTAACTCATTTAAGTAAAACTGAAGATTTTTTTCATTCATGTTATATCATTAACCTTACTTTCATGTAATGAGCTAAACAAATGTTTAGGGTTTATGGGTGTACTCATTTATGCTGAGCACTGTGCATATATACACATGCATACACACACTATATATGAAAATACAGGAACCGTTATGAGAAAATCTTGCAATATTTGCAAATATCATGTTATGACCTGTTCTGGTACTTTTTACTTCTCATCTGCAGTTTAAATAGACAAATACAAAAAAAAAAAAAAAAAAAGAGGAAAAATACCTTCTGTCATGGTAGAAGAGCAAAATGCTCTGCATAAATAAAAATATCTATGCTTTAAACATTCATGTGTGGTGTGCTGGAACTGTAGCTGATAATACGAGAACAAATGAAACAAAATATGAAGATAATAAATGATTTACAGATCTTATGCCTAAAAATAAGCAGAACCTACAAAGAATGTCAATGTCTGTACTTTTTAAAATAAATATTTAAAAGGTTTGCTATCAAACAGACTCAACAAGCTTTTATCTGCAAAAGAGCCCAAAAAACACATAATCGTAATTGAGCCATACTTCCAAGGTCAAAAGTCAATACCTTAAACAATAAGATTGTTGACTAAACCTGGAACAAAACTAGTTTAGTTTTATAGTCATGTAGGTGTACACAATGAACAAATCTTTTACAAATAAAGCATAAAAGCTGCCCAAACAAATGAGGTGAAGTCTGGCATTTATACACCCAAGCTGCATTGGCCCAATCTGCAGCACATTAGTCTGTCAATGGCGGGGTAGCAGCCCTCCTTTTATAAGCTTGAGCCACCACTTTCTGACATTTCCCGGTATGTCTTCTCCACCACACATGGTTGCTCCTGCCGACTCATAAGTCACTACTGTAGGGGTTGATGGGACTAACCACAGCACAGGTATCCAACTCATTCATCTTTGGTGGATACGGCTGTGTCAACATATACTGTATTTTGCAGACATGGTTCACCGATATTAGGATCAGGAGGCCGGCCCTGATCAATGATGACCAGTGAATGCCGGTGTTCCGTGAAAAAACCATACCCGTGAGAAAACCATATCTTCGTCACTTCCGGTGCACCTACGGAGGGTATGGATTTATCACTGTAGTGTGTGTAACGTTACACTTGCCGCCGTTACATTAAAACAGCTCCTCTGCAACATGAGTCCTCTCCGCTCCTATCCCTCTCACTTCCCTGATCTCGGCTAATAAATATAAAAGCGGATCACGGAGCCGACATCTCCGTCATTTACATTTCATACACCCGCCGCCGCTTTTATATTTAGTAGCCGACATCTGGGAAGTCACAAGGATAGGAGCGGAGATGACCCATGTTAAAGCCGAACTGTTTTAATGTAACCGCCGCAAGTATAACATTACACACACTACCGTGATAATTTCATACCCTCCGAGCATGCGCACTTGTCAACTTCTCTGCTGTTCAATGATGTATCCGGGGCTCTGAGCATGCGCACTGCTACGCTGCTCAGCTGTTTCTGACAGGAAGGGACGAGGGTATGGAATTCTAACGAGGTATGGTTTTCTAATGTTACACCGGAACAAGAGCCTTTAGACAGGAAGTGGATGTAAGTTACTAGAGAAGATCAGCAGCACTGAAAGGCGAAATGGGTGATACACTGGGCTTTATTCAACCAAACATCATAAACCTTTTTTACCTGTGTATTGGTAGTGAAACCTGTATCTGTTGGAAGGCATGAATAAGCCTGTTTCTCTTGTCATCCCTAATTACAATGTCTATACAGCAATTTGCAAGCAATTATGCATATTTATTCCTTTTGCAGACTGTTAGAATTTGTATATGCAAATACTGCCTTAAAGGAACTTTACAGAGGTAATATGCTTCACACTGAAACCTACATTCTTGTATAACCAAATATTTGGTTCTGCATATGAATATTCCTTGATCCAGTAGTTGATTTACTGAAGGAAAAGATTTACCTAAAAAGAGAATATTAGTGGAAAAAAAGCAAAGCCCTGTTCACTTTGGAATACAAATCATGTGAGAGTACAAATCCTATTTTTGTGTCAACACACATGACCGGGTATTCAAAGCAAACAGCCTCTGTTCCTTTTGTAACCTAACCCATGCTGATCTATATCTGAGCTATATCAGCTATAGCAGAGAATTACGAAAGGTAAATATTATTAAGAAATACATTTTCACGTTAGAATATGCAAGATTCAAGTGGCTGTGTTTACCTTTTTTACAAAAGAGAAGTTATCGACTGTGCCTCAATATTTTTTGTAACGTTCTACAAAAAAGTAGCATAAAAGGCACTGGCAAACTTTACCAGTTTTTGAGCACACACACAAATGCAAACTCCTTCTATAACCTTAATGTTCTATGGTGCATCCCTGTGGGCTCATCTTGCTACATGTAACCTGACACTTAAAAGATTGCAGATGTGGATCCTAGCAAATGATTTTGCTCTACCATGCTCTGGTTCAAATAGGAATTCCACATTCCAAGGCCACCCGGTAATTCACTTGTGCGAAGTGTGCATACCATAAACACTCCAAAAACATCCAAAGAAAATGCAGTTTCATGCCCAAACTAACAAAGCTTTATAAAGAAAACCTGATAATCCCACCCCGCTCCCCCCTGTGAAGTTTTCTCACCCCAGTATAGTGGCTATTATGCAAGAGCAACAATAGTTTTGCACATCTCAATTCAAATTCAACTGTGTTTGTTTTGTCATTTTGTTTTTTTGTATTTGTTATGTTAATATTATTTTCAGTGCAACTTCCTAGATTCCAGCTCAGATGATTACATGGTAAAAAGGTATAAATCACACACAAAATACTGTCCATTCACCCTCAACATCCTGATGTTTGCTTACAAAACCTCACGTTATTTGTAATTAGTAAAAACTAGATTTTCAGAAACCTCCTTGTGGACCATGAAAAGGGTCCTGATCTCTACAGGCATTTGAATTCTAAAAGGCCAGTGACTATCATGTCCAAACATGTTGCCACCAACAAACTGAATGAGCAGCTGTAGATGTACAGTCCTGGTGGCAGAGCCCATTGTATGCTAGACACTTCAGAGGCTAAATCACCTTTGACAACCACCCATGCACTTACACTATGGAAATCACAGCTTTGTCACATTGGAGAGGGAACAATCGTAATTTGCTGCAAAAGATTTCCCTGCAAGTCCACAATCGATATTGTTTAAATAGCTTTTCATACAATATTTGATTGTTAAAAATTCATCTCAAGTTGGCGGAATCAATGTCATATCCTTTAAATTCTCCAGCATGCAGGAAGAGGTTTGTAGCGGCTGATCAGTTTACTTTCTGAAATATGGATTTGCAGTATTATCAAAAGCCTGCTAATGAATTGCTGTGTTAAAACTGGGTTTGCTGCGGTCTGTTCCTGTTCTACTGTTTTCCCTCTCACCTATACCCCCCCCATACCCCCTTCTTACTTTACGGGTTCAGGCCAGGTCCTGCCCTGCTTTGATAACACCAAAGATGTTCACTCATAATTCGGGTAGTACCACCTCATAAACCTCTCTATTTGAGCTTGTGTTCATTTTTTTTGTAGAAAAATCTGTCATGAGGCACGGAAGTTAGTATGGTTTAGAATCAGTGGTTCTCAACTCCGGTCCTTAGGGCACACTAACAGGCCAGATTTTAAGTATTACCTTGGGGAGATGCAGACTACAATACTGCAATCACTGAGCAACAAATGATATCACCTGTGATGTATTTCAGTTTTCTTGCAAACCTGGCCTGTTGAGCCCCTTTCACACCGTCAGCGGACTCCCTTTTTCTCAGCGGGGGATCGATCCACCGATCCCCCGCTGAGTAGGCGGATGGCAGCTCTGTCTCCCTGCTGTGTGCGGAGACAGAGCTGTCAGGTCCCCACTGTTCTCTCTGGGGGAATCGGATGAGAGCAGACCGTCTGTCCATTCTCATCCGATCCGCTGGACGGATGGAAAATAGGGTTTCCATCTGTCCAGATTTGACGGACCGGATGTCAGCGGACAGGTCTCCGCTGACATCCGATGCCCCATAGAGATGCATGGGGCATCCATTCAGATTCGCCTGAAAAACTGACAGGCAGATCTGATTGGTCTGCAAGTGTGAAAGGGGCCTAAGGGCTCTTTCACACGGGCGTTCCGTATGTCCGTTTTTCATCCCATCCGTTTGCGGATGAAAAACGGACATAATGTATCTCTATGTAAATACGGATGTCAGCGGATGACCATCCGCTGACATCCGTTTTTCGTCAGTTCAGTTTTTTTGAACTGAAGAGAACCCTATTTTTTCTTCCATTCAAAAAACGGAACGGACGCAAAAACGGATGTCAGTGGTGTCATCCGCTGACATCCGTATTTACATAGAGATACATTATGTCCGTTTTTCATCCGCAAACGGATGGGATGAAAAACGGACATACGGACCGGATGACACAAGTGTCATCCGTGTCCGTTTAAAAAAAAAAAAAAGGAACTGATCGGGCATAAAAAACTGAACGCCCATGTGAAAGAGCCCTTAGTGTGCCCTGAGGACCGGAGTTGAGAAACAGTGGTTTTGATTGCAAGCACCTTGAGGACATGAACTGATGTGAATGTACAATCATAGGTGTGAGCAGGGGGTGTGCCTGGGCACAACCTAATCACCCCTGTGTGGCGTAGATTCCCCCTGTTGCCCGTGTTATCGGCTGCTTGCTTTTTTGAAAAAGCACAGTGAGTGATTAGTACAGATCACTCACTGTGTTCATTCTTAACTGAAGCCTAGTAAACTGTGTTTACGAGGCTTCAATTTGTAAATGAGCAGGTAGCCGCTCAGTACAGAGCATTTCCCATCCATTCGCTGTCTAGTGCAGCTGACGATGCAGAGAAAGGGGCTGGGAAATCCCTGTCCTCAGCCCCCTTTCTCTGTCGCTAAAGTTCACCAAAGCCCCCAGTGGGGCTCCTAAATGAATTGTACATAAAAAATATTGTAAAAAAAATATTATTAAAAAATACATTTAAAACTACCGACAATGTCCAACTGAAATCAATCACTGCTCTACTGATACCATCCAGGTCCATACATTTGAAAATGTTTGTTTACATTTACATAAGTGTATGACTGTCTGTGTGTATATGTAAAAATATCTATATATATATATCACACAATATTCCTTGAACCAATTCTACCATGTAAAGTGCAATGTCCAAATTAGTTATAAAGTCGTCTTATGCAAACAACAATTCTTGTGACACAAAAGATTATTTGTATGTGCACATTACATAATTGTAATCAAAACAATGCATAAATAACATCTAAATGAAAACATAAAATGTGATAAAAGTCCAAATGGTCCTTATTCGTGCAATAAAAAAGCTCTTATGATATTCTGTGTGAAAAATCCCAATTTATCCACCGCTTCACTTCCACCTGAGTACTTGTGCAGACAGACAGGCTGCTTACCAGAACATATGATCCCCACCGGGATCAAACACGCTTAGAGAGTATCCCCTATAGGGAAAGCCACAGCTCACTCCCAGCCTGGTTCACGGATGTCCTGATAAGATCAAGCTTGTGTTTCAACTCCTACGGATGTATATATTAAAAGCAAGCAGGAGAACTCATGGTGTGTTACTGACAATCCATTTAATAAAAGCATCAAGTATTGCACCTACAGATAAGTAGAGTATTCAAGGCAAAATCCTAACCCTCAGACCTGGTCACCACACTTGATTGGCTCTCTATTATAATTGCGCGGTCATGCAACACTGTACCCAAACAAAATTGATACAATTTTTTTCACATAAATAGAGCTTTCTTTAGATTTTTGATTATATAAATGAACAAAAAAGTCAAAAAATTTGAGAAACTTTTTTTTTTTAACTTTTGGCTATAAAACATATTATATATATATATATATATATATATATATATATATATATATACATACATACACAGTGGGTACGGAAAGTATTCAGACCCCCTTAAATTTTTCACTCTTTGTTATATTGCAGCCATTTGCTAAAATCATTTAAGTTCATTCTTCTTCCTCATGAATGTACACATAGCACCCCATACTGACAGAAAAACACAGAATTGTTGACATTGTTGCAGATTTATTAAAAAAGAAAAACTGAACTATCACATGGTCCTAAGTATTCAGACCCTTTGCTCAGTATTTAGTAGAAGCCCCCTTTTGATCTAATACAGCCAGGAGTCTTTTTGGGAAAGATGCAACAAGTCTTTCACACCTGGATTTGGGGATCCTCTGCCATTCCTCCTTGCAGATCCTCTCCAGTTCTGTCAGGTTGGATGGTAAACGTTGGTGGACAGCCATTTTTAGGTCTCTCCAGAGATACTCAATTGGATTTAAGTCAGGGCTCTGGCTGGGCCATTCAAGAACAGTCACGGAGTTGTTGTGAAGCCACTCCTTCGTTATTTTAGCTGTGTGCTTAGGGTCATTGTCTTGTTGGAAGGTAAACCTTCGGCCCAGTCTGAGGTCCAGAGCACTCTGGAGAAGGTTTTTGTCCAGGATATCCCTGTACTTGGCCTCATTCATCTTTCCCTCGATTGCAACCAGTCGTCCTGTCCCTGCAGCTGAAAAACACCCCCACAGCATGATGCTGCCACCACCATGCTTCACTGTTGGGACTGTATTGGACAGGTTATGAGCAGTGCCTGGTTTTCTCCACACATACCGCTTAAAATTAAGGCCAAAAAGTTCTATTTTGGTCTCATCAGACCAGAGAATCTTATTTCTCACCATCTTGGAGTCCTTCAGGTGTTTTTTAGCAAACTCCATGCGGGCTTTCATGTGTCTTACACTGAGGAGAGGCTTCCGTCGGGCCACTCTGCCATAAAGCCACGACTGGTGGAGGGCTGCAGTGATGGTTAACTTTCTACAACTTTCTCCCATCTCCTGACTGCATCTCTGGAGCTCAGCCACAGTGATCTTTGGGTTCTTCTTTACCTCTCTCACCAAGGCTCTTCTCCCCCGATAGCTCAGTTTGGCCGGACGGCCAGCTCTAAGAAGGGTTCTGGTCGTCCCAAACGTCTTCCATTTGAGGATTATGGAGGCCACTGTGCTCTTAGGATCCTTAAGTGCAGCAGAAATCTTTTTGTAACCTTGGCCAGATCTGTGCCTTGCCACAATTCTGTCTCTGAGCTCTTCAGGCAGTTCCTTTGACCTCATGATTCTCATTTGCTCTGACATGCATTGTGATCTTGAAGGTCTTATATAGACAGGTGTGTGGCTTTCCTAATCAAGTCCAATCAGTATAATCAAACACAGCTGGACTCAAATGAAGGTGTAGAACCATCTCAAGGATGATCAGAAGAAATGGAAAGCACCTGAGTTAAATATATGAGTGTCACAGCAAAGGGTCTGAATACTTAGGACCATGTGATATTTCAGTTTTTCTTTTTTAATAAATCTGCAACAATGTCAACAATTCTGTGTTTTTCTGCCAGTATGGGGTGCTAGGTGTACATTCATGAGGAAGAAGAATGAACTTAAATGATTTTAGCAAATGGCTGCAATATAACAAAGATTATATAAAAGATGATATAAAGAGTGAAAAATTTAAGGGGGTCTGAATACTTTCTGTACCCACTGTGTATATATATATATATATATATATATATATATATATATATATATATATAAACATTTCTTCATACATTTAGACCAAAATGTATTCTGCTACGTCTTTGGTAAAAAAAAAAAAAAAAAAAAAAAAGTGTATATTGATTGGTTTGTGTGAAAGTTATAGCGTCTACATATTATGTAGTATATATACTGGAATTTTAGTGTGACATAGTGCGGCGGGCAATCTGATATGGAAGCTGACATCACCAGTGACACCAATACAATGGTAATACCATACAATGTCAACATACTAAGGACAATGGCTAGGGAGGGGGTAACATCTAGGGGCAATCAAAGGGTTAACGGTGAGCCTAAAATGTTTAATGCTTTGCAGATAGAAAAAACAGCCACATCTCTGCTTCGTGTACAGAGCCTTGTGTTGTTAGTAAACCTTCAGCCTCTGGAACCACTAAAATTATTGGTGCAATGATTAGCATTTAGACTACTAACTATTATAGTCTAATTAACCCTGAAAAGCCTTAACATTTTCAAGTGACATGTTCCAGAAGCTAGACTTTGAAATTTCTATCATCAGGAAAAGGAGGACATTTATATATTGAGGCACTTGAAAACTGGCCATAAAACGCTGAGCGCCTTTGCAGCGCTTTTGAATTGCTTCCTACTCATTTTAATAGAGGGGTGTTTTTATAGCGCTCCAAACATGCTGCACGCAGGATTTTTTTTACCGCCCCGCCAGCGCACCGCCTCTGTGTGAAAGCATACATTGATTTTAATGAATTTTGTCTTTTGTAAAGACGTAGAACAGGGATCCTCAAACTACAGCCCTCCAGCTGTTGCAGAACTACACATCCCTTAAGGCATTGTAAAACTCTGACATTCGCAGACATAACTAGGCATGATGGGAATTGTAGTTCCTGAACAACTGGAGAGCCATAGTTTGAAGACCCTGGCTTAGGCTGGCCATACATGTTCAACTTTTCTTGTACAACTTTCTGTTAGATCTACCACAAACCACATAATGTGAGGTCAAAGCTAAACAACACATTCACTTGTATCTAATTAGGCAGGCCTTCGTACTACATACTTGGAAGGTAAATTTCAAGAAAATTGGACAGAAAATTGTAAGAAAATTGGATCATGTATGGCCAGCCTTAGGGTCTTAAAAGGTTTCAAACTTTACATGTGGTCAAATCCAAAACTTTAAGGTTTCAATTATCATAAATGAATGGCAAAATGCGGCCAGTTTCGGAAAGAGAAAAAAAAAAAAGTAAAATCCTAACTCATACAATTTTTGCTAGAATAAATAAAAAATGAATCAGGTTATACAGACAGCAAAGCTTTCCTAACTTAGCACAGTGTACATGATAGCCGTCTCTGCAAATATTTCCATTCTGAGGTTACAGCATAACATGTCCTTTGACTCACACTGCACACCTTTGGAGGAACTGTGCACCACAAGTGAGGTTTAAATACTTCACTGCTAAAACTAGATACAGAGTTCACACGAGTGCGATGCGGGAAACCTGTGAATCTACTGCGCGTTCCTGCATCGCACCTGACTCGCAGGTAGTCCACACTGCCATATGCGAACTGATGGGAATGTCAATACAAAGCTAATAACACCCCCAGATTAGTTTGCATATCGCTGTCAACTGTCAATTTGGCAGGAATCGGATCGCATAGGTGTGAACACCTATGCGATCCTATTCTGGTGCGGACCAAAAAAAGGGTCCTGTGCGACTGGTCAGAATGCGATGCAAATTCAGCCATACAATCTGTATGGATGAATTTGCATCGCACAGACATCGCATGTGATTTGCAGAGCAGTGGGAATTACATGCGATGGCTACATCGCTATAGTGTGAACCGGCACTCAGGAAAACAAAATTCAGCTCTACACTCAAAGTACTGGGAAAAAAATTGATGTACAACACGGACATCATGCTTTGTAAGCTGGGCTTTAATTAGAGGAGTACTATAGGCACATGGACACAATTGTGTTGCGTAAATACAGGCCAGATCAATGGGTTAGGGTTTTATTTCTTTTCCTTCACTTCCATGCTATTCTGGAAACTAAACTGTTGTCATAAACTGAGAGCAGGCAAGCTCTTTATTTCCAGAAGAGACATGCAATGTTCTAAAATAAAATACACCTACCTGTTTGCAGCAATCTCCAGCAAGCAGAAAATGAGCTGAGCATGCGCACCTCAGCTTATATTGCCGTCGCGCTCCCTGTGTGCCGGAATGGCCGACTCCTGCGCATGCTCAAGAATAATGTCATCCCACATCAGACAGACAATGAAGGCAGCTGAAGACCGGCACCCAGAAAAAGATGCCAGGGAGTTTTGTGGATCGTTGAAGAAAAGTTAAGTTTAGCTCCGTTAAAGGATAAGTCCACTTGAAAAACTAAAATCCCTGCATCTTTAGGTCTCCACGAACTAACAGTAACCTATCTAGCCCTGTAAAGAATAAATCAGTATACTTGCCTTTTTTGAAGTTGATCCGATCCAATCTCCAGCAGCAGAAGCTCTGCAGAGGACATGGCCAAAAACGGCTGTGAAATGAATAGGAAGTGACGTCACCCATAGAGTTACTATGGGGCTTCCGTTGTCAGCTGTGTCTTCTGCATCCGCCTCCACAGCGAAGCGGCAGCTGACAGCTCAGTGTGTGATCGGTCAGATCAGCTTAAAAAAAGGCAAGTATACTGATTTCTACTTTACAGGGATAGAAAGGTTAGTGTTAGAACGTGGTGATCTATAGAAAGATGTAGGAATTTTAGCTTTAGGGTGGACTTATCCTTTAAATGCTGTAATCTGAGGAAAATACCTAGGTGCTGATGGATGTCCAGGGGGCTCACAGCAATAACGTTCATGCTCCTGCTATAAGCCAGGAGAATAGCACCCTTAGTAAAAGCTGTGCACTTGCTAGTCAATTCACAAGTGTGGACTTGGGGCTCATGCACACTGCAGCTCAAAAAAAAAAAAAAAGCTGCTTTAACAGGCATTCAAGCTTTTATTTGAGCTTGAAGAAGCTTGTGCTTTTTTGTGCTCTTTTGTACTTTTTTGAGCTGCTTTGAGCTTTTTTTGAGCATAAGTGTTTTTTTTTTTTTTTCACAAACCCTCCCTTCGGCTAATTTTTCCTATTTTGTGCGTTTTCAAGCTTCTTTGAGCATTTTCATGCTTTTTTGTGCGTTTATGGGAGCTTCTCTCAAAAACACGAGTTTGGTGTTTTTTTTTTTTTGTTCTGCCTGTAAGAGCATATACCTGTAAACGCCTGAAAAACCCATAGTGTGCAGGGACACATTGGCTAACATGGAGCTCAAAAAGCTTGGAAGCCTGTAGGAGCAGCCTCTTTGAGATGCAGTGGGCATGAGCCTTGGGGCTCATGCACACAGGACGTTTTTACAGCATCTGTTAGGGGCATCTGCAATTTTTTTTTTTTTTTACTGCTTCTAAATGCCCCTCCATGTTAGTCTATGTATCCATGCATACAAACTTTCAGAGGCTTTGGTGACATAAAAGATTATGGGCAGTAGAAAAAAAACAGCAACCTGTGCGCCCAGGAGTTTAATAAGAATTTGGTGTCTGATAAGGGACCTAGCCAAAACATGTATATGGGACAGCTTCTTTACTGCAATCTCATTCAAAAGCAAAGCTGCTACTTTGTCAATGGGGTATTCTGTCTTAAGTTGCCTCTGCTGGTTATAAAAGCATGAAGGAAAATGTGACTTAAGCCAGTCATAGATGGTTCGAACCTCGCATGGGCAAGCTGAATGTACCCAAGTAGATCGATCAATCAACTTGGGTACAACCAGCTTGTTGGATTTTACATGCAGTTATTGCTAGCAGGTAGCGCCAGGAGAACACAATGGCTCCCTGGGAGGGATTCCTCCATCAACACTGACTGTGTTGATGGGGGAATCAAATAACGCTCCGTCTATGGCCGGCCTAATGCCCAGTACACACGATCCGAAAATCGGATGACGCTACGTCCGTTTTTGTTTGGTTGCTAGAAACTCTCAATTATATTCTCAAATGGGAGAGGTTACTTACGATACGAATTTTCTCGGACGATGATTCAAAAGCTTCCGGTATGCGTAACCACGCTGTAGCGTGTGAGGGGAAATGATGTCTACTGCTCATGCGCTGTCTACTGCTCACCATTTTTTTTCGGACGAACAACATACTGATAATACGATTATCGTACGATGTATTATAGTACGATCAACATTTTTATGCTTGCGCGACCGGATAATATCGGGCGAACTGTCGTGATCGCCTCTCGTAAGCTGTGTACTAACGATCAGATTATCGTCCAATCTTTTCACAAGCGTTATTTTTCGTCCGATTTTCGAATCGTGTGTACGGGCCATAAGGCCCCTTGCACAGGGGGGTTAAAAAACGCCATGTTTTTTACGGATTTGAAATTAGATGCACTGTTGTTTATGGAACAAAGCACACAGCAGAGTAAAGCAATGCTTTGCAGTACTCATGGGCCGATTGTCAGACATTTGCCAGTTTGAAAAAAGCCGGCTGACATTTGGCCCTGTGTATGTCGGTCTGTCCTACAGAAGCCGGCCATCTGTCGGACGTTTATGCTGGAAAACCAGCAGCTAACCCACTCCTGATCAGCGCTCTCAGCCAATGGCAGAGAGCGCTGATCACAGTGTTCTGGCGAGGTGCCTGTCCCCCTGTCAGAACACAACAGATCAGCCGGGGAGATCGTTCTACTAACTTCGCAAAGTTAGTATAGCGGCTCCGAACGGAGCAAACTGGTTTTTTTTTCGTTCAACCAAACTAATAGCTTGTACCAGAATTAAAGATCAATAACAGTGAGTATAGACTTGTAAAACAAAAATAGAAAGTTTTACATTTGAGTGCAGTAATTTACGCGCATGTGCATTTTTACGAGCGTATAAATGAGTATATTACAAAACTGGCAGTGGATAAGAAATGTTTTTGTCTATACGTTTATGCGCCTACACGCATGGTTTACACAAGCTCTTTATGGAACATCTTACTCAGGACCTGTCAACAAGATCCTAAGAATAAACATCAGTAAACTGTTGCGCCCATGTGTAACTGGCTTCAGCGTACCCAGCGTACACACGAGACGTGTACAGAAATCTGACCAGCTTTTGTTGAAGGAACATGCTTGAAAACCAGCATCCGATCAATATTAGCAGCCAATGGCTCCAAGCTCTGATTAGTGTGTTCTGGCAGATGGTTGCACTAACATTGCTTGTGTTCGTTTTTTTTTTTTTGTTTATGTGTGAACCTAGCCTTACTCTATGTGAGATCAAACTGACAAACCCTGTCCATTTTATGCAAGATGGCACAACATTTAAGCCGGCAGGGTCCTTCTGAATTTCGAACCACGTATGAGCAGCACCACGATTGTACACAAGTCGATGATGGATTAACTTGTGTACATCCAATCGGTCGGGTTTTTCCCAAATGATTAATGTCGCTTGCTAAACGCCAGCAACACAAACCATTGTGTTTTGCAGGCAGGGAAGGCTCAGAACAAAACAGTGCTGAGGGAGGGATTCCACATCAACACAATCCACTCGTGCTGGAAAAAAAGAAAATTGCAACATGCACAGACATGCCTTTTAGTAATGTTGCATTTTTGACCTGAACAACAAATTACAGGTCAATTCACTTAAAATGCACCATGCAAGCCCACAATGATGTGAACAGGCACTAATGAAAATCATAGATTTTTTTTGCTATAAAATATAGCAAACTGCAGGACAACAGTCTGGGGTATAAATAAGTTCTCAATAAAAGAGAATCAATACAAGATACCCGCCTTAAATTGCACCAGCAGAGGAAAATCAAAAATAATAAAAATATAAAAACAAGATGGTGTGAACGTGTGGAATCCCTTTTGTTTACGAACATAAATTACACTGGTGTTAGATACTGAAGACACCCAGTGGGATTTGCAGAGCTTTGGGGATTTCCTTAGACCTCTGAATCATTCTGCCTGCTCACTGATTCCTTGTGTTTCTACAATTATCCTGAACCAAACAATGCTTTTCATATACTAAAAATATATTCAGCTATTTTTTTCCCTTATGTGGATATGTAACATCAGCAAGGCCACTAGAAATCACTGCTATACAATTATGCTCTTGTCTAAGGCCCCTTTAGAACGTAGTGGATCTGCCTGCTCAGCGGGGGATCTCTCCACTGATTCCCGCTGAGCAGGCGGGCGACAGGTCTGTGCTATGCAGAGCGGACACAGACATGGCCCGCTGTTCTCTATGGGGCGGTCGAATGGAAACTGGACTGCATGTCTGTTTCCATCCGACTGTCATCCGATCCGCCGCCTGGTTTTTAGCGGATTATATCAGATCAGATGCCTGGCAGGTGTAAGCGGACACATATTCGCTGACATCTGCTGCCCCATAGAGAACAACGGGTGATCCGATGAGGCCCAACTGAAAAACGGACAGCCGGACCAGATTGATCCACTCGTGTGAAAGGGGCCTAAGTGAAAGGTCATTTTATATGAATTGGAGGTTGCACATAACATATGTGCATAAAAATAAACATGTAAGCAATTTACCAAGACTTCCACAAACTGCAAATGACAGTGGGCTTCTGGTTACCAGATGTTATTGAAAAGTAACTTGACTAGGGGTTTCAAAGAAAAAAAAAAAAAAATTAACTATAGCTGAAGCCCATCATTTATTCAGTTACCATACCAAACAACTCATCTAGCCCACAGATTGTGCAACTCCCAACAAGGGGTGGTTGGATGGGTATGATACCCATCCAACCACCCCTTGTGTCTTGCTTTTTTTCTATTTTAATACAGAGAACACTATTCAACCACAGAGCCGCAGACCTCATTACTCAGACATGTATTTTTGCCTGTACTCCTATACCCAGGTTAATGTAATCCACAGACTGCAGCACACCATGAGTGAGGAAAACAGGGACAGATCAAAAAAAAAAAAAACTGAATATAGGATATCCATAAGTAGAGATGGGCTCAGGCATGTTCGGGATCATAGTCCCAACCTACCTGCCTGATCCTGCCAGAAAGCCGACACTGCCCACCCCTAACCAAGGGACATTTCCTGGCCTGTGCAGCTGTGGCCTGGAAAATGTCTCACCGCCTGTGATTAGGCGTGTTCAGTGTCGGCTTCCTGGTGGGATCAGGCAGGTAGGTTGGGACTATGATCCTTAACACGCCTGAGCCCATCTCTATACATAAGATTTTGTATGCCACGTCACTGTTTTAGCATATCATGGCTACCTGAATAATAGGCAGCATTCATTAAAATAAGCAAATAAGAAAACAAAAAGTACATGGCCACAAATCATGCTTGCAAACTGGCCAACATATTTGAAAACTTTTTTTTTTTTTGTACTCAAAAAAAGGAAACTGAAAACCACAAGAATAAAAGTAAGAAAAGGTTACACTTCTATAACAGACACTGGTTTATTTACACAGTGTGTAAAATGATGAGGCTGGAATTTGAAATAATGGCTTAACACATGTTTACCCTTCTCTGCAACCCAGATGTGTTCTGACCTGGTGATAAGTGGAAGGGCAGCTCAGGAAGGGCATGAGGTCAGCATGGATCTTATCTGGTCAAGGTGATACCTTTTCTTGGCCAAAAAGTATTCTACTTAAAAAGCCTTTTAAAACCTCCCCCAGTCTACAGTCAAAATGTTTATGCTGGTATACACACTGTTTTTAAAATGTGTCTAAAGCCAAAAAACTATGTACTATTGCAGCTTACAAGTTCATCAGATGTGGTAGCTGTATATATTATATATTTTTTTCTACTTACATTTGATGATCAGGTCAGTATTACTTCCTGTTCTAGGGTGACAATGCTTTCTCACTGCAGTGACTCTATGGAGGAGCAGAGTTGTCACACTAGGCTTCTTGCTCCTCATGTGGACTACAGATCACCTCCCCTACATAACATAGGAAAGAGGAATTTTGTAGTCTACAGAGGTAGAGAGGATAACACCATATGATATTTTAGTGCAGCAGAGAAAAACTTGAAGTTAGAAGCTCACTTAATTCCTGGCAGAGATGGGCCTTTTTTTCGTACAGACCCATATTTTAAGGCTACGTTCACATCTTGGCGTTGCCATTTACAGGCGTTTTTTAGGGGTTTTTGTGCAGGCGTTTTTTAGGTTGACAAGTGACCAATGGAAAAAAATAAAAACGCCTGTAATCTGCCCAAAAAGAAGCGCAAGTACTTTTTTGAGCGTTGGGCGTTTTGATTAAAACGTCAAAAAGCTCAGATGTGAACAGGGGCCATTGAAATGAATAGGATTCGTCTTGTTGGATGTTTTTTGAGCTGATCCTAGAGCAGAAAAACTCCCCAAAAATGCCCCAAAACGCCTACATGTGAACTTAGCCTAAATGTTAACACCATGAATAATTGAATACTACAATTTTCAACCAACAGTGTGTATGCAAGCTGTCAAATTTCATAAGGCGTGTGAGTTTCTTAGTGATGCAATAAAATATAAAAAAACGGAGAATCTGGCAAATGACAGTTGTCAGCCACATACATCACTGTAAAGTGATCCCCCCCCCCCCCAAAAAAAAAAAACAAGCTGGCACCTAATAATTTTTTTTTCCCCATTTTAAAAAGGGGTAACTGCAGGTTCAGGTAACCTCCCTCATAATATTTATAAAAAGAACAGATCCCTGATACAGGCTTATGGCTGTGAATCTATTGCCAACTACTCTTTTTTAAATAGTTTTGGACAGAGTAAAGAATAGTTATAATCCCTGTAAATTTATTTTTTCTTTTGCAGTTTCCCATAGGGGAGGTTGACCTTACAGCCCAAGACATAAGAAGTGCGAGCAGAGTTTTCAAAATTAGGAAATGCTCTCTTCCTGTCACACCACCTCAAAGTACATCTATAACGCAATGAAATTACAGCACACCGCAATGCACTACAACACACATGACCTGTGTTTAGTGCACTGTGTTACAGCCCACGCAGTTTAATTGGGCTGCTCAATTTGCAAACAAACAAGCGCACTGCAGTGCACTTGGTTCTGGTGTGAATGTCTTTTAGACAATGGAAATCTTCTAACGGGGACATTTGTGGGCTTTTATTCCTGATTTAAGTATATAATAAAGATGTATCTCCCAAACAAGGACACAAGGCAGCAATAAAAACCGAACAGGGAAGTTGAAAGCAAAACACATTTTTTTTGCTCTCAATTTTACTTGCAATGTTTTGCAAGAAAGCGTGTGCTCACCGGGAGTTAGAAAAAAGTAATATTCACACAAAAGGGTGGAAAAATAATGGGTGTACATACAGTGCCTTGTGAAAGTATTCGGCCCCCTTGAACTTTTCGACCTTTTGCCACATTTCAGGTTTCAAACAAAGATATAAAACTGTAATTTTTTGTGAAGAATCAACAAGTGGGACACAATCATGAAGTGGAACGAAATTTATTGGATATTTCAAACTTTATCAAATAAAAAAACTGAAAAATTGGGGCGTGCAAAATTATTCAGCCCCTTTACTTTCAGTGCAGCAAACTCTCTCCAGAAGTTCAGTGAGGATCTCTGAATGATCGAATGTTGACCTAAATGATTAATGATGATGAATAGAATCCACCTGTGTGTAATCAAGTCTCTGTATAAATGCACCTGCACTGTGATAGTCTCAGAGGTCCATTTAAAGCACAGAGAGCATCATGAAGAACAAGGAACACACCAGGCAGGTCCGAGATACTGTTGTGGAGAAGTTTAAAGCCGGATTTGGATACAAAAAGATTTCCCAAGCTTTAAACATCCCAAGGAGCACTGTGCAAATGATAATATTGAAATGGGAGTATCAGACCACTGCAAATCTAGGAAGACCTGGCCAACCCTCTAAACTTTCAGCTCATACAAGGAGAAGACTGATCAGAGATGCAGCCAAGAGGCCCATGATCACTCTGGATGAACTGTAGAGATCTACAGCTCAGGTGGGAGACTCTGTCCATAGGACAACAAATCAGTTGTATACTGCACAAATCTGGCCTTTATGGAAGAGTGGCAAGAACGCCATTTCTTAAAGATATCCATAAAAAGTGTTGTTTAAAGTTTGCCACAAGCCACCTGGGAGACACACCAAACATGTGGAAGAAGGTGCTCTGGTCAGATGAAACCAAAATCGAACTTTTTGTCAACAATGCAAAACGTTATGTTTGGCGTAAAAGCAACACAGCGGGGGGCGTGGTCTGGACATGGCCGGCTGAGGACGTCTTTCTGCTGAGCTCCGTGCCTTTCCTCCCCAGCCCGACTAAAATCAGCCTTGGCAGTGAGATATGCGGACGTCCAAGAAGAGGAAAACCAAGGGGACCTCTGGAGGAGCCGGGACATCGACGAAGTCACGTCCCTCGGGGGAGATACAGCGCTTTTTTGTGGCTTCCCAACCCTCTTCTCCCGTGGGCAATATGGCGGCGGTGGAGAGCCCTGGGCCATCTGGCGGGAACGACATGGCGGCCTCCCCTGCGTCCTCAGCAGATACAGCTCTGACCACTCCTGCAGCCTTCCGCCCGTTGCCGACCGGCATGGTTCCGTCGCTGGGCATGGACGAGGAATTGCGGACTATTTTACGTTCCCTGCCTAGCACGCGGGACATTGAATCTATTGTCGGCCGCCTGGAGGCCGCGCACCGGCGGGAGGTGCAACAAGTGCGGAAGGAGGTGCAACAGGTGGCGGACAGGGTGTCCTCCGGAGAAGCGGCGTTGTCCGCTATGGACGCTCGCCTTCTGGCTGTGGAGCGGACCCAGGCGGCACACAGGGACACTGCTATGGCCATGCAACTTCACATGGAGGACATGGAAGACCGCAGTCGGCGGAACAATGTCCGCCTTAAAGGGATTCCTGAAGCTACAGGACTGGAGGACTTGGCGGCATCCGTGACGGCGATCCTTGGCATTCTGTTGGGTGACTCTCTCCCCCCAAACCTGGAGTTCGATCGAATCCACCGGGCCCTGGGCCCCCGGTCACCGGATCCGGAACGCCCACGGGACGTTGTGTGCCGTTTCCACCGTTATTCGCACCGGGAGCTGGTGATACGGAAGGCCTGGGAGGCGCGCACAGTGGACTTTGATGGAGCACAGATCCGGATCCTCCCGGACCTCTCGAGGGCCACATTGTACCGGAGGGCGCTGCTTCGCCCTGTCCTGGACCTGACTCGCAGGGAGGGAGCCACCTACCGATGGGGATACCCGCTAGCCCTGACTGTCCGGAAGTCTATCACCTCATTCACTTTACGTTCCCCCTCGGACTTACCAGCCCTCTTTGCCTTCCTGGGGGTGCAGCCGGTGCAGGTCCCGGACTGGCTGGTACTCCTCCCGCGCCCGTCGGATCGCCGGGGCAGGAGCCCCGTTGGCGGTGCTGCACCTCTTCCTCCTCGACCACAGCGACAGCGGCAGCGCTCGAGTGCCTCGGAGGCTCCCAGGGAGGACTGAGCTTCTTCCACTACGGAACTGTGAGCTGTGTGAGTACTTATCCCCCCCCCGGTTTGGCCCCTGCCCCCTCCATCCCTTCCACGGGCTGATGGTGCCCGACCTGCATTGACTTCCCACTACCCCACTGGTGCTGTTTACCCGCCCCCCTCTTCGGTTTATCCACGAGGCGTTTTTTGCCCGGGCGCCCGCGCTGACCCCACCGCCTCAGGATGGCCTCCCCTGCCATGAACTGCCGGAGCCCCGTGGCGTGAGGTGCGCTCCGCGAACCGGTTGTAGCGGGAGCCTGGGGGTATCCCATCCCCCTCATCTGGACTGTTATATCGCTGCCTGCTCTGGCCCTCCCGCCGCCTCGTGACCCTGGGCTGAAGACCTCTGTGGGGGGGGTTCCCGTGGGATCCCGGGACCCCTCCACCTGCAATGGCTAATGTCTCTGATGGACGGGGGGGGGGGGTGGCGGTTGGGGGAGCTGGGTGCTGGGATGGGGTCCGGGGTCCGCGTGGCGGCCGCGGGCTGCGCAGTATTACTCAGGGTTCCTGGTTGTGGGGGGACTGTGGACGTATGCTTTACTCGGCTAGGCGGGGTGGGGTGTGTGGGGAGGGCGGGGGGAGATGGTGGACTTTGGTGGACGCTGGGTCTTTACGTGTCTGTGGTTTGTGGGGGGGGGGGGGGGAGGGGGGATGCTATTGTTACTGTTCCTTATACTGCAATTTAGAGTTTACATTTAAGTTTTGGTTTTTTGCTGCCGATTTGAATGTCTGTGGTCCTGGAGCGGCCCTCTGGGATGCCTTGTCTCGGGGCGGTCTCCGGGGTCTCTCCATGTGCTGCTTATCAGAGGCCTCCATGACGGCCCCCTTGACTGTTTTACTGCCTCTGTCTCTCTCTCCACGCTGCCATCTCCTGGTAATGGGCTGGGTGGGGGCCGGAGGCAGCGGTTCGAACCGTGCCTGATCTACCCACTTCCCCACGTAGGCCTGCACTTGTGTACCCCTACGGGTCTCTGAGTGCCTGGTGGCTTAGCTGCCTTTAGCTAGAGGGGGGTGGTACTTTCCCCGACCCCTCTCTCTTTTCGTTTCCTCTTTTTCTCTTATCTGTCTGTCTCTCGTTGTCTTTTCCTATTGTCGGACCCATCTCCTCCCTGACCCCCCCCCCGCTCCCTTGGTGTTGTTCCCTCTTTCTCTTTCCCCTTGCCATGGACGAGCTCACTGTGGTCTCCCTTAATGCCAAGGGGCTCAATGTCCCGGAGAAGCGCAAGGTCCTTCTGAACGACCTGCATCGCCGGCGGGCTGATATCGCGTTTCTCCAGGAGACGCACTTTCGTACAGACCGTATTCAGAGACTGACTAATAGATTCTACCCTAATTCATATCACTCCACGCATGCGGCTGCCAAGTCGAGGGGGGTGTCCATTCTTGTGGCTGCCAGGGTGCCCTGGACCTGCCAGGACTCCCTGCTGGACCCCAATGGTCGTTACGTGTTCTTACGAGGTACTGTTGGGGAGACTGTGGTGACGCTCGCGAGCGTCTATGCACCGAACGACGGACAGGACGTGTTCATCGCCCGGGTCCTCAAACGACTGGCCTCCTTCCAGATGGGACAGTTGATCTTGGGCGGCGACTTCAACGTCCCGCTGTCCCCGGGGTTGGATACCTCCTCCGGCAGCTCTTCGGTGTCCCACGCTGCCCGGAAGCGGATTCTTCGTGCTCTTCATGATTCGCAACTTGTCGACGTATGGAGGATGCAGCACAGTGGGGAGCGGGACTACTCCTTCTTCTCGCCACCCCACAGGCTGTACTCCAGAATCGACTATTTCCTGATCCCGCATGGACAGCTTCACGCGGTGCTAAACTCCACGATCGACACGATGACCTTCTCCGACCACGCACCAATCTCACTTGTATATAAACTGTCTGAAGGGACACGGGGTAGGACGCGCTTCTGGCGTCTAAGTGACTCCCTCCTCAACAACGAGGAAGTCCGGACGGACGTCCTGAAGGAACTTACTGAGTTCTTTCGCACCAACACAGCGGAAGACTGCGACAGGGGGATTATATGGGAGGCCCATAAAGCGGTCATTCGCGGGGTGTTTATGAAGCATGGGGCTCGGCTCAAGAAGCAGAGATCGCAACAGTTACAGCGCCTCTTGGAGGCGATCCACAAATTGGAAACCTCCCATAAGCAACGTCTAGACAGGACGGAGGAACAGGAACTATTTGTACTACGTCGTCAGGCGCAGGACCTTATGTTTTCCAGGGCCAGGGCGGATCTCCAGAGGGCGCGCCATGCCTTTTACATGGAGGGGAACAAATGCGGGAGGCTGCTGGCAGCCTCGGTCAAGGCGCAAAGACTTGCGTCCTACGTACCCCGTATTCAGCCTCCGTCGGGGGGTGCGGCTACGTTGCCCGAGCAGATCGCGGGCGAATTTCGGAACTTCTATGCCTCCCTGTACAACCTCCCGGACCGTGGGGGAGCCTCGCCCGTTGTGGAGGACTACCTGGCCTCGGTGGACCTCCCGTCCCTGGGGGCTGAGGCCAGAGAGGAGCTGGAGGCCCCTATTACCTTGATGGAGCTTCAGGCGGCGGTGGGCGCGTTGCAGGCTGGGAAGGCCCCGGGTCCTGATGGCTTTACCCTGCCTTACTACTCCACTTACATGGACGTACTTGGGCCTCACTGGGTGACTTGGCTCAATTCGCTGGGCAGAGGGGAGTCGTCCTTCCCCCCCGACACGCTTAGAGCTCATATTTCAGTCTTGCCCAAGGACGGAAAGGACCCCTCTTGCTGTGGCAGCTACAGGCCCATTTCTCTGCTGAATGTGGATCTGAAGGTGTTTACAAAAATTCTGGCCAATCGCCTCAGCCAACATATGCCGCATTTGGTCCATTTGGATCAAGTGGGCTTTATTCCCTCTCGGGAGGCAAGGGACAACACCTCCAAGGTCCTGAGCCTTATCCACGCAGCCCGGACGTCAGGCACACCCTGCGTTCTACTTAATACGGACGCGGAGAAAGCCTTTGACCGCGTCAACTGGCGGTTCATGCTTTCCACATTGAGGGCAATGGGCTTCGGTGACAAGTTGATGTCTTGGATAGGGCACATTTACTCCTGTCCATCGGCCCAAGTGAAGTGCAACGGGATACTCTCTAGCCCTTTCCACATTACAAATGGCACCCGGCAGGGATGTCCCCTGTCCCCGCTGCTGTTCGCGCTCTCTCTAGAGCCGCTCTTGGGCAGAGTACGGGCCAATCCGGACATCTCGGGCATTCGGATTGGGGACTTGGAGTGTAAGGTGTCGGCCTACGCCGACGATATGCTCTTCTCCATTTCAAACCCGGCGATCTCGGCACCCAACCTAATGAGGGAACTGGACCTGTACGGCCAGTGCTCCAATATGAAGGTGAACTTTCATAAATCCGAGGCTTTGGGGGTGGGCGTCCCGGCCCCCCTCATGACGCACTTGTCCTCTACGCTGCCCTTCAAGTGGACTCGGGGTGCCCTGACATACCTTGGGACCCAGATTTCATCGGATTTGTCCAAGATACACGAGTTGAATTTCCCTCCCCTCCTGGCCCGTATTCGTGGCCTGCTCCAGACCTGGAATGTCGGTCTTCATTCCTGGTTCGGACGGTGCAATTTAATAAAAATGATGATTCTCCCTAAGATCTTGTACCTACTGCACGCTTTGCCGGTGCGGATCCCGACCTCTTTCTTTACTCAAACCCACAGTGTATTTTTGAAATTCATCTGGGCTCAGGGGAGGCCTAGGCTATCTCGTGCCCAGCTGACTTTACCGAAACACTCGGGGGGCCTGGCCCTTCCGGACGTTGCTAAATATCATCTTGCGGTCCACCTAGGCCGGCTGATTGACTGGAGGAGACATAGCGAAGGCAAATTGTGGGTGCAGTTGGAGCGGGGGCAGTCGGTCGCTTCCCTGGAGGGTCTGCCATGGATCAGGGGGGACCTGCCACGGGACCTTCGAGAACACCCGACGATAGGCGTGACGCTTGCGACAGTTCGTCGCGCTTTATCCCACCCCTCCATTTCCACACAGACGTCCCCGCTTTACCCAGTTCTGGGGAACCCGGAGTTCTCCCCGGGGCTGAAGGAAGCGGCATTTCGCGGACTGATGTCCCGGGGCGTTTCCCAAGCCACTCACTTCCTCAGGGGGTCTCGGTGGCCAACGATAGAGGAGCTGATGTCGCCTAGCGGCCCCTTCGTGCTGGGGTTCTGGCATGCAGCCCAAGTACACCACTATCTTCGCTCCCTGCCGGATCCATCTTCTTTCTCCAGAGATCTCACTCCGTTTGAGGAATACTGCGTGGGGAGCGGGAACCTACCGGGCACGCTGTCTAAATCGTACAGCCTGCTGATCTCCCCGGGGGAAGACTATGTCCTGCCGGGGCTGGTCAAGTGGGAACGGGATCTACGGCTGCACCTTACTCCGGCGCAGCGCCTCAAGGTGTATACCCTGGCTTTGAAGACTCCGACCTGCGCGAAATTGCAGGAGTTAAATTATAAAATTCTCACCCGGTGGTATCGGGTTCCCTCTCTTTTGGGCAAATTCTACCCCGGCACGTCGAACCTCTGCTGGCGGTGCCAGGGTGAAGTAGGCACCATGCTCCATGTCTTTTGGTCCTGTCCTCGAATACGCCCCTTCTGGCGGGACGTCCGGGCCCTTTTGGGGGAATTGTCGGATCGGGAGATCCCGGATACCCCGGAATTCTTCCTGCTCCAGGTTTCCCCTATGCCTATCTCGAAGTGCAAAAAATCAATTATCCCTCATGTTCTGAGCGCCGCGAAGGCTTGCATTCCGGTACTTTGGAAGACGACAGGAGTGCCGACTATTGGGGACTGTATGCGCAGGATGGAGGATATAAACAGGATGGAGGACCTCACCCTCACGAGGCAGCATCGCAGGGAACGATATACTCAGATTTGGGGTTTCTGGAATGCCTTTGTGCTATCCGACAAGGGCAGGTCTCTGATTTGCGGTTGATTACTGCTCCGGGTGTGCCCGTGGGTTCGTCCATGCGGGGAGTTTCCCCGTCTGGCCCTCTCACCCCCCTTCCCCCCCCCTTGTCCTTTCTCTCGTCCTCTTTCCTCCATTATCCCTTCTTGTGGTATTTGTTTGTGGTCCCGTCTGGGACCCCGTTCTCTTTCTCTTTTTCCTTTTCTTTCTCTTAGAAAAAAGTAGGGAGCGGCGGTTGGGAACGGTTCTTCCTTTCTCATATAATACGGTTTTCTCGCATAGTTGTGTGGGGCCTGGTCATTCATGACTTAGGGTGGAGGTGCCCGCACCTTCCCCGAATCTAGGGTTGGTTATTGGATTATATCGGGTCATCCTGTGTATCTCGATGTGATGTTATTGTTCACCTATCTGTGTTATGCAATTTCAGTTACAAATATCTGTATGGAACGTGTTTCAGCTTGTTTCTCAACTGTGGTTCCTTTTCTAAAATAAAATATTTGAAAAAAAAAAAAGCAACACAGCTCATCACCCTGAACACACCATCCCCACTGTCAAACATGGTGGTGGCAGCATCATGGTTTGGGCCTGCTTTTCTTCAGTAGGGACAGGGAAGATGGTTAAAATTGATGGGAAGATGGATGGAGCCAAATACAGGACCATTCTAGAAGAAAACCCGATGGAGTCTGCAAAAGACACGAGACTGGCACAGAGATTTGTCTTCCAACAAGACAATGATCCAAAACATAAAGCAAAATCTACAATGGAATGGTTCACAAATAAACATATCCAGGTGTTAGAATGGCCAAGTCAAAGTCCAGACCTGAATCCAATCGAGAATCTGTGGAAAGAACTGAAAACTGCTGTTCACAAACGCTCTCCATCCAACCTCACTGAGCTCGAGCTGTTTTGCAAGGAGGAATGGGCAAAAATTTCAGTCTCTCGATGTGCAAAACTCAGACACATATCCCAAGCAACTTACAGCTGTAATCACAGCAAAAGGTAGAGCTACAAAGTATTAACTTAAGGGGGCTGAATAATTTTGCACGCACAATTTTTCAGTTTTTTTATTTGTTAAAAAAGTTTGAAATATCCAATAAATTTCGTTCCACTTCATGATTGTGTCCCACTTGTTGTTGATTCTTCACAAAAAATTACAGTTTTATATCTTTATGTTTGAAGCCTGAAATGTGGCAAAAGGTTGAAAAGTTCAAGGGGGCCAAATACTTTCGCAAGGCACTGTACGATCAAAAAAAGAAAAAAAGTAACAGACAAAAATACTGCAGATATACATTATCTAATAGAAGGGAAAAAAAGATGTTGCTTAAAATTAAGGTATGATTTTTGCTGTACCTAAACATTCCTTGTATTAAGGTAAAAAAATATTTAGGCTTTAGAACCACTTTAATGCAGAGAGTGAATGCATTCAGGTAAACGATAGTTAAAAGGAGTTGGAATAGAAGACAAGTAGCACATTTTAAGCAGACTGCCTGAACAGTATGGCACAGCAAGGGTTAACTGATTGCTCAGAGCTATCTCTGCCTGGTCTCAGGTATATTCCCACAGGACATTTATCACACAGTAGGCAACACAAGCAAACAATCTGGGCAGAGTCTAGCCTTTGTTTAGGACCAGCCTCTTCCTGTGTTATTCAGGCTTTTGTGTGAGTGTGTGCTCACAGAAGCAGAAGCAACCACAAGCAATACACATCACACCAAGCTCCGGATTTTCTTTCTGCTTAAAACTTTGCCTTACGTGCTATATTCGCTCATTGTTTTAACAGGAAACTTTGCTGGACAGCAGCAAAATGAGAGTCATCCTCTGAAGTTTGCATATTCAGCAGAAACACGGCAAGACTCTTTCCCAGCAATTGATTCTGTGCTGCTCCTAAAGATTACAGTATGCTTCACTTGCTTGATCTACTGCCACCTGGACTAAAAGGTGCAAGGCTGTAACACGTATTTCTGGAACAGAGAAGTCATAACCTTCAATTGTGGAGATGCTAGTGGATGTAAATTCGCAAGAGGAACGTACAGCGCGTTTTGGAAACAAACTTAACAGGAAAACAGCCCAAGTGATACCTGGTGCTGGTCTGTGATAATTCCTGCTGGACCTCACAACTCTGGATGACTGCAAGAGGAAGCTCCAAGCTGGCTGCCCGTGTGCAGAGTTAGAAGATCGTCGACCGGTAAATATAAATCTACACTTCGACAAAGGGCCGGTACAATTCGGCTGAAGTGTCTGGACTATCGCTGAAGATGGTAAATAACAGTACATCAGACTGTCCAGCTTATGACGAATTTAAGTACATCCTGTATGGCTGTATATTTAGCATGGTGTTTGTGCTTGGCCTGATTGCAAACTGTGTTGCTTTGTACATCTTCATCTGCACCTTAAAAGTGAGGAATGAAACCACAACGTACATGATAAATTTGGCCATTTCTGACCTCCTCTTTGTGTTTACACTGCCTTTTCGGATTTTCTACTTTGCTGCCAGGAACTGGCCTTTTGGAGACATATTGTGCAAGATATCGGTGACTCTGTTTTATACAAATATGTACGGAAGCATCTTGTTTCTCACTTGCATCAGTGTGGACCGTTTTTTAGCAATCGTACATCCATTTCGGTCAAAGACCATCAGGACAAAAAAGAAGGCAAAAATCACGTGTGGGCTTGTTTGGCTTATTGTGCTCACAGGCAGTGTCCCTGCAAGCTTTTTCAGATCAACAAACACAAAGAATAACAGCTCTACAGAGACATGCTTTGAGAACTTCTCTAACGATACCTGGAAAACCTATCTATCGAAGATTGTCATTTTCATTGAAATCGTTGGTTTCTTCATCCCCCTCATACTGAATGTCTTCTGTTCAGCAATGGTATTAAGGACTCTGAAGAAGCCAGTGACATTAAGCAGGAGCAAGCTCAACAAAAGGAAGGTGCTATTGATGATCGTTGTTCACCTGGCAATCTTTTGCTTCTGTTTCATACCCTATAACATAAATCTAGTGCTTTACTCACTTATGAGAACTCAGGCTTTTAGCAACTGCTCAGTGCAGGCAGCAGTCAGGACTATGTACCCCATTACACTCTGCATAGCAGTATCAAACTGCTGCTTTGACCCCATTGTTTACTATTTTACATCTGAGACCATTCAAAATTCTATCAAAAAGAGGAACCGTCCTATGAGGAAGGATTCGCGTTTCTCTGAAACCATCGGATCAGACAATTTTATTCAGCATAATTTACAGTCTCTAAAAGCAAAAATATTTGAGAATGAATCGACCATATGATAAATGGCAGCTTGCTACAGTATGTAAGCGGCTTTAGGCACTAACAAGCTAAATACTGTCTATACAAAAACTGGTGTACTGTACCCATTACAAGGCCTGTCTGTTTGGGGAAACTTTGAGCCTTAAATGAATGTTTGAAGTCTTTGGAGCTTTTGCACAAGGTGGCTGCATGGAGGTTACAGGGGTCTTACATCTGTTGGGGGATGGACATAACAGGATACACATGATGAAAAAATGGTGGATTCTTTCTTGAAACAGGAAAAGCTAACTAAAACACCAACATAAAAAAAATGTCAGTCCATGTCCTCATTATACTTCACTGGAGGTCAGGATCATTGTAATATAGATTTACAATGGGAAATTTAAACAGTATTTTTCTAAAACAAATCCACTGCTGGTCACTCTGAAATAGGTGTTGTTCCTTAAAAATACGGGTGCAGCCTTGACTTATGATCCCCAACCAGCAGCAAGGTAAAGTCCACTGCAGCCGTATGATTAAAACATGTGAAATAGTTGAGCTGCTGTCACCTCAACAGACATGAGGATTAAAAAAAAGAAAGAATCTTGCTTCTACTTAGTTGTTAGGAGGTTTCAGTATTTGCATGAACGGCTGCTGTTCACATATAGTATGCATATTTAAATTTGTTGCTGCTGAACAATTTACAAAGCAGCCAAGCTCTGACTGCATATTTGGGAGTAAAAGAGTTGTTTTAACAGTATCCTTCTTATAGAAGGCAAATTCATTTAGTATATTACTGAATGCGAGAATTGCATTATACATGCCACATGCTCTTTATAAACACTGTATATGTAAATTGAAATCCATTTTACTCTGTAGTGACTGAATTGTGAATGTATTTAAAGTTGGCACTTTAGACACAATGAAATGGTCAACTGCTGTTCTGTTCCATTAAAATATTGTCTTAAGAAGTGAAGCCTTTATAGTTGTTAATTTCTAAATTGTTGCTTGCTACTCTTTAGAATATATGCTGGGCGCACAGTTTGTACAAGGTAGCTAGCCATACACTGTTCAAATTCAGCTATTCATAGTTATCAATGAATACAAATTAGCTAGTGTAAGGACACAATGCACCAGTCACACTGTTGGCAACAAATATTTTTCTGCATGCTGGAAAATTCCTGAGGTTATTCATTGTATGGTTTCTTTTTCTATGCAAAATGGGAAGGTTTCTGTTACGCATGCATGGTTTCAAGTGTTGCATGCATTTGGTGCTCAGATTGCGACAAGAACAGTCACAAACTCTTATGAAGTTGAACAGACTATGAGACTGGGGGGTTAATTTAATAAAACTGGAGAGTGAAAAATCTGGTGGTAGCCAATCAGCTTATAACTTCAGCTTGTTGAACTAAAACTTTGACCAAAAAAAAAAAAAAACTGGAAGGTTATTGGTTTCTATGCAGAACTGCACCAGATTTTGCACTTTCCAATTTTAGTAAGGCTGGCCATACATTATTATTATATAGGATTTATAAAGCGCTGACAGTTTATGCAGTGCTTTACAACTTGAGGGTAGACAATACAAATACACTTTAATACAGTAGGAATCAGAGGGCCCTGCTCGTTCGAGCTTACAATTTTCTTGGATAATTTTCCTCTAAATTTACCAAAAACATAATATGAGATTAAACCTAAACACTTTCAATTTGTATGCAGTCAGACAGATCTTTGCATTACATAATTGAAGGTAAAGCCCCGTACACACATACCGATCATCGGCCGAACGATCGGCCGTCTTTTGTCCGAGGGCTGTCTTGTCTGTTGAAAACTGCAAAAGACTGCACACGAATTTTGTCGGCCAACAAAAGCCGACTGCAGAAGTGATGTCATGTGATGGTTAACTTTCCTGGTCTTTTTTCTTTTCGGAGCATGCCCAGTCTTGCAAATCTGCTGTCTGTCGGCCGAATTCTGTACTGACTGGCGAACAATCGGCCGCTCTGGTGTTGGCCAACAAAAATTTTAATGCCTGCACGACAGATTCTGTTTGGCCGAAAGTGCGCTGTCGGCTGTCGGAAGCATCATACTAACAAGCCTACAATCGGCCGATCGGTCGTCGGCCGAATCTTTACGGCCGACAATCGGTACGTGTGTACGGGCCTTAAGTCTAAAGGAAATTGAACAAGAAAATAGTGTAATGTATGGCCTGCTAAAATCAACCCCCTGTGAGTCAAGCAATATGGTGAAGAGGACGCTGCTCAAAAGTGCTCTCACCAGAAATGGCAAGCAGCAAGGTGTGGCCGAGTATAAGAAAAACAAGTAAAACATGTGGTGACTTGAATATGTAATAGTCACCTAGTTTGTGTGCAGTTTAATGAAATCTTCAGATGTGCCAAAATAAAAGGAGCTAGAACTGTTTACTATACGAGACCACTTACAGCAGCTCAGTCCACTGTAGTGCATTCAATGCATGCATGTAATCAGAGCCAGGACTCCATCCTTATTAAAAATATAAATGAAAAAACACAAAGTGGAAAAAAAAAAATGGAACTTAAAGATTTAACTGAAAAGGTTACATTTACAAGCTGTTTAATTTGATTACTTTGTCACTTTATTTAATGTGTGACATTTATCAGGCTCAGCCCTTCAGTTTCCTAAATGCCTTTTATTTTTAATACCTTTAGTAATGAACATTAACATCTTTCACGAACAACAAATGATGTCTTTGTAAATTTTGCTGACAGGTCAGCATGAATGTGTAACTGGATGCTGTTAGGAAAGACAGGAATTGTGTAAAATGTGGGCCTGTGATGAATCACTTTGTGAAGGAGTTTACAGCGGAAAGGTTTTACTCACTGGGAACGTCTGCTCTGTTAAGACATGCCAAAGATGCATTATCACTAAGTTCAAGCAACTCCTTTTCCTTAGGGCAAATGGAGGAAAAAAGGTGATGTGCACATGCAGGTCATTACTCAAGTGGTTTATTCAGCTGAATTCTCTTCCCATACTATCCACCCACGTGCTTCCACTAATCAATTCAAGCCCTGATCCTGCAGAAGTTATTGCTCTTAGAACAAAAGCCTTCCTGCTGCAGGGTGTTTGACCCGCCAAGCAACACGAGTCTTGCTCCTGTAATTTGGTTCATGTAAATGGGACAGCACGAACATTACTTTAAAACCTAAATGAAGTAATATGCAAGCATTTTCTACATATTAGAATTTAAATTAACGTAAAAGGAGTAATATGCATTTACAACAAATCTATTACTTAACGAACGCTTGGATGCAGAGCAGTAATCTGACCAGTTTATACATTTTGACCAAATAGGTCAGTGCCTGGATTATAAATTTTAAAAAATAATTGTAAATTTCCCTGGTGCACTATCATATTGATTAGATAGTTGCATTGTCCAAAGGTTTGTCTTGATCCATTGTGGGACGCGTTCAATTGAAGTATTCAGAAACAGTTACAGGCTAGAAATTTTTTTTTTAACCACTGATTACATAGGAATGCCAGTCTGAATTAAGACGGTAATAGGAACGCCAGTATGAGCTTAGAAGGTAACAGGAATGTCTGCATAGGCTGCCTTGCAATTGTGTAAACTTGCCTTACATGTAGCAGATTTACTGTGAGGCTCTGTTCACATGTCAGCGTAGCGATCGCGGGCAGAATCACCGCAATTCTGCCCGCGATCCGGAAATCATTGCAAATCGCAGGACGCATGTGCGTTGCCCGTGATTTGCAATAGCACCCCAAACGCTGTGGGATGTTGCCGCGATTTGCGCCTGCCGAATCGCAGTAACATCGCGCAAAAAAAATCACGGGATGCATGACGCCCAAAAAAGGTACAAGAGCTTCTTTGGGGCGTCATGCGTCCCGCGATTTTTTTTGCGTGATGTGACCGCAATTTGGCAGGCGCAAATCGCGGCAACATCGCACAGCGTTTGGGGTGCTATTGCAAATCACGGGCAACGCACATGCGTCCCGCGATTTGCAATGATTTCCGGATCGCGGGCAGAATCGCGGTGATTCTGCCCGTGATCGCTACGCTGACATGTGAACGAAGCCTAATGAAATGTAATTAGAGTTTAAAGAGGAGCTCCAGCCTGGGCAAAGAAATTAAAAGTCAGCAGCTACAAATACTATAGCTGCTGACTTTTAATAAAAGGAAACTTACCTGTCCTGGGATCCAGCCATGTCGGCACCCTAAGCTGATTCTTTAACCGGCTTTGAGTGCAGGCGCCGGCATCTTTCCTAAGGGAAACCGGCAGTGAAGCCTGCAGACTTCACAGCCGGTTTCCTACTGCAAATGCGTGCATCGTGTTGCACTTTCTGAATGGTTCTTCCTTCTTCTGGGACCTGTGTGTGTCCCCAGAAGGCAGCGGGGGAAGGAGGGGGAGCCGGAAATACTCGGAGATCACCACGGTGATCTTACCCGGAAGTGGGAGTGGGTACCTGTCAAAACTAGGTACCTGCTCCCTCCCAAAAAGTGCCAAATGTGGCAGTGGAGGGGGGTGGGGAGATAAAGTGTGAACAAGAGGAGCTTCCCATTTTGGGTGGAGCATGTGTTAAGTATGTGTTGGCAGTGTAATGTCCCTTTAGCTGACTTGGTGCACAATCATTTGCCATTCAGCAACGCTCAATTCAAAGCTGTAACAAAGTCACAACGCCCCTCCATGACCACTAATTCACCAAATCTATAGAAGGCCACATTGCAGAAAGACTGAACCACACATCCACGCTGCTTGTACTAGCAATTTATTCTACCCTGTGTTGTTTCATTACTCCACAGCCTATTTAGTCACTGGAGGAAATAACAGTACACCATGAATTGGACCCCCTTGGGTTGTGGTGACTTCATTTGTCTAGTTCCACATTTTCTTTGTACCATCATTTAATATAACAGGCAGTGCAGAGCAAGACACCCGTGTCCATACAACATAAGAGACGGACTAATGGATGAATACAAAATGGGGTTGATTTACCAAAACTGCTGAGTGCAAAATCTGGTGCAGCTTTGCATAGAAACCAATCATCTTCCAGGTATTTTGTCAATGTTTAATTAAACAAGCTGAAGTTAGAAGCCGTTTGGCTACCATGCAAAGCTGCACCAGATTTTGAACTCTCCAATTTTAGTATATCAACCCCAATGGGCCAAAATGGCACATTCTTTGTAAGTGAAACTACATTAAATGGCTCTTGGTAGAAGAATGTTAATTAGAAGTTCCTGAAACATCCACCCTACAAAGCACATTAAAGCCACATTTTTTCTTTACAGCAAAAACAAAGATCCCCTATGCTTTTTTTTTTTTTTAACATTACAGAAAAAAAAAAAAAAAAAGTTACACTATTTTTATACACATTTCATGATGTTCCATGTGACAAGAGATGTGAATAGCTGTTCTGATTATACATCAGTGGACTCCAAACTGCGGCCCAGGGGCCAGATGTGGCCCTTTGCTTGGTTTTATTTCCTTTGGGGAAATATTTCATCGTCTGACACCACAAAGGGGCACAAATTCTTCCAATGACACCCAAAAATGGGGCACAGTTCCTCCCAATGACCCCAATGATGGGGCAGAATTCCTCTTACTGAAACCAAAGATAGGACATTGTATACTTCCACTGATGCCGGGACATTTTCTACTTCCAATGGCCGCAGTCTGGCCCCCCTAAAGTTCAAAAGACCATAAGCTGGCCCTTTGTTTAGAAAGTATAGAAACCCCAGCTATACATGATGCCATTTTTATGGAAATTTCAGAAGCTTTCCATAAAAGATCCAATTGGTTTACACCATCCTGATGCAAGGGTTTTACATGGTCTCCTACTTTTAGGTAACCAGTCAATTTAGTTAGGTGTAAAACGAGTTTGCAATTATCTATCAAAATAACATTGCAATAGTTTTGGTCTATTTCCACCACAATTTTGATTATTTGGTTGCTCCAAAGCCAATTGAAAGCTTCCAAAACTACCTAATTTATGCCCAGTGTAAAAATGAAATACAAACACATAAAACGCTTCTCCACATCTATTTTCTTTCCTTTGGTGTAGCATTTTCCAAGTGTGTCCCCTAAATACCACCAACAGTGCATTTTTGCAGGTAATTTCACACACAGGCACTGTATGCACAGATACAGTAAAGTTATTACAGTCAGGGTTTTATTGCTGTCTAACGGTGTTTGAATGCTTTGCCCACACTTCTCATCGGTTTCAATAAAAAGGGAAAGGAAGTAAGATTTCTCACAATGGAAATGTAGGCATAAGCCTTCCCCACTCAGAAAAAGAAGTGCTTTTATCGTTATTTAGAGACTCCCCATTGCAGCGATTTCAGTACCTGTGGACATCTGGACAGAAATCTCCCAAACAGACAAAGACAGCAACAAAAGCCTGATAGAGGTTAACAATTCCCCAATTCATAAAAGCTATTTGCCTGGAGTACAGCTTCAAAGCTGAACTCTAGGCAGGTATGAAAGACACCGATTATAACAGCTCTGTATTCATTAAAGACTATCTCTAGGCTAAACCTTTTTTATTGCTCTCTGGTGACCACTGTTGCCAAGAAAGAGAATGAGGGGTAATTCAGAAAAGCAAAAAGCTCCAGACATTTGTTACAACTCCTTAAAGAGCTTAGGGCTTGTCCTAGCAATAGAGGAGTCCCCCCACCCCTAAAGAAGTGTCAATTGTAACACACAGATTATGGTCACTGCCGAAATCAGATGGAGAGCCACTACAGTAAATTCAAACTGGGACCTGAGAAGGGAGTTAAGCTGTCCGTTCCTAAAATCTGAGCAACTCTAACCTGTGTAATGGCGTGCCTCTTAATATAGATAACTGGTGAATATATGGTGGAAAAAGACCACTCATTTATGAGCTCTCCATCAAAAGGTAATGAACTCTGACACACTGTCTGTCCTACCTAGCAAGCCGGAACTGACAGCGTGGCGTCTCACGTTGTTATGGCGACCGCGCACTCACGCCCTAACCGATTAACCCTGTTGGGAACCGGGGACTTACTTATATTAGTATTTACAATAAAATGTGTGCGGAATTGCACTATGTGTCCCCTGTTTTGCTTCCACTTGCATGAGTTGGTTGTCATTTGAGATATGGAATCCCTCTGAGAGCCAAGCCGTTGGTGCATATTTGTCCTTTGGTTGAGAATACTTTCAGATTTATGCAAGCTTTTATTGATCATCGATTTGGTGAGTGTCCATTTTGATGGGGTGTCACAGCTTGATGGTGGAGGCGCACTGAGCATACAGATAGCTGCACTTCTTTCTCACCAATATCTGTCATCTGCACCTGAACTTGGACTGCATCATTGAGTCTAGCGATTTTCCTATCTCCAGTGATTGCATGCTATGTTTTATGGACATTTTAGACGATAATTATTAATTATATGATTATTAAATATGTGGTAGCGCTGCTAGTGTTCAGATTAAAGCGGTTGTAAACCCTATAAAAAAAAAAAACCTGCAAGACAAAGGCATAATGAGCTAGTATGCATCGCATACTAGCCCATTATGTGTAACTTACCTTAAAACGAACCCCCGACACGGACCCCCAGACATCGATGCGGGCGCTGCCATGATCCCTCGCCGTCTCTTCCGGGTTCGGCGGCTCCGGCGCGCTGATTGGCCGGAAGAGACGGCTCCGGCGCGATGATTGGCCGTAGCCGCGATGACGTCACTCCCGCGCATGCGCGCAGGAGTGATTTTTCCGGCAAGCTCCGGCAAACATAATTGAAGGTCCCCCCGGACCTTCAGAGCGCATGCGCCGCTCGCGCGAGCGGCTGCATGCACTGTAAATATCTCCAAAACCGTGCCGGTTTAGGAGATATTATTTGTACCTACAGGTAAGCCTTATTATAGGCTTACCTGTAGGTAAAAGTGTCAAAAAGCGGGATACTACCGCTTTAACACATTTAGGGCTTGATCTGTTACACCTTTTTCTATGAGTTCTAGCATATACTAATCCTGGGACAGCGAGCTGATCCTCCAAATTTAGGATAGTACACCCTGTATCAATCAGGTTTGAGACAATCTGTTGTAAATTTGTGTCATTAGAAAATGTCTCGGTAATATCAACCACTTCCGAGGAGGAATGTTGGGGCGCAAACTCTAAAAACAGATATTGTTTGGGGCCCTCAGGCTTGGCTTGATTTTGAGCTCAGGAGGAATAGAGGCCAACTCTGTTGGAGATGGTGTTTACAGCCTCTGCAGCCACATTGTTTCAGTAAATGGTTGCAAAAACACAGAGTAGACATGGAGATGGCGAGTAGACATGGAGATGGCTTCCCTCAATGGGGCTGCAGGAAACTGAGATGAAGAGGACTCAACAACAGGGGTCCCAGGTTCTAGATTGTAGGTGATGGTTCCCTCTGGGGATACCAAATAAAATGCCCCCAGAATTACTAGGGGAGCAGAGGCTGAAGTCACCTGTGGCAGCAGGACTGACCTCTGGGTGTCTTTGGCCCAACTGCAGTGGTATTGCAACTAGGTCAAAAGGTGAGGCAATGCCTCAATACTCACAAACACGGACAAGCAGGTGCTGATTAGGGTTTCAGGCAGCTGGATATGAACAGGTCAATATGGGTGGGCAGTGGAAAATTGACTAGAGCTTTACATAGTGCTCCAGGTGCAAAAGCGGTAGCTTGATGATGCTTAAAATGGAACTTCACTCTCTCAGTCACATAGACTATTTTTAATCCTTTTGCTGCTAGGATTTGTTAATAGATCAAGTATATCATATTTAAAGATTTTACATTTCTTTTTACATTTCATCAATTACTTCCTGATTTCCAGGCCTAGTCAATGATGCCATACATCCCAGGAGTCTTCAGGAGGGGAGGAAGGGAGGAGGGGTTTTCTCAGACATGGATGGATGGGTGAGTTTGCTTTGAATATTAAAAAAAATTAAAGTAGAACTCCATCCAAAAGGGCAGGTTCCCCTTTACCACCTCACCACCTCCACTGTAACTTTTTTTATTTTTTTTGGGGGGGGGGGGGGGGGTATCTTGTTTTAACCCGCCTAGGCGATCCATGTGGAAGGCCAAACTGAAAGGAATTGTTAACCCCTTGAGTACCAGCCTGTTAAAGGCCCTTTGTAGATCCAACGTCAATCACAATGCCTTCCTCCGCCGCCGGGGAAAAAAAAAAAACACTCCTTCTCCAACACTAGCTCCCGCCAGTCTGTCAGCTCCAGTGTCTGACAGTTCTTATATAGCTATGGGGGAGTGGCCATGTGGTGAGGTAACTCGGAGACTTTGCCCCCTTGTGACATCACAGACCCATCATGCCCGTGTCTATGACATCCCAAGGGAACGGGGTCTCTGGGTTATGTCCCCTGATGGCCACTCCCCATAGCTATGCAAGAACTGTCAGACACTGGAGATGACAGAATGGCAAGAGCCAGCATCGGAGGAACATTTTTTTTTTTTCAATGGGTCAGCGATGACGGAAGACATTGTGATTGATGTTGGAGCTACAAAAGGGGACCTATACTTTTTAAATAAAGGACTTGTCAAAAACGGTGTCATGTTTTTATTTACACTACGCTGATTTTTTGCAGGCGAATGGGTAGAGGTGCCCCATACTCACTCACACTGGGGAGCCGGGATCTGTAGGCTCCATTTCTTAAAGGGGACTTCCAGATTCTGATAAGCCCCCTGCCCGCAGACCCCCACAAACAGTGGCCAGGGTTAAAGAGAAGAGGCCCTCATCCCCATCAACATGGGGACAAGGTGCTTTGGGGTGGGGGGCAAAGCCTCTGCCCACAAAGCACCCCCCCCCCATGTTGAGGGCATGTGTCCTGGTATGGTCCAGGAGGGAGGAGGGCGCTCGCTTGTCCCCCCCCCTTTCCTGACCTGCTGGGCTGCATGTAGGGTAAGGGTCTGATATGGATTTTAGGGGGGACCCCATGACTTTTTTTATTTTGGTGTGGAGTTTACCCTCAAAATCCATCATTGGGAAGGCCAACCCCACGCTGTTTCTTGGGGGGGATTTTACATTGCATTCACTTGATTCACTTGCACAAGTTGCATGCTACAAGTCGGATCAGTAAAGATGGTGATCCTACTTGGATGCGACTTCCATTAAAATCTATGGGCTGAAATCGTGCCCAAGTCAGAGCAACAACCTTTCAAAGTTAGACCAGTTAAGGCGGCTCTCAAAGAAAACAATTGATTTTGACATGTCAAGCGACTTGTGCTCTTGAAGTCTGAGCGCTTGTCAGACCAGTGTGAACCAGCCCTAACACTACACAAGAGTAAAAAGGTAGGAAAAAAGAGCGGATTCCAAGGAGAACGATAGGTTCCTTAGACCTTATAGTTCACTGTGCATATAAACATGCCCAGGGACTCCACAACTCTTCAAAATGTTTGTGAGAATTCTAGATTATGCTAGCGAGCTGTTTATAAAGCATTATCAAGGAGACATTTTGTTGTAATTGAGACATCAGGACTGAAACATTCTTCCAGTGCCTAGCAATAGTTAGCTTGGCTGCTAAAAAGAAGAAAAATACCAGTCTCTGGGTGGCTCGAGGAGCATGGTCAATGGGTTTATTTGGCAATGCTATGTCGGGGAATAGTGGAATGGAGGCTCCAGTCTTCCATCTTAGGAGGGCAAATATTTAATTCTAAAAGCCTCGTAAATCGGGGACATTCCCAACAGATATGGTACATCGAGCCTTTCATATGACAACCCCTGAAACGAGTCGACAATGAGCTTGGATATATTTTTGACAACTGAGTGGGTACCAAATACCACAGAGTTATTACTTTATAATTAGCTTTAATCAGGGATACATTTAGAATGATTTTGAAGGCCCTCTGGTAAGGAGAGTGCCATGGTTTCAATGCCTTGCCTGAATCCAAACCAGTATCCCAGTCTTTCATATATGGAAGCTTATTTGACATATAAAATAATATGGTGGAAATTCCAACCCCCTGACCCATATCCTGTGTACCCCATTTCTCATAACATGACCCTAAATGCTGAGTCTACGGGCAAAGAGCATAAAAAATTAGAGATTTGAAGAAACTGAAAAGTCTGATGGTGGCATTTTGAAGTTCTCGACAATGGTGCAGTATGAAGGGGCCCCCATGCGTAAAGAAGTGACCTATCCTATATAGGCCCTTATTTAACAACCATAGGCCCTAGGATCCTGCCAGGGTGGGAATGCCAGAATATGAAAGAGATGCGCCAGTGGGTGACAGGAGGAGATAATTGCTGTATTGTTTCAGTCTATCCTAGACCACCTTACACTAACATTTTAATGATTGTACAAGAGTGAACATATGCGGTTTTAGAAAAAAATTAGGAAAGGGTAATTGTGCCTAAATAGAAAGCTAAAAAATGTACCTTTTGTCTAGAATTCCTCCTGAAAAATGTGAGATTAAAACACTGCTGCCTCTGACTGCTAGTCCCAAGAGATTTGGCAATGTCACTACTGTGATGTCCCCTGTTGCTCTTGCTGGAGGTTTTGACATGAGGAACCAAAAGCCCCGCTTCTACCAAGATAGCGGCCTCCATAAAGTGCAGAACAAGGCATGGTAAGTCAGTCAGTGATTGCAGCGTTGCTAATAAGCGCGAGGCTCACTGACCTTCATCCACAAAAGCACTAGCACTTTTCTTGCAGCAGGCAGCTAATTGCAAACACCTTTTTCTGATATCCATACACTCCATAAGCGCGAGGCCCACAGCCACACCATGGTAAGTCAGTGATGTGGAAAGATCAGCTGTAGGGAGACCACAGGCAATACTGATGACTAGTCCTTTGTCTGCCTTTTTTAGGGCATAGATTCCACAATTCAGTACTTTAAAAGTAAAACTATCTAGTGAGATGTCTCCGATAAACCTAGCTACTAACTAAAACACAGCTGAGTAGAAGTGTATGCTATTTTCTACCAAACAGCAAACAATACTTATTCAGAGACTTTATGGCTTTTACTCAAGCACATTTTTTTTTTTTGGGGGGGGGGGGGGGGTGGATAATCAGTACGAATTTTAACTAAGTATTGGATGATTGGTACTCAAGGTCTGCTAGGAAGTATTCTAAACTTCAAAATTAACTAAAATTAACTTCTAATGTGCCATACTTTAAGGCCTTTTAAATACAAAAATGATTGAAAACTGTCTATTAATAAGTCAGTGATTTGTTTTTCAGCTACACTTAGCAAGGGGTGAGCCACATTAAGCTTGTTATTACTTGTGCAGGAAACTTAGGGAGGACCACACCTTTTGCCAGCTTTAGCTTGGGTGATGCAGAGTCAGAAAAAAAAAATACATAACTGAGCTAACATTAGATATACCTAATGGAATATTGTATGCCACGCTGAACCTAATTTTGTGTTAATTTCTCACTGGGTGGGTCAGTATGTCAGACTGTGCTCAAAAGAAATCCTACTATTAAAGTACATAAGAAACTAGAAGCTGTGGGAAAATACAGGAGTATAAATGAAAAATGCAAATGAGATTACAAGGAGAAACTGAATTCAGTCAGTCACACACCAAAAAAAAAAGCAAAGACCTGTACCTAAGTAGTCCGTGAAGATGACATCTATGTTAAAGAATAAACGTATAATGCGCAACACCTGAACATCAACAGGGTTTTTTTTTTTTTCATTTTAATGTATGTACAAGACTTTATGAAATAAGAAATATGCTGCTTAGAAGCAGCGGGGGGTGGGGGGGGGGGGGGGGTTTAGAAATCAAGTTTGTTGCACGTTAAAAAAAAAAAAAAAAAAAAAAAGGCGTATTAAATAATGAAGTGCAATGGGCAAAAACATGTACACAGTAAACAGTCCGATTTAGACTAATACATTTAAGAGATTCCATAGATCTAAGTATCAACTAATATGGTGGTCGGCAACTCGTCGATTGTGGGTAGGGGACTGGTAAATTGTGTCCCTTCCTTGCCAACCCCTGGAACCTGGACAGGAGCGGGGCAGCATTTACTAGAACCGATCCCCTACATTTTCCTCCTGCAGCAGCTGAAAGTTGGCTTCTGCTCCTCTCGCTCCCACTGGCATTCAGCTGCTGCAGGAGGAAAGTACAGGGGATCAGTTCAAGTACATACTGGCCCTACTGTCCAGGCTCTTCTTCCTTCTGCTGACCGGCCCCTCCCCCGGTCTCCAACCCACCTCACAGCGCTGCCAACTACCCCCACCCCCTCCTTCCTCTTCTGCCAGCTGCTACAGAGGATTGTTCGAGGATGGAGAGCAGGGAAAGTGGCTGGTAGACACCCAACCCCTTCCTTTTTTGAATGACCGGTACAAATCACTCACTGTGTTCATTCATAACTAAAGCATAGTGAACTGTGTTTATTCTTCAGTTTGTGAATGAATAGGGAGATTATGCAGAGCTTTTATTGTTCGTTCATCCTTTGCAGCCTCAGCTGTCCTCAATTTCAGTTGTCGGTCTCAAAAGTGAGACATCAGGGGTCTGTTTAGACCTCTGATATTTCACCAGTCTCCTGGTTACCAACAAAAATATAACTATTATAATTGTATATAGAATAAACAAAGCAAAGTATTACAGGAAAAAGAAACTGAATCACATACAGTGAAAGTCACTGCCGACCTGGAATCATGCAGCGCCGTGACATTAGTGCTGCACTCTCCCCCGATGCATTGCTTTCTTGAGAACGCCTGACTGGACAAAACACGTCGGGGCGGAGTCTAGTGGTGACGTCACGCTGCTGCATTATTCCGAGTCAGCAGCGGCTTTCGCTGTGATTCAGTTTTGCTTTTTCCTGCAAAATCTTGCTTTGTTTATGCTATACGATATTTGCCCTACTTTAGCAATAAAGATTTTAAATGCTACACTATGATGGCCTATTTGCTGGCTCTATGGGGAGCTATTTGTTAATCACAGCCAGTGAGTCAATCAGGCGATGGAGGGGCAGGGGTGAGCTGTGGCCCTGCGTATGCATGGACACAAAGGCCAGAAGCGGATCAGAAGCACCCCTGCTTGGGTGCCCCTAGAGCTGCTTGCTGTTGGGGCACCCGGCAGGAAGGAGGGGCCAGGAGCACCGACGTGGAACCCAAGAGGAGGATCTGGGCTGCTCTGTGCAAAATCATTGTAAGGCAAGTATAACATGTTTGCCATTTAAAAAAAAACAAAAAAAAAAAAACCAAGGCTTTAATATCGCTTTGAGGTCTCTTGCACACAGGCCCGTAAACAAGAGCCATGCATTCCTCAGTAAAAAAAAAAAAAAAATTAAAAAAATCTGCTTTTTTGGTCAGTCATTTACGCCTCGTGCACGCAAATGTGTGCAAATGCCATTTTACAAATTGTGCAGAACAAGAACGCGAGAATACATTTTCACACTTTTGTGCAAAAGCATATACGTGAAAATGCGTGTAAATACGTGCAAATACATACAAAAAAAGTCTGAAAAAGTAGATGCTTAACCACTTACTACCCGCCCACCGTCAAATGACAGCGGATCGGTGCAGCTATTATCCTGGGACACCGTCTTATGGCGACGCACCAGAACAGCCGTGTGACCGCGCCGTGTTGCTAGGACATGGCGCAATCCCGATCTCAGTAAAGAGTCAATGACATGACTCTTTACCCTTGTGATCGGCTGTGTCCAATCACAGCCGGTCACATGTAAATGAGGAAGTGCCGTTATTCGGCTCTCCTCGCCTCACACTGTCAGTGTGTGAGGTGAGGAGAGCCGATCAGCGGCTCTTCCTCACAGGGGAGAAAAAAACAAGTAATCAGGGCACTGATCATCAGTGCCCTGATTACACAAAATGTAAACAAAATGTAAATAAAGTGCCAGTTACTGCCCAGCATCAGTGCCCACAGTGCCCGCCATCAGTGCCCATAGTGCTGCCAGTCAGTGCCCATCAGAACCTGCTCATCTAGGCATTGATGGGCACTGACTGGCAGCACTATGGGCACTGATTGTGGGCACTGATGGTGCTGCCCATCGGTGTCCATCAGTGCCACCCATCAGTGCTCATCAGTGCCGCCTAACAGTGCTCATCAGTGCCGCCTAACAGTGCAACCTCATCAGTACAGCCTATCAGTGCCGCCTCATCAGTGAAGGAGAAAAATGTATTTATTTTCAAAATGTACTCACAGAAAATAAGGAAAACTTTTTTTTCAAAATTTTCTGTATTTTTCTTTTTGTAAGAAATAAAAAACCCAGAGGTGATTAAATACCACCAAAAGAAAGCTCTATTTGTGTAAAAAAAATTGTCATTCAAAGTGTGAGAGCGCTAAAAGCTGAAAATTGGCCTGGGCAGGAAGGGGTGAAAGTGCACTGTAGGCAAGTGGTTAAACAGGAGTACCATGTGCAAGAGGCCTTGTTTAAAGCGGAGTTCCACCCAAAAAAGGAACTTCCACTTACCTGCTTTCTCTCCCCCTCCGGTGCCACATTTGCCACCTTTCAGGAGGGAGGGGGAACAGGTACCTGTTTTTGACAGGTACCCTTCCCCACTTCCGGGAGATAGCGCAGCGGCGCTGTCTCACAGAAGTTCGGCCCCCTCCTTTTTCCTCCGCCGCCGGGTCAATTACAAAGCACAACACGCTTTGTGCATGCGCAGTAAGAAGCCAGCGGTGAAGCCGACCGGGTTCCCTTACCCTGAATGGCAGCAGGAGCACCCGTGAGCCGATACCAAAATCGGCTTTGGGCGCCGACATCGTGGGAACCCTGGACAGGTAAATTCTAATATTTAAAAGTCAGCAGCTACAGTATTTGTAGCTGCTGACTTATTTTTTTCATGGGGAGAGGAACTCCTCTTTAGTCCCAGCACTTCTGCAATGCGGGAATGCTGCGAATATGCAGCGTGTTCCCCCATCGCATCCGCACAACAGGCAGTTCACACTGCCATATGCAATACGCAGGGGGTGTCAATTAAAAGTTAACGGCACCCCCATTTGAGATCGCACAGAATCGGATCGCACTAGTGTAAACCACCATGCGATCCGATTCTGCTGCTGATAAAAAAAAAAGGGTCATGTGCGTGTTTAGTGCGATTGCAGTGCGAATTCAGCCATGTATGGCTGAAATTTGCACCGCACAGGGATCGCATGCAATTTAGGGGCAGTGTGCTCCGAATTACATGCAATCTTTGTGATCGCACAAATGTGAACCGGCCCTTAAAGTCAAAACGTTTGCTTTTTTTTAAATAATGAAAATGGTTAAAATGTGTTTCAGGCTTTTTTTTTTCCATATGTGTTGCATTATGCATATGTGTTGCATTGGGGAGATTTCACTTAATTTGCTGTCCTGGAGACACAACAGGAACATGATCTCTCCAAAGTGAGGAGAAATTTCACTCTTAACCAGAACCAGTGTCACCACTGGAAGATTTTTTCCCCCTTTAATACAGTTATGCTGACAACTATAGGGCTGCATTCTCATCTGAGCAGAATAGTCTTCAAGCATTTTTATTTGAGTGTTTGTGCACGCTCATAAGAGCGTTTTACAAGCATATTTAAAGTATTTTACATGTGTATTCAAGCATCAGGTTTTTGTGTTAGCCTATTAAAAAGTACTAGGAGACCAATTCTTACAGGCTAAAAACTGCCTGAAATTCACCTGAAAAACGCTTGATTCAAACATTTACAAGTATTCCCAGTGACACCTATGGGGCCAAAAATGCCCAAATCTGCCTCAAAGTAGCTCATGTAGCCTTTTGGAGAATGAAACTTTGAGCTACAGGCGTCTGAGAGCTCATATGTGAACAGCCGCCTTAAAATACATGGTATTATTGATGTTGAGCGTTTTGGAGCTTTAAGCTGCAAACCACTCATCTGTGAATAGGGCCTAAACTTTAGGTTTTCTATTACTTTACGTACTAGTGGCAATGTTTACCATGGCAAATAGAGAGGAGGAATCTCCCCATTGAGAACCAAACCACAACGAGAAAAAAAAATAATAATAATTTTGACATCTAACATTTATCCATTCCATCCTAAGCAATAAAAAAAAAAGTATTAGCTATACTTTGAGAACACTTTTTCATAACCAAGTATTTATCTTGGTTATATGGATAGTATTTATCTGTAATACAAGAAATACAAATATTTTACTTCTACTACTGCTGAAAACGTAATTGAAATCTATGGTCACAGCATCCACTTTCATTTTATATCGACCGCATTGTAATAGCAATAAAAATGCTAGTTATTTTTGACAATCCAATAAAAGCTTATATGAAAAATTCATATTGTTAAAGCAAAATGTCACCCTAAAGTGGAAGTTCCACTTTATGTCCCCATACACACGGGCCGAATATGAGGCAACATTGGGCCTGTGTGCACTCCAGCCAGGCCAGCTTCTGTCAAAGGGGCGTGACCAAAAAAGGTCAGCCAAACAGCTCCCGATCAGAGCTCTCCCTGTCAGAAAACAATAAAACAGCAGGGGAGTTTGCTGTACTAACATCAGATTGTTAGTACAGTGGCTCTGACCCAAACAGTTAGGTTTTTTGTTTTGTTCAGCCCGCTGGGTTGAGCGAAAATAAAACTAGCAGTGTGTACTAGGGTTTAGTGTTGATTGTCTGCTGGTCATCCCCCATCATTCCTTGCCTATTCGGTCTGCTTTCAATTTCCAAAGACTACTGTACGTATCCTACGTACCTTGCTGTCTGCAAGTAGTAACTCCTGTATGGACACCTCCTCTCAGCACCTGTGTAACACAGGCTCTAAAGCAGGCTCTGTGAAATGTGCGACAGCAGTGTCTACTCACAGGGCTCAGAGAACTTAGGGCAGTAAATGTGTGGTGATCTTCACATAGTAAAGCTAGATACACACTATACAATTGTCTTTAGTTTTTTTTCCTTTAGATTTACCAAAACCATATAATATGAGGTCAAACCTAAACACTTTCAATTTGTATTCAACCAGGCAGGCCCTTGCACTACATTGTTGATGGTAAATCTAAAGGAAATCAAACAACAAAAGTTGTATAGTTGGTATCTAGCTTAAGTTTACAACTTCAAGATCGTTCAGATTTAAAGGAATTCCGAAATGAAAATATAAATTTACCCGCTTGAAAAGGGAAACTATATTACATGTTTTGAGTAACTAACATTTACCCTAAAATCGTTTTTGACAATTTTTTTTCCCTCTTTGCAGTTCCATATGTTAAGGCCCGAATGCAGCCAAAATAGTTTTTTTTAGTTTTGGTTAGGGGAGGCAAGGTTTTTCTGTTTTTCATTTCTTTCTGTGACCCCTCACTTCCTGTCCTTGGTGAAGCCTGTGCAAAAAAATTAGGGATGTGGTCGTAAACCAAAAAGGTAAGCACCGCTACAAAAACATTGTTCAAAGTTTTTACCCTTTCTCAATCTACTAGAAATGGGTTTTTGTCGGTTCCCCATTTGAAGAGATTTTCCAACACTTCCTCTCACAGGAAGTGGGGGGTACATCTCAACAACAGGGACAGAGATGGCAATACAAAAAGCCAACAGCAACATAAACTTTTCCCCACACTAAAAAAACAATGCTGAGAGTTAGGCTTTAATAAGGAAGTGCTCCCTTTAGTAATATTCAGTCTATTAAGAAACACAAATCAGCAGGTTTTTTTTTTTTTTTTTTAACCCATGCTTTAATTACTGTTTACAAGCTCAACAGCAGCTTTTCACTCACAGGAAGCTATTCACACTGCGAAAGGGATTACAGATATTTGTTGCCTTTGTTTTGAAAATGTGCATTTATTTTGTAATCTGAACAATGAAAATCACATGCATGTCTCAGATTTCCTAGTGATTCCAGAGGTGTTTTAACTCAAAAGAAAATTCTAGTTCCCCCACTGCCAAATGATGACATCACAGTTATCCTATTCCTCCTCCTGAGTAACACAAAATAAAACGAAGGACTGAGGAGGAGTCCAATAACAAACATGTGATTTCCCAACTGTGGTTTCAAAGAAAGATGGAATGGTAACTTACTAAAAGGAATAAAGGGGATTTTTGACTTGCTGTAAAATCCATTTCTCTGATGTTCATTGACGGACACAGTTCCTGATTCTTCTTAACCTTTGGTTATACTGCCCCCTACAGAAGTAGGACACTAGGCAGGAAAAAGCTTGACTGCGTCTATGGGCAGTCCCGGAGGTATACACCCACTCTCAGTTATAGGCACTCAGTTTTGTTACAAGCCAACTCCACAGAGGGGTGGGTGCTGTGTCTGTCAATGAACATCAGAGAAATGGATTTTACGGTAAGTCAAAAATCCCATTTTCTCTTTCGTTCATTGACGGACACAGCTCCTGATTATTCTTAACCACTGGGACATCCCAAAGCAGTGTTAAACATGAGCCAACCAGGTAACACGGAGCTCAACCATAAACAACTGGAGCTCACCTGAAAAAACAATACACCCTCACAGAGGACCAGGTCCTCTGAAGAGCAGCCAGCAAAAGCTTGTGGCCAAAAGAAGCATCCGCAGATACCAGCACATCCACTTTATAAAAAAATTGTAAAAGTGTGCAAAGACGACCAGGTGGCCGTCTGCATCCCTGAGTCACTGACGTTGGATGACGGAAGACCAGGAGACACTAAGCGCCCGAGTAGAGTGCTCTTTGACAGGGAAAGGAGGAACCTGATCCCTGATGGAATAGGCCTGAAACACCATCTGTCTGATCCATCTGGAAATGGTCGCAGAAGAAGCGGACAACCCTTTGTGAGGTCCATCCGTGAGCACAGAGTCTGACTTCCTAAAAGACTCCGTAGCTGCCAGGTACACCCTAATTGCCCAGACCACATCCAGGGCATGCAAGGCAATTTCCTTCGGATGTTTAGGCCTGGAACACAGGGAAGGCAACACATGGTCTTCATTTCAAATGAAAGTCAGAGACAACCTTAGGAAGGAATGATGGACAGGGGCGAAGCACCACCTTATCCTTGTGAGTTACCAATAGGGTGAATGACCGAACGCAGCCAGTACCGACACCCTGCGCGCAGAGGTGATGGCCACCAAAAAAGGCCACCTTCTGGGGCAGTGCAAGCAGGGAAACCTCCCGAATATTTTAAAAGGGAGGCTTCTGTAGAGCAGAAAGCACCACATTAGGATCCGAGGGCAGCAACGGAGCCCGCACTGAAGGAACCAAATGTCAGACACCCTAAAGAAAGGTATGCACCAGGGAATGTGAGGCCAAAGGTCGTTGGAAAAAGACTGCCAAAACCTATACCTGGCTCTTGATGGTACTCAAGGCCAATTTCTGTTTAACCCCGTGTTGAAGGAAGGTTAAGATACGAGCCACCATAAAATCTATTTCTCTGATGCTCATTGACAGACACAGCACCCACCCCACTGGAGTTGGCTTTCTTCTGACACTGCTTGTAACAAAACTGAGTGCCTATAGCTGAGGGTGGTATATACCCCCTGGGGCTGCCCATAGGCGTAGTCAAGCTTTTTCTGCCTAGTGTCTTACTCCTGTCGAGGGCAGTATAACACAGTGGTTAAGAAGAATCAGGAGCTGTGTCCGTCAATGAACATCAGAGAATTGGATTTTACGGTAAGTCAAAAAACCCATTTTTTCCATTAGTAAGTTACCCTTCCATCTTTCTTTGAAACCACGGTTAGGGAATCACACATTTGTTATTGGACTCCTCCTCAGTCATTTTTTTTTGTGTTACTCAGGAGGAGGAATAGGATAACCAATGTTATTATTTGGCAGTGGGGGGGGGGGGGGGGGGACTAGAATTTTTTTTTTTTAGTTAAAACTCCACTGGAATCACTAAGAAATCTGAGGCATGCATGTGATTTACATTGTTCAGATTACAAAATAAATGCACATTTTGTAAACAATGGCAACAAACATCTGTAATCCCTTTGGCAGTGTGAAAGGCTTCCACTGAGTGAAAAGGTGCTGCTGAGCTTGTAAACAGTAAGTGAAGCATGGTTTAAAAAAATAAATCCTGCTGATTTTTGTTTCTCAATAGACTGATTATTACTAAAGGGAGCGCTTCCTTAATAAAGCCTAACTCTCAGCATTGTTTTTTTTTTTAGTGTGGGGAAAAGTTAATGTTGCTGCTGGATTTTTGTATTGCCTATGGGCAGTCCCTGTGTGTATACCCTCTCTCTTCCTGCATAGGATGTCAGTTTTGTATCAAAGCAGTGTCAGAGAAAAGCACACCAAACCACTCAAAAAAAAAAAAAATTTGAGGGACGGGTACTGCGTCAATCAAAGAACCTAAGAGAAAAGGATTTTACGGTAAGTCAAAAATCCAGTTTTCTCCATCTTTCATTGACAGACGCAGTCCTCTGATGCATATCAGTAGGGACGTCCCAAAGCAGTACCCAAATGAGGGGTGGGAACAGCAGAAGAAAGAAAAAACAGTCCCCAAGGCCAACATGGCCAACCAGGCAACGCAGGACTCATCAGAACAACCAGATGAGGTCCACCTGAAAACAAACAGAAAAACACCCTCGAGGAAGGCCAAGGGGTCCCCTAAACCGCAGCCTGCAAAACCTTGCGGCCAAAGGAGGCATCCGCAGATGCCAGCACATCCACCTTATAAAATTTGGTAAAGGTGTGAACAGACGACCAGGTCGCTGCCTTGCACACTTGAAGCACAGATGCCTGATAGCCAAAAGCCCAAGAAGCACGAATCGCCCGAGTAGAATGCGCCTTGACAGGGAAAGGTGGAACCTGACCCTTAATGGAATAAGCCTGCACCACTGTCGGTCGGATCCATGTCAAAATAGTCGCAGCAGACGCAGGCAGCACTCTCTTTGGGCCATACTTTGAGCACAAAGAGCGAGTCAGACTTGCGAAAAGACTCAGTAGACGCCAAATACACCTTGAGCGCCCGAACATCATCCAGGGTATGCAGAGCAAATTCCTTAAGATGTTTTGGCTTAGGACATAAGGAAGGTGACACAATGTCCTCATTTAAGTGAAAACTGGAAACCACCTTCGGCAGGAAGGACGGATTCGGCCGAAGTACCACCTTGTCCCTGTGAACCACCAGATAGGGAGAACGACGGGACAATGCCGCCAGTTCTGACACCCTGTGCGCAGAAGTGATGGCCGCCAAGAAAACCACCTTCTGAGACAAGGTAAGCAATATTCTCAAAAGGAGGCCTCTGGAAAACCGACAACACCAAATGAAGGTCCCAAGGCGGTAGCGGAGGTCGCACCGGAGGTACCAAGTGTCGCACCCCCTGGATGAAGCTACGCACCAGGGAACGGGGAGGCCAATTGCCTCTGGAAGAAAATAGCCAAGGCCGAGACCTGACCCTTGATCGTACTCAAGGTCAACTTTTCATCAACTCCCCGTTGAAGGAAAGCCAAGATCCGCTCCACAGAATAGGAGCAAGGGTGGGTCCCAAGGGACTCACACCATGCAATTTACGACTTCCACGTACAATGATAAATCTTCCTAGAAGTCGCCTTTCTCCCTTTTAGCAGAGTGGGAATCACTGAAGCAAACAATCCTCTGTCCTTCAGGACCTGGCTTTCAACAGCCAAGCCGTCAAGGCCAGCGACTGTAAAGCAGGATGGAAGATTGGCCCCTGAGACAGTAGATCCTCCCTGAGAGGGAAACCCAGGGTCCGACCTTCCCAGGGAGGAGGCCCGCGTCCACCCCAAAATCCGCGAGGGAGGGGGGGGGGGGAATGTTTACTCACTATACCGGGAACACCTGACACACCACCGAAGTAGGGGGCTGTCGGCCAAATAGGAACTCTGCAACATAAGCCTAGATCCTGTCGTTCTAAGACCTGGCAAGACGTTTACCTCGCGGGGGCCAGTCCCTGTCCAGTGGGACTATGTCAAGGCCGACCCAGCGCAAAGCTAAGGCCTGTACTCGCTCGCTGGCCAGACTGGGGTGACCACTGGATATAGAGATCCAGCCCGTCGCCCAGTCCGGCATAGTTGCTTGAAGATCTCACAGGAAAAAAAAAATCCGGAGAAAATCTAGCTTAAAAAAAAAAAAATATACTGTTTATGCCAGGACCAAAGATCCCAGCAAGGAACTAGGTCCTTACTCCTGACTAGGCAGATTAAAACTGACATCCTATGCAGGAAGAGAGAGGGTATACCCCCAGGGACTGCCCATAGGCATAGCCAGAAATTCTTTCTGCCTAGTGTCCTACTCCTGTAGGGGGCGGTATTACCCTACTGATATGCATCAGAGGACTGCGTCCGTCAAACGATAGAGAAAACACATTTCTAGTAGATTGAGAAAGGGTTTCTCCACAAAGTACTAAATCATGTTTTACATGGGTCTCAAATACTTATTTTACTTACTGAACTGCAACTCAATTTATAACATTTGTATCTTATGTTTTTTTTCTGGATTTTTGGTTGATATTCTGTCTCTATCATTTAAAACACACCTATGATAAAAATGATTGACCCTCCATTTCTTTGTAAGTGGTCAAACTTACAAAATCTGCAGGGAATCAAATAATTATTTTCCCCACGGTACCAATCATTAGATGTGGTGGCTGCAGTAATTTATTATTTTTAGGCTTTTTCCCCTCTGTTTTCACCTGGCCAGTAACACCTCCTGTATTTCAGTGCCCCCACGCTGGATGAAGAAGTGAAGAAATGTCATCAGCATACCAAAGATTCCTCGAAAGGGTTCAAAGCTTTATTCCATGGTCACATAAGTATATAGCAACTTTTCGGAGCCATGCAGGGCCCCTTCTTCAGACATCATTTGGAAGGAGGGCGCACCTTTGGACAGCAGCATTTACAGTCTGGTGGGAGGGTAGGGTTAGATGTAATTGCATATTTAGATACACTGGCAAATTCAAGCCAAACTCCAGGTAACACTACATAATCAGTTACAGCGGTTTCTTCCTTAAAGGTCTCATGCACACTTGATGTTTTTACAGCTGCTGTTTTTGGCTTCAGGCGTTTTTTTCTGCAGCCAGTAAACTCCCCAGCATGTTATCCTATGTATCCATGCACACATAGGCTTTTATCAGCATTTTTTGGCAGGGGTGTTTTCTGGCTGTTAAAAAAAACATAACTAGTGGGATTGAAGAGGCGTTTTTCAGCTGTAAAAACGCTCTAACTCTAAAAATAGCTATTCTGCATTTATGAGAATTTTTGAGCCATAAACTTTTGTGGAAGTATAGTTTTGCTAAACAAAAGCTTAACGCAAACGCTGAAAAACTGTAATGAAAAAACGCTGCAAAACTCATTCTATAGCTACAGCTTACTACAGCTAACGCTGCTGACATTCTTAAAACGTCCATTGTATGCATGAGGCCACAGAATTAAGGTTTTCTATAAATAAATGTCGATCATTGTAAGCAATTTTTGTGAAAATTGATTGGTGCGCTACAATGTGATCTGATGTTCATATAAATAAAAACATATATACAAACAAATTTTCAATAAATTATCCACCACGTGATAAAAATTAAAACGAAAATTGGTGAGTGTTAATGCATGTGTTAAGTCAACAACCTGACCACACATAAATGTCCAAAATAAATGTCCAAAAATCAATAAATTATCCACCAGGTGAATACAACTTTAAACAATGCGGTGAGTGTTCATACATGTGCTGAGTCAACAGCTTGATAACACATGAATGTCCAATGTAGCTGTTGAACAAACTCGGTCTCTTTCCAACGAAAAGATAGTGATGTAAAGTGTGTTGAAAATAAACTGGTGATGAAGTGATCACGACAAGTTTCAACACACTTTACATCACTATCTTTTCGTTGGAAAGAGACTGAGTTTTAATTTTCGTTTTTATCACGTGGTGGATAATTTATTGAAAATTTGTTTATATGTATATATGTTTTTATTTATATGAACATCAGATCACATTGTAGCGCACCAATCAATTCTCACAAACATTTTTTTCCACACACTGGATCTTGGTAGCAGCACAACATAATTATCAGCGCACTTTTTTCCAATTTTCAGATCATTGTAAGCAAGCCTGCCAGTGTAAATTGTTTGTCGTATCCCTGTAAACTGATAAATCTGGAAGACAGCTTGTGCTTTGAAAAAAAACAACAGACAGTGGCTGGATCATCAGGTGAAAATAGAAAAAAGCCACAAAAGAAAAACGAATTCGGCCATCACATCCAAGAATTGGTAAGCTTCAATATATTATGTTTTTGGGTTCAATACCATTTTAATCCCCAACAATGAAATTCTCTTATTTGCTCCTTTTTGGTCTGCTAAATATAACAAAGCAATTTATTGATTTTGACAAATCTTGTGAGCGGTTAGGCTTCTTTCACATGGCATGGCAGAGTGACACACTGCAGCACCGGGGGGTGTGCAGAGCGGCTAATGCAACCACCTTCCCGCCGTCATTTGCCTATAGGGCGGGCGAGAAGTGGTTAAAGTGGTTCAGAATGACTGGGCCATGCGATCAGCAACAAGTACATTTAAAGTGGTTCTAAAGGCAGAAAATTTACCTCAATGAATTTTCTGCATCCAGGTAAAAAACATTCAATATGCAGTTAAACAACCTCCCCTCACCCCCTTATACATACCTGAGCCTGATCTCGATCCAGCGTTGTGCAGGAGAGCAGAGGCTGGCCATAGATGGATCAAATCTCGAGTCTCTGCTCAAATGGCCAAGACTTGCTCCATCTATGGGCAGGCTTACTGTACCCAAGTCGATCCATTAATCTATTAGGGGACAACCGGTCATATTTTTTACATGCGATACATGCTGGAGGCTATAGCCACTAGCAATATTCACTGCGCTCTGCTGGCCGGGAAGGCCCTCAGTCGGCAAAACCCAATATTGCTGTGGGAGGTATTCCCCCATCAACAACAATCAAGCAATTTCTTTCCTTCCACCAGTGGTAGAAAGAAAGAAAATCATATAATCTATGACTTGCCTAAATATATTAACCTAAACCAGTCCTCAAAATAGAAAATTTTTTCACCATAGGTATTCTTTAACTAAAATCTCCAGGGATGCCATCATCCTCAATCACTCTTGCAGTTAATTAACTCATTCTTGACAAGTTTCTATCTCAACCAAAAGTGGCAACATAGTACCCCAAAAATTCACTTTTCCTTAAAACCCTGAGTTTGTACTAGATTCCAAGAAACCAACTATAAAAAATACTATCTTTAAGGTACAGAATCTATTTACAAATTTTACTAAGTGGTCACTAATAAATGCTTTCTCTACAAAATTGAGAAGGCTTTATATTTCCATGTGGTGGCACTGCCTAAAGTGTAAATCTTTCTGGACCGAGGTCAGAAATCTATTGGAAAAAAAAACAAACAAAAAAAAAAATCACAGATTTCTTTATTCCTGGTGACCCAGCCTTCTTTCACCTCAAGGCACCTCACAGTACACACAAACTGGTTAGACATTAATTAACAGCATTAGGATATGGTACTCACCTATTAAACTAACATTATTAGGAAAACAGACAACCAGTAATGTAAAATACTCTTTATATATTTTTTTTCTGTGTATATGATGAAACTTTTGACTTGCTTAAAGCGGAGTTCCGGGCAGAGAAACGTTTTTTTCCTGAACATACCCCCGGGACAGTCAGGGCTAGCACATTCCACAATGGCTAGCCTCTGATCTGTCCCGGTTCGCACTTACCTTTTAGAAGAAATACTTACTTAGAAATTTTCTTCCACAGCGTTTCCATCTCGGTTGTGGGCAGCTGAAGCCGGCGCGGTCCTCTTCTCTGTCTTCTTACGCGTCTTCGTGTCCCAGAATGCACTGCACCGGCCCCTCTCGTCACTTCCGGTGCGGCGCCGCATTCCTAAACAGCTTCTGGGCATGCCCAGAAGCTGTTTAGCAGGGGAATGCGGCGTTGCCCGGAAATGACGAGCGGGGCCGGTGCGGCGCATTGATTCCTGGGAGCTATGACGTTTAGCTTCCAGGAATCATCGCGAGGCAGGAAGTGACGGGGTGAGCCTCGGCGCTGGAGGAGGAAGCTGTCATAGGTGAGTATTTACGATCTTCAATAAAAAGGTGAGTAAACAAAAAAAAAAAAAAATAACTATCCAATTCCTTTTCAGGTGCGGCATACCTAGCGGAGGGGCACAAAAAAAAAAAAATATTTTTTGTGCCCGGAACTCCGCTTTAAGGACTAAGTGTTTAGCACAAAGATTTGCAAAAAAAAATAAAAAAACAAGACTGAACTGGCCCAAAGAGAAATAAAGCGCCAGTAGGATATAATTTCTGATCCCCATTAGCCCTGCAGCACATTCCTTATCAACCTTGGATGGTTAACATGCACAAACCACTCTAGCCAACACAAAAATCCAGTGGCAATAAACACATGTATACCTTGTTATTTTGTATACCAACATACCAGTATACTAAAGGTTCTTCATAATTTCCAAGAGTCAGAGGAAAAGAATTATAGGTCATGTAGAACTCAATGATTTTATGGTAAAAAAAGTGAAAGAACTGTAAAAAGGATTCTTCTTCTACATAAACTGCTAGATTTCAAATATTTTGGCTTACAATAGTGGCATAAAAAGTAGAGCTCCAAGTACAGCCAAAAACAACAGATTCAAGGCCATGCAGTAAAAATAGGAATTTTTACACTTATAAATTCCACATCTTGAAGTACAGTTCAGGAATTGATTCTTTGACCACGTGTTATATGTCGTTACTTTCAGGTGAGTGGACACCGGCAAAGCTTTGTTGGGATCGCCCCCAGTGTACTCATAACCCGCCCACTCTAGGGCTCCACTTTTTTTTTATATCAAGCAGATTATTGAAAAAAGAAGGGGAGGAACCAATGTCCTGTACTGTACTCCAAGATATGAAATTTACAGGCACATTGCTATTTTATTGTACAGTACAGGACACAGGAATTGATTCCTAGACCTTGGGACATCCCCAAGCAATGAGTCAATGGGTGGGCAACAAATTGGCAAAGACCGCAGCTACAGGCCCAGAGGAAAAAGAAAAAGGGTCAATGGACCTAAAAGACAGTTTATCTTAAAGGACCTTGCATCCAAAGCTTGGATCGGAAGAAATAACCACTTGTCAAAAAATATTTTTTTGAAAAGGTTTACACAGGGACAGGTAGTCCTGATATCTTTGGGTAGGGAATGAGAGAATCATTCCCAAAGGGCCAAAGTCCTAGAAAAAAAAAAAAAAAAGGCCACCTAGGAAGGTGGAAGAGGAGGGAGGAAACCCAGATGGACTGTCTCGTGAGGAAACTGAGTAGGGGTCAGTTGCCAAGGGAAGATGTGGCAGGGAGCCATATATGACAGCCCTGACCCCATCAATAAGGTCAATCATAAATTGTTTGAAATGCCTTTAAAGCCCCGTACACACTAGTCGAAATTCGGCCGGGAATTTTCGTCCGACGACCGATCTTCCGATTTTTGGCTTGCTAGTATGGTGCTTCCGAAAACCGACTGACTTTTCGGCCGAAAAAATCCTGGTGTGCAGGCTATATAATTTTTGTCGACCATCAAAACACGTCCGATTTTCGTCTCATTAGTACAGTGTCTTACGGGAAAATTTGTGTGCAGTCTAGAGCACATTCCAACCAACAGACACCACTCTGGACAAAAGACTGATGACCGGTCAGCGAAAAATGGTTGCATGTGTACGAGACTTAAGACAGGCCATTGGGAGACAGAATTATATTACCACAGAAAGCAAGAAGTGACCTGGGAAAGCAAGAAAGGCTTGTTTTCAGAATACTTTTTCCACATGTAGATAAAGAAAAAGAGGGGGTAAAAAGAACACAGTGTGAGCAAAGGCTGCCAGGGGTAGAGGAGGGAAGAAGGCACAATTTCTACAGAGGAGAGTAACTCACTTGCAAACAAGAGAAGGGCTCTGTGTGAGCAAAATCACGAGGAAGGTCCCAGAGAGGCACAAAAACTGGATTTTGGACTTACCGTAAAATCCTTTTCTCTTAAGTTCATTGACGGAGGCAGTTCTCTCCGATTCATATCAGTAGGGCAATACTGCCCCCTACAGGAGTAGGACACTAGGCAGAAAAAAGTTCTGGCTATGCCTATGGGCAGTCCCGGAGGGTACACCCTCTCTTCCTGCATAGGATGCCAGTTTTGTATCAAAGCAGTGTCAGAAAAGTAACACCAACCCAAATCAAAATAGAGGGGCGAGTACTGCGTCCGTCAATGAACTTAAGAGAAAAGGATTTTACGGCAAGTGAAAAAAATCCAGTTTTCTCCATCGTTCATTGACGGACGCAGTTCTCTCTGATTCATATCAGTAGGGACGTCCCAAAGCAGTGCCATAAAATGAGGGGTGGGAACAGCAGAAAAGAACAAGTCCCCAAGGCCAAACATAGCCGACCAGGCAACATAGGACTCATCAGCACAAAAGATGAGGCCCACCTGAAAATAACAGTAAAACACCCTCAAGGAACGCCAAAAGCCCTCCAAACAGCAGCCAGCAAAAAACCTTGCGGCCGAAAAAAGAGCCATCTGCAGATGCCAGCACATCCACCTTAATAGACGTGGTAAAGGTGTGAACAGACTACCAGGTAACCGCCTTGCAACCTGGAGCACAGATGTCTACAAGGCGAAAAGCCCAGGAAGCACTAGGCGCCCGAGTAGAATGCGCCGAAACAGGCAAAGGTAGGACGTGACCCTTAATTGAATAAACCTGCACCACCGTCTGTCCGATCCATCCGGGAATAGACGCAGCAGACGCAGGCAGTCCCGTTCACAGGCCATCCCTAAGTACAGAGAGCGAGCCTGACTCACAAAAAGACTCAGTAGACGCCAAGTACACCTGGAGTGCCCACACTCTAAACAGAGTAAGCAATGCACATTCCTTAGGATGTGAGGGCTCAGGACACAAGATGGGAATACAATGTCCCCGTGCAAATGAACACCAGAAACCACCTTCGGAGGGAAGGACGGATCCGGACGAAGTACCACTTGGCCCCATGATCAACATATAGGGAGAAACGACAGGACAATGTCGCCAGTACCAACACCTGCACGCAGATTGACAGCAACCAAGGCCACCTTCTGTAATAAGGTAGGCAGGGGATACACATACTTGCAAACAGAGGGTCTAAAAGAACCGACTGCACCAAATCAAGGTCCCCAGTGGGTGACAGAGGTTGCACCGGAAGCACAAGTGTCGCACCCCCTGGAAGAAGTCACGTACCAGGGCACAGGCGGCCAACGGCCTTTGGAAGAAATTTGCCAAAACCGAAACCCGACCCTTGACAGAACTCAAGGCCAACTTGTGATCAACTCCCCATTGAAGGAAGCCAAGATCCGGGCCACCAAATAAGAGCAAGGGGGAGCCCACGCAATATACGACAGTCTCGTATGATGAACAAAAATCACCCTAGAAGTTGATTTCCACGCCTCAAGCAGGGTGGGATTCACTGAAGCAGCCAAACTCCCGTCCTTCAGCACCTGGCATTCAACAGCCAAGTCGGCAAAGTCAGCGACTGCAAAGTCGGACAGGAGATGGGCCCTGGAGACAATAACTCCTCCCTGAGAGGAATTCTCCAAGGAGCGTCTGCGGCCAGCCTGACCAGGCCGGCGTACCAAGCTTGGCGTAGCCCGTCCGGAGCCACGAGAAAGACCAAAACCCCTTCCGCCTCAATCCTGCGAAAAATTCTTGGCAGCAATTTGGGAGAAGGAAAGGCAGACCGCAGCTGAGACTGACCTTGGCCCATCCATGAGCATGCACACACGACCATGCCGGGAGCAGCTGTGCACAGGTGACCATGCTAAACTCCATGCCATTGTTCAAGTTGAACCTAGCGAATGTCCTTGCCCATGACAGAACCCATGGTGCCACCATTGCACCCGCCAGAGGGTCCCGGGAGCGTGCCACAAACCGCAGCACTATCCTCTAGATGCGACGCCAACAGGTCCATGTCTGGAGTGCCCCCAATGAAGGGAAAACTGCAGAAACCCCTCCGGATGAAGGGACCATTCCCCTGTATCCAAGGCCTGTCGACTGAGACAATCAGCCCGCCAAGATTTCCACACCTGAAAAGGGAACAGCGGAAGAGCTGGAACAAGGAGCACTGCCCAACGAAGAATTTACACATCCAAGGCTGCAAGGACACCCTTGGTGCCCCCATAAGTGAATGGCATAAGCGACAGCCATAGCATAGTCGATTGAACGTGCACCGGGCAGCTGCAGGTGCCCGATCCAGTGAACCAGGCAAAGCCGGATTTCTCTCAGCCCCAGGACAATGAACGGTAACTAGGGACTATACACCTGAAGCTAAGAACCTGCCGAGGACTCCTTCCCACACAGACAGGCTTGCATCAGCGGTAATAAGTGTTCAGGAAAAAGGGGAGGAAGGATTCCAGCTCAAGACTCCCTGGTCAGCCAGCTCAGCCGGATCCGAAAGTCCAGAGAGTTTGGATTCTAGTCTTATTCGAGAAGGATCTCCTTCTGGGGGATCCATGAGAGGGATTGAGCGAAAGGGACCATCTCGAAAGACGGCACCATCAGTCCTAGAACTTGCATACAGGTCTGAAGGGACGACCATGTGCGGGACATGAAACACAGTTGAAGTTCCAAGAGTTTTTTCCCCCGGAGGGAGAAAACACCATGACTGAGGGCGAGTCCAAAGTCAGGCCCAGATAGTCCAGTCTCATGGAAGGAACCATGGATGACTTCTGAAGGTTCAGAACCCACCTGAACTCCTCCAGAGTTCTCGTGATTTCCAAATTCTTTTGTCAGCACCGTAGGAAACTCAACACGGAGAAGCAGACAGGCCAGGAACCCCAGACCGATGTGCCAGGACCGGAGCCACACCTTTGTGAAGACCCTAGTAGTGTAAGCGAGACCCAAGGGCAATGCCACAAACAGATAGAGATCCTTCCCCATGGCAAAAAACGGAGAACCGTAGGTGTCCCGAACATAACAGGATGTGAAGGTAGGCAGCTTGATGTCTATGGAGGCCAGGAATCCCCCTGATGCAGGGAAGCCACCGCCGTGCGAACCGATACCAACTTGAATTTTTGATTTGCACGGAACCATCAAAGGACCAGTTGGTCTAGCTTGTTGTACCAGAGCCGGAACTGCCCCACAGAGCGCCAGTAGGTGATCCGGGGATCAATTGAAAGGAAAAAAACCTTACCGGAAATCAACTGATCGGGACTAGATCTTGCAACTGGACTGCATCACCTCCTGAACCCAGCAGCATGGGATCCAGGCCAGCCGCAGGTCCTCAATTGGCAAAGGACCTCCCCCCACCCTCTAGATGGGTGAGGAAGCACCTTCAGGCCGAGTAGGCCTAGTCCGCAAGTCTGGAAAAAAAACGATCTCATGTTCTCCAGACCAGGGTTGTTTGGAACCACACGCGGAAGTCTGGAAGGACTTCGCCACATCGACCATCCCCGAGGGATGCAGAAACTGTTTGCGAGCCGAAAACTAAGAACTCCGACTGTGACGAAGGCCCTTACCCTTGTTAGCCTGTGGAAGAAAACATTCATCCCCCCGTGAGACCCTTATATAATGTCATTCAGGGCAGCGCCAAACAGGCGATCCCCCTGAACAGGGAGATCCATTAAGACCATGGTAGAAGTTTGATCCGCAGACCAACACTACGATCAAGACGACGCTGGACAACCACCACCGAAAATGACAAGGTGACCCCTAACAAGGGAGCCTCAACGAGCGCGGCATCGCAAACAAATTGCAGCCCCTGCGCCAGCTGATCCAACAGCTCCCCCAGGGCAAGCGGGACATGCCCCACACCAAGTCACGGCGGTGGAACTCCACCCCTCAGGGAGAGTCTGCGTGGCAAGGGAAAACAAACACTGTTCCCAGTGCAGACTACGCCAGGGAGCTCAGATCGCAGGCCACAGCCCGCGCCATCCTATCCCCCATGTCCTTACAGGACAGGGATTCCTCCACTGGAACAACGGTAGTCCCATTCAGCTAGAGACCGTACGTCCACCAAAGGCGGAACAGTCCTATGTACTAGAGACTCCCCAAAAGGGGCAACATCTAACAGCTGCTTAGACACCCCAGGGAAACGTCTCAGGACGGTTCCCTCCTACATGAGCAGCCAGCAAAAAGAGCAGCTCCAGATGGCATGTGAGTGCCAGATGCCACCTGCGACCCAGGCGCAGCCACCGATTCGACCCCCAAATTGCAGGGTGTCACACACCAAAACAGCCAGTGCATCCACCAGCGCCTGTCGCAGCAAGGGAGGTAGAAATGTCATCCTCGTCATCCGAGGAGACAGGGTGGGAGGCAACAGACCCGGCAAGGAGGCCCCACGTCTGCGGCGGCTGAGCCAGACTCGACTCCGAGACATCAGATGAGATAGGGGTAGGCGGAGAAACCTCTCAGCGATCCTACCACCTTCACCTGGGCCCAAATGCCTCCCGAACTGCCGAAAAGGCATCGACGGACAGTGGCAACCCGGAAGGCCCTGCAGCCTCTGGGAGGGGGTCAGGTGGGAACAAATGGCCTGCAGGGTCCATACTGAACCTCAGGAACCCGCCAGCAACTTAAAAAAACAAACAAACTTATTTTGTTATAAAGCGGTCCCCACAGCGCACTAACAGACCCCCACAGAGAGGGAGAGACCACCCTCATGACACACTGTCCTCTTGGCACTCCCACTGGCCTCTACAGCAAAAAATCTACCGCAAAATGTCCAAAAATGGGTGTACAAAGATGGCCGCCCCGTAGAAGCAGACAGAGGCTACAACAAAATGGCGGCCCGGCGCGGGAATCAGGACTCACAGGGGGACCCCCCAAATGCCCATCCACAGCAGAAAACCCCCCAAGGCCCGCCCCCCACAGGATCGGTTGAGCGCTGCAGTCCCCCGGCCCCCCATGCGGCCTGCACACTAGGCCCCAGCCTCAGGTAGGCCCAAACAGTCCCCCACGTGGGAGGGGGGTAAGGGGGGGTGGTGGAGAGGAGGGGGATCACAACAGGACAGAGGGAACCCTGGAGTGTGAGGGTCCGACCATCCCAGAGAGAGGGCCCGTGTTCACCACAAATTCCGTCAGGGAGGGGGGGGGGGGGTTTATTCAGGTGGGCGCAATCTCATGACAGGACCCCAAGCCACCAGATTAGGGGGACTGTCGGCCAAATAGGAGCGCTGTGACATCAGCCTAGACCCTGTTGTGTGCATCCTGGCGAGACGTTTAACTCGCGGGGCCAGTCCCTGTCCAGCGGGACTATGTGGCGGCCGACCCAGCGCCGAGCTAAGGTCTGCATGCGTTTGATGGCTAGACTGGGGTGACCACTGGGTATGGGGGTTCAGTCTGTCGCCCAGCCTGGCATAATTGCTAGAAGATCTCACAGGAAAAATGATTCGCTAAAAAAAAAAATTACTTCTATGCCAGGACCAAAGATCCCAGCAAGGAGCCAAGTCCTTACTCCTGACTAGGCAGATTAAAACTGGCATCCTATGCAGGAAGAGGTACTGCCCATAGGCGTAACCAGAACTTTTTTCTGCCTAGTGTCCTACTCCTGTAGGGAGGCAGTATATCCCTACTGATATGAATGAGAGAGAACTGCGTCCGTCAATGAACGATAGAGAAAAGTCACTTCAGGGAAGAAGAGCAACTTCTAGCAAAGAAGAGTGCATGTGAAGCATAAAAGCCAAGGTATTAAGAAGTGTAAATACAAGGCTGAACCAAGACCAGAGTTCGAGGGTTGTTGTAAGCCAGGGAGATATCAGTTTGTGGGAATTAGAAGTAAAAGGGACTCCAGGAAGTGACGCTACCTTCCCTATGTAGTGAGGAAGAGAGTCTCAGTGACCTAAAAAGGACCAAACTGAGCACGAAAAAGACGGCCAGTATAACCTAAAAGAAATTCTCCCAGAGGTGCAACCGAGGGTTGTAATGAGAGCATGTTCCATTGAGACTCCAAACCAACAAACATTGAAAGAATAGAGAAAGGGAGAATGTAATAAATAAATGTTGTAAAGTTTAGACCCAAATACTCCAAGCAATACAAGGTGAGGGGGGGAGGAGCCCACGAAAACGTGGAGTCAAGTGAAATGAAGTGGTGTATATTTTTGTTCATTTATCATTTTTACCATAGTAAATTAATATTCTTATAGGTTTTTAATTACATTTTCACTGGATTTACATTGATCTCTTTATGTTGTTTTAACCTTGATATCTTGACAACACTTCATCAAGGATTCCTTCCCTAGTACCATTAAGTGTCTGCAGGCAATATAACATTATTGAGGCAGCCCGCTGTGTTCAGTAACTGCCATATGTCTATTAATAAATAAAACAGAACTTGTGATGATGTAAATATAGGAGCGGTCATTGATGACCAGTTTCTAAAAGGTGAAAATTCCAAGATTGTCTTCATCGTTACTTCACTACTCAGCAAGACACTGACCTGCAAGCAGATGTTAGGGAAACGTATATATATATATATATATATATATATATATATATATATATATATATATATAAAATATATATATACATGCATACATACATACATATACATATATATATATATACATACATACATACATATACATATATATATATACATACATACATACATATACATATATATATATATATATATATATATATATATATATATACACACACACATATATATGTGTTTGTTTGTCGGTGTATGACTCACTAAGCTGTCAAGGAAGAAGGACAAAGATGACTACTATAGAGCTTGCGCCTTCAAAAACAAATAAAGCAGTGAAAGCTCCCATTTTCCATCTAAAGACAACCTTTTTTCCTTATGTGTTTGTCTAATGTTGATTAACACATGAACACACATTTAATATAAAATGTGCTTTATAATTTAGCCTACTGTAATCAGTAAATATATTGTTCCCTACATATTTGTACAAGTAGCCAGGAAAGTACCAGTACCTTATAACTTCAAAGCTGCATATCTATTATTTCCCCTTTTCATTTTAAAACACGATAGATAAATTTAATAGAATTCATATATGCCACATGGAGAAGGTGTTCAGTAATTTATAAACTATCTGTAATTCGATGTGTTTTCAAGCCTTTGCTGCCATTTATAGCTAATGACGTTATCTTGATTTAATGAAAATAAGGCACGCAAATGAGTCACATGCACAACACGTTGCAATCCAATGTGCAGGATTCTCTGATAGGACTTTCATTTACATACAATTACTTCAATAATACACCCAGAAGGGTGGAGCAGGAAAGATTGATGTACAACTTGGAGAAAATACACTGAAACTCTAAGTCAAAGCACAAAACTCTGTAGCTTCAGACATCTCACGAAGGCTTATTAATGCAAACAGGAGGGAGGAACGATATGTGTGTTACCAATCTAACTAAAGGACTTTAGCAGTAGAACGTCTCTTTAACCACTTTAATACAGGGCACTTCCCTCCCTTCCTGCACAGGCCAATTTTCCCCTTTTAGCGCTGTTGCAATTTGAATGACAATTGCGCGGTCATGCAACACTGTACCTACACCAAATTTATGTCATTTTCCCCCCACAAATAGAGCTTTCTTTTGGTGGTATTTGATCACCTGTGCGATTTTTACTTTTTGCTAAACAAATAAAAAAAGACCGAAAAGTTTGAAAAAAAAAAAAAAAAGTTTTTTTGTTTATGTTATACAATTTTGTAAATAAATAATTTTTTTCCTGCACTGATGAGCACTGATGAGACTGCACTGACAGGCACTGATGAGGAGGCACTGATAGGCGGCACTGATAGGTAGCACAGATATGCAGCATTGGTGGGCACTGATAGGCGGCACTGCTGGGCACTGATAGGCGGCATTGATGGGCACTGATAGGTGGCACTGATGGGCGGCACTGATGGGCACTAATGGGCACTGATAGGCGGCACTGGTGGGCAATAATGGGCACTGGTGGGCGACACTAAAGGATGGCAAAGATGGGCACTTGTGGGCAGCACTGATAGGGAGGACACTGGTGGGCATCACTGATGGGGAGGGCAATGGGGGGCTCCCTGAGCCCTGATTGCCATCCCTGGTGGCCATAGTGGGCATCCCTGGGGTCATAGTGGGCATCCCTGGGGTCATAGTGGGCATCCCTGGGGTCATAGTGGGCATCCCTGGTGGATCTAGTGGCATCCCCCCCCCCCGAGGGTCTGCACTGGTAATCAATGATCTGATTACCAGTGCCGACCCCCCCCCCCTGTCAGGGGAGCCGCCGATCGGCGCTCCTTTGCTCGTGCCTGTCAGGCACGAACTAAGGAAAGCCGATCAACGGCTGTTCCTATTTACTATGTGACCAGCCGTGATTGGACACGGCTGATCACATGGTAAAGAGCCTCCGTCAGAGGCTCTTTACCGAGATCGGAGATGCAGGGTGTCAGACTGACACCTCGCATCACCGATCGCCGCTCTGCGCGCCCCCGGGGGGCGCCCAGAGCTGTGTTATCCTGCCGCAGTCATATGACGTCCGGTCAGGATAACACAACCACATTCCCGCCGTCATTTTGTAATAGGGCGGGCGGGAAGTGGTTAAAAAACAATGAGCAGGCCACCATTAGGAGTACGGGCCCTTGCGCCATCCTAAGGTTCAATGAGAGACATTCTGCCTGAAAGAAACTACGGATCTCTTTTGCTAACTCAGAGTGCTCTGGGAATCAATCCATTGTCATTCAAAAAAATTATATATATATATAGTAAGAGGTGAAGCTGCATCTGTTTAATTTTTGAATTCTTACATTCACAGGCGCACTTCACTGGCGAAGTCCATGATGAAAAGTCCATAATCACATAATGAAAGGTGAGATGCCACACACCACTCAGATATACAATTCAAAATGTACTTTGTGGTGGAACAGGAATATAAAAATTAACAAAAAGAACAATACTTTTGGACGTCCTCACCCTTTCTCAAGTTCAAATGTCCAACCACAAAATGACCTAAATTATAATTACATCTCTATCTCACAAGGAGGAAGGCACTTCCAGGTCTACAGATGTAGAAACATATTTTAATACATCGGCATATGCATATACCAATGTGCTAAAAAATGTAGAACCTAAAGACTATTGATCTCATTTAAATTACAATTGAAGGCGCATATAAGTCTAAACAAATACCCAAATAAGATGCTTTGTGATGCATAAACCTCAAACCAAGGAAATAGAAAAAAAAATTACCTATCCTGATGGAGCCAAATTCTTTCCCATTAATGTCTCACATGATCCTCCGCCTAGATACCGCAGCACACAATGGAGGGTCTCAGATTAGAAAACGTATGGCCAGGTGCTAATGACTGACAAGGCTACAGGGCTTGTGACTTGGCAGTGACAATGGTGATAGCTGTGGAAATAGCCTACATGAGAGCAGCAACTCTGCTCTGAATTCAGGAGCAGTGCAACATCATTGCTATACAATTACAGATAATTGCATTAAGCCTGGTTCACACTACAAGTTTTTTTTTTTTCATTCAACCCAGTAGGTTGAGAGAAAAAAAAAAAAAAAAAAAGACAAGATAGCCATATCAACACAAGCGATGTTGATGCAGTGATCTCTCCCTCTGTGCTATTGTATTCTAAAATGGGGACACCAAACCCCCTACCAGAATACAGTGAACAGCACTGGCAGATTCTGTGGGACAGACCGATGTACCCACTGACCAAAAGTCAGCTGGTTCATGCTGAACCGGCAGATTTTCGGACAATGTGTACCCAGCTTTAGGTGGACTTTACTTGCAGGATCAATAGCTCTTTGTGGAACTTTGCAGTGGAGCCAAGAGAAAACTGTAAATGCAGGTGCATTCATTATTCAAGTGTTTGTAAAGGCTCAAGGTGTTTTACCTTCATGCATTCTATGCATGAAGGTAAAAAAATCTTGTGTACAGCAGCCCCCTCACCTCCCAAATACTTTGGCTCCCGCAGCTGTCAATCACGGCCAGTGAGCCAATGAGGAGAGAGAGGGGGCAGGTACAGGCCACGGCTTCGCATGTGAATGAACAGGCCAAGCAGTGGCTCAGAGGCGAGCATGCTTGGGTTCCCCCATAGCAAGTTGCTTTCTCAGGGGGCACTAGTCAGGAGAGAGGGGCCAGGAGCACCTGTGGGGGACCCGAGAAGAGGAGCAGGTAAGTTGCCTTTAATATGACTAAGCGCCGCAGCACTTTTTTTTTGCAAAGCCACGGTTATTCTTTAAGAAATTCCCACAAAATCTCTATGTGAAAATCATGTTAACTTCTACTTTAAGCAAAGTACAGCTATCCATCTGCACAACACTTGACAGGAAGCATACTGAACATCTTAAGCAAGCTGTTCCTTTCAGAGGCACAAGACCCTGCAGGAAACCAATACAATGACGGGGACAGGCCAACACTTGGAAAAGGATGTCTGCTGTTTATTAGAAGCAAAGTACGGAATTAACCTTGTGGTCTTTCTTGGAAAATTTTCAAAAACAAAAAGCACATTGTATTGTTTTTTTTTTAGGGTTACATAGAATAAAAGCTAGCTGAAAAACAGTCAACAAAAGGTACTGGGGGACTTTCATGGTGTATTCGCCTGTCAAAGGAAAACACACATACATGAAAGGAAAACAGACACAAATTTTAAATTAATATTTCATTCATATTGAAAAAAGGTGGAAGGAAGGCCAATGCGCTACCAATGGGGTATGAGACGTGTAGGGGAAAAAATGGATGTGTATGTCGATGAAACACCGAAACAAGCAGCCAATTTTGTAGTGTCACCACGTACTGGATAAAATGGATAAAGGGGAAATCGGTGCTAGTTTCTCTAGGAGTTGAGAAATACAATCAAAATATTGTATCAATAAAAATGAGACAATGAATGTTCATATAAAAATCTTGGAGAGATGTAAAAAACGATACCGCCAACTCAATGAGTGAAAACTCCATATAAATGAGTATCTAGTGAGTGTAAAAATCTTAAATGTGTAGAGATGGTATAAATACTACAAAATGAATAGAACAAGTGTGGTATATATCTCCAAAATAAACACAAAGGTATTAAGGGTGAAATAATAGATCTGAAGTAATCAGGCAAATAAAGCCTCATAAACAGCATCAAGACAATGTGCAAAATCTGAATAATATAAGGTGCAAATACTAATAAGTGCTGGGCGGTAAATCAATAATGACAATAATAATAAATAGGTAATACATGCAAAATGCCAAAGCAATAAGGTGCTGAGATGACATGCAGTAGCATAAAAAATGGCAACACTCAAATGTGGGTGAAGCTATAATCAATATAAAAGAATGTACATGTGCAAAAAAACAGGGTGCAAAGGTGCTTCAAACAGGTGACTTTCGTAACTCTTCACAATATTAAGGTGACTCTTGCGATACTCCAGCCGTGTCACCATCAATATTTCATTCATATCAACTCAACCTAGTGTAACCGGGTTGGTTATAGGTAAAATCCAAACACGACAAAAAAAAAAAAAAAAATTCACATGGTTAGTATAAACAGAAGCCTTTTGGCCCCTTTCACACAGTCCATTTTTCAGTAGGATCACCCATTGTTTTCTATGGAGCAGCAGATGTCAACGGACATGTGTCCACTGACACCCACCAGCATCTGATCAAAACAGACAGATGGAGATGCATTCGCCATCTTTCCAGCAGATCAGATGACAGTTGGATGGAAACGGACAGGCAGTCCGTTTCAATCTGACTGCCCTACAGAGAACAGCGGGATGTGTCCGTGTCCGCTCTGCATAGTGGAGCACACGGATGTGTCATCCGCCTGCTCAGCAGGGATCAGCGGAGAGATCCCCTGCTGAGTAAACAAATTACGTTCTGTCTGAAAGAGCCCTTAAAGTGGTAACCTCATCCACAGTACAAATATCAGCATGTATAATGGCATTTACCTGCCCTAGAAAAGGCCACAAGCACCCATTGGTCTTGGGGTGCTCTCCTCCTTGTCTCCCTATCTCCTTAGAAGCAAACTTCAGCCATTTGCTGGAAATTTTTACCCACATTTTATAAACATCCTTCTCCTGAAGAAGCATGTCTGTGAAACGGGTTGAGAAATTCTAACCACTCTACAGTCACCCTGTCACTATGTACTATTGTGTATAGGTATATATCCAGTGGGCTGCACTTGTGACCTTTTCCTGAGCAGTTAAATGCATATATACATGCTGATATTTGTACTGTGGATGGGGTTACCACTTTAAGGTTTCTCTTACATGGGTGGACTGATCAGGTCCACCTGTCAGCTTTTTAGGCAAGCCCGATCAGACCATCCATTACAGTCTATGTAGCGGCAGATGTAAACAGACATGTGTCAGTTTACACCTACTGAAACTGACGGATGAGGGATCCGTTACCCATACGTCTGGCAGATCGGATGACATTTGGATGTAATAGGACAAGCGGTTCATTTACATCCGACCACCCATAGAGGAAATGAGCAGAACAGACACATACCTGCCATCTGCCTGCACAACGGGGATCAGCGGACAGATCCCACACTGAACAGGCAGAGTCAGCCCATGTGAAAGAGCCCTAAGGGGTGCGGTTTATGCTAACAACTTGTATTTTTACTCTTTTATTTAAATTTTAACTATAACCAACTTGGTTACACTAGGTTGAATAATTATAAATAAAGTACTGGGTAATAAATTGTTATGTCCATTTTCCTTTGAGAGGTAATACACCATCAAAGTCCCCCAGTACCTTCTGTTGTTTTTCAGTCAGCTGTTTTTCTATGTTAGTTTTGGGATGTGGTGTTGAGCAAGTCCCTCTTTGGATCCATGGTATTATTTACTTTTGAGAGAATACAGTTAACTAGCTCTACCCGATTCACGCAGTACGACAACTACTGGACTATTGTAATAATGACATAAATAGTTATTAGCAATGTTTATAATGTAGCACACAATGGTACAGTCTTCACTGAAAAACACAAAACCCTTGCCTTGTGAATGCAGGAAAAGGGTGGTGAAGCCATGTCCTATATGTTCAGTCCACTGGATTAAAAACAATTAAAGCCTAATTCCAGGTATGGATTTTTTTGCATAGTTACATTGGTCCAGCCTGCTCTGATGTAAATATGCATATTGCATACCTGTTGGATTGCTTTGGAAGTTGAGAATCACTGAAGTAGTCATCATGGGCAGAGTGGCTGCTCTGCTGCATAGTAACTACAGTACGAGAGTAGCTCGCTCGGCACAGGAGCCACTCCTAGATCTCACAGATTGCCTTGCATTTTTCTCAACGAATGTAAGGTGATCTCTGATTGAATGAGGTGAAGAGTGTGATGTCACCACCCCTTCTCTCCACCTTGTACAATCAGAAAACGTAAATGGTGCCTGTGCTGAGCAAATGAACCCTATGGTTACTATGCAGAACCTAGAAGACAACAGCCATCTCTACAATGATTCCTCACTTCCACAGCGGTCCCAGCGGTATGACATATGCATACTGTGATATGGGGTGATTAAGCTCTTGTGGTAGTTGCATTTTAAGTTAAAACCGCATCTTTATGTTAAAAGGCTTGACAGCCCACTTTTATTGAAGAGAGTCAAAGCAAATTCCAACACAATGTAGGGTTCACAAAGTTTCTCACACCGGTTTTTCAAGCTTCAGCAAAATAACTGAAAATGTTAGACCACCTGGCTGCACTTCAAGTTCCAAATCATGTGTTCTTCAGGCCCACTTGGCCTTTATTACAACGGGGAAAAGAAATTATGAATTGCTGCACACCACAATAGTTTTTTTCGCCAGGTACCAAAGACTGTCAGCACACCTAACACGAAGGATACAGAGTAACTGTTGATGCGTTTCACACCATTCTGAGGACTCATAACATATGCATGGCATTGAGAATAGTAAGCACAGAATTGTGTGAAACACAAACTGGCTACTCTGAATCCTTCCACATGCTGCCAGTCTTTGGTACCTGGTGGAATAAACTATTTTTAAAAAGGGAGCAGGGAGTTTTTGGGCGACTTTAATTACAGACCCTTGTTGTATGGGCCCACTCTTGGCTTCCAAATAAGTTTCTCCCACACTTGCAAGTCCCCTCAGCTTTCTCCGGTATCCATTTAGCTGTCCTTATTCTCCAAGTCCTGGGGGGGGGGGGGGGGGGGAAAGTCTCCCAAGTAGGTAACCCCTCCCTCCTGGCTGGAGTACATTACCATCTTCACACAACGGCTGTGTCTCTGAATGGCAGCAACTGCTCAGAGCTACCCTGAAGTAATAGTAAAGGCTTGTTTTTTTTGTGGTTATACTTACCTGTTCTGTGCAATGGTTTTGGGTGTGGGGAAAGCTGCATGCAGAAGTTTTTTTTTTTTTTTTTTACCTTACTGCATAGAATGCAGTGAGGTTAAAAAAAAAAAAAGAAAAAAAAAAAAAAACCACCTTCTTTTACATCCACTACAAGCTTTCATTATAAGGGCTGTGTGCACCTTGACACACACCCTGCTGGTTTTGAACAAAACCAGGACACTGAGTTGGAGATTTCTTCCTTCCCGATACACTTCGAGATCTCCAATCTACGGGATTTGGGATTCACTAAAATTCAGAGGAAACTGTAAAAACTGTTTCCTCCGCTCATAATCAATATTCCAGAGTCCTGCACTCTGCAAACCCTGTCATATTTTTTCAAACATTTTCATAGTGGTAGGGCCTCCCACTGTCCCATACATAGTTACATAGTTACATAGTAGGTGAGGTTGAATAAAGACAATAGTCCATCCAGTTCAACCTGTGTAGGCATGTGTGGCTGTAATCATCTCCCATACCCCTGAATGTTCTGATCCTTGAGATGTAAGTCTAAGAGTCTTTTGAAAGCCACCATACTACCCGCAGAAACCACCTCTTGTGGTAGAGAATTCCACAATCTTGTTGCCCTAACAGTAAAGAACCCCCCGCGTTGCCTGAGGTTAAAACGCTTCTCCTCTAATCGCATTGTATGCCCTCGAGTCCTCATGCAATCCCTTCGAATGAACAGCTTTTTTTCTAAGCTGGGATCCCCATTAAGATATTTATAAATTGCTATCATGTCCCCCCTCAGACGTCTCTTCTCCAGGGAGAATAAATCGAGCGATTGTAGACGCTCTTCATAGTCAAGGTCCTCCAATCCCCTAATTAGTTTAGTTGCCCTTCTCTGGACTCTCTCCAGCTCCAACACATCCCTCCTGAGGACTGGCGACCAGAACTGGACGGAATACTCCAGATGCGGTCGGACCAGAGTTTTATAAAGTGGAAGGATTATAGTCTTATCTCTGGAATGCATCCCTTTCTTTATGCATGCTAATATTCTGTTGGCTTTGGAAGCTGCCGCTTGACATTGCATGCTGTTTCCTAATCTATCATCAACCAATACTCCCAGATCCTTCTCCATTTTTGATTCCCCCAAGGGCTCCCCTCCTAACGTGTATTGTGATTTTATGTTTTTAGTCCCCAAGTGCAAAACCTTACACTTCTCCACGTTAAACCTCATTTGCCATGTCGTTGCCCACTCTGTTATTTTGTCCAGGTCATTCTGCAGGATATCTGCTTCATGTTGTGAAGTTATTGCCCTGCCCAATTTTGTGTCATCTGCAAAAACTGATATCGAACTACTGATCCCGACCTCAATGTTGTTTATGAATAAATTGAACAAGGTTGGTCCCAGGACTGAGCCTTGGGGGACCCCGCTTACCACCTCAGACCAGTCTGAGTATGCGCTGTTTATTACTACCCTTTGGACCCGCCTTTTTAGCCAGTTCCGTATCCAAGAGCAAACCCTGCTATCGATACCTGCAGACCTTATTTTATAAATTAAGCGCTTGTGGGGAACTGTATCAAACGCCTTAGCGAAATCCAAGTACACCACATCCACTGGTCTCCCCCTATCTAGCTCACAGCTCACCTCCTCGTAGAATGTAAGGAGATTGGTTTGACAAGAACGCCCATTTGTAAACCCGTGCTGATTACTGCTGATGATGTTGTTGTCCTTAGCAAACTCTACAATATAGTCCCTTATCATCCCCTCCAGAAGTTTACATACTACTGATGTCAAACTGACAGGCCTATAATTTCCCGGGATATGCCTCTGGCCCTTTTTGAATATTGGAATCACGTTAGCTTTCTTCCAATCCCCTGGTACATCTCCTGTCCTAATACTGTCAGCAAAGATCAGGAACAGTGGTCTCGATATAACTTTACTGAGTTCCTTGAGTACTCTCGGATGTATGCCATCCGGTCCTGGTGATTTGTTTGTGTTAAGTTTATCCAGCCTTTCCCTGATTTCCCCCTCTGTTAGCCATGGTGGCAAGTCCTGTTTATTACTACTAACCATACAGTCATGGTCAGTGTACCCCTCCTTTTCCTGTGTAAAGACTGACGAGAAAAAAGCATTTAGCACGGTTGCTTTTTCAGTGTCCTCTGTAACCATCCTCCCATCATTGTTAATTATGTGTGCAATATGCTCTGCCTTAGTTTTTTTGCTGTTGATATATTTAAAGAATTTCTTTGGGTTTTTTTTACTATCCTCCGCTATTTGTCTCTCAAAGTTGATTTTAGCCATCTTGATTTCTTGTTTACTTTTCTTATTTGCCTCCTTGTATTGCTCGAAAGCCGATACTGTGCCCTCTGATTTATACTTCTTGAAGGCCAATTTTTTCCCCCTAATAAGTTTTATGACGCTACAGTTTAGCCAGCCAGGTTTGGCTTTGTCTCTTCTAAATTTATTTCCCATAGGAATGCACTGCAAGATGCCTTTGCCTAATATGTTCCTAAAGCATTCCCATTTTTCCTCTGTGGTCAGGGATCCCAGGGTTTGGTCCCAGTTTACCTTTTCCATCATTGAGTACAATTTTGGAAAGTTTGCCCTTCTGAAGTTTAGGGTTCTTATGTTCCCCACTTGTCTTGTTATGTTGTTATTTACACTAAATGTGATCATCCTGTGATCGCTAGAGCCCAGGTTGTTCTGGACTCCTACCTCCGAGATTATGTCTGGGTCATTAGTGAGCAATAGATCCAGGACTGCGTTTTCTCTGGTGGGGGAATCCACCAACTGTGACATGTAATTATCCAGTAAGGTTTCCGTGAATAGGCGGGCCTTCTGTGAGTGTGCAGTCCCCTCTTCCCAGTCAATGTCGGGGTAATTGAAGTCCCCCAATACGATGACTGATCCCAATTTTGCCACTTTACCCATTAGTGCTAAAAATTCCAGCTCTACCTCCTCCCCTTGGTTAGGTGGCCTATAGCAAACCCCCACAATTACTTTCCCCTTTTCTCCTTCCCTATGGAGTTCAACCCACACAGATTCTAAATCCATGCTCATCCCATCCGTAATGTCACTCCTTTCTGTCACCTTTATATTGTTCTTGACATAGAGACATACCCCTCCCCCTCTTTTTCCTACCCTGTCCTTCCGGTACACCGAATACCCTTGGATATTGGCCAGCCAGTCATGTGAGGGGTCGAACCAAGGCTCTGTTATTCCCACAAGGTCTATGTCCTCCTCATGTACTAACATTTCCAACTCATTCATTTTATTAGCTAGGCTCCTGGCATTAGCATATACACCTCTTAGTTTTAAGGAAGTTAAGCGCAATTGGCGGTTATGTTTATTCCTGTTTGGTCTGAGGTTCTCCCGCACAGACCTGCCAATTGACCTTGTGGACCTACTGTCGCTGCTGACACTACAGCTGCCTTCAGTCCTCTGCTTCCTCCTGACTGACTCTACTTCTGAGCCCTCCCCCCCGTCTCCTAGTTTAAAAGCCCCTCCAACTTGGTGGCCATCTTTCTCCCCAAAAGAGCTGTACCGTCCCCATTAAGGTGCAGCCCATCCTTACTAAAGAGCCGGTAGCCGACTGAGAAGTCAGCCCAGTTCTCCAGGAACCCAAACCCCTCCTTCCTACACCAATTCCTCAGCCACTTGTTAAGTTCCCTAATCTCCTTCTGCCTCTCCTGTGTGGCTCGAGGTACAGGCAGTATTTCAGAGAAAACCACCTTGGAGGTCCTTTTCCTCAATCTATTACCTAAGTCCCTGAAATCGTTCTTAAGGATCCTCCACCTACCTTTAACTTTGTCATTAGTGCCCACGTGCACCATGACCGCTGGGTCATCCCCAGCCCCGCACAACAATCTGTCTGCCAGATCTGCGATGTGCCGAACTCGGGCGCCCGGTAAACAGCAAACTGTTCGGTTCACGAGATCTTTTTTACAGATTTCCCTCTCTGTCCTCTTGATAATTGAGTCCCCCACTACCACAACCTTTCTAACCTTTCCTGAGTTACGGCCCCCCATCTTCCTGGAGCCGTCCCTCCCCTGGCAGCTGGGGGAGGGTGCATGCTCCAGCTCTGCCACCCCTGAGCTGATATCCCCCTCAACCTGCAACTCGACAGATTTGTTAGGGTGTACCAACTCAGGATTGGCCTCCCTGGCTCTCCTCCCTCTACCCTTCCTAACAGTCACCCAGCTGCGTACCTCTGCTTCTTGCGTCTCCTCTGTTCCTCCCTCCTCTATGCTGGCCCCTACCAGCGCCTGATAGGTAATGTCCAAGCTCCTTTCCAGGTTGTTGATGCCACGCAGTGTTGCCACTGTGTTCTGTAGGTCCAGGATCTGGTCTACCAGAGCAACAAGTTGCTCACATCTTGCACAGCAGTATTCGCCCTCGAATGGTTCATCAAGGAACGCATACATGCAGCAAGAAGTGCACTGAGTGGCATCCGCAATCCTGTCGGACATTATTACCCACTACTCTATGGGGATAATGTTAACGACCTGCTCTTCCTTACCTACCCTACCTCTAACTTCCCTGGTACTAAACCTGGGGTACTCACCAGTCGCTAATATACTAACCAGTCGCTAAGATACTCACCAGTCGCAAAGATCCAACAGACGCAAGATACTCACCAGTCGCAAAGATCCAACAGACGCAAAGATACTCACCAGTCGCAAAGATCCAACAGACGCAAAGATACTCACCAGTCGCAAAGATCCAACAGACGCAAAGATACTCACCAGTCGCAACGATACTCACCAGTCGCAACGATACTCACTAACCGCAACGATACTCACCAGTCGCAAAGATCCAACAGACACAAGATACTCACAGTCTTGTCAGTCGCAGAACAGTCTTGTCAGTCGCAGAACAGTCTTGTCAGTCGCAGAACAGTCTTGTCAGTCGCAGAAGTCTTGTCAGTCGCAGAACAGTCTTGTCAGTCGCAGAACAGTCTTGTCAGTCGCAGAACAGTCTTGTCAGTCGCAGAACAGTCTTGTCAGTCGCAGAACAGTCTTGTCAGTCGCAGAACAGTCTTGTCAGTCGCAGAACAGTCTTGTCAGTCGCAGAACAGTCTTGTCAGTCGCAGAACAGTCTTGTCAGTCGCAGAACAGTCTTGTCAGTCGCAGAACAGTCTTGTCAGTCGTTGACGGTTGCAAGCAAGGTCAGTCAGTCACAGATCCCTATGGTCAGTCAGTCACAGATCCCTATGGTCAGTCAGTCACAGGATGGTCTGTCAGTCCGTCAGTCACAGGTCCCCAAAGCACATCACACAGCTGCAGGGAGATACTCACCAGTCGCCGCTGCTCCTCCTCCCCTGCTTCCGTGAACCTCCCTCCTCAATACTGTGTGGTGTCCGTTCACCGCCGCAGCCGCCGCTCCGCCGTCTACGGCCGCGGCTTCCAGTCCTGGTCCTTCACGTCCCGGTCCCGCTCTCTGTTCCGGTCTCTCTGTCCCCTGTCCCCTGCACTCGCGCCGGCTTCTGGTGACCTAGTGCGGCTCCCCCGCACGTGTCACCCGGCTCTCCTCCACGCTCTCCTCTACACACACTCCTCCGGCTGCTCGCTGCTGCTTGCTCCTCCCACTTCCGGCTCGCCGTACAACATCCCACCCCCCTTTGTTTTGATTTGAAGAGCAGAACACCTTTAGCTGTCACCTTGGTGCAAGCCGATGGCCATGAAGGCCCAACCATTTTATTTTGTTGTGTTTCCAGGCTCACCCTACCCTGAATCTCAAAGAGGGCCTACTGTTCACTATCTCCAGCCTTCTCCCCCTTCTCACAGGTTTCCTGGGCCTATCCTTACTTTCTAGGAATACTCTGCCTTTTCCTAACACACTTCAACACTTTCCCCATCAACTGAACCACCTTTAATTGCTCGGTGTCCCTCTGGGCTCATCAGCCTTTTCGCAGTTACCCATGGCAACCAAACCATAGTTAGTAGGAACAATCATTAACAACCGCCCGCAACAGCTGGGAGAGAAGGAAAGCCAGCAGCGCTGTTGGGGGGGAAAGGGGACTGGGTAGCAAGGGAAATCAAATCCTGCACTGGGAGGGTGATCGAGTGCTACAGGGAGAGAGGCAAAGCGGATTGGTTCCTGTAATTGCCCCCCCCCCCCACCTCACCGATCACCCTCCCTACCCACATCTTATTCCCTTACTGCCCCAGGATGGGTACAGGGGGACCGGTGCTACTCTCTTATCAGTGGATCTGGCTTAGATGTGATGGCTGCATTACTTTCCTTTTGCCTTTGTTTTTATCCAGCCAGTAAGTCTGTTATTTTCAGACAGACTTAACAGACCAGGCTGTCCACCAAAAGTGGCAGTTAGAAAGTTGGGGGAAAACCATTTAACACTAAAAGGTGTGCTTACAATTGTAAGCTTTAAAGTAATTCTAAAGTCTCTAAAAAAAAAAAAAAAAAAAAAGTTATATTTAACTGCTCTGTGCAGTTAGTTTTGCGCAGAGGAGCCCAGATCCTCCGCTTCTCGGGTTCCTCTTGGCTGCTCCTGGCCCCTCCCTCCTGTCGAGTGCCCACACAGCAAGCAGCTTGCTATGGGAGCACCCAAGCCAAGCTGGGATTCTGTGTATCCATTCAGACACGGAGCTGCAGCTTGACCCCTCTCACTTCTGATTGGCTAACTGACTTTAATAGCAGCGGGACCCAATGGCGCTGCTATGTCTCAGCCAATCAAGAGGGAGAGTCCTGAACAGCCGACGGACTCATGGACATCGCTGGACAGAGATGGGGCTCAGGTAAGTACAGTGCCTTGCGAAAGTATTCGCCCCCTTGAACTTTTCGACCTTTTGCCACATTTCAGGCTTCAAACAAAGATAAAATTGTATTTTTTTTTTTTTTTTTGAAGAATCAACAACAAGTGGGACACAATCATGAAGTGGAACAAAATGTTTTGGATATTTTAAACTTTGTTAAATAAAAAAACTAAAAAAATTGGGCGTGCAAAATTATTCAGCCCCCTTAAGTTAATACTTTGTAGCGCCACCTTTTGCTGCGATTACAGCTGCAAGTCGCTTGGGTTATGTCTCTATCAGTTTTGCACATCGAGAGACTGAAATTTTTGCCCATTCCTCCTTGCAAAACAGCTCAATCTCAGTGAGGTTGAATGGAGAGCGTTTGTGAACAGCAGTTTTCAGTTCTTTCCACAGATTCTCGATTGGATTCAGGTCTGGACTTTGACTTGGCCATTCTAACTCCTGGATATGTTTATTTGTGAACCATTCCATTGTAGATTTTGCTTTATGTTTTGGATCATTGTCTTGTTGGAAGACAAATCTCCGTCCCAGTCTCAGGTCTTTTGCAGACTCCATCAGGTTTTTTTCCAGAATGGTGCTGTATTTGGCTCCATCCATCTTTCCATCAATTTTAACCATCTTCCCTGTCCCTGCTGAAGAAAAGCAGGCCCAAACCATGATGCTGCCACCACCATGTTTGACAGTGGGGATGGTGTGTTCAGGGAGATGAGCGGTGTTGCTTTTACGCCAAACATAACCTTTTGCATTGTTGCCAAAAAGTAAAATTTTGGTTTTATCTGACCAGAGCACCTTCTTCCACATGTTTGGTGTGTCTCCCAGGTGGCTTGTGGCAAACTTTAAACTACACTTTTTATGGATATCTTTAAGAAATGGCTTTCTTCTTGCCACTCTTCCATAAAGGCCAGATTTGTGCAGTATACGACTGATTGTTGTCCTATGGACAGAGTCTCCCAACTCAGCTGTAGATCTCTGCAGTTCATCCAGAGTGATCATGGGCCTCTTGGCTGCATCTCTGATCAGTCTTCTCCTTGTATGAGCTGAAAGTTTAGAGGGATGGCCAGGTCTTCGTAGATTTGCAGTGGTCTGATACTCCTTCCATTTCAATATTATCGCTTGCACAGTGCTCCTTTGGGAAATCTTTTTGTATCCAAATCCGGCTTTAAACTTCTCCACAACAGTATCTCGGACCTGCCTGGTGTGTTCCTTGTTCTTCATGATGCTCTCTGCGCTTTAAATGGACCTCTGAGACTATCACAGTGCAGGTACATTTATACGGAGACTTGATTACACACAGGTTGATTCTATTTATCGTCATTTAGGTCAACATTGGATCATTCAGAGATCCTCACTGAACTTCTGGAGAGAGTTTGCTGCACTGAAAGTAAAGGGGCTGAATAATTTTGCTGAATTTTTGACTTACCGTAAAATCCTTTTCTCTTAAGCTCATTGACAGAGGCAGACTTCTTGATTAATATCAGTAGGGTTATACTGCCTCCTACAGGAGTAGGACACTAGGCAGAAAAAAAGTTCTGGCTACGCCTATGGGCAGTCCCAGAGGGTATACCTTTTTCACTTCCTGCTATAGGATGCCAGTTCTGTAAAAAAGCAGTGTCAGAGAAATCATACCAACCCAACTCAAAAAAACAGGGGTACTGCGTCTGTCAATGAGTTTAAGAGAAAAGGATTTTTACGGTAAGTCAAAAATCCAGTTTTCTGTCGCTCATTGACAAGACGCAGACTTCTTGATTAATATCAGTAGGGACATCCCAAAGCAGTGCCATAAATGAGGGGTGGGACAGCAGAAACAAATCCCCAAGGCTAAACATAGCCCAACAGGTAAAACAGGACTCATCGAGACCCATCTGAGAAACAGAAACCCTCAAGGGAGACTAAGGGCCCCCTTAAACAGCAGCCCGCAACTTTGCGGCAAAAAGAGGCATCCGCAGATGCCAGCACATCAACTTTATAAAACTTAGGAAAGGCGCGACCAGACGACCAGGTAGCCGCCTCGCCAACCTGAAGCACAGAAGCCGGATGGCGAAAAACCCCAGAAGGAATCAAGCGCCCGAGCAGAAAGTGCCTTCACAGGGAAAGGAGGAACCTGACCCTTATGGAACCATCCTGTACCACCGTCTGCCTGACCCATCTGGAAACAGTAGCAGCAGACGCAGGCAACCCTTCCCAGGGCCATCCGGGAGCACAAAAAAGGAATCTGACTTGAGAAAAAAAGGTCAATAGTTGCCAGGTACCCCCAAAATGCCCGAACCACAACCAAAGCATGTATGCAAGTCTTCGGATGTGTAGGCTGAGAACATAAGGAGGCAAATAAGACGACCTCATGAAAAGAAAAAAACGGAAACCACCTTTGGAAGGAAGGACGGTCCCGGACGAAGTATCCTGTATCCCTATGCACCATCAGAGAGGAAGAACGACAGGACAACGCCGTCAGTACCGACACCCTGCGCGCAGCAGCAATAGCCACAAAGAAAAAAGCCACCTTCAGGGACAAAGTCAGCAGGGGAATCCCCTGAAAATTTGCAAAGGGAGGGGTCTGAAGAACCGACATCACCAAGCAAGGTCCCAAGGTGGTAACGGAGGTCGCACCGGAGATAGCAGGTGTCGCACCACCTGGATGAAGCATGCACCAGGAAAAAAATGGCCAATAGCCTGAGGAATAATATTGCCAGGCCGAGACATGACCCTCGATATACGCAAGGCCAACCTTGAGAAACTCCCGGGGGAAAGAAGGCAAACAATCGAGCCACAGAGCAAGAGCTTGGGGGAACCCCAAAAGACGCACACCATGCAATATATGACTTCCACGTACGATAATCCATTGTTCTGGAAGTCGCTTTCCGTAGTGTTAGCAGAGTAGGGATGACTGAAGTAGACAATCCTCTTTTCTTCAACACCCGGCTATAAACAGCCAAGCAAACAAAGCCATCTACCGTAAAACAGGATGTAAGATTGGTCCCTGACAGCAGGTCCTCCCTGAGAGGAATTCCCCAGGGAGCGTCCGCGACCAGCCCAACCAGGTCAGCGCACCAAACGAGACCAGTCTGGAACTGCAAGAATGATCGGAATCCCTTCCACCTCTATCCCGCAAGCAGTCACAGTAGTAACCTGAGAGGAGTAAAAAGGCATACAGCAGCTGATACAGACCCCACGGGCCCACCAGCGCGTCAGCGGTGTCTACCTGAGAATCCCAGGAGCGGGTCACAATCCGCTGTACATCACTGTTGATCCGGGACGCCAACAGAGCCCCATCTGGAGTACCCCAACTTGGGCACAACTGGTGGAACACCTCCGGATGGAGAGACCATTCTCCTAGATCCAAGGTCCGTCGACCGAGGAAATCCACCAGCCCATTTCCCACTCTTGAAAAGGGAACAGCGGAGAAGGCTGGAACAAGCGTTCCGCCCATCGGAGGATGTCGGCCACTTCCAAGGCCGCAGGAGCAATCAAGGTACCCCCTCAGCAATTAACACAAGCCACGGCCGTGGCATAGACCGATTGAAAGCGCACTGGACAATCCCAAAGACGAGCGGTCCAGCGAAACAGGCAAGCCTGATCGCTCCCAGTGCCATCACAGAAAGAGGCCAACCTGTACACTTCCAGGGACCAGATTTCCTTAACACAAAATCCACGAGAACCCCTCCTCACCCGGATAGACTGACATCCGTGGTAACATAGACCATAAATCGAAAAGGAGGGACTTCCCTGGAGAAGCATCAGGGGCTGAAGCCACCATATCAGTGACTCCCTAGGCACCAGGCTCAGCTGAATCGGATTTGTCCAAGGAAATGTGACTATTGTTCCACTCGAGAAGGGTGTCCTGCTGGAGGATTCTCATGTGGAATGACGAAAAAGGGCCGCCGTGAAGGACGACACCAGCAGTCCCAGAACACACATACCGGCCCAAAGGGATGACCATTTGCTGGGTAGCAACAGCCGATTGCAGTCCGAAGCTCATGGAGTGCGTGCGAAGGAAGAAACACCCTGGCTAAGGGCGCCGACAGTCCCCGCTGTCACAACAGCGCCAGAACCAGAGCCAACCACCTATGTGAAAACCTGAGGAGCAGAAGCGAGAACAAAGGGCAATGCCACAAATAGATAATGGGCCACTCCCACTTCAAAGCGCAGAAAAAATTGTGTCTTGCGCATAGAGGATGTAAAGGCAGGCATCATTGACGGCCATGGAGGCCAGAAAGGCCAATGCAGGGAGGCTACACCATGTGATGAATTCCGTCTTGAAACTTTGAACCAGCACAAACCAGTTCATCTCCTTAAGTCCAATATAGGACGCTGTCTTGAATCAAGGAGAGCCACGGGGCTGGGAACCGGCAAAGACGTTCCCCCACCCCAGATATGGGTGGGGGTATCCTTCAGGCCGAAGTGGCCATGTCTGCAGGTCTGGAGAGAATGAATTCTCGCTTTTCCAGACCAGGGTCGCTTGAAACCCCCCGAGGGTGCCTTGAAGGACTTTGCCCCTTCGACCGACCCAGAGGGACGAGAGAACTCCCTGTGTGCTGAAAGGAAGGGTCCCCACCAGTCACGGGGTCCACACCCTTAGTAGCCTTTGGGAGAAAGGTACTTTAACCCCCAGTGAGACTTGAAAAAAGTCAGCCAAGGAAGTCCAAAACAGACGATCCCCAGAGGGAAAGATCAGGGAAGCAAGCATCCAAGGCCAATCCGCAGACCAACACTTCAGCCACAACATGCACCAGAGGACCACTGCCCAAAAAGGACAAACAGCCCAGCATGGGAGCAGTGACCAATGCAGCAGCACAAACAACTGCAGCCCGTGCACCAGTTGGTCCAGCAGCTCTGAAACAGCAAGGGGGGAGCAGCCTCCCCTCCAGGTCACGGCGTAGTAGCATAGCCCATGCAGCCAATGTGTGTGACACCAGGGCACCCAGCAACACCAGTCTTAAGCAGGCCCTGCCAGAGAAAACACAGTGCGGGACATAGATCCCGCCCTCTGCTCCACCGGATCCGCACAGGATGGGGGAACCTCCACCGGGATCACAGCAGCTCCATACAGTCTGCATATCGGTGGATCCACCGTAGGTGGCACAGACCACTATGCAATGAGGGATTCTGCAAAAAAATAGCGTCTAGCACCCCCTCAGGCTGGGAGCAGTGTCAAAACCTCAGGAACGTTTTGGATGGTCCTACTCTTGTTTGAGCATATTGCCAAGTACGCAGGAAAAGGAAAAACCTTTGCTGCTCTGGAAGGCACGTGAGCGACAATGTAGCCTGCACCTCAGTCGCAGCCGCGTCCTCCATCTAACAGTATCACGCACAGACCCTAACAGTGCGTCCACCAGCGCCTAGGCTTGCGAGGCATCGAAGGCAAAAAGGGGACAGAAGACCCGACAGGGAGACCCGTGTCAGCAGCGACTGATGCAGACCCAGAGTCTGAGGCATCAGATGAGGAAGGGGTAGGCGGAGAGTGTTTATTAGCACCCTATCCTTTAAAGGCCACCCCCAGCCGGGACACGAATGAATCCAGGGCCACCGAAGTATATCTATAGCCAGCCGGGAGCCCGGCGGCCCTGCAGCCACCTCGAGGGGGTCAGGTAGGGGCTCAAGTTCAGCAGGGTCCATTTTACACTAAGGGGACCTGTTAGCAAAGTTGGAGACAAATTTTTTTTTTTTTTTTTTTTTTAAACGTCCCGCCCGTCTATAGCGCCCCCAAGTGGCTAGGCAGCGCGCACTAGAGACCCCCCCGCAAAGAGAGAGAGAGAGACCCCCAAGGCTCACCAACCCACAGCCAGATGCACCAGAAGACCCAGAGTGTCGCAGCAGCACGCTGCAGAGTATTGCACCCGGGTCTGGGGAGATCAGCAGCGATCCTACTGCAGAGCACTGCGCCTGGGTCTGGGGAGATCAACCGCGATCCTGCTGCAGAGTATTGCGCCCAGGTCTGGGGAGGGGCTCTGCACGCCTCCAGGAACTCCCATACAATGAACCCAAGCACTGACATATGAGCCGGGTGTACCAAGATGGCCGCCACCATGCAGAGCACATGTAGGCTACAAGAAAATGGCGGCCCCACGCGGTCGGCAGCGCCAAAGGGGACCCCCGGGGCCCCCCCTCGTGCCTACCCACGGATCGATCAGCAGATGGGCCTGAAAAACACAGGTAGCAACCCCCCCCCGCATGATCGTTCGGGCGTCACCGGCGGCGCACCCCCCCGCCCCCATCTGCGGCCTGTAACCCAGATTCAGCCCCCTGGAGTGACCTCCCAACAACCACACTAGTGAGGGGGGGAGGGGAGAGGGGGGGCAGATAGGTGGGGGTGCGTAACAGGACAGAGGGGAACCCAGGATTGTGGGGGTCCGACCATCCCAGGGAGGGGCCCGCGTCCACCCCAAAAACCATCAGGGGGAGAGGGGGGAACAGTTTACTCACCATACCGGAACAGAGCGAGCGCCACTCCAGACAAAACCAATCGCCTCCCAGTGGGGGGGATGCCGGCCAAAAGGGACGCTGCGACTCGGTCGCTGACCGGTCATATGCGACTCGTCGGGACGTTTAATCCGCGGGCCAGTTCCCGTCCAGTGGGACTATGTCGCAGCCGACCCAGCGTGGAGCTAGGGCCTGTACGCGCTCATAGTCCGGCTGGGGTGACCACTGGATCTCAACATGCAGCCCCTCGCCCAGATCCGGCATAATTGCTTGTAGATCTCACAGGAACAATCTGGAGAAAAAAACTAGCTAAAAAATTATCTAAAAAAAAAAAAAAAAAAAAAGTCTTGCCAGGACCAGAGATCCCAGCAAGGAACTTAGGTCCTTACTCCTGACTAGGCAGAAAAAAACTGGCATTCTATAGCAGGAAGTGAAAGGGTATACCCACTGGGACTGCCCATAGGCGTAGCCAGAACTTTATTTCTGCGTAGTGTCCTACTCCTGTAGGGGGCAGTATAACCCTACTGATATTAGGCAAGAGGTCTGCATCTGTCAATGAGCGACAGAGAAAATCCAATTTTCTCTTTCGTTCCTTGACGGACAGTGTTAAACATAGGAAATGGGAACAACCAAAAAATTCCTCAAGGGCTAAATAATAGCCAACCAGGCAAAAGGGGCTCAGCCAAACAGCAAAAGCCTACGTGAAAAAAAAAAAATACACCCTCAAAGAGGAGCAGGTCCTCTTAAACAGCAACCTGCAAAACCTTGCTGCCAAATGAAGCATCCGCAGATGCCAAAGCATTCACTTTATAAAACTTTGTAAAAGTGTGCACCGACGACCAGGTGGCCTCCTTGCAATTCTGCATCACTGATATCTGATGACAGAAGGCCCAGGAGGCACAAAGCACCCTAGTAAAGTGCGCCTTGACAGGGAAAAGAAGGAACCTGACCCCTGATGGAATAGGCCTGAACCACAGTCTGTCTGATTCATCTGGAAATGGTCACAGGGAGGAAGCAGACAACCTTTTTCGAGGTCCAACTGTGAGCACAAACAGAGTCTGACTTCGTGAAAGATTTTGCAGCTGCCAGGTACACCCTAATTGCCCGAACCACATCCAAGGCAATTTCCTTCGGATGTTTAGGCCTGGGACACAGGGAAGGTAACACAAAGTCTTCATTCAAATGAATGTCAGAAGCAACCTTTGGAAGGAACGACGGATAGGGACGAAGAACCACCTTATCCCTGTGAATCACCAGGTAAGATGAACAACAGGATAATGCCGCCGGTTCCGAAACCCTATGCGCAGAGGTAATAGCCACTAAAAAGGCCACCTTCTGGGACAATGTAAGCAAGGGAATCTCCCGAATATTTTCAAAAGGAGGCTTCTATAGAGCTGAAAGCACCAAATTAAGATCCCAAGGCGGCAACAGAGCCCACACTGGAGGAACTCCTTAGAGGGGTGGATGCTGTGTCTGTTAAACTCAAAGAAATTGATTTTTCGGTGAGTACAAAAATCCCATTTTCTCTTTAGTTCATCGACGGACACAGTGCTCCATATATAATACTATAGAGACGTCCAAAAAGCAGTGCCAAAAGCAAAATGAGGGGTGGGGAAAATAACCCAAGGTAAACACAAGAGCCCTAACCGGGTCACAGGAGCCCTATCTGAAATAAAAATTTAAAGAAAAACACCCCTCAAGAGGAAACAGCCCTTCCTAAACAGCAGCCTGCAAAACACTGCGGCCAAAGAAGCATCCGCAGAAGCCAAAAAATCTACTTTGTAGAATTTGGTTAAAGTATGCATAGACAACCAGTGGCTGCCTTGCAAATTTGAGATATTGACGCTTGACGACGGAAGCCCAAGAAGTACTCAACCCCGAGCAGAATGCGCCGTGACAGGGAAAGGAGGAACCAGACCTTTATTAGAATAGGCCTGAGTCACCGTCTTTCTGATCCATCTAAAGATGGTAGCCCATGGTAGCCGAAGAAGCGGTCAGCTTCTTTCCTTGGTCTTTGTAACCACAAAAAGCGAGTCTGACCTCCGCGAGGACTCCGTAGCTGCCAGATACACCCGAATCGCCAAAACCACATCCAAGGTTTGCAAATCAAATGGAAGTCAGAGACATCCTTAGGTAGGAACGATGGACAGGGACGAAGAACCCCATTATCTCCATGGACCACCAAATGACTACGACAGGATGCCGCCAGCTCTGACACCCTACGGGCCGATGTAACAGCCCCCAAGAATGCCACCTTCTAAGACAACGTAGGCAAGGGAATCTCTCCAATATTCTCAAATGGAGGTTTTTGGAGAACTGAAAGCACAAGTTTAAATCCAACAGTGAGAAAACAGACCGCACAGGCGGAACCACATGTCAAACTCCCTGAATGAATGTACGAACTGAGCATGGTTAGGGGTCACTGAAAGAAGATTGCAAGGGCAGACACCTGGCCCTTGATGGTACTTAAGGCCAACTTCTGCTCAACGCCCCGTTGAAAAAAAGGCCAACATCTGAGCCACAGAAAAGGAGTGAGGATGAACGCCAATCGTCTCACACCAAGAAATGTATGCATTCCACGTACGATGGTATATCTTGCTAGGAGTCGACTTCCTCGCCTTCAACATAGTAGGGAGCACTGATCCAGACAAACCTCTATCCCTCAGCACCTGGCTTTCAATAGATGAGCCATTAAAATCAGCGACTAAGCAGGATTGTAATAGATCAGCCTTTGGGACAACAAGTCCTCTCAGAGGTAGCCCCCAAGGGACGTTTATGGCCACCAGAATGATTGGGAGATCCTCACCCTCGATTCTTTGAATGAACCGCGGCTTGAGCCAAGGATGATGCTGGTCATACAGTGCCCCTAGGATGTCTGTGGCGTCGGCCAGAGGAACCCGTGACCTCTCCACGAACCTTGGTATCCTCCTGTGGAGCCAGACCTGCTGAAGGAGCTGCATACAGAACTGTGAAAACACAACTGTCTTGAAAGAAGACACCAACAGACTCAGAACCTGTATGCAAGTCAGGAGAGAAGACTGTCTGTGTGAAAGCAGCCGGCGAATCACGACCTATGGCTCCCGAATTTTGACCAGTAGAAGGACCACCCTTGGTCAACATTAAATCCAGAGTCAGACCCAGGTAATCCAATTTCCTGGATGGGAATAGGGGGGACCTTCGGTAGTTCGAACATCACACGAACCTTTGTAGGAATTATATCCACACAAGGAGACTCAGGGCCTAAACCCTAGAAAAGAATGAACTCTGCCCCCCTTCTTTGGTAACCCCAAGGATAATTTTGTGGACCCCCTCTTGACGCTCAAGGAGGAGGTCCACGAGGCCGGAAACCTGCAAAGATGTCGTTCCCCCCCCCCACCCCAGTTATGGGTGATGGCAAACCTTCATGCTGAAGGGGTCTTGTCTGCAGGTCCAGAAAAGCCAGCTCTAGGCTTACCAGACCAAGGTTGCTTGGAACCTCCCAGGGAAGACTTGAAAGATCCATTCCCCTTATCTGCAGTCCCAAGAGAATAAAATAATTTGCTATAAGCGGAGCAGGAGGGCCCACGTTTGCAAGGAGGCTCCTTCCCTTTCCTAGACTGTGGCAGGAAGGTACTCTCCCCCCCCCCCCCCCCCGAGACCCTTAATTATGTCATCCAGCGTAGCCCAAACAGGTGATCGCCTTGAAAGGGTAGATCAGGAACTGCTTTCTTGGAGGCTTGGCCAAGACTGGTCGCAATGCCGAACCAGCCATCGTAAACATGCTGCGTGCCACAGCCTCTGATTTCCTGTAAGTTGGGTCTTTAAAAGGATGGGGATTCCTCTACTGGAATCATGGTTGCTTTATTCAACCTGGAAACAGGAGGGTCCAGCTCAAAGGGATAACGTACTGAGAAACGTTTGGGGACCAAAAAGGTTTACTTTGGTTGCCCCTACTCAAAGATAAATCTGTCAAAATAAGGAAGATAAGGAAACACCTTAGCTGTACGAGGTAACTTGTGTGTACCAAAAAGAGACAGCCACATCCGTTGCCACATCAGCAACAGCCTCCATTTTTAAAGTCTCACGCACTGCAGCAATAAGTGTGTCCACCAGCGATTCCTCATTCTGTGGAGGAATCATCCTATCGGATGGGGCGGGGGACGTGATATCAAGTCCCACTGGACAGGCATTGTCCATGGCGGCACCAGGCTCAGAATCAGAGGAGACAGACTGAGCAGGAGGCGGGGGATGCTTCCTCCAGGGCCTTTGCTCAAATGCCACTTCCACCTGGGATACTAAGGACTGTAGGACCGCCGTCAGCGCAACAATGAGGAGCTGGGGTTCCGTAGGACTTTGCGCCTCCATGAGGGGGTCAATGAGGGAGATGTGATCCTAAGGCTCCAAAGGATAAGGGAGACCCCGCAACACAGTTTGGCCCTAATATGGATCCCCCACACTCAGGGAACCTATTAGCGGAGAGGGAGAGAGAGCGAGAGAGAAAATGTTCGCCGTGACATCACAGACTCCCCAAACATGGCTGCCGGCCGCACCGAACGCTCGGTACAGACTGTCAGGATCCTCCCTGTGCCCTCTGCACTGGGACCCCCAAGGTACTGTACACCACACTGCACATGGCAGGATATACAACGAGAGGACTCCACTGCGCCCTCTGCACTGGGACTCCCATGGATTTGTACTCCACACTGCAGAACATACACCCAGAGGACTCCACTGTGTCCTCTGCACTGGGACCCCCACCTTAATAAAGGTATTGCACCTCATACTGCCAGGGTAGGACCTTCACCACCCCATGGGACTGTACAGAGGGGGGATAGAGGGGAGACACCCAGGGGTCTCCGCTGTGCCCTTTGCACTGGGACCCCACCAGACTCCATGGATATTCACGGGGGGGGGGGGGGGGGACCAGCTCTACTGAGGAATTTTTAGGATGGGAGGAGGGAACCCGCAGGCAGGCCCGAACATCCCTGGAGGGTACCCGCATCCACCCCAAACTGCACAAAGTAGGAGAGGGGGGAAATGTACTTGCCACTCCATGGTGCGGGTCACTCCAGACATAACTCCTCCCACCGAAGTAGGGGAGCTGTTGGTCAAGGGGCCACTGCGACTTGGACCAGCGCCGGTCTTATTCATAGCCTCTGTCCGTGAGGCTATGTCGCGGCCGACCTAGCGCTTAGCTGCAGACTGAATGCGCTCGCTGGCTGGACTGGGGGGGACCACTGGATGTAGATTATTCAGCCCGTCACTCAGCCCGGTAGCGGATTGTAGATCTCCCCAGGGAAAAAGCAAAAAGATGCACGGGCCTCTCCTACAGCTCTGCTCTCTGCACAGGCTATGTACAGTGGAGTGATGCAGTCATCGCTGCTTTTACAAGGTAATAACTATGTTTCTAAAGGCATATAGTGCACACTAACTAAGTGAATTTTATATAATTTGAAGCTATGGTGGAATATACCTAAAGTAATTGGGAGTTCTTGTGCCCAGAGTTTACCTTAAAGCAGATAGGATAAAAGGAGGGCAGCATTGAGAATCATTCATTTTCTATAGAAAGGTTAAAGCACAATATTTTTTCCTTTTTATAGTGTGAATGTCAACGTTTATTTTAGTTTTAGTGAAATATAAACTACTACATGTAAAAGAAGTTCACAAATTTTCCTAAACCTCAGCCAGTAAATAAATGGCAGCTTTTTACGCTTATATTGTAAGCCAAATACTGTAGTAATCTACTTCGAGTTCAAGCACAAAGAAAATAATTTACACCCATGTAATTGCTATTTACTTGTCCTCAACAATAGTTGTAGTTCAGGAACGGGTGTGTGAAGGCATTAATTATCTATATTAAAATCTACTGTCAAACAGCAACATAACTAAAGTAATTCTTAAAGACAAAAAGCATATCTCTACATTAGGCTACACACATTCAGGTTTTCGTTACATTTAAAAATGTATGTAAACCCTATAATGAACATTTTTATCTGGTGCCTTTAGTTTGGTAAATATACCATTGTAAGGTGTTACTTATAGATCTGTTCTGTAAGTGCAAAATATACATGTTGATCCAGGCAGAAAACCATTTGGCTCCCAAGTTCCTGTAGTATTCAGTGTTATCAGCCCTGCCCAGTAGAATGCTGAACTTCAGAACACCTACTTTATGGAGACGTGGAGCTCTGTATTCCAAACACACATTCTCTCTAAATCTGACCACACCCACACACTACCATTAAAGTGCTAATAAGTCCTGGCATACAGTATGCCCACTGAAATGAGTAGCATCAGGTGATGCACAGTGATAATGAAAATCCTCCTACATTAGTTGTACCTTTTTAAACATCTGTGGCGAAGACAAGGCTGCAGATACAGCAGGTGACGCCTTCTCCAAGGGTTGGGGGTAGGGGGCATTGTTTCTGGTAGGCGGGTCAGAGAATGGGATATTCATGGGGTCGGTCCTCAGCCCTCCTTCACAGCACAATCTCCCCCTTTATGTCGGTGTGCACAGTCCTACTTTACATCACAGTTACCCCTTTAAAGCAGTCCCAGTGTGTCCGCAGAGCCCCCTTACATCAAAGCCCTCTTTTATATTAGAGTGCCACTTAACAGTGCAGACCCCTTTACATCACAGTGCCCATCACATTAATTTAACGGAACTGCTATGTAAAGGGGGCACTGTGATGTAAAGGGGACACTGATATAAAGGATACTGCAATGATTACAGTGCCTCTTTACATTGCAGTCCCCTTTATATTACAATGCCCCTAGCAATCACAGCCTCCTCCATCAAAGTGCCCCTGCAGTCTGCCTCCCTTTCCTTTTCAACATCCACATTCCAATCTCTGCCTCCCCTGCACAGGACTCCTACCTTTGACAGGGCAGGGGCTGTTATCAGTCTGTGTGTCCTCTCCCAGCTAATCCGCCTGCCTCGTTGACGAGGTCATCCTATCAGCAGGGCGGGGGGCGGGAGGAGCTCTCCATTCCGATCTGCAGCTCCTCCTGCCCTGCTAATTAATAGGATGACATCGTTGGGTGGGTGGAGGAGGCCAAAGAGGACACACATGCATGACCGCACAGCAGGAGGTAAGTAGCGACCGCGGTCTGTAATAGCCCTGTATGGACTGTGGTCAACGCGCATCTGCTGCTGTGCAGTCATGCCTGTGTATCATCAACAGGCCACGCACCCGGAACCGGTGCATGGCCAGGGAGTTGGGGACCCTTGCTATAGAAGGTTATGCTTTGCTTGTTTTTAATTTTAGGGGCTTACAACAACTTTAAGATTAAGGTCAGAAAAGTTTCCTCAATGCAGTGTCAGGGTCAACCTGATTTGTTATAAATGACTGAATGGATGGATGTGTCTCCTATTTCCTTAGTCGTCCAGTAGAGGACATAGGAGCTTTAACTATGGAATGTTTAAAAGCACACAGAAAAACTCCAAAAGGCCCACATAAATAGGTCAAGAAGAGATTAACAGGCTCAGAGAGCAGCTTGCAATACCTTACAATTGAAATTAGCACTAGAGGAGGCCTGAACATCTACCTGGAAGAATGTACACATGTAAAGAGAAGACCAGGTGACAGCCCTGCAAATCTGAAAAACAGAAGCTTAAAGCTAAAGAAGCTCCAAGGACCAGGCCTGTTGGTTCCACCCTGCAAGAATGTTGAATTGCAATGATCTTGAAAGAAACATATATTTGGGCATACAAAACTGCCTCAAAGGATTGCCACTGGGTCAGAAGAACCTAGGCACCAGAACAGAGAGAAAAGTTTGGCCCATGGCATCATGAACTAACCTGGACAAGGTCAAATCCAATGTCAGGCCTAGGTACTTTAATCAGTGCATCGGTTTCAGCAATGACTTCTGAAGGTGGAGGATCCAACAGAGTCTCTGCAGACTTCTGCACTGTCTAGCTGTCAGGGAGAGGAAGTATAAACAGTGCAGTGCATATACAATATGAGTGGTGAAACAGTATGCAAAGGGCGGGGGGGGGGGGGAGAGAAGAGACAGAACTAGTGATCTCTGCATTTAGGGAGAGGAGGGACTAGTTCTTTAGCAAGTGATCAAGTGAGGGCTTGACAAATTTTCTTTCAATCTAGAAGCCAGTTTTTTTTTTTTTTTAACTAACAGGGCTTTTTTTGACAATGGAGATGGCAAGCACTTTAGCGAATCCCTAGCAGGTCATGGTCATGGACAGGCCAAAGGGGGGAAGGGTACTAAACTGGTAATTCTGATCCCCCACAGCAAAATGCAGCTTGTGTAAATGAGGAGGAAACATGGGAATGTGCAAGTAAGCATCCTGAATTTCCAGAAGGAGGCAATAACTGACCTGGCTGTGGAACTTTTAGTCCCAGAAGAAGAGACAGATAGTCTTCAGATCAGAAGGGACCAAACAATGGAGGGGCTGTGGACAGGTGGGTACCTTCCTCCATATCTGGTGGGAGTGCCCTCTGCTGCAGCCCTACGCTATCCATCACTGGGTGTCAAAATTGTCGCTCACTCCTCCTGCTCGTACTCCCCTACAATATCTGTTCTATGACACACGCTCTTCGATCAAACGTTACAAACGCAGTGTTATGCCCTTCCTGCTGAACGCCAAGTGCCTCATACCGAGGCACTGGCGAAGTTCTACCTGCCCCATGCTTTCTGAATGGAAGAGAGCGGTCAATCTGGTGATGGAGGCGAAACGTCGGGTTCTGACCTCGCAGGGTAGGCAGGAACACTTCAAGGATACTTGGATGGGGTGGATGTTCTACTCTGATGAGATCTCAGATGTGTAACAGCTGATTGCAGTCAGGTGCCGAGGCTCCTGGCCAAGCATCCTCTTCGCTAGGCTCCATAGCCCCCCCCCCCCCCCCCCCCAGGCCCCTCTTATCCTGTCTGTTCTATTCCCCCCTCTCTGTCTGTTTCTCTACACTGTTCTTTCCTACCCTTCCTGACCTTTGCTTTCCCTTTCTTTTCTTTTCCAAAGGCCTCTTGTTGCTGTTCTATGTAATATCCACTGTATTCTGGATGCCTGAATTTGCTGTTCCCTCTGGGTCTCCGTGGTGTCTGGCCGGCTTTCCGACTCCCCCTACGGGGACCTTCCCGGATGGTGGTGACAGACATAACGTATTGGGATTTTTTTCTTTGTTTGATGTTTGGCCAAATAGGCACACTCTTTCAATATGACAGTTTGTTTGACCCCCTGTAGATGCATAGGTTTCTCTCATGGCGTCCAGATTGATAGTTTTACCAATTGTGCCTTCTCTATGTATCTATTGTCTGCACTTTGCTTGCTCTTTTTGCTGTTTTGCATATAATTGTACTGTCTTGAATTTGTTAAATAAAGATTATTTAAAAAACAAAAAGAAGGGAGCAAACAAAGCCATCCATAACTTGGCGCCCAGCTACATCACTAATCTGGTCTCAAAATACCAACCAACTCGTTCTCTTTGTTCCTCCCAGGACCTCCTGCTCTCTAGCTCCCTTGTAACCACTTCCCATGCTCGCCTCCATGACTTCTCCCAAGCTTCTCCCATCCTCTGGAATGCTCTACCCCCATCTGTCCGACTATCTCCAACTTTGTCTACTTTCAGACGATCCCTGAAAACACATCTCTTCAGAGAAACCCATCTGGCAACCTCCTAACAACTGTACTCTTATTTTCTCCATCAGTCCATCCCCCACAGTTATTACCTCTTGTATCTCTTAACCGTCCCTCTTAGATTGCAAGCTCTAACGAGCAGGGTCCTCTGATTCCTACTGTATTAAAGTGTATTGTATTTGTACTGTCTACCCTCAAGTTGTAAAGTGCTGCGTAAACTGTCAGCGCTATATAAATACTATATAATAATAAATATTTGGTTTTGAAACTATGCACAGGATCGAGTAGAGCCCTGAGAGCATTACACGTTCAGAACTGGGGGGATCCACCCATTCTAACAGAGAGAGGCATATTTGACAGCATGAAATGAGGAGGAAGTAGAGTCCCAAACTCCAGCTGTCGCACATGAATCTGAACATATGAGGTTCCCTGGGACCAGAAAGGCAAAAAGGTTGATAGACCTCTACCAAACTCTGACAAGAGGGCTTCCAGCCAGACTTGGTTGGTTTGGAGGACCACATCTTCTAAAAAACATTTGTTCGAGATTTGGAATTGAATCTGGAGGCCTGAGGGGAAAAAGGGAATTTTTCCTGGTGTCAAGAATAGAAGCAAAAACCTGCTTTTTCTGGGGGTGTTGAGATGCTCAAGGGCTTCTTGCATGGAAGTTTTGCTGACCAGAATACTCTGTATATGGAAGGAGAAGGACATAACTGCCAAGGCAATGTAAGTGCTAGTTGGTGAACAGAGGGATATGTTAAAATGGAGCTAGGGTCCGAGGCCATACACATAGTTTGTAAAGCAAGGATCAAGGAAACTACCATGCAGATTTCATAATGGGGTGAGCCAAGAAAAAAAAGGGCATAAAAAAGGAAACATCTAACCTTTTTTCCACTTGGTCCTTGAACACAAGTGTTATTCTCCACACGGACCATTAGCATTAGAGTTGGCAGGGTCCACTATGAGGACTGTCCATTTTTACAGGATAATGCTGAGCAAAAATGTTTTAGAGGAGCCAATAGCTTTTCAGGGTGAAGTCAGTCAGTGTATAGGATGGGTTCTAACAGAAAGTGGCCTGGAAAATTCTTTGCAGGCTTGAGCAATTGTAGAGAACCTACATGGGAGACTGAGGTGAACAGGAGCCCTCCCCACCGGGAGAAGACAGTGATCATTGCTTGCAGCCTTAAGAGTCGCTTGCAATAGTCGCATGTGAAGTCCTGCAGACTGGTTGTACCAAGTTGATTGATCAACTGGAGTACATTCAGTCTTCCCAAACATGATCAGAATCTCAGCCGTATATGACCGGCTTAAGAAAGAACTGTTGAACTTGCCAGAAGTTTAGGGTCCTTGTAATGTCCTATGAGTTGAACAGACCGAAAAACATATTTTTTGTGTATAATACTAATAACCATTAGCCTCCTTGTCATAGAGGTGAACAAAGACAGATCTGTTTGAAGTCCAGCTTGGGTGGTGTTATTCACAGGATTATCAGGTGCACATAAAAAGGAAAAGTTTGAAAAAAAAATAAATAAAACTTATGCCGGCCATACATGGAACGTATTTCAGCTGGTTTAGCAGGGACTGGCTGATTTTCGAATCATGTATGGGCACTGTGGTTGAACAAAAAAGTCAACCTACCAATCGACTTCTGTACAACTGCCCTGTTGGATCTTCCCCCCACTAGATCAGAGCACTGCAAGCCAGCGCTTGACAAATTTGCTTTGAATCTAGGAGCCAGCTAAAAAAGTTAGATGCCATTTTTTTTTTTTTATTAACATAAAAACATTTGATTTATTTGGGGGTCGAGTGGCTGTCTCATTCGTATTGTTCAACCCGCAGGTGGAAAAAAAAAAAAAAACAGACTCATCTATGGGCTGCCTAATAAAGTGATTTAAGCTAAGGTCTGGTACACTGCAAACTATGCTTCGTTTTTGGGTTTAGATTCGCTTTAGGTCTGTTTTAAAAATAAATGTATGCAACATATTTCTACGATATTACTACGATGCAAAAAAATGAAATTTTAATGCAATAAAGATTCACTTCTTCTGAAGACTTTTTTATTATAAAAGCATAATTACAAAGTTAAAGATTGTAAAGCCAAATTTCCCCCCTCTATTTGTTTTGGTGACCATTGCAACTAAAGATTTTAGGACAGTCACAAAAACAGGAGGGAAGAGAAAATCCTTTCACATTCTTAGGACAAATCCTTAGGATGGAAATTATTTTCACTTTGAAGTGATTTCCTATCATCTTATGACTCTAGGACAGGAAGTGAACAAAAAAGTCAGTGGTACTGAGCAAAAAACATGGGGGCTGTATCCCTTACCTACACAGACCATATGGTTCTGCAAAAATCAGTTAGGATATACAGAACTGTGTCCTGTTGTAATGTCTGCTTTGTCTGGGTATTTATATAAAGACAATCTGTCTAAAATGTCAGGCAATTGTTCCCAGGAAGAAAGCTTGCTGAATGCCTACTAAAAAAAAAAAAATCAGACAAACAATTTAGAGAGTAGAGAAAAAAAAAAAAAAAGTATCATCACTGATCTGATTTCAGTAAGCTTGAAATGGGTCACTGCTACTTTAACGTCTTCATGGAAAATTTTCTGCTAGCTTTTATTTTACACAAACATAACTCCTCTATTCACATTATATACTGTATAATTACGAGGTCTGAGCATGTTGCACACATAATGAACGATGATGGGAGGATGGTTACAAAGGACACAGAGAAGACAACCGTGGTTAATGCTTGCTTCTCTTCAGTCTTTACACAAGAAAAGGAGGGGTACGCTGATCATGACTGTATGGTTAGCAGTACTTCACTGGACTTGTCGCTATGGCTAACAAAGGGTGAAATCAGTGAAAGACTGGATAAAATTAACACAAGTAAATCACCAGGCCTAGATGGCGTACATCCGAGAGTACTTAAAGAACTCAGTAATGTTATATCTCGACCACTGTTCCTGATCTTTGCAGACAGTATTTTGACATTAACTGTACCAGGTGACTGGAGGAAAGCGAACGTGATACCAATATTCAAAAAAGGGCAGAGGCATGTCCCGGGAAATTATAGGCCGGTCAGCCTGACGTCAATAGTATGTAAACTTCTGGAGGGGATGATAAGGGACTATATCCAAGAGTTTGCTAAAGTGAACAACATCATCAGTAGTAATCAGCACGGGTTTACAAAAGGGCGTTCTTGCCAAACCAATGTTAACATTCTACGAGGAGGTGAGCTGTGAGCTAGACAGTGGGAGACCTGTGGATGAGGTGTACCTGGATTTTGCTAAGGCGTTTGATACCGTTCCCCACAAATGCTTAATTTATAAAATAAGGTCTGCAGGCATCGACCACAAGGTTTGCTCTTGGATACAAAACTGGTTAAAGGAGCGTGTCCAAAGGGTGGTAATAAATAACGCGGACCCAGACTGGTCTGGGGTGGTAAGTGGGGGGGGTCCCCCAAGGCTCAGTCCTTGGAAAAACTTTGTTCAATTTATTCATAAATGCATTGAGGACGGGATCACGGGATCATTCGCTCAATCTCAGTTTTTGCAGATGACACAAAATTAAGTAGGGCAATAACTTCACATTGTGAGGCAGAAATCTTACAGAATGACCTGAACAAAATAAGAGAGCGGGCACCTACATGGCAAATGAGGTTTAATGTGGAAAAGTGTAAGGTATTGCACTTGGGGACTAAAAACCAATACACTTTGGGGGGGGGGGGGGGACCCCTCGGGGAATAAAAAAATGGAGAAAGATCTGGGAGTCTTAGTGGAAGATAGACTTAGCAATAGCATGCAATGTCAAGCTGCAGCTGCAAAAGCCGGCAGAATATTGAGCCGGCAACTAATGCATGAGGACACGAGGCCATACAACGCGATTAGAGGAGAAGAGATTCAACCTTAGGCTACGCAGGGGGCTTTTTACAGTAAGGGCTACAAGATTGTGTAATTCTCTACCACAAGTGGCAGTAACTGCAGGCACTATTGCTACTTTTAAAAGACTCTTGAACATACATTTCAAGGATCAAAACATTCAGGGGTATGTGAAATAATTCACACACACCTACACAGATTGAACTGGATGGACTATCGTCTTTATTCAACCTCAACTACTATGTAACTATAAAAAAAAAAAAAAGGCTACAATTTATTAGGCAATCAACAAAACCTGGCATGTTACAGAAAAAGCAAGGTAGGGAATGCAGAGGTGTAGCTAGTAAGAGTGTGAAGGAAAGCAGGTCTTAATGGTATGACAGCACGCAATATGGGCAAGAGAGCACTTCTGAAGAGTAAGACAGTAATTGAAGGAAAGCAGTCCTGGAGAGTATAACAGTGCATGACAGTGACAATATGTGCAGGAAAGCAGTCCCTGAAGTATGACAGTGGGAAGTATGTGAATAAAAGCAGTCCTTGAGGTATAATAGTAGACAGGAGAGTGGTCCTGGAGGGTGTAAAATGGGTCAGAATGTGCAGGAGAGCAGACTAGGAGGATTTAACAGATGACATTATGTGAAGGAGAGGAGTGCAGATGATGTAAAGGTGAACATTATGTGCAGAAGAGGATTATGTTATGGTAGATGTAATGTTTGGGAGGAGGGTATAAAAGTTTAGGAGGACATATTAACAGTTTTGTTTTACTGTTGCAACATGTTCTGGAGACAGAGGTCCTTTAGAACTGTCACCTCCTCTATGTCTATCATATACAGATCAGGAACAGGATCTCCTAGACTTGCATCTGAGCTGGCTCACTACACTAGAATACTAAAGCAGCCTTTTTCAACCAGGGTGCCTTGGCAAGATGCCTAAAAATGGATCAAAAATTGTATACAAGCCATCAGGTGGATCAAGCTTGCCCTTTAGTTACACAGAGCGAGAAGTTTTCATTATACAATATTATGATTAGACACTGGCATCCTAACAACCAATGATGTCATCAGTTGCTAAGGAGGTCTGTTGCCTCCACAGCATCTTCGTTGACCCTTCTCTGTTCCTCTCCCTCAGCACTGGGGTCACATTAGCTGACTGATGGAGAGAAATTGAGGGAGAAGAGAAACATTGGAATACTAGTCAGTAGCAGTGTGAAAAAGTGTATTTGCTTTGGATGAATAAATCACCTCTAATGTTTGGTGTTCTACGTGTGGATGTTGCTGCATTCCATAAAACTAAACTATTCAAATAGCTTTTTACATTTTAGAATGGAGTGTCTTAAGACTATCCATAATTTTAAAAGGGTGCCTTGACTGAAAAAAAGGTTGAGAAACACTGCATTAAAGCACTGAGAATTTGCAGAATTATTATTTTTTTTTTTTTAAAACAAACGTTTGATTTCTGTGCAAAAAAAGAAGCAATACAGGTATGGCATCTTTCACACGGGCGTTCCGTATGTCCGTATATCACCCCATCCCTTTGCGGATGATATACGGACATAATGCATGTCAATGGGATTGCGGATGTCAGCGGATGACCGGAACAGAACCCTATTTTTATTCCGCTTAAAAAAACAGAAAGGACGCAAAATCGGATGTCAGCGGTGTCATCCGCTGACATCCGCAATCCCATAAACATACATTATGTCCGTATATCATCCGCAAACGGATGGGATGATATGCGGTCATACGGACCAGATGACACAAGTGTCATCCGTGTCCGTAAAAAAAAAAAGTGACTGAACGGACGACAAAACGGAGCGCCCGTGTGAAAGAAGTCTAAAGCATGAACAAACATAACAGAAGCATACTCATAAGCAGGGTGCAAATCAACAAAATTATAACACAACCAATCAAAACATGTAAATACATGGGCAACCAGGAGGTACTAGGGGGAGCAAGTGTCGGAGGCCTGGAGCCATCTGTCCCAAATTTTATGGTAACGATGGGGACATCTCCTGTTGGCATAAATAACCTTCTTATATGGCAGGGATTGGTTAACATCTGTTATTCACATTGCAAGGGTGGGGTACAAGGGTTGAATCCATGTGCGTGCAATTAGCTTTTAACCAATTTCTGGCGCTAAACAACCTTTCATCTAAGAATTTAACGGTACTCTGGTCCATATCTTCATCCGGGAAGATACCCATAAGACAGAGCTTGGGATCTAGTGTAGCAGGCATGCTCATGTGGTCATGTAGGAATTGTATCACCTGCACCCAGAAACCTCTAATGCAAGGACAGTGCTAAAGTAGATGACCAAAAGTGCCTGGAGACAACGGGCACTTGGGGCAGGTGGAATCTCGGGAGGAGTCAATCCTAGCCAGTCAATCACCGGTGAGTGATATATACTTGAGTTAACCTGTCAGAGACTTTAGGAGAGACCAACGTGCAGGCTTCCAGAGCATCGCTCCATTCATTCTCATCTATGTCCACAACATCTACAGTCCAAGAAGGGCGAACACTATACGCCAGTTCAGTAGCCATCTTGGTAGTCAGTAGGTCGTACAAGAGGGATATGAGTTTGCGGGAGTTAGGGCCAGTGATAACGTCAAGAAGGTCAATGGTAGGTAACTTCGGGTACTGACCATCAAATTGGGCGCGTAAGGCATGTCTGAGCTGATAGTAACAAAAAAGGAAGTGAGCTGGTATTTGGAATTCCGCCTGTAGTTGCGTAAAGGTTTTGACCGAACCGGCCTGCAAGACATGGGAGAGGTGATAGATACCATGGGCCATCCACAGGCCAGGGTCGGGTAAGTGGAGTAACTCCGGGAGGAGTCTATTATACCATAAGGGAGTCAAGGCATGCAGCTGCAGACCACCTGTCCTGGAGAGGGACAAGTCCCAAATTTTCTTGTAATGAACCGAAAGGCCACCCCGTGTAGCAGTACCAGACTAACCACCCATCCCCCTTAGAATATCACAAAAAGGGTGTGAGCTCAGGGCTAACGTGGAGTGGCATGCTAAGGACAGGTATCTGCGACCATCGGTCTTGTCGAAATGAAATAGGTGGGATAGCTGAGTAGCCATATAGTACGCTCTAAAATCAGGTACTTCCAAGCCCCCCAATTTAGTAGGTTTCCGAGTAAGGCGCCAAGCCAGTTTGTGTCTACTCGTACCCCACATAAATGTTTTCAGTAGACGGTCAAGGATCGTAAAGTATTTATACAGGCTATAGGCAGGAGAGTGCCATAGGGCATAAAGAATTTTGGACAAAAGTATCATCTTGATTAGACCCACTCGGCCCATAACACCCAGGGGTAGTCTCGCCCAGGCCTGTGTTTTACTTTTGATAAGAGCATACAGGGGTTCAATATTAAGGGAGATGTAATCAGATAGGGATCTCATGACCTGCATTCCAAGATGCTTTATGGACGCAACTCGCATCAATGGAAGGGAAGCTTGATCTGCAGGGGGGGGGGGGGGGGGGACACATCCAAGGGTAGTATTTGGGACTTGTCCCAATTAAATCGTCAGGCCTGAAAACCTACCAAAGGCAGTAACGACTTTGAGCGCAGTCTGAAGAGAGGGGCCGGAGTCAGCAAGGAAGAGTATAATGTCGTCCGAGTATAGGCCAATCTTATCTTCGTGACTACCGCAGCAGAGTCCGTGAATGTCGGGATGATCTCTGATGGCAATAGCCAAGGAGTCAACAGAAAGGGCTTAGAGGAGGGGTGAAATCCAACACCCCTGACACGTACCCCATGACGTGCAACCGTTGGCCACTACCCGGGCTTTGGATTGATGATATAAAATATTCAGCCACTTAATAAAATTGGGCCCCAAGCCGAAGCGCCGAAGGCATTGCAATAGATATTGCCATTCTACAGAGTCAAAGGCCTTGGCTGCATCCAGGGCCACCAAGACCCTAGAGCCGACAAGGTCATGCATACCCTGAATTTTGGTAAACAGGCACCTCGTGTTACAGGCAGTGTTCTTCAAGGGCATGAACCCCGTTTGGTCTGGGTGAACGACCTCATGAATAACCTTATTAAAGACGAAGGGCTAAAATCTTGGCCAAGATTTTAATGTCACATTGTAGGAGGGAAATGGGACGGTAGGATTCAGGGTAGTGTGGATCCTTGCCCGATGTGGGGATTAAGACAATCAGCGCCTCACTCATGGAGGCCGGTAGATCCTCAAACATAACGTTATAAACCTCCAGCAGCTTGGGGGCCAATATGTCTAGATAGTGAAAAAAAACTCCACAGGGAGCCCATCGGAGCCCGCCTTAGCCCGTGCAAAACAAGAAATCACTTCTGAGACATCTACGGTTAGGGGGGCGTCCAGCAAGGAGACTTGATCAGCAGTCAAGGTGGGAAAAGTGATAGAGTCAAGCAGGCGCATCAGTTCTAATGAGGAGAATTGTACTCTAGAGGTATAGACATCCCTGAAGAAAGAGGCAAATTCGTCCGCCACCACGGCAGGATCCCCAGATGCGACTTGGAGGGATATAAACACTGGGGGTTTATCGTTCATATGCGCCAGGTAAGCAAGGAGTTTGCCTGCCTTCTCACCGTGTTCAAAGGCCTTTTGCTTACAGAAAAACAGCTTCCGGCTTGCGTGTTCCCGGCACATTTGCTCTACCGCCCAAGAGTGAAGGTTCAGGCAGGCAAGCAAGTCAGGAGATGGTGATTGAGCATATTGCTGCTCCAGGTCAGCCAACTGACCCTCTGCCTGGGAATACGCCAGCCTCGAATTCCTCTTAAATCTGAAAATGCATTCAGTTAAGATCAGTCCAGCATGCTTTTTAAAAGCCTCCCATACCGTCAAGGGGAGGCCGAGGGGTCATTGGTAGCGAAAAAGTGTGACCATTCGTCCCCAAGCTGGTCCAGGTCTGAAACCACCTTCAACCAAAAAGGGTTTAGGCCCCAGTGTCGTTGTGGGGGATCTACAAATGGGGCAGGTGTGACCCAATACGGAGCATGGTCCAAAAGAAAGCAGGGGCCAAAGCCCGCCTCCAGCAGCTGCGGTGATAGTGAACGGGACACCCAAATGAAATCTATTCTGGACATAGTAGAGTGGGTAGAGGAGAAGCAGGAATATGCACGAGTGGTAGGGTGAAGATGTCTCCATGTGTCCAGAAGGTCAACGTCATTAAGCAGTCGACAAAACCTAGTGTTGAGGTCAGGAGCGGCCGCCGATGACAAGGGACCCAGTCTGTCCAGGCCAGGATAGGAGACCATATTGAAGTCACCCAGCCATAGCGCAGGGACAGAGGAGAACCCGGCCATGAAATTCAGGCCCTCACTAAGGATGGAGGTACTGGGGGGGGGGGGGTATGTACCAGGCGAGGAGTAGTATAGCACGACCAGAGATCACCCCATGGACAAAAACAAACCTGCCCTGAGGATCCAAAGACACCTCCCGCGTCTCAAAGGGGACAGATTTAGAAATAAGTAGAGAGACACCCCTGGAATATGTAGAGTGGGGTTGCGTGGAAGGACCAGCCAATCCACGGGCGGCGCAAGGCCCCCCGCAGGTGACCTTTAGCATGGGTTTCAACCAAGGCTATGATATCCGCACGCTGGTCTTTTAGATAGGAGAAAACAACAGTGCGCTTGATCTTGTCACGCAGGCCACGCACGTTCAAGGTGAGTACTTTTAGATTAGACATGATGGCATAGAAGATTTGAAGTAAGGCGAGAGGAGCAGAAGGATCCCCACCCGCCACAGATATGTGTACATAAAGTATAATCCCAGGTACAGAAGTTAACACATGATTCGACCCAATACACACAGAAACAAAAGAAACATTGCACAGAACCCATATAGAAATCCCCTCCCAACCCACCAAGCGCCACATACACATGGAAGCATAGAACCCAAACAAAATAACAGAAAAATAAGGCACAAATGGAGAACTCCGGCAGGACCATAGGTACCAGAAAAGGTCAGAAGGTACCCGCCGGGGCACAGTGCTTGAAAAGGTGCAAGACACCCAAACAGGGGGATATCGGGGGCAAAAATTCACTGAAGAATGAGCACTGAAACAGGACCCGACAGTCAGCAGACTTGGCATCGTGGTATGCTGTGTGAGCCATAGAAGAATCCCGGTCACCAGGTATAAGAAGTTTTCATGTGCAGGGGAAACGGTCAAAAGGATTCAGGCATCCACCATAGCAGCAGAGAAGAGCAAGGGGTGTGCAAGCAGGAGGTAACAAATTGTTCAGAGTACCGTATGGGAGTAGCGAGGGAGCCATAAGGCCAAAGCAGCGCAGCCAGGTGGAAAACAAAAAAAAAAAAAAAACAACAGGTGCACAGTCAAAAGATGAACATGGGAAACAGGGGAAAAGCAGCCACGCAGTTACTCACTAGAGGCCAGGAGGGCACAGGGAGACCGGGCTACAGGGCAAGCGATCAAGCCAGGCTGCAGCAGCATCTGTATCTTCAAAGAAATGGACCCGATCCTCTCCCACAACTCTCAGGCGCGCAGGGTATAACATGGAGTATTTGATGTTGCGCACGCGGAGGCGTCTCTTATTATCCACGGAATGTTTGATGCAGCTTGCAAATCTGCCGAGTGAGCTATTGTTATACTCTAATGAGGGGGAGGAGGGTAAGCTTAGGGAAACATGAGGCCCATGATGGTATATATATGGTATATACACGCTTCTTGTTTTTCAGAGCCCACGGAGCTACCCCAATTAGGGAATACTTTATTCCTTTCTCTGGATAGCCCTCTTGTGTTCCCCCGAGGTCTTCGATCTTGCACTTGATCTCCTCTGGAATAAGGGGCGGGGCTCGACACCCCATCTTTTGGGACGACTCCTCTTACCCCTCTTTTGGGGGCTGGAGGTGCTCAGTCTGCACTTCCCTGGGCGTGAGTGTCAGAGTGCATCGGGTTATACGTGGAACCCCTGGTCACCAACAATCATCCCCAATCTCTTTTTTCATGTGGTGAGCATTTATTTTATATATTTGATGCAGTAGAGTAATGTTTCACAGTAGATATTTTTGTACTGTAATATCACGATGTTGTTATATGTGTAAACTCAATGCTACATTTTCTCTTTCTGTGATAGTCCACCCGGGACTGGCGATGGTCTTTGAAAAAGCCCATCCAAGGGCGAAACGCGTCAGACCTGTCCCAGGGCACATGTGAGATTTATCGGGCCTGTTGTACGAAATGTACTATGGAAAATGTTGTTCTCTTTTAAATGTTTGTCTATTTTATAGTGATGAATTGCAAATTTAATAAATTAGGTTTTTTCAATATGTGAAGTGATTGTGTCATGCTCACCCATCAGGAGCCTTCCTCAACATATCCACAAGTTTTATTCCCAGGTACCAGTATCCTTTGCCCTCAGAGGTAATGGATCAGAGTCCTTGGCTTTCTTATCTGTCTAATAGGATTGGAGGTCTCCTGTATGATTAAATCACACCCACTAAGACTACTTTTTCTTTCATATCAGCGTCTCTTATTATCCGTAAACTGGCTGCGCTGCTTCTGTACAGCAGCGGATAAGTCAGGAAAGGCCATTATGTAAGGATTGTCCAGGTGAATATTACCCTTTTCACGGGCCAGGTGAAGTATAGCATCCCTGTCCCGGTAATTGAGTAGTTTGGCAATGAAGACCAGCGGCGGGGCTCCCTGGGGAGGTTTCTTGGTGGGCATTCTGTGCGCCCTCTCAACCACAAAGGCCTGAGAAAAGGATGCAAGGCCGTAGGCATTAACCAGGAGGTTCTCCAGGAATGTAGCCGGGTTAGCGCCTTCGGATCCCTCAGGCAGGCCGATGAAGCAAAGATTATTGCGACGGGCACGATTTTCAAAATCATCTTGCTTGTAAAACAATTGGGCAATATCTCAGGACGCTTGCTCCACAGCGTTATGAACCGGGGGGAGCTCGTCCTCCACTTCCGTTACTCTACCGTGGAGATCCTGCATGTCCTGCCGCAGCAGAGATATATCCAGCTTGGTTGTGAGGGAGGTCTGGCATTGTGAAATAGCGTCCAGGATCTGGCAGTGTTCCACGGATGGCGTGGCCTGAGCAGGTGGAGAGGACGAGGCACCGCCATCTTGGGCCTGTGTGTCCACCTCCTGGTGGCGGAAACGATCCAGCTTGGTGGCCGCCTCTGAGGTCTTGCGCGGCAGAGACATGCTGTCCAGGCTCAGTAGGAGATCGGTGAATATCCACGGGTGGAAAGTAACGGGTGGCGAGAAGCAGGATCTGTATTAAATGTAAGCGCCGGGAGAGAACCGCTCACACAGGTCTGATCACATCGAACTTCAGGCCACGCCCCAGAATTTGCAGGTTTAGTTTGTAAAAAGGGGATCAGTGTTCACCAGTTTTCTACCACTCAGCATCCTGACAGAGAAGGCTATAGTCAGGAGAGGGATGGGTGCAATGTGGTGAGGTCTTGGGCCCCCAGGAGCCGAAGGTAAGCCTTGATGCAGTGGAGGTACTGTTTTAGTGATGTTTTACTGGCGAATGTGTTCCTGGGTTCAATTTAGTTTTTTCAACATTAAAACATGTTGATACGGGATACGGTTATTTCACCTAAAGAAACTGTCATCTGTTTAAAAAATGCATAATAATTGTCTGAGACACAGCTGCGGCACCATTGGCTCCAGTGGCTGTCAAAGTCAATTATCCAATCGAGAGAGAGGGACAGGGCCGAACCGCAGCTCTGTGTCTGAATGGAGACACGGAGCAACAGCTCGGCTTGGGTGCCCCCATAGCAAGCTGATTGCTGTGGGGGGGGGCACTCGACAGGGGGGAGGGGCAAGGAGCAGAAACTAGGGACCCGTAAAGAGGAGGCTCTGTGCTGCCCTGTGCCAAACAAACTGCACAGGGCAGGTAAGTAGAACAGGTTTGTTATTGAAGAAAAAAAAAAAAGACTTTTACAATCACTTTAACATTACAAATACAATATACAATGCACAATTAATTTGGAAAATATTATTGTAATCAGAACCAGGAAAGAAGAATTGCAAACCTAAAATGTAGTTATCTTTTAGAGTCAAACATAATCATGCGTGATCATTTAGCACAAACCATAAAATGCTAGCAATTGACTTGGTAGCTGAGACATTCAAGTGCAGGAATAAAAATATTTGGACTCTGTATGAGTTTGGCCTAAAAGATGACCATCATCATGTAGCATTAATCTAGGCCTAGGCCAGAATGGTATGTACCTGGTCCTTCAGCCTCCTGAGTAACTTAAATCATCTCCCAGGAGGCTGAAAAATTGGCATACAGTGCAGCCTGGGGACGGGTATAATGCATAATTAGAGCTGGCTGCCTACACCTGGAAGAGGCAGCCAGCAAGCTGAAGAGGACCAAGATGGCAGTGTGGGAACAACAGATCACAGAAGAACAAAGCTGGATTTGTATGTGCTCCAAAGGGCACTACAGAACTACAGGTAAAAGAAAGAAAAAAAAGGAAGGGGATTTGAAGTCGAATACTGCTTTAAGCTCAGGTTCCAGGTTTTCCATTAGCTACTGACTTGAAACAAATATACAAACTGCAATTTAGGCAAAATCACAACAGTCTTGGAAGTCAAAAAAAAAAAAAAGTCAGCAATGGGAACTCCTTCACTCCTCCTATCCTCCCAAGTTCACGTCTTTAAAGTGAATCTGTACTCCACTTAAAAAAAAACACTACACCACATCAAGCAGATAACACCAGATGCATTTACTAACCATAAATGCCTCTTTAGGAGAGATGGGCTCAGGCGTGCTCAGGATCCCAACAGAAAGCCGAATAAACTAATCAGAGTGGGGCATGTTCGGGATCCCACCTGCCTGATCTTGCCAGGAAGCAGACACTGCACACGGCTAATCACAGGCTGAGAGACATTACCTGATCTGTACAGCTGCAGCCCGGGAAATGTCTCACTGTCTGTGATTAGCCATGTGCAGTGTCGGCTTCCTGGCAAGATCAGGCAGGTGGGATCCCGAACATGCCCCACTCTGATTAGTTTATTACTGGGTCCTGACTTATCCGGCATTAATATAGATGAGTGGATGAGCCTCGCTACAAGATTTCACCTTGTGAGCCAGGATAAAATGGAAAATGTAAGGTTGGGTACACTACAGTTTTTTTTTTTTTTCGTGCAACCCAACGGGTTGCACACCAAAAAAAAACAAAAAAGACAAAAATCGGCTTCGGTCAGAGACGTTGCCCAAATGATCCGACATTAGTGCAGCGATCTCCACCGCTGAGCTGTTGTGTACAGACAGGGGGACCCCCCCCTGCCAGAACACTTGGATCAGCGATCTCTGCTGCTGGCTCATAGCGCTGATCGTGAGTCGGTCGGCTGCTGGTTTTCCAGCATGCACGACCGGCTTCTCTGTCAGACAAACAGAATTACACAGAAGCCAAATGTCTGACTTTTTTTTTTTTTAACTGACTGACGTCTCCCGACATTCAACCCATGTGTACCTGGCTTAAGGCTGTAGAAGAGCCTCAATCAGGCAGAAAAATCGGATTTTTGTAAGATCTTACCGTAAAATCCTTTTCTCTTAGCTCATTGACAGACGTAGTCCTCTTTGATTCACATCAATTGGGTTATGTTGTCTCCGCAGGAGTAGGACTAGGCAGAAAGAAAAAACGTTCTGGCTCCACCCTAGGGGCAGTCCCAGAGGGTATATCCTCCCTCTCTCTGCTACAGGAAATCAGTTCTGTTGTAAAGCAGTAACAGAGAATTTAACCCAACCCAACTCAATGATAGAGGGGCGGGTACTACGTCTGTCAATGAGCTAAGAGAAAAGGATTTTACGGTAAGATCTTACAAAAATCCGATTTTCTCTGTCGCTCATTGACAGACGTAGTCCTCTTTGATTCACATCAATTGGGACATCCAGAAGCAGTGCCAAAAATGAGGGGTGGGATTGACAGAAATCAAAATCCAATCTAGAAGGCCCAACCGGTGCCAACTAGAAGTTTTAAAGGCTCATTATAAACAAAGAATGAGACTCAAATAAAAATTTCCAACGGAAAAAAAACCCTCGAGGTAGACCACTGGTCTCCTCAAATTGCGGCCTGCAAAACCTTGCGGCCAAACGAGGCATCCGACGATGCCATTACATCAACCCTAAAAAAATATTTTTTCTAAAAAAAAATCTTGCCAGGACCAGAGATCCCAGCAAGGAACTTAGGTCCTTACTCCTGACTAGACAGAAAAAAACTGATTTCCTGTAGCAGAGAGAGGGAGGATATACCCTCTGGGACTGCCCCTAGGGTGGAGCCAGAACGTTTTTTCTTTCTGCCTAGTCCTACTCCTGCGGAGACAACATAACCCAATTGATGTGAATCAAAGAGGACTACGTCTGTCAATGAGCGACAGAGAAATATATTTTTAACTAGTAAGCGATGACAAAATCAATTGCTTTACTGTTCTACATTTAGAGGTAAACTAAATGCTATAAGACATATTTCTACTGTGTGTGATGGAGTTGAGCGATTTTAGACCAAAGCCCCTTCTCCCTAACTACTGGAAAGAGTAACCTAATTTTTTTGGAAATTTTTTCACCCATAGTCACTACACCAAAAGAAAAAAAGCACAAAAGAACATTAACCATTTTTTGGTCTTTAAATCACTCACCGATTGCCAGGCCAGACTTTCCATTATCATGTGTTCACAGCGCTCAAGGTGTTTGATCATATGTTTTGTTAGACTTGGTTCAGCTCTAATAAAGCTCTCAATTACTTTATAAAAGTCAAATGCTTTCTGCTCAAAGACATTAAGAATCCATGGAAAGGACACAGCTGTTTCTGCCTGGGACTGAGTCTGAAAGGAATTTCCTAGTAAGCAGAAAATAGAAAGTTAACAGATAGCGGTTCATCATATGTTGTAAATAGTTGTTTTTTTTTTATTATCTACTTTACACACAATTAAAAAAAAAGCCAAGTCAAAATAAAGTAACTTTATATCAAGCTAATTCATCCCAAAGATGTTCTATCGGGTTGAGGTCAGGACTCTGTGCAGGCCATTCAAGTACCTCCACCCCAAACCTGCTCATCCATGTCTTGGACTATGGACCTTGCTTTGTGCACTGGAAAAGGAAGGGGCCATCCCCAAAACTGTTCCCACAAAGTATGGAGCATTAAATGATCCGAAATGTCTCTGTATGCTGACACCTTAATAGTTTCCTTCACTGGAAATAAAGGGCCAAGCACAATCCCTAAACCCCCCCCCCCCCACACCATAATACCCCCTCCACCAAATGATTTGGAACAGTACACAAGCCTGGTCCATAAAGACGTGGATGGGCGAGTTTGGGGTGGAGGAACTTGACCTCAACCAAATAGAATACCTTTTGAATGAATTAGAGCGGAGACTGCGAGCCAGGCCTTCTCGTGCAACATCAGTGCCTGATCTCACATATCTGCTTCTGGAAGAATGGTCAAACATTCCCATAGAAATACTTAAAAACCTTGTGAACAGCCTTCCCAGGAGAGTTGAAGCGGTTATAGCTGCAAAGGGTGGGCCAACTCAATATTGAACCCTACGGACTAAGACTGGGCGCCTTAAAAGTTCATGTCCGCGTCCCAATATTTTATCTGGTTAGGCTAGTGTATCTTGTCAGATTAATTTTTTCAACAAGTGACAATTAATATATTCCGCTTCATTAGCTCCAAGCTTCAAGATTTATTGAAATTCTTCCTTCTGGATTCCTGCAGTTTAATAAATAGCTTCCTGGAAATAGTTTTCATAATGTGTAGATGCATTTGTCTATCGTATGGAGGAAACATTTTGCTTCAAGTGATTGTAAACCCCCACACATACCAAGTGAAGTGACTAGCCTCAGGTGACACACAGAGAAGAAACTAATTCTCCTATGTAGGCTGTACTTGTTAATAAGCAGACACCTCTTCTCTACAGCTATTAAAAGGGAAAAATGTACATAGAATTTCTGAGCTTCCAGAGGCAGGGGGCAGGGATCTAACATCACACACTGCACAGCTCTGAGAGGAGAGCTGAGAACACTTTGAGACCTGAGTGGAGGGAATATACACAACCCCTCTATGCAGGAAAACATGCACAGCTGGGGCTGTCAATCACTTGCTGTTTGCTAGAGCCCCCTTCCCCGGCCTCCTATCATTGCTTAAAGTCTGCACAACCTGTCAGAAATGACTCAACCAAATAGAAAGGAACCAGGCAGCAGTCAAAAATCACGCTAGGTGCTTGGAATTAAGGCACGTGTACACTATAGAAGAATAGGTTTTTTTTTTTTTTCATTTATCTTGTCAGAGGTTTACAACCACTTTCTCATTAGGAAAAGAAACTCTTATATGGAAATTCCATATTTTTAAAACGAATAAACATTAAGTACTGGGTGTGACGGACGTGGGTATCAGATCCCTGTCCTTCTCACTAACTCGTGACAAAGGAACAGCAGGCCAATCTCATCTCGTGCTGTCACTTACGTAACAATGCCACTCTTAGCTGCACCCTGCACAATGATTTTCCAGTTTGCGGGACCACAATCTAGGTGCCAGCAGGCTGAGAGCAATTATCACTGGGGTAATTAAGCAATTACCCCTTTAAATGCCAGCATCCACGTTTTGGTCCGCGTTGGAGGAAGCTCGTAATTCTAGCAATAACAATTAGGATTTTAGAATAATCGTCTGTAACATACAGTCACCACAGACAGGTATGTTTATAGAATATATTCTATATCGTAGCACTCTTCAAGAGACAGGATCTTTGTTAGCTTGCATTAAGAGCTTAGGGACAAGGTTAACACTTTTCAAAATAAAGGTTTACATAATGAAAAGGTCAAAGTTGCTGGAAATAAAATATTTACAGAAAAGAGTGTTTCAAAGAAATAGAGACGTAATTCAGCAATAGAAAAAATAAGGTAGATCTGAGGAGGCAGAATACTTTTAGTCAATGTCCTGGGTGTTATCAGAGTTAAGTCAATGAGCCAGGTGTTAACAATTCTCAAACTTGACAGATGTCCTTAATTTGATGGTAAAAAGGAGAACTGTCCACTAGTTAGGGGTCTCCCTTTTTATCTGGGATCAAAGGGGTGTTAACCGATGCCCCTGACCAATAAAACGAAGTGGCCAAGGGCTCTCCTGGGTTTTTGACAGTATCAGGTCCCTCCTCTTCGGACACTTTTATACCACTATTCATATCTTCCAATATGTAACAGTTACATTCTTGAAACTGATGGATTATTGTTCAGCATTGAGTTTCGCATCCAGGAATACTAAACACGTAGTATCTCAGATAAACTTGTCACTCAAGGGAATATCTGACAGCTATCTTCCCTTCTATATGTGCTAGTGTGGTCATGTATGACCTTAATTCGTTCAGTATGAAATTTATCATCCAAATATAAACTTATAATTAATGGGTCATGTTCCTGTCTGAGTTTATGAATCATGTGTGTATTTATTTTGTTTTGAATAAATAGAAAGCTCTCAGATTGCCTTTTACAATCCCCATTAGTTCTGGGTATCCTTGATGGATTTGGTCGTTTTACGATAGGCCTGGACAGCAGAAACAAACATCCTGGCAGAACTCATTTAGCTGTTTACAGCTCTGCACAGGCCTAAGTGCTGGTTTCTGATGTCTCATAGTTGAAATAACAGCTCTTTTGAAGTGTAAAACCTATGGATTCCATGAATTAAAGGAGGAGGGGGAGAGGGGAGTAATCACTGCGCAACGTGTAATTGTTCTGCCAGACTGACATGGCTGACCTATAATAACTGAACAACATGGCCGCTTGCTAGAGCTTTTCATGTGTCCAGTACGGGACATCATTACACGGGGTGGATGACTCACACAAACGGTCATAAAATATGGATCCTAGGAACACTAGCAAAGTCAGACATTTCCAATTTTTTCCTTACCTCCGTAAGCAGCCATGACAACTTCGACAGCACAGGCCAGGAGACATGTATGAAAAATGTCATTATTCAATAGTTTGCTACAAAATAATGAAAATACATAGTGTTATTTGTTTAGAAAAGCAAATCATTTAAATCCTATTAAGTTGGAAATTCAACTAAACATTTTTCTCAAGGAAAAAAAAAAAAAAATCAATGTCAGGTTTTTCAGGCTGTCTGCATTTCTGCATTCCCTCTGGAAAGATTCCCCCTTACTTACTATTTCTTGACCGTGGCAACCAAAACCTGAAGTGAGAGGAAACCGCTCGTAGCTGAGCGAAGGAACAGAGATACCACTGACCCTCTAGCACTGTATACAAAGTACAAAAAGCAAAAAAGGGGGAGGGATAGATTTTGACCTCCCTCTAAATTCCTTATCCTGGGAGTACAGTACAGGGCTTGCATTCATAGACCATGTGTTGTACAGAGGTTACCCTTAGAGGATTGGACAATGGCAAAAAGTTTTGCTAGGATCACCCCTAGTGCATGCTTATATAACAACCCACTCCATAAGGTTGAGTTCACACTGGCATTAAAAGCAGGTGTTTGAGAGGAGTTAAAAATGCCCCTTTAAATGGCTATGCACAAGATACAATAGACCGCACATAGTGCTGTTCACACTATCAAAACATGAATCGTTAGCGTGATGTCGCTTCAAAATTAAAGCCTCATGTCAAGTCAGGAGGCGTTTGAAGCCTTTCAACACCTCCCATTCAAGTCTATGGTATTGCTTCGCAAATGCTCTAGTAGGCAGTTTCGGAGTGTTAAGATGAGCTTATTAACTGTAATGCAATAGGCGTTTGTGGAGCAGTTTTAACGCACCTTAACTCTCGCAAATGCTTCAGAACTACCCAAAGCACGTTTGGGGAGCATTTTTATCTCCTCATTAAAGGTTGTAAAACGCCTGTCTAACGCCGATACAAGGGAGTTTAACGCCCATACTAACGCTATACAGAGGCGGCTCTAGGCTTTTTGAGGCCTTAGGCAAAACTTAGACATGAGGCCCCACTCACGCCCATGATGGCAAAAATAATTAAAAATTCAAAAATGGATCCTTTCTTTCTTTGAACTCACCCAAATCCCTGAGCCTATCAGACCACCGTCACTACTGACACCTGGACAGCCTCGTTGCCAGGAGAAATCACAACACACGTGAGGGGCGGGGCTTCACCAACCAGTTAAATGGTAAAGGGGGGGGAGAAAGAGGGAGAGAGGGAGAAAGAGAGAAGGAAGAGAGAGAAAGAAAGAGAGAGAGAGAGAGAGAGAGAGAGAGAGAGAGAGAGAGAGAGAGAGAGAGGAAGAGAGAGGAAGGAAGAAAGAGAGAGAGGAGAAGAGAGAGAGAGAGAGGAGAAGAGAGAGAGGAAGAGAGAGGGAAGAGAAGAGAGAGAGAAGAGAAGGGGTGGGGGAGAGAGGGGGTGGGAGGGGAGAGAGCGAGGAGGAGAGAAAGAGGTGGGGGAGAGGAGAAGGAGGGGGGGACGGGAAAGTGGGTAAAAGAGGAGAGGGGAAAGGGGGAGAGAGGAGAAGGGGTGGAAGAGAGAGAGGGGGAAGAGAGGTGGTGGGATAGGGGGGTAGAGAGGAGAGGGAAAGGGGGAGAGTGGAAAGGGAGGAGAGAGGGGAATGGAGGAGAGAGGAGAAGGGGAGGGAGGAGAGAGAGAGGGGTGGGAAAGGGGAGAGAGGGGACGGAAAGGGGAGAGAGGGGAGGGGAGAGAGGAGGAGAGAGAGGGCGGTAAAGAGGGGGAGAAAGGGGGTGGGGGAGAGAGGGGGATGGGGGAGGGAAGGAGGGAGAGAGAGAGAGGGGTGGTAAAGGGGGAGAGAGGGGGGGAAATGAGGTGATGGGAGAGATAAGGGGAGAGCGAGAAAGAGAGACAGAGGGGGTGGGAGGGGAGAGAGAGAGGAGGAGAGAGAGGGGGAGAGGGAAAGGGGGTGAGAGAGGAGAGGGGAAAGGGGAGGGGAAAGGGGGTGAGAGAGGAGAGGCAAAAGGATGGGGGAAGGGGGAGAGAGGAGAGGGAAAGGAGGTAATAGAGTAGAAGGGGGTGAGAGAGGAGAAGGGGTGGAAGAGAGAGAGGGGGAAGAGAATTATTAGGATAGGGGGAGAGAGGAAAGGGTAAGGGAGGAGAAAGGGGAATGGAGGGGAGGGAAAGGGGGGAGAGAGGAGAAGAGGTGGGAGAGAGAGAGAGGGGTGGGAAAGGGTGGGAGAGGGGAGGGAAAGGGGGGAGAGGGGAGAGAGGGAGGGGGGGAGAGTTGATGGGAGATATAAGGAGAGAGAAAGGGGAGAGAGAGAGAGGGGTGGGAGAGGGAAGGAGGGAGAGAGAGAGAGGTGGTAAAGAGGGGGGAAGTGAGGGGATGGGAGAGATAAGGGGAGAGAGAGAGGTGTGGGAGAGAGAGAGGGGGGAGAGAGAGATGGAGGGAGAGAGGGGGGAATAAAGAGAGAGGGGGAGAGAGAGGGTGTGAGAGAGAGATGGAGGGAGAGAGGGGGAATAAAGGGAGACAGGGGGAGAGAGAGGGTGGGAGTGGGGAGACAGAAGAAGGGTTTTCATTCTGCGCTCCTGTGTGTGATCAGGATAACCTGTGATGTCTCCGGGTGTGTGCGGGCTCCATGAGTCAGTCTGGTCACATGGAAGAGGAGGAGGTGTTTGCATACAATTTGCTTGGTGATGAACAGAGCAGTCATATGTTAGTGTGCAAAAAAATTGATCCTTTCTTTCTTTGGACTCACCCGAATCCCTGAGCTCATCAGACGCCGTCACTACTGGCACCTGGAAGCCTGGACAGCCTTGTTGCCGGGTGAAATTACAACACACGTGGGGGGGCGGGGCTTCACCTACCAGTCAACCCGGCAGCCTGCATCTGATTGATCTCTGGACCAACCAGTGAGATGGTTTCCTCCCCTGTCATCGCTGGGGGGGTCCTTTTAATGTGCATTGGAGCGGGCCGAGGGGCAGTGACTCACCCCAGTTCTCCCTACTTGCAGCCCGTGGTAGAAATGAGAGGGGGGGGGTAGTCCAGCTGGTGTTAGTGCAGAGTTCTGGCATGAGAAGTTTGGTCCCGCTCATCCACAGGCAGCGCCATTCTTCCCGATGCTGGGCTCTTCCTTTCCTCCTTCAGGCAAATTAGGCGGCTGCGAGGCCCCAGTGAGCGCGAGGCCTTTTGCGACCGCCTATTTTGCCTAATTAGAGAGCCGCCTCTGACGCTATAGGAGCGTTTGTTAAGCATTAGAAATTTTGTCAAATGTGAACAAGCCCTAAGACTCCAGTTTTTTTTTTTTTGTAAACAATAAAGACTGACCACAGGAAACAGAATGGAGGATCCAGTGTCCTGTACACCAATGTAAGGAATTTACAGGTAAGGAAAAATGTTTTTATATCTTAATCATACAGCACAGTCATAGTCCATGGATCACACCATATCAATAAACTGAGGGGTGGGCAACAACATAGCAAAAAGAATTGCCAACAGTGAAAAAATATATGAAGATCCTAAAAAAACAAAATTCTCATTGAGTAAAGGCAGTACACACAATAAGAAAAATCTGGCAATTTTTTTTTTCATCCAAAGAATTATCGGATGATTTTCATATAGTGTGTACACAACTTTCAACAGCTGATTCTGAATTTCCGTATGAAAATTCTCGAAGGGACAAACACCAAAATTTTTCTTGTATGGAAAAAAAACCTAACGATTTTTGTTTAACGTGTACCATTTTCGTACGATTTTTGGACAAAAAAAAAAAATCAAAAATGAAAGACTGCACATGATCAGAAACAATAAACAAAAAAAAAAAAAAAAAAAAGCCTTTAGCCCCTTTCACACAGGCTTTCCGATCCGGTCCGCCTGTCAGTGTTTTAGGCGGACCTGATCGGATGATCCATGCAGCCCTATGGAGCAGCGGGTGTCAGCAGGGACATCTCCGCTAATACCTGCTGCTCACTGATCTAATTCGGTCCGTGAAATCCAGACGGATGGAAACCCTAATTTTCCATCCATCTGAAGGATCGGATAAGATCAGATGAAAACAGACAGGCTGTCTGTTTTCATCCGATCTCCCATAGAGGAGAGCGAGGCTCTGACAGCTCCGTCTCTGCACAGTGAGTGGAGATGGAGCTGTCATGCGCCTGCTCAGCGGGGATCGGCAGATCGATCCCTGCTGAGCAAAACAGTGTCCGTCAGGCGCACCCCGCCCGTGTGAAAGGGGCCTTTTTGTACGAGAATTTTTGTGCAAATTTTCCTTCATCGGTCCTGATTTGCTGTTATAAAAACAATGAAAATCAGATGATTGTTCGCCCGATTATCTTTTAGTGTGTACATCACTTAAGGTGCTAGTTTTCAGTGAAAAAAAATGTATGCTTATACATAAATACCAAAGTGTAAGCAAATGTTCTACTGCAAAAACAAATACTAAAGGCCATTTTCACACTGATGCATTCAAAAAAGCTTTAATAAACAGTTTAAAAGCGCTTTTGCTGCCTTTTCTGGATTCCTGACTCCCAGCATTCACATGTGAAACTAGGGCATGTGGCCCAACAATGCAAAAAAAAAAAAAGCTGGCATGTTTATGAGTTTTGGTGAGTTTTCTATAGAAATTAATAGGAGGTGCATTTTTAAAAAATTAGTTGCAGAACATATCTTGATGTACTTGCCTTTGCTAATGATTCCCATCTCAGAACAATCCAGTTATAAATTAAGTCTGCCATGGGAATGACCCATTGTCATCACGTACATACCAGATTATGCATAAAGTAACTACTCGTTCAAACATCTGAAGTCAAATTGGTTCTATTGCACAGAACAACCAGAAAAATTGAAAAGCCTGTAAATTGCCTTCCATTATTTCCCACAAACCCCTGACACCACAAAATCCTAGGAAGTTTGTGCCAACATTGCTAGCTTCTTCAGCACTGCACTGGTTATGTGGTTATTCTAACATTACCAGACCTGGGGTCATGATCATTAAATCAGTGAGCAAGCTAGGGCAAGTAGGTAGCACAGGAAACGTCAATGCTGCAATCTCTTAATATTGATTTTACCTTTTGGTTATAGGTCACAGTTGTGAATATCAATATCTCAAATATTTTGTCAGGTCAAACAGTTTACGTGCAAGTATTTCTGCAACTGTGGTCTTGGTTTGGATGGAGTTCAATTACATTTCATAGGGAAATTTTCTAAATCTTCAAAAATCAGTAAGTGGGAAGGGATACAATATCACAAAGTGATTTGCTTTGAAAGAAAAAAAAAAAATCACCAATGAACTACTTTTTGACACAGCGGATATTAGATCTGCATATTGCAGGAAGTTTGATAGTAAGCAAGGAAGTAATGCTTGTCAAACAAAAACAAAGAAAAATTCCTGCAGGAAAACGCAGCAAAATCGCACCATAATATTACCACATTTTGCACTTGGCGGTCAAAACGTTCCTTTCCTGAACACGATTCTTCCGCGTTCAGAAGAGGGAGGTTGAACTTCCCCTAACCGCGAGTTTAGAAGCTGTAGTGTACATGAGCCCTAACAGTTCATATAAAAACTAAGGTTGAGGGTGAGCGGGTGCACTGGACACCTTTGCTGCCATTGTGATATTTGCTGGGTGTCCAGTGCACCCCTGTGCCTTTAAGGAGGGGTCTCCCTCCAGGCAAACCTGCCCTCAATCTATCCAATACTATATATGTTCGCCCACTATGGAGGCTCTCAAAATTTATAGCGTAAGGACTGCAGATAACACTGGGGTGCCTTGTCGTGGCCTCTGCAGCCTTCACAAGTATTTGCAAATATGTTCAAACTAAACCCCTGTTTTTAATGTGAACTGTTAAACAGGACAATTCGGTTTGTTGCAGGTTGGATGGTAAGTTGAGCTGGGAATTTTTTTTTCTTTGGTTTGACATGCGCTCTTTGCGGTTAAGGCCAGTTACAGGAAGGGGCAGTGCAGTTGCAGTTGCCGTTTCATTGTAACAAAGTAATGCTTGCTTTCAAAGTGAAAGTTCACCAAATCACCTATACAAAGCCCATTTAAGGCTACAGTAAATCATTAGAATTCAGGCTCCTTTATGAGAACTGAAATGAAATTATCTTAAGGTGTCACAGTATGAAATATGAAATATTAATCAAATTCACACCAGAGAGGTACAATGTGGTGCACCGTACAGACGCACAATAACGTGCGTTGTTTTTAGGGGCCCATTTATTTGAAATACAACCATCACAATGGACCCCACCCAAAAAAAACTCACTCCAACAGCATTTGCACCACGCGTTCAGTACCACACCCTTAAAAGAGATGTAAGGGGTTCCTTTTTTTTTTTTTTTTTTTTTTTTAAGATATATACTTACCCAAGTGGATACAGCATCAGTCAGAGGCTGCATCTGTCCCCGGCGCCTCTACACTGAGAAGCTGACAGCTCCGTGAGCAGAGAACTGCTGACTGTCAGTCACAGCTCTCTGCTCTGCCCCCTTCTCGCTCACTGCAGCGCTGGGCTGTGGCGAGGGCAGAGCAGCCGACTCAGTGGCTCGCTAAGATCCAGAGCTGGGTGACAGTCCAGGCACCTGGTGGATACCGACTTCCACTGTCCTGATGACGCAGTCCCTGGACTGACTGCTGTGAAGCCAGCAGAGAGCGGACTTAAGCCCGCTCTCTGCTGAAAACGAGTCATAGGAGTCCAGATCAAACTGCCCTCCGGTGATCCGTAGGAGATGTACAGCCAAACGAGCTTTGGCTGTACATCTCTCAAGTGAGGTGGCGGATGTCACATTTCGATTTAAACCATGATATTCAGGAATAGCATATTTACATGCTACTTTTCTTTCATTGCCCCCTGCTCAGATATGGAAGGTCCTAGAGTGTAATGATTTTTACTACATTTTTATAATCCCCAGACTCTTTCTTCACTCTTTGCTTCAGATTTTGCTATTGTGCATCGCTTGATAATTTTTCCATACCAAAATGAAAGAAAATCACACAGAAAACATGTGGTAAGGGATAAGATCGTGGGGATATAGAAAACAGCGGTTGGTGCTTTGTTATACATGTGAACAAAAATAGCTTTGACCTGTATTGTGCCACCTACATTACCCCCATACTGTTACACAATGGAAAGGAGACGTTACAGACATGGGGCAGGAAGCAGACAACAGACTATAAAGAGTGTCCAAATTCCCTCATGATGTTTTTTATGATTATTTACTTTCAGTCTAAAAATATATTACAAAAAGCGGAAAAACAAACCTGAAGTTGTGTATAGACAAGCGTTCTTCTTCCTGAAAGGTAAAGACAAAAGAAAGTAGAAAATGCATTTTTTTTGTTGTTTTTTTGTAATAGATACTGATAAACAGCAAAAGGGCCTTAAAGAGCAACGTTTGTGAAGAAAAAAACATTCCACTCTGGGTGATCAATGTACATGGCAAGGATTTTAAACATTTGTTGCAGATTCCTAACTTTTTTTATTACAAAGCAATAACGGCTTGATTGTATGTGTTCATGTGCAAAATTAATGTGCATGGGAGAGATTTCATAATTCTCAAATAGCTGATGCACTTGCAGGGCTCCAATGAGGAAAATTGGCAAGGTCTGAATTCCTTTTGATCCGATTTCCCTTTTTAGGTATCTCACCAAAATTACATTTTTGCTGCAGGGGATGCCAAAAATGTGTCTCATCTTAGTGCAGACTTCTGGGAAAATCAGTAAGCTAATCACCCAAGCAAATAACATTTCTGGGGGAGGCCTTCTATAAACCATCTGTGTACACAACGCCTTAAGGTTGGCATTTTGCATTGCATTTTATAGAAGATTACAGTGCTGTAGATTGAAAAGGTAAGGTCATTTTTAACACCATTTTTAATTTACAAAATGACTTGTGTTGCAATTGTATACAAGATCTACACACTGCTCATTGAGACCTGATGTAATTGTTTAATAAAGGAACACTTTGAAAACACATCAGGTCTCAAGGGGGAAAATATCATGCAGGATATCTATACAGTACTTCTATGGAGTAATGTGTTAGGAATGAAAAGATGCCACATTGTTTGATGGAAATTATCAACCTACAGAGGGCTGAATTCAAAGACACCCTGAAAATCAAAGTGAAAAAAAATGATGCAGCAGGTTAGTCCATTTTCCTGAAATTTCATTGCAGCAACTGAAAAATGGTACTCAGCAGTGTGTATGGCCCCCATGAGCTTGTATGCATGCCTGACAACGTCAGGGCATGCTCCTAATGAGACAACTGATGGTGTTCTGGGGTATTTTCTCCCAGATCTGGACCAGGGCATCACTGAGCCTCTGAAGAGACTGAGGTGAAACCTGGTGGCGCCAGATAGACTGAAACATAATGTCCCAGAGGTGTCCTATTGGATTTAGGTCAGGCAAGCGTGGGGGCCATTCAATGGTATCAATTCCTTCATCCTCCAGGAACTGGCTGCATACTCTCGCCACATGAGGCCAAGCATTGTTGTGCGCCAGAAGAAACCCAGGACCCACTGAACCAGCGTAGGGTCTGACAATGGAACCAAGGATTTCATCCTGATATCAAATGGCAGTCAGGATGCCTTTGTCTAGCCTGTACAGGTCTGTGCATCCCTCCATGGATATGCCTCCCCAGACCATCACTGACCCATCACCAAACCGGTCATGCTGAATGATGTTACAGACAGCATACCATTCTCCGCGGCTTCTCCAGACCCTTTCACGTCTGTCACATGTGCTCAGGGTGAACCTGCTCTCATCTGTGAAAAGCACAGTGCGCCAGTGGCGGACCTGCCAATTCTGGTGTTCAATGCCAATCAAGCTCCATAGTGCTGGGCAGCCAGCACAGGGCCCATTAGAGGACGTCGGACCCTCAGGCCACCCTCATGAAGCCCGTTTCGGATTGTTTGGTCAGAGACATTCACACTAGTGGGCTGCTGTAGGTCATTTTGTAGGGCTCTGGCAAAGCTCATCCTATTCCTCCTTGCACAAAGGAGTAGATACCAGTCCTGCTGATGGGTTAAGGACTTTCTACGGCCCTGTCTAGCTCTCCTAGAGAACCTGCCTGTCTCTTGGAATATTCTCCATGCTCTTGAGACTGTTCTGGGAGACACAGCAAACCTTCTGGCATTGGAAAATATTGATGTGCCATCCTGGAGTTGGACTGTGCAACCTCTATAGAGTCCAGGTGTCCACTCATGCTTCCTATAGTGACACTGACCCTAGCCAAATGCAAAACTAGTGAAAAACAAATCAGAAAAAAAAAAAAAAGAGTAGGAAAAAAAATTAATTTGCCTCAACCTGTAAAACCATTCCTATTTTGGAGGTTGTCTTATTGTTGCCCATCTAGTGCACCTCTTTTCAATTTCATTAACACCGAAGCAGCTGAAACTTATTAACAACCCCCTCTGCTACTTAACTGACCAGATCAATATGCCAGGAGTTCAATTGACTTGATGCTTTTCTCTGATTAAAAAGGGTTCCTTTAATTTTTCGAGATTATATATATATATATATATATATATATATATATATACACACACATATACATATATATATATATATATATATACACACACACATATACATACACATATATATATATATATATATATATATATATATATATATATATATATATATATATATATATATATATATATTGTGACAGTGCAGTCAGCTGTGAGGGTGTATGTCCCCCAGGATATCTCCAATCCTGGGACCAGGTGTTAGGAATAGCCAGCACACTGATTGTGCAGGTGGATCTGGGCCTTTTAAACACAGACAGGACCAGGGTTCTGGGCTCCACCCTCCCAAGGAGTCCTGGCAAGCAAGGGAGAAGTGTGCATGTCTGCACGGTGCAGTCTGACAGAGCAGACGGAGGGCCAAAACCTGTGGGCCTGAGCAGCAAGGAAGCTGTAAAAGGAGAGTGTCAGGAAGGGTACAGAGTGTGTACCATACAGGGACACTGTTACCGGGTCAAGAGGACCGAGGTCAAAGCCTGAGGAGCAGTGCTGACCAGAGAGCCAGGTGGCTTGGTATTATTCGCTTATTATTTCTTTACTGCTGTGTAAAGTTGAAACCCCTGCGTGGGAAATCCTGGATGGACTGTTTTCCTTTTCTTTAATAAAAGTGGGCCAACAAGCCCTTGAAAGGCACAACTGGAGTGGACTCAGCTCACTGGTAAGCTCTACATTTAAGCTAAAATAACCCCCAAATGTTACAATATATATATATATATATATATATATATATATATATATATATACACATACACACACACAGTGCATTGCGAAAGTATTCGGCCCCCTTGAACTTTTCGACCTTTAGCCACATTTCAGGCTTCAAACATAAAGATATAAAACTGTAATTTTTTTTGAAGAAAAAACAAGTGGGACACAATCATGAAGTGGAACGAAATTTATTGGATATTTCAAACTTTTTTAACAAATAAAAAACTGAAAAATTGGGCGTGCAAAATTATTCAGCCCCCTTAAGTTAATACTTTGTAGCGCCACCTTTTGCTGCGATTACAGCTGTAAGTCGCTTGGGGTATGTCTCTATCAGTTTTGCACATCGAGAGACTGAGCTTTTTGCCCATTCCTCCTTGCAAAACAGCTTGAGCTCAGTGAGGTTGGATGGAGAGCGTTTGTGAACAGCAGTTTTCAGTTCTTTCCACAGATTCTCGATTGGATTCAGGTCTGGACTTTGACTTGGCCATTCTAACACCTGGATATGTTTATTTGTGAACCATTCCATTGTAGATTGTACATGTTTTGGATCATTGTCTTGTTGGAAGACAAATCTTCGTCCCAGTCTCAGGTCTTTTGCAGACTCCATCAGGTTTTCTTCCAGAATGGTCCTGTATTTGGCTCTATCCATCTTTCCATCAATTTTAACCATCTTCCCTGTCCCTGCTGAAGAAAAGCAGGCCCAAACCATGATGCTGCCACCACCATGTTTGACGGTGGGGATGGTGTGTTCAGGGTGATGAGCTGTGTTGCTTTTACGCCAAACATAACGTTTTGCATTGTTGCCAAAAAGTTCGATTTTGGTTTCATCTGACCAGACCACCTTCTTCCACATGTTTGGTGCGTCTCCCAGGTGGCTTGTGGCAAACTTTAAACTACACTTTTTATGGATATCTTTAAGAAATGGCTTTCTTCTTGCCACTCTTCCATAAAGGCCAGATTTGTGCAATATACGACTGATTGTTGTCCTATGGACAGAGTCTCCCACCTCAGCTGTAGATCTCTGCAGTTCATCCAGAGTGATCATGGGCCTCTTGGCTGCATCTCTGATCAGTCTTCTCCTTGTATGAGCTTAAAGTTTAGAGGGATAGCCAGGTCTTCGTAGATTTGCAGTGGTCTGATACTCCTTCCATTTCAATATTATCGCTTGCACAGTGCTCCTTGGGATGTTTAAAGCTTGGGAAATCTTTTTGGATCCAAATCCAGCTTTAAACTGCTCCACAACAATATCTCGGACCTGCCTGGTGTGTTCCTTGTTCTTCATGATGCTCTCTGCGCTTTAAACGGACCTCTGAGAATATCACAGTGCAGGTGCATTTATACGGAGACTTGATTACACACAGGTGGATTCTATTTATCATCATTAGTCATTTAGGTCAACATTTGATCATTCAGAGATCCTCACTGAACTTCTGGAGAGAGTTTGCTGCACTGAAAGTAAAGGGGCTCCCTGCTGCTCCTTCATTACATGCGATCTCCTGTGCGGATGCAAATTCAGCCATACACTTTGTATGGCTGAAATTCGCACTGCACCCGCACCAAAAACGCACAGGAGGCATTTTTTCAGCCGCATCAGGATCGGATCGCACAGTGGTTCACACTTGTGCGATCCGATCCTGTGCGAACTGTCAGATCGCACTGCGATATGCGATCAAACTGGGGGGGTCGTTAACATTTAATTGACACCCCAGCGCATCGCATATGGCAGTGTGAACTGCCTCTCGTGCGGATGCGATGCGGGAACAGGCTGCGAATTCGCAGCCTTCCCGCATCGCACAAGTGTGAACCGGCCCTCAAAGCTGATTTTATACTACAAGGAATCTTCCAAGAGATCAATCTACATCTACTGGACAAACACCTTTCATATCTCAGATATTGTCCATTCTACATTTTCATTAAAAAAGTCAACCTACTACATTGTTAGTAGGTTGCCTTTCTGATGAACTTGGTTCATTGGGCAAACTAGACAAATCTCCCTGAGAACTCCCCAGGTCTAAATCGATCTCCCAAACTTTTGCTGCAATACTCAATTCACATGTAGCGGGGTTAAACATGCCTAAAGACACTGTTTGATATGTGGGAAGGAACTAGGCTCCCTCTAGTGGTAGCTGCATGGAATTTCCTGGGCTGTGACTTCTTTTTCACAAGATGAAGAAACTACATCTCCCAGGCTGCTTTGCAAGATCCAGGAACTAGGCTCCCTCTAGTGGTAGCTGCATGGAATTTCCCAGGCTGTGACTTCCTTTTCACAAGATGAAGAAACTACATCTCCCAGGCTGCTTTGCAAGATCCAGGAACTAGGCTCCCTCTAGTGGTAGCTGCATGGAATTTCCCGGGCTGTGACTTCCTTTTCACAAGATGAAGAAACTACATCTCCCAGGCTGCTTTGCAAGATCCAGGGTGCACGGCTGCACCGCACGGCACTATGGGGGAGGTTATTTAAAGGGGAGAGAAGCGCGCGAAGGGGGGGGGCCTTTCTGCGCTGGACTCTGAGGAACCAGCGAGCGAGAGTGAAGGACTGACACTGGATATTGGGCCAGAGCCTTTTAGCCTGGAGGGACGACGTGGAACCGTCCCATCTCAAGCACGAGGCACATTCCTGGAGGTCATACTGCTGTTTGCCGAGACCGGAAGTCATCCGCCAGAAGGACCCCGCGCGGCTGGCATATAGCCAAAGGACTGAGACCGCAGTGGAAGCGCGCGAAGGAGAAACTTCTGTTGGTGAGAGGGCACATGCCCAATAACTGACTTTATCTGCTGAAGAGACAGTTTTATCTACAGATAGCGGTAGCGCAGTAGGAGGTGATAAAACCCCGGGGTTTATCACCATACTCTCTCAGGAGACTCATAGACAAACAATAAGGTCTGTAAAGGAGTCGCCAGAGGCTTATCTCTCTCGCAGAAGTTATTGCTCAGTTACGCAGACACCCTGCGGTGACAACTAACAGCTCGTTGTTTTTTCTTTCTTGATCTTTATTCCTAATCTGGATTACAAATGAGCTCTATTCAATAACCTTGCTAGCGAAGATCAACAAGAAAGAAGAGAACTCTGGGGGAGGGACTCAGATAGGCCCACCTACCTGGTACTGTGTCTAGCCTTAATGCAGGAGGAGTGTGGGGGTATTCTTTTACCTTTTTAAAGCTGTTTTAAATAACCTTTTATGGACTTGTATTGTATTGTATTGTATCTCCCCTATTCAATTTGATACATAGTAAACTAAGTTTGGTTAATTACAATCTTGTGCGTTGTTCCATTGTGTCACCCAGAAGGACTACTATTCAAGAAGGTAACAAGGTATTGTTGCATAGTGAAGTATTGTATTCCAACCTGTGTATCTATTTGATAGTCCAGTCCTATTCTGGGTCAGTTGTGCCTGAGGAGGGATCGAGCCAATTTGATTGGGTTGTTAGGCAGGGTGTAGACCCAATAATATAATCAGCAGCTCCTGCGGGGGTGGTGCTACACGTGGGGGCTCGTCCGGGATTTCTACAGTCCTGCAATACAACCCTCTCAGCCATAGAATTCCCTCCCACGCAGAAATGGATCCTGTCGCTGCTGCTGAGTGGTGCAAGGAAGAGAATGTCATAGTGGAAAATGGCCTGGTGGTTGAAATCAAGGGAGAAGCCTGGACTGAAGAAAAGCTCCTCCCTGTTTTGAGGGCACTATCCACAGACAGGAAATTTTGGGTGATTGACATGAAAACTGACACCACTGTCCCACACACGTATGCACTGTGTGAGTGGAGGAAGGGGGTCCCTGATTATTTCAACGGAAACAGTGTAAAAACTACTGACCAAACAGAACTTTTCCTGATACATCCAGGAGTTCCTATTGCGGGTCCCTCATCCACCACCCCTGGGGTATCCAGCCAAGAAAAAGGTGTCCAAGAAGGGCATCCTGAGTCATCACCTTTGTCGACTTTTAGCTCAGAACTGTGTGCTGTTCTTGGGGAGATTGTGGCAAAATGTAGTAGGGACTCCTCGAGCTATTTGATGACTGGATATAGGAAGCTCCGGACATTCTCTGGGAAACAGCCTGTGCCTTCAGCAGAAGATGGGTTCGAAGAGTGGTTAGATACCGCCACTCAGGCTTTGGAGGAATGGGAGGTACCAGAACAGCACAAGAAGCAGAGAATCACAGAGAGTTTAAGGGGACCTGCATTAGAGGCTGTACGTAATCTAAAGCTTAGCAAGAAGAACTGCACTGCACAGGATTATTTGGACATTCTGCAAGATGTGTTTGGTCGGACGGAGAACGCGGCTGAACTTCTCTACCAGTTGGACCACTGTTATCAAGAAGAGGGGGAGAAGTTGTCCGAATTCATTAAACGTCTGGATAGGATTATCCACCAGATTCTGCTAAAGAAAGGAATAGACCACCGGAAAATAGATGAGACTCGTGCACGACAGGTTCTGAAAGGGGCTCAACCTTTAGATCCCATTGCCATACTGTTACGAACTCGTCGAGATGGCGGCATTCTAGAATACCCCGATCTGATTCGAATGGTCAGAGAGGAAGAGGTTATGTTGGACAACAAGAAGAAAAGTCGGCAGTTTGACTCAACTGCCCGGGTTGGAGTGATAAGTGTGGAAGAGGGTGACTCTCAAGTTGAACTCCTAAAGACCCAAGTGTCTCAGTTGATAGAAATGGTGTCCATCCTGATTGGTCAGGTATCCACTCTACCCAAGGGGAGTATATCGGAGAGGCCAGATGAACCTGTTAGTCTCAGCACAGATCCAGAGCCACGGCTTGCAAGATTGTTAACTTGTTTCAACTGCGGGGGAGTTGGGCATGTTAGAAGGGTATGTCCCAGCTCAGGAAATGCTGCCGCGAAACCTCGCGAGCCAGCGGGAAACTTCAGAGGACACCGGTGAAGGAGTCAACCGGGTGTCCGTCAGTCTTAAGGGACTCTAGAAGTGGTGCAGGATCAGGGAAACTGAGTCAGGGGGTCAGACCCAAATATAATACCCCCAGTTCTAGACTCCGGGTTACTGAGGGAAGGAAAGTCAATGCACACCGGGTTCAGCGGGGGCCCAGATCAAGGAAGAAAAAGGAGAAGAGGGCCAGGGTACAGAGAACTGAATCAGACAACCAGGCTACATCAAGAGAATTCCCAACTAACTTGGTCGGGCCCTCCCCAGTGGTCTCGGTTCAGGTGGAAGGAATTTACACAAGAGCCCTCCTTGACACAGGGGCCCAGGTGACTCTTTTGTATAGAGACTTCTATGATAAATATCTTACCCATCTACCTTTGCAGAAGTTGGAAGATCTGGAGATATGGGGTATTGGGACCCAAAGTTTTCCCTATGACGGGTATCTGCCAATCAAGTTGACCTTTGATCCATCAGTGGCTGGTGAAGCGGAAACCTTCGACACCTTAGCGGTGGTCTGTCCTCGTCCACCAGGGGCCAACAAAAGCTCTCTCATCGTAGGAACAAACACTGACCTGGTAAGGCGCCTTCTGATACAACTGGTCCAGGGACAAGATGCTCAGGCGCCAAGGATCCATCCCATGCTACGGCAGGCCTACCAACGATTAGTGTTGGAGCAAGAGACCCCCGCAGAAGGAGTTGGACGACTTTGGAAGCTGGATAGAGCAGAAAAGGTCTTACAGCCAGGAGAGGTGGCCTGTTTTAAGGCTTCTGTTAAACTCACATGGCAACAGCCGGGTCCCTTCATTATCTTTGAATCAGGTCAAAAGGAGAGACAGAGAGGGATAGAAGTGATCCCTGAGGTGATCCCTTTGAAGGTGTTACAGGAAAACCGTGGAAGGGTTTTAGTGAGTGTCAGAAACACCTCTATTACACCAGTGAAGGTACCGGCCAGAGTGCTCCTGGGCCAAGTCAACCCGGCTACCCCAGTTGCCCCCATTGATTTCAAAGAAAAGGAACAGGGTGAAGCGGTTATAGAGGAGCTTTGCTCTGGAAACGCTGCCCTCCCGCCGGAATGGGTGAAGAGGGCCAAGGCACAACTTGCTCGATGTAGGGAAATATTCTCTAAGGACGAGTTTGACGTGGGATGTGCCAGGAGCGCCACTCATAAGATCCGCCTGAGTGAGGACAAGCCTTTCAGGGAGAGAGTCCGGCGAGTCCCCTTAGGTGACTTAGAAGATCTACGTCAACAGCTGGCAGAGCTCAAAAAGATCGGGATTATCCGAGAATCCAGGAGCCCGTATGCTTCCCCGATAGTGGTAGTCCGGAAGAAAAATGGATCTTTGAGGCTTTGTATCGACTACCGAACGCTGAACAGAAGAACCATCCCAGACCAGTATACCACTCCTCGAATCGAAGATGCCCTACAGAGTCTGTCAGGGGCGAAGTGGTTCAGTGTGATGGACTTAAAGAGTGGGTATTATCAGATCCCCATGCACCCTGAAGATCGGGAGAAAACAGCCTTCATCACCCCTGTGGGGTTCTTTGAGTTCAATCGCATGCCTCAGGGGTTGTCCGGGGCCCCTGCTACCTTCCAAAGGCTGATGGAGAGGACCGTTGGAGATATGAATTTGATAGAGGTACTGGTATACTTGGATGATGTTATCGTGTTTGGCAGAACTTTAGAAGAACATGAGGAGAGGTTGGAAAAGGTCTTGAAGAGGCTACATGAAGAAGGTCTGAAACTTTCTCCTGAGAAGTGCCAATTCTATCAGTCCTCGGTCCATTACCTGGGCCATATCGTGTCTGAAGAAGGGGTGGCCACTGACCCGGACAAGCTGGATGCTGTTGCTTCCTGGCCGAGACCCACAAATGTGACCGAACTCCGGTCATTCTTGGGCTTTTGCTCCTATTACAGGAGGTTTGTGGAGGGGTTCGCCCAGATTGCCCGACCCCTAAATGAGCTCCTGAAGAATGAAGAAGATGATGTCCCTGAGTTGGTAAAGCCGGCGAAGTCCACCATAGGCCCCCGGAAGGCTAAGGAATCCATCCAGGATCAGTGGACCCCGGAATGCGAAGGGGCCTTTGTCCAGCTGAAGGAAACCCTAACCACTGCCCCTGTGTTGGCCTATGCGGACCCCACAAAACCATATGAACTGCATGTTGATGCCAGCCGAGATGGGCTGGGGGGGGTACTTTATCAGGAGCATGAGGGTCATCTGCGACCTGTTGCCTATGTGAGCAGAAGTCTACTGCCTGCTGAAAGGAATTATCCTACTCACAAACTTGAATTCTTGGCCTTGAAGTGGGCAGTGGTTGACAAATTGAAAGACTACCTGTACGGAGCTGAATTCATTGTCAAGACAGATAATAATCCCCTCACCTATCTGTTGACTACGGCCAAGCTGGATGCAACAGGACATCGATGGTTGGCTGCCCTCTCTAGCTTCAATTTTAGCCTGAAGTATCGGCCAGGAATCGGAAATAGGGATGCAGATGCCCTATCCAGAAGGTTGCATGTTCCACAGGAACCTGCGGAAGAATGGACTCATTTGGCTCCAGAAGGGGTGCGTGCCCTATATCAGGGAACTGAATTTCGATCCCGAGGAGGGTCAAGAGCAGAAGAGATTGGGGTTTCGGCTATCGGAGTACCCAAATGCTACTGCCAGGTGACCCAAGTTGAAGGGGAGGGTTTGCCCCGGCTGTCCAAAAGGGACTTGCGGAAGGAGCAGTTGGAAGACCCTTTGGGAAAACTTCTCTTGGAAGCCCTGGAGATCCAGAGCCCTGAGTTGCTTCTAACTGACTCCCCTCAGGGGGCCCGTCTGTTGCATAGAGAGTGGACCCGGTTACAGATCAGAGAAGGAGTGGCCTACCGGAGAGGTCCATCTGAAGATCTGGAGGAGAAGTGGCAACTGTTCTTACCAGCTAAATACAGAGAGGGAGTTCTGGCCGCTCTTCATGATAATCATGGCCATCTGGGGCCCGAAAGAACCTTTCAGCTTGTCAGGGACAGGTTCTACTGGCCTTGTATGAGGGCCGAAGTTGAAGGATACTGTCATTCTTGTGTCCGGTGTATACAGAGGAAGACTCTGCCACGTCAAGCAGCCCCAATGGGCCATCTACAAAGTCAGGGACCCATGGAGCTGGTGTGCATTGATTTCCTTTGCTTAGAGCCTGATCTGAGTGGCCAGGGGAATGTCCTTGTGGTAACAGACCATTTTACCAGATATGCTCAAGCATTCCCAACAAGGGATCAGAAGGCCTCAACGGTAGCCAAAGTTCTTGTAGAGAAGTTCTTTGTACATTATGGGTTACCACAACGCCTCCATTCTGATCAGGGAAGGGACTTTGAAAGCAGACTGATCAAGAGACTGTTAGATATGTTAGGCATTCAAAAGACTAGAACCACTCCCTACCATCCACAGGGGGATGCCCAGCCTGAACGATTTAACAGGACTCTTTTGGATATGTTGGGGACTTTGAGCTCAGAGAAGAAACAGCATTGGGGCAAGCACGTAGCTGCCATTGTGCATGCCTACAACAGCACTGTCAGTGATGCTACTGGATATTCCCCTTATCGGCTGATGTTTGGAAGGGAGGCTCGGTTGCCAGTGGATTTGGCCTTTGGCATTTCGCCTGATCATACCTCTTCAGCATCGCATAGAGGATATGTGGACCGACTGCGGAAGAGTCTGAAAGCGGCCTATGACAAGGCTCAGGCCACATCTGATCAACGTGGACTGCGGAATAAAAAAAATTTCGACCTAAAAGTTCGGATCCATGACCTGCAACCAGGGGACAGGGTTTTGTTGAGAAACTTGGGTGTCCCGGGAAAACACAAGTTGGCAGACCGCTGGAAGTCCCAACCTTATGTTATCTGCAAGCAACTGCCAAACCTTCCTGTGTACCAAATTCGGCCTGAAGGAAGTGTGGGTCCATTGAAGGCTTGGCATCGGAACCATTTGCTGCCTCTCTCTGAAGTGGTTCGTATGCCCCCTGTGGAAGACTTGTCAGAGGCCCCTTCGACTTCTCGCCGGTCCAGACCAGTTACCAGATCTCAGACGACGCTCCCAGATGAGGGAGAGGGAAGTTCTCCATCTGAAGATTTGGAAGATGAAGAGGAGGTACCCGACTGGTTGTGGTCATCTCAGTTGCCAGAACCCACACCTGCCTCCCTGTCTTCATCTGACTTGGCTGATAGAGGAGCCCTTCGGGCAGAAGCCCCTGAATTCATACCCTTTCATATGCTTCCAGAAGAAGCAGCTGAGGATGAAGATTCTGAGGAGGAGGTTGCACCCTTCTCTGAAGAAGAACTGACCTCTCTTGAACCATCAGGTTCCTCTGTGTTGGAACATGAGGAGGGGGACATTGAAGAATCCTCAGAAGTGCCTGATCCTAGCACCTCTGAGAGCATGCCTCCACGGGAACAGAGGGAAAGGAGAGTCATTCACCCACCTAAGAGACTGACCTATGATCAATTGGGTGAATGTTCGGAAGAAGCTGTTTTTACCTCCAAAAGATCTCCTGACCAGCCTAGTTCCTCCACTGTAGATTTGGTGGGGGACAACCCTAGCTCACCCCCAGGCACAACTGTACAAGCCACCCAAGTTTTGGGGGGTCTGTGAGAGATCATGAGAACAAAGTATTGAAGTAGAAAACGTTTGCATTTAAGTTTGTACATAAGGATATTGGGTTTGGCCATTATAATAAGCACAGTTTTTGATGTTCACAATTTGGTTTACTTTGTAAGTTAATGTTTGCGCACATTTTGTTGCTCTGACCTCACTATATGTTTTTTTTTCTTTCTCACCTTTTGATGTTTTTTTTTTTCCAACACAAACTTTAAGATGTAAGTGTTTAAGAAATTGCAAAGGCACAAGTGCTTTTTAAAGGAGCACTATATAAAAGCACTAGAAATCAGCACTATATTAACACTGTAGAAATCACTTATTTGGTTATTAATTGCACTTTATCGTTTTACTGTTGCACTGCTATTAGAATCCAAAATGAGATATATTTAGATTGACTTATTTCAGCAAAATGTTAATGTTTTTGTTGTATAATGCCAACTTATGCACTAGGGTACATACTGTTGACCTCTTTGGGGACCAAAGTTTCTCAAGTGGGGGGAGTGTGTAGCGGGGTTAAACATGCCTAAAGACACTGTTTGATATGTGGGAAGGAACTAGGCTCCCTCTAGTGGTAGCTGCATGGAATTTCCTGGGCTGTGACTTCCTTTTCACAAGATGAAGAAACTACATCTCCCAGGCTGCTTTGCAAGATCCAGGAACTAGGCTCCCTCTAGTGGTAGCTGCATGGAATTTCCCAGGCTGTGACTTCCTTTTCACAAGATGAAGAAACTACATCTCCCAGGCTGCTTTGCAAGATCCAGGAACTAGGCTCCCTCTAGTGGTAGCTGCATGGAATTTCCCGGGCTGTGACTTCCTTTTCACAAGATGAAGAAACTACATCTCCCAGGCTGCTTTGCAAGATCCAGGGTGCACGGCTGCACCGCACGGCACTATGGGGGAGGTTATTTAAAGGGGAGAGAAGCGCGCGAAGGGGGGGGGCCTTTCTGCGCTGGACTCTGAGGAACCAGCGAGCGAGAGTGAAGGACTGACACTGGATATTGGGCCAGAGCCTTTTAGCCTGGAGGGACGACGTGGAACCGTCCCATCTCAAGCACGAGGCACATTCCTGGAGGTCATACTGCTGTTTGCCGAGACCGGAAGTCATCCGCCAGAAGGACCCCGCGCGGCTGGCATATAGCCAAAGGACTGAGACCGCAGTGGAAGCGCGCGAAGGAGAAACTTCTGTTGGTGAGAGGGCACATGCCCAATAACTGACTTTATCTGCTGAAGAGACAGTTTTATCTACAGATAGCGGTAGCGCAGTAGGAGGTGATAAAACCCCGGGGTTTATCACCATACTCTCTCAGGAGACTCATAGACAAACAATAAGGTCTGTAAAGGAGTCGCCAGAGGCTTATCTCTCTCGCAGAAGTTATTGCTCAGTTACGCAGACACCCTGCGGTGACAACTAACAGCTCGTTGTTTTTTCTTTCTTGATCTTTATTCCTAATCTGGATTACAAATGAGCTCTATTCAATAACCTTGCTAGCGAAGATCAACAAGAAAGAAGAGAACTCTGGGGGAGGGACTCAGATAGGCCCACCTACCTGGTACTGTGTCTAGCCTTAATGCAGGAGGAGTGTGGGGGTATTCTTTTACCTTTTTAAAGCTGTTTTAAATAACCTTTTATGGACTTGTATTGTATTGTATTGTATCTCCCCTATTCAATTTGATACATAGTAAACTAAGTTTGGTTAATTACAATCTTGTGCGTTGTTCCATTGTGTCACCCAGAAGGACTACTATTCAAGAAGGTAACAAGGTATTGTTGCATAGTGAAGTATTGTATTCCAACCTGTGTATCTATTTGATAGTCCAGTCCTATTCTGGGTCAGTTGTGCCTGAGGAGGGATCGAGCCAATTTGATTGGGTTGTTAGGCAGGGTGTAGACCCAATAATATAATCAGCAGCTCCTGCGGGGGTGGTGCTACACACACAACCACACTGATGTCTGGTGAAAATGCCATCCATTTTCAGCGATTATACTTGCATCTGCATTCTAGCCACTCTTGCATCATTTACTTTTTTCACCCTGATCCATTCCTTCCTCAGATATTTTCATTATCTATCCTTTTGATTCTGCGATCTGATCATGATTTTATCTTGATGCGGTGTAGATTACGACTGCAAAAACCACGTCAAAAATTCTTTGCTAATGGAAATAAATTTGGACTAGGTTAGCTAACTATGTTCTTTGAACCCGCAACAACCCACCTTTTCTCCTAAAACTAGGTACCACATACATTCGGCAAATTCTCCAAATATCCTACATTCCAACACCACCTTGCAAAACTGTATGCTAAAAACAGAGGCCCTCTCGAGGGATACTTGCTTTTTTTCTGTCTTTGTGCTGGGAGTGCAGCACACTCCCAGCAGGAGCCCCGGGTCCTGTACGAGCAATAAGGACTTGAAACTTGCGGTTTTGTGTCACCTGAACGCTGTGATAGCCTCTGATTGGCTATCATCACAGTGATCGGTCAATGTGAAGCCCACCCGTGTGTTATAGGTAGAGGGAAAAAAAAAGCTAAATGCACACTATTGTTTCTGGGCTGTACTACCGGTACAAAAAACAAACATACTCACATGTGACAGCCCTCAAAATTGCCACACGTCTGCTCGCATTTGGCGAGTGGAAAAAATCTGAGAGCGAGTGTGGGGCTGCATAGAGGGAGGACAGAATGGGCGCCCTGGCAGGCGGGGGTTGAACGGGAGCAGAGTCTCCTCCCAGCGATTGGCCAGGAAACTGTGGGGAAAGAAGAGGAGAGCCAGCTGGATTACACAGAAGTGACCTCCTTCTGTGAAACAGCTTGGATCTGAAACGTCAAACAAAGTCTCGCTTCCTGGACCGGCTGCTATGATAGACAGCACACTAGTCTAATGCCAGGAAATTGAAGTAGTGTGATATCTATCATAGGAGTTGGTCCAGGAAGTGAGACTTTGTCAGCAGTTGGCGTTTTAGATCCAAGCTGTGTGACAGTCGGCTCTTCTCCCAATTTCTCCTTGTGGCTGCATTGATGGGTGCTGATGGGCACTGATAAAGTTATTGTTGTTAATATTTATTTTTGTAGCTTAATTCTGCATAAAACATTTAACAGTAATTTCTGGATATAAATTTGAGGGCGTGTTTAGGGGGGCCGAATTAAGGGCAGGGCAGGGGTTGGTTGGGGCAACTGGTGAAGAGTAACACTTATGGCCTGGCTAGTAGCTCAGGACTTGACATTTTAAGCCCTGTATGCGGTATCGCTGCGATCCTCAGAAGCAGGAGAATTTATTTAGGTTGTTCTTTGATGGTAGGTTATGATGGTAACAAGAAATATACAGCTAAATTAAAAAATTTTTTTTACTATTTTGGGCCAGTTTTTCTTTAATATGATTGGCAAACCTTCACGCCCCTAAATAGGATGAAGAATTTAGAAGACTTTCTACATGATCTGGTGACCTCCAGGTATCTAAAAAGGAGAAGTATAGCTATTTTGATTATACTTCTCCTGGGGAATCACAGGAATGCAGTTCATTCTGCACTCCTGTAACCCAGTTTTCAGCCGACAGCAGGCTAAATCCCACTGTTGGGCTTATATTACAGAGCCAGTACAGGCCCTGAAAAGATCCTGAACATATGGTTGGTATCCATCCAGATGCCTGGATCAGCATCTGGCTTGGCCTCGCAGTGAGTGCTAGAGGGACAGAGCAGAGAACCGGTGATTGACAGTCGCTAGCTCTCTGCAGCCTAAAACCCAAGAGCTAAACGATCAGTGGGGTTTGTTCGCTCTGTTTTCGTTCTTAGAGCTGGCGAAGGATGGATGCAGCATCGAATAGAATCGATCTGCATCTACCTAGGCGAGTACAGTAATCAGTAATACATCTGAACTTAACTGTCTGAACTTTTGAAGAACACTACCGATAAGATAAAGGAGCAAAAAAGCATAGTTTAGACCAGGGCTTCCCAACTAGGGTTCCTTTAGCAATTTCTGCCTTTCAGATAAGTTCATACTGACAAACAAGGCTATCTGTAAGAGAGGGATTCTTCCCAATGACCACAACTGTAAGAATCATTCTTCCCGGTGAACATCACACTACTGTATCCTGAGTTGTGGATCTAATTTATTGTGGATATAATAATGTAATTTTTAGCAGGGGTAACAGACTGAAAAGCTTCCTCTGTGTTGTAAAGGTTGAGAAAGGCTGGTCGTTTGTATGATCTCTGGTATGCGAGCCATTACCCTAAGGTCCCTTAAATAAAACAATGGATTAACAAATTATATTTGTTAATTATATGTTAATTATATTTAATTGTATATGTGGTGTGGGGTGCGCTAAACAACAAATAAATAATGAATATATAACATATATCTATGTGTGAACCAAATCAACAAAGGTAAATATATATAACATATATCAATCTGTGAAGCCAATTAATAATGCAAATCAATTGGTGCATAAACATAAAAGTTCATAAGTGTCCATAAATATTGTGCAGGTGAGTAGAATTGTATTCTATCCAAATAATACGTGTATCCACCACCGAGTGAAATTCATCCTTACCAAACGGAAATAAATAAGGTGCAACTATATTTTCTTGTGCTGAAAAAATATCCAATCTCCTTGTGAACAAACACCACGTGTAAATCACCAAGAATTAGCCTCTTACCAGATGGTAATAGGTATGCACTTGTTCAGTGAAACCACCGCCTTGCTTCCTCTTTAAAATCCTGAAGTGGAATGTAGAACCGCTCTACCTTTCTTTCTCCACTAGATGGCAACGAGTACCAGCAAGAAACACAGCCTCATCCTTCTTTACAAGCTCACAAAACCACTGTGTATTAAAAGGAAAAAAGGGGACTAATAGTGTATTACCCTTGAGATTTATTCAAAAAACAGTTGATAATGCACTTACAATTAGATGTCTTGTATTCAGCATAAACATAGGCATACGAATTCCTGCAAAGGCTTGCAGCCGGCTGCAGCACGGACCGCAAGTTGTGTGCGACGCGTGCGCCTCCTAATCTGACCGGTTTCTTCCCATAGGACTTCTACTGAGACAGGAGTACTGGCGCATCGTCACTTCCGCTTTATTTATACAGGTGGAAACAGATTGTCTAACTTCCGGTGTCTGCAGAGCAGGTAGTATAAAAACATCGATCCATAGCACATCCTGGTGACACAGGAAGTAAACACTTCACCCCCTGTCTGCACAGGAAGCAAACACTTTACTTCCTGTCTGCAGAGCAAGTGTCTGCAGAGCAGGTATGCTTTGGAACTTCTGGCTGATAGCAATTTAAGGCAAATTACTTAAATATGGGTAACTTTCCTTGTGTTAAAAGGAATGTATAAAAACATACTTTATTATTTGTTAAAAACAAATGTATAAAAACATCGATCTATGGCACATCCTGGTGACACCGGAAGTAAACACTTTCCTTCCTGTCCTACAACACACTGCTTTAGAAGCGTAGTGGGAAAGGGGTGACACCGGAAATATGTGTATAATAAAATGTATTGAACTATATTAAACCATATGCTCCAATACAAATTTAAAATAAATGTTAAAAGATAACTAAAATATAAAACCTGCCAAAATATATGTGGGGATCAACAGTTATTGATGTGTGCGTTTATGTCCCACTCTATGTTGAGTCCCCGGGGTCTGGAGCAGCCAAGCTCATATATCCAGAAGGTTTCCCTCCTGGATATAGACCTCTTTAGATTGCTCCCCCTCCAGCGTGGTGTATATTTCTCAATAACAATGATTTTTAACCTCTTGGGATTTTTTCTGTGACATTGGGCGAAGTGTTGGGATACACTATGCCCAGGAAAAGCTTTGTGTATGTTGGTCAGATGTTCTCCAATACGTATGGCGGCAGTACGTATGGTTCTTCCAACATACTGGTAATTGCACTCACACTGTAAAAGGTATACAACCCCTTTCGTATGGCAGGAAATAAAATTTCTAATGGGGTACTCTTTACCTGTCACCGCTGAATGAAATTTATTAGTCCTGATAGTTTGAGCTTCTTTACACACTCTGCAACTCCTGCAGGGAAAGAAGCCCTTCATATCAGGAAAAAATTTTGGGATGGTAGGAGGATCAATGGGATTGGGGGCTACCAGATCTCGTAAGTTCTGTGCCTTCCTGTAAATGATAGGTGGAACTTCTGGTAGCATGGGTCCTAAAATTTTATCTTTCTGTAGGACTCCCCAGTGTTTCCGGAATACATGATTTAGCCACTTGTATTCCGGAAACACTGGGGAGTCCTACAGAAAGATAAAATTTTAGGACCCATGCTACCAGAAGTTCCACCTATCATTTACAGGAAGGCACAGAACTTACGAGATCTGGTAGCCCCCAATCCCATTGATCCTCCTACCATCCCAACATTTTTTCCTGATATGAAGGGCTTCTTTCCCTGCAGGAGTTGCAGAGTGTGTAAAGAAGGTCAAACTATCAGGACTAATAAATTTCATTCAACTGTGACAGGTAAAGAGTACCCCATTAGAAATGTTATTTCCTGCCATACAAAAGGGGTTGTATACCTTTTACAGTGTGAGTGCAATTACCAGTATGTTGCAATTACCAGTATGTTGGAAGAACCATACGTACTGCCGCCATACGTATTGGAGAACATCTGACCAACATACACAAAGCTTTTCTTGGGCATAGTGTATCCCAACACTTCGCCCAATGTCACAGAAAAAATCCCAAGAGGTTAAAAAAATCGGATTTTTGTAAGATCTTACCGTAAAATCCTTTTCTCTTAAGCTCATTGACAGACGTAGTCTTCTTGATTCACAAGAACTGGGTTATGTTGTCTCCGCAGGAGCAGGACTAGGCAAAAAGAAAAAACGTTCTGGCTCCACCTTAGGGGCAGTCCCTGAGGGTATATCCTCCCTCTCTCTGCTACAAGGCATCAGTTCTGTCACAAAGCAGCAACAGAGAATTTAACCCAACCCAACTCAATGATAGAGGGGCGGGTACTACGTCTGTCAATGAGCTTAAGAGAAAAGGATTTTACGGTAAGATCTTACAAAAATCCGATTTTCTCTGTCGCTCATTGACAGACGTAGTCTTCTTGATTCACAAGAACTGGGACATCCAGAAGCAGTGCCACAAATGAGGGGTGGGATTGACCGAAATCAAAATCCATTCTAGAAGGCCCAACCGGTGCCAAACTAGAAGTTTTAAAGGCTCATTATAAACAAAGAATGAGACTCAAATAAAAATTCCAACGGAAAAAAACCCTCGAAGTAGACCACTGGTCTCCTCAAATGGCGGCCTGCAAAACCTTGCGGCCAAACGAGGCATCAGACGATGCCATTACATCAACTTTATAATGTTTTGTAAAGGTATGCACCGACGACCAGGTAGCCGCCTTGCACACCTGGACCACTGACGCCTGATGGCGAAAGGCCCATGACGCACTAAGTGCCCGAGTGGAGTGTGCCTTAACAGGGAACGGGGGCTCCCGACCCTTAATAGAATAAGCCTGTACCACCGTCTGTCTGATCCATTTGGAAATAGTCGCGGCAGATGCAGGCAACTCCTTTTTGGGTCCATCCGGGATCACAAAAAGTGAATCCGTCTTGCGAAACGAGTCTGTCGTTTTCAAGTATAACCTGATCGCCCGGACCACATCCAAGGAGTGTAAAGCAAACTCCCGAGGATGACTGGGCTTAGGACACAGGGAAGGTAATACAATTTCTTCATTCAGATGAAATTCTGAAACCACTTTTGGTAGGAAGGATGGGTTCGGACGAAGAACCACCTTATCTCTATGAACCACCAGATATGGGGAACGACAAGATAAAGCGGCCAGTTCTGACACCCTGCGTGCAGAAGTAATAGCCACCAAGAAGGCCACCTTCTGGGACAACGTAGGTAGAGGAATCTCCCTAATATCTTCAAAGGGAGGTTTCTGAAGAACCGACAATACTAAATTAAGATCCCAGGGTGGTAACGGCGCGCGCACTGGCGGAGCCAGATGTCGCACCCCCTGGATGAAATTCCGCACCAAGGAATGAGTAGCCAAAGGCTTCTGAAAGAAGATAGCTAATGCTGAGACCTGACCCTTGATAGTGCTCAAGGCCAGTTTCTGCTCAACCCCTTGTTGCAGAAAAGCTAATATTCGACTAACCGAATAAGATCGTGGGTGGAACCCCAGAGGTTCACACCATGCAATGTAGGACTTCCATGTACGATGATAAATCTTTCTGGAAGTCGCTTTCCTTGCTTTAACTAGAGTAGGAATAACTGAAGCTGACAAACCCTTGTCCTTCAGCACCTGGGTCTCAATAGCCAGGCCGTTAAAGCCAGCGATCGTAAAGCAGGATGGAAGATCGGTCCCTGAGACAGTAGGTCCTCCCTGAGAGGAAGTCTCCACGGGACGTCCGCCACCAGTCTGACCACGTCGGCGTACCAAGCTCGGCGAGGCCAGTCCGGAGCTACCAGGATTACTGGAATTCCTTCCTCCTCTATCCTGCGAAGAAGTCTTGGCAGTAACCCGAGAGGAGGGAAGGCATACATTAGCTGGTATTGCCCCCATGGGGCGATCAGTGCGTCTGCGGTCTCTGCTAGAGGATCGCGGGAGCGAGCCACGAATCTCTGTACTTTCCTGTTGAATCGTGATGCCAACAGATCCACATCCGGGGTGCCCCACCGTAGGCACAACTGGTGGAAAACTTCTGGATGGAGGGACCATTCCCCCTGATCCAGAGTCTGACGGCTGAGATAATCTGCCTGCCAATTCTCCACCCCCGCAATGAATACCGCAGGGATAGCTGGAACAAATCGTTCCGCCCAGCGAAGAATGCAAGCCACTTCTTTGGCCGCTCGGACACTCTTGGTGCCCCCCTGGTGATTGACATAAGCCACGGCCGTGGCGTTGTCCGACTGGATCCGAACCGGGCTGCCCTGGAGCTGCTCGGTCCAGTGAATCAGACAAAGTTTGATCGCTCTCAGTTCCAATACATTTATCGGCAACCTGGATTCTTCCGGGGACCAAAGTCCCTGGACAGATAACTGACCGAGAATTCCTCCCCATCTGGATAGACTGGCATCCGTGGTCACTATCGTCCAATATATTGGCAGAAATGACTTTCCCTGGCTGAGCATCGGAGACCGAAGCCACCAGACCAGAGACCCTCTGGTCTGTTTGCTCAATCGGATCCGATTGTCCAGGGATTCCGGATTCCGATTCCATCTGAGAAGAATCTCTTGTTGAAGAATTCGGGTATGGGACTGGGCAAATGGGACTGCTTCGAAGGAAGCCACCATCAATCCCAGAACCCTCATGCAAGTTCGAAGAGAAGACTAGCTGTTGGATAGTAACAACTGGACTGCTGATTGAATCTTCCGGAGTTTCCCTACCGGAAGGAAAACTCTTGACCTGACTGTCTAGAATTAGACCCAGATATTCGAGCCTCTGGGTGGGAACCAGAAATGACTTTTGCTGGTTCACCAGCCACCCGAATTCCTGTAAAGAAATTATAGTAATTTCTATGTTTTGTAGCAGAGTCTGAGGAGACTCTGCATGAAGCAGGAGATCGTCTAGGTAACCTAGAATCGATATGCCTCTTTGGCGCAGTAGTGCCAACATTGGGGCCAACACCTTCGTGAAGACCCGAGGAGCCGTGGCGAGACCGAAAGGTAACGCCACAAACTGATAGTGGTTCTCTTCTACGGAAAAGCGTAGAAACCGCTGATGTCCTGCGAAAATGGGAATGTGAAGATAGGCGTCCTTGATGTCTATGGACGCTAGGACATCCCCTGGATGCAGGAAGGCTGCTACTGTGCGAATGGATTCCATCTTGAATTTCCTTATGTTGAGAAAGGAATTGCGTGCCCTTAAGTCCAGAATTGGACGCACTTTGCCCTCTTTCCTGGGTATTGTAAATAGGTTTGAATAAAACCCTTGAAAACGTTCTGTCCAAGGAACGTGGACTACCACTCCTTGTTGTAGTAAATCCGTGACTGCTCTCCGCAGATCTTCTAAACGATCCGGGGATAGTCGGATATTGGAAGGGAAGAATCGCGCCGGTGGGAGAGATCGAGACTCGATCTTGTACCCTGACCTTATGACTTCGCAAACCCACTTGTCCGGGATTCTGGAAAGCCATGGATCCGGGAACCGGCGAAGACGTCCCCCCACCCCAATTATGGGTGGGGGCGCACCTTCAGGCTTTGGACGATTTATCTTCAGGTCTGGAGGGGGTGGGCTTTTGCTTGCCCGACCAACGTCCCCTGAAGCCTCCTGAAGGAGCTTTGGAGGACTTAATTTTTTCACCCGCGGGACGAAAAAACTTTTTGTGAGCAGAGAAAGAAGGCCCTCGTCTTTGACGAGTTCCTTTACCCTTAACGTTTTGCGGTAAAAAGGTGCTCTTTCCACCCGTGAGATCCTTAATGATCTCATCTAAGTTGGCTCCAAATAGATGCTCTCCTGAAAAGGGGATATTAGCCAATGCTTTTTTGGAACCTTGGTCGGCTAACCAACCTTTTAGCCACAATGTACGCCTGAGAACCACTGCTGAAACTGATGCTCGCGCCAATAATGGAGTGGCGTCTAACGCCGCATCACACACAAACTGTAACCCTTGTATCATCTGTTCCAACAAATCTGATACCGCCTGAGGGACCTCTTCTAAGTCCCGGCGTAACCACTTGGTCCATTCAGTTACAGTCTGCGAAACCAGACCAATAGCAATTATTGGTCTGAAAGCTGATCCAATCAAGGAAAACATGGTGCGAGACATAGCTTCAATCTTGCGATCCACTGGATCTTTAAAAGACGGAGCGTCTTCTAAAGGAATAACCGTGGCTTTATTCAATCTAGCAATTGGTGAATCCACCACAGGTGGTTCTGTCCATTTCTTAATGAGGGTTTCCTCAAACGGATAACGCCTGTTAATGCGTTTAGAAATAGCAGAGGTGCGTTTTGGCAGACTCCATTCTTCTTTGATTGGATTGCCAAAACATTTGGGCAATGGAAAAACCTTCGCCACTTTCATGCGTTTTTTAGTCCCAAAAGGGATTTCAGTTTCAGCTATTTCCGACGGAATACCCTGTAATCTTAAGGTTTCTTGAACAGATATAATGAGTGCGTTTACCAACGCTTCCTCTCGGGCTATGGCTGATGCCGAAACATCCTCCTCACTGTCTGAAGAGACAGTACCCGAGACACCAATCCCAGCTGAAGTACCTGCAACTGCAGAAATAGGCTCAGAGTCTGAATCCGAAGTTTCAGATAATAAAGGGTTAGGCGGGGGTCGCTTTCTTGCGCCCTGTCCCTGACAAGCCACTTCCACCCGGGACACAAAAGTTTCCATAATAGCTGACAATGATTCAATCGTAAGCGGGGTGCTGGAGGATCCTGCAGACACCTCGAGGGGATCCGGTGGAGATACATGAGTGGCAGGGTCCATGTTAATTCAGGACACCTCTGCCAGAAAAAACAAAAAAACTTTTTTTTTTTTTTTTTTTTAAATCAAAAAAATACCTCCTTTTTTTTTTTTTTATGTGTCTCCCCCTAGCGCAATAGCGCCCCTCAGAGTACCTGCTTCTCGATCCCCAAGAGAGAGAGAGGGACCCCCAAGGCTCACCACACGATGCAGAGAAGTTTCCAACCAACTGCAGTCAGCGTCTGTCTTTTACAGACTGGAAAGAGCTGTGTTCGTTTTCCCGGGTAGAAGGACGTGGCTCCGCCCCCTGTGTACGCCTTCCGGCGTTCCCAGCTCTCCACGAGGTAGCTGGGCTCATCAAACATGGCCGCCCCCATAAAGGAGACAATAGACTCCAAAAACATGGCGGCCGGCGTGACCTGAGGACATACATGCACCTGGTCTACGGCAAAATGGCGGCGGACCGCCGAAATCGTTTTTCCCAGCACATCCACCTGCATCTCTGCTAAGTGGCGGTTTATCGATCTGCAGGAGGTACACTACAATTAAGGTAGGATTATACCTCCTATGTCTGCTGTAATACTACAGTCTGCTGGGTAGAGTGTTAGCTCTCAAACCAAGTCCACTTCCCACCAAACACATACTGTATTTACAAGGGGGACTTTTAGTGTCAGATATATACTGACCATGTATGGAGGGGCCCATAATTCATACTGCCTCATAACGAGGAAAAAAAGGGGAACGTTTACTCACCATACCAAACCGACAGGCACCCTCTTTTCACAATACCCTCTCCACCGGGGTGGGGGGTTGTGGACCACTCCGGACGCCTCGACTCTCTGGTTCCTGGCGTCCAAGCGAGACTTTTAACTCGCAAGGTCAGTCCCTCCAATGGGACTCCGTCGCGGCCAACCCAGCGCGGAGCTCTGGTCTGCACGCGCTCGTAGGCAGAAACCGGGGTGACCACTGGATCTCAACATCCAGCCCGTCGCCCGGCCCCGCATACTTACTTGAATGTGTCGCGGCCGACCAAGCGCAATGCAATGGTCTGCGCGCGCTCGTAGGCCGGCTGGGGTGACCACTAGTGTCGCCCAGTCCGGCGTATTTGCTTGAAGATCTCACAGGAAAAAAACACTGGAGAAAACTGCCTAAAAAAAAAAAATATATATTTTTTCTAATTAAAAATCTTGCCAGGACCCAAAAGATCCCAGCAAGGAACTTAGGTCCTTACTCCTGACTAGACAGAAAAAAACTGATGCCTTGTAGCAGAGAGAGGGAGGATATACCCTCAGGGACTGCCCCTAAGGTGGAGCCAGAACGTTTTTTCTTTCTGCCTAGTCCTGCTCCTGCGGAGACAACATAACCCAGTTCTTGTGAATCAAGAAGACTACGTCTGTCAATGAGCGACAGAGAAATCATTGTTATTGAGAAATATACACCACACTGGAGGGGGAGCAATCTGAGGAGGTCTATATCCAGGAGGGAAACCTTCTGGATATATGAGCTTGGCTGCTTTAGACCCCGGGGACTCAACATAGAGTGGGACATAAACGCACACATCAATAACTGTTGATCCCCACATATATTTTGGCAGGTTTTATATTTTAGTTATCTTTTAACATTTATTTTAAATTTGTATTGGAGCATATGGTTTAATATAGTTCAATACATTTTATTATACACATATTTCCGGTGTCACCCCTTTCCCACTACGCTTCTAAAGCAGTGTGTTGTAGGACAGGAAGGAAAGTGTTTACTTCCGGTGTCACCAGGATGTGCCATAGATCGATGTTTTTATACATTTGTTTTTAACAAATAATAAAGTATGTTTTTATACATTCCTTTTAACACAAGGAAAGTTACCCATATTTAAGTAATTTGCCTTAAATTGCTATCAGCCAGAAGTTCCAAAGCATACCTGCTCTGCAGACACTTGCTCTACAGACAGGAAGTAAAGTGTTTGCTTCCTGTGCAGACAGGGGGTGAAGTGTTTACTTCCTGTGTCACCAGGATGTGCTATGGATCGATGTTTTTATACTACCTGCTCTGCAGACACCGGAAGTTAGACAATCTGCTTCCACCTGTATAAATAAAGCGGAAGGGACGATGCGCCAGTACTCCTGTCTCAGTAGAAGTCCTATGGGAAGAAACCGGTCAGATTAGGAGGCGCACACGTCACACACAACTTGCGGTCCGTGCTGCAGCCGGGCCGCAAGCCTTTGCAGGAATTCGTATGCCTAGGTTTATGCTGAATACAAGACATCTAATTGTAAGTGCATTATCAACTGTTTTTTGAATAAATCTCAAGGGTAATACACTATTAGTCCCCTTTTTTCCTTTAATACACGGTGGATTTGTGAGCTTGTAAAGAAGGATGAGGCTGTGTTTCTTGCTGGTACTCGTTGCCATCTAGTGGAGAAAGAAAGGTAGAGCGGTTCTACATTCCACTTCAGGATTTTAAAGAGGAAGCAAGGCGGTGGTTTCACTGAACAAGTGCATACCTATTACCATCTGGTAAGAGGCTAATTCTTGGTGATTTACACGTGGTGTTTGTTCACAAGGAGATTGGATATTTTTTCAGCACAAGAAAATATAGTTGCACCTTATTTATTTCCGTTTGGTAAGGATGAATTTCACTCGGTGGTGAATACACGTATTATTTGGATAGAATACAATTCTACTCACCTGCACAATATTTATGGACACTTATGAACTTTTATGTTTATGCACCAATTGATTTGCATTATTAATTGGCTTCACAGATTGATATATGTTATATATATTTACCTTTGTTGATTTGGTTCACACATAGATATATGTTATATATTCATTATTTATTTATTGTTTAGCGCACCCCACACCACATATACATTTATCTATATTCAAAAGCACTGAATACCGGGAGCAGCTTCAACACACTATCAGCGCATCCATCCCCCTTTACAAAATTATATTTAATTAAAATAAAAAAAAAAAAAAATGGCCAGCCTATTTATATTACAGACAGGACAAATGTTATACAATATAGAGCACTTGAATACTTTTTAAGGCCATACCCACACACATAATACTTTCCTTTCTGTTATCAGATTGGGTCCAAGATTGTAAACTAAGATTTGTTTTGTTTTTAAGTCTTGACACTGACTGCATCTGTTCAAGGATGGATGCGTCTGAGCTCGTGTGCCACACAAACCTCTCTGTTTTCATCCATACTTGCCATCTCCCCCTTCTACAACACTTTTTTTGCCCTTCCCCCTGTGCTATACTTCATGACAGTATCGGGCCACCCGTTTTATTCATTATCTCCTGCCTAACCAATATAGTTGGTAATGATTACTTCACGTATCACCTCCAGGGGCTCTGAATACCCAGCTGTTTTCTTCTTTAATGGACTTTAGGTGTTCCTCCATGGACATTAGGTGTTCCTCTGTTTGGTTTTAACTAAACAGTCTGCTGTGCATGGATGCATTAATAGATGTTCGAGACTGCCTACAGTCTGCTGTGCATGGATTCATTAATAGATGTTCGAGACTGCCTACTGTACTGTTTTTCTCTTTTCTTGATAACAAACTTCAGAAAAAAAATAAAAGGGTACTTTTTATAAAAATATATACTTGAACTTAATCCTTGGACTTAATCCTTAACACATAACTCATATGGATTAGATGAAATGTATATAGTCTGAAACCTATCAACAGACCCTAGCTAAGTTAATATATCAATGTGCTTACCGATTTGAGTATAGACTCCAACACTCTGTAATGCAAACGTACCCCAACTCTGTATCGCTGTTGAAAACAGAAGCTAGTTAATAAACAATTCTGTAGTCCAAAAAACAGCAAGAAAAACTAAAAACATTTTTTTTTGCTTTTGAATAGAATTGTACACAACAGAAACAGTTTTTAGAGTTCTATAAGGAGCGGGCATGTTCATTTTGGAAAAATTATGTTTTGTAGAAGTATTGACATCATGAATAATACAAATGATACTGAGTGGTAGTTAAATTCTTCTCGGCTTGTTCTGCTTTAGTACAAGTTTGACTCATATGTATGAGATCTGAAACAAATCTGATAGCCGTACAGGAGCTCAACCAAAGCAACTGGAGCCCACCTGAAAAACATTACACCCCCAAAGAGGGAACAAGCACCCGAAAAACAGAAGCCTGCAAAACCTTGCGGCCAAAAGAGGCATTCGCAGATGCCAACACATCCACTTTATAAAATTTTGTGAAAGTGTGCACCGACGACCAAGTACCTGCCTTGCACACCTGCGTTACTGATGCCTGATGACGAAAGGCCCAAGAAGCATTGAGTGCACGCATAGAGTGCACCTTCACAGAGAAATTAGGAACCTGACCCTTAATCGAATAGGCCTGAAACATCTGCTCCATCTAGAAATGGTCGCAGAAGAAGCGGAAAGTCCTTTAAAAGGCCCATCCCTAAGCACAAATAGCGACTCTGACTTCCTAAAAAAGACTCCGTAGCTGCCAGGTACACCCAAATAGCCCGAACCACATCCAGGGAACGCAACGCAATTTCCTTAGGATGTTTTGGCCTGGGACACAGGGAAGGCAACACAATGTCCTCATTCAGATGGAAATCAGAGACCACCTTTGGAAGGAACGACAATCAGGGGCGAAGAACCACTTTATCTCTGTGGACCACCAATAAGGGAAAATGACAGGACAACGCCACCAATTCAGACACCCTGCGTGCAGAGGTGAGAGTCAACAAAAAGGCCACCTTCTGGGATAGCACAAGCAGGGGAATCTCCCGAATATTTTTTAAGAGAGGCTTCTGTAGAGCTGAAGGCCCCAAGTGGGGATCCCAAGACAGTAGTGGGGACTGCACGGGTGTAGTCAAATGTCAAACCCCCTGAATAAAAGTATGCACCAGGGAGCGCATGGCCAAGCGTCATTGAAAGAAGACCACCAAGGCCGACAACTGACCCTTAAATGGTACCCAAGGCCAATTTCTGCTTAACCCCCTTTTGAAGGAAGGTCAAAACATGAGCCATTAAAAAAGAGCGAGGGTGAACAGAAAGCGACTCACACCACGAAATGTACGCTTTCCACGTACGATGGTAGATCTTCCTAGAAGTAGACTTCCTAGCCTTCAGTAGTGTGGGAATCACTGACCTAGACAAACCTCTATCCCTGAGCACCTGGCTTTCAACAGTCAAGCTGTCAAAACCAGTGACCGTAAAGCAGGATGGAAGATTGGCCTTTGGGACAGCAGATCCTCCCTGAGAGGGAGTCTCCAAGGGGCATCAGCGACCAGCCACACCAGGTCGGCGAGGCCAATCCAGGGCAGCTAGAATGACTGGAATTCCTTCTGCCTCGATCCTGCGCAAGAGTCTCGGCAGAAGCTTGAGAGGAGGGAAAGCGTAAAATCAGACGATACCGGCCCCAGGGGGCCACCAGCGTGTCTGTGGCATCTGCTAGTGTATCCCGTGACCGGGCCACAAACCTGTGCACCTTTCTGTTGAGCAGAGACGCCAACAGATCCACCTCGGTGGTGCCCCACCGGAGACCTAGCTGATAAAACACCACCGGATGAAGGGACCACTCCCCTTGGCCCAACGCCTGCCGACTGAGATAATCCAACTGCCAATCTTCCACCCCTGGAATGTGTACCGTGGAGAGGGCCGGAACAAAAATGTTCTGGCCTCCGAAGAAAGTTGGCTACCTCCAGAGCTGCCAATACACTTGTTGTTTCACCCTGGTGATTGACATAAGCCACGGCTGTGGCATTATCCGATTGGATTCGCACCGGACACCCCTGAAGGCGATCCATCCAGTGATTCAGGCACAGCCTGATCGTGTGCGGAGTTCCAGGACATCGATCTGGAGTCTGGACTCTTCCAGTGTTCAAACTCCCTGAACGGAGTGCAGACCCAGTACATCTCCCCACCTGAACAGATTGGTATCCGTGGGGACCACTGTCCAATACAGGGGGAGAAAAGATTTGCCCTGGCGAATAGCTGGAGAGTGAAGTCACCAGATAAGAGACCTTTTTGTTTTGCGGCTCTGCCGGATCGGATTGTCCAGAGACTTTGGACACTTTTCCCATTTGGACAAGATTTCCCTTTGCAGGGACCTCGTACGGAACTGTGCAAACGGGACTGCTTTGAAGGTAGAAACCATTAGACCCAGCACCCTCATGCACGTCTGGAGGGACGACCACCTGCTGGACAGCAAGATATGAATAGCAGCATGCAACTTATGGAGTTTGTCCAGAGGAAGGAACACTCTGGCTAGAGCCAAGTCCAGAGTCAGACCCAGATAGTCCAGTTTTGTGAAAGGAACCAGAGAAGACAGCTGGAAATTCAGAAGCCAGTCGAACTCCCTCAGAGTCCGTATAGTGATGTCCACATTGTCCATCAGAGCAGGAGACTCTGCTCGCAAGAGAAGGTCATCCAGATAGCCCAGCACTGCGATTCCTCGCTGACTTAACAACGGCAGCACCGGAGCCAACACCTTTGTGAAGTCCCGAGGAGCAGAGGCGAGACCAAATGGTAACGCCACAAAACGGATAATGCTCCTCTTCCACAGCAAAGCAGAGGAAGCGCTGCTGACAGACATGTTGGAATGTGTAAGTAAGCGTCCTTGATGTCGATGGAGGCAAGGAAATCCTCCCCCCCCCCCCCCCCCCGATGCAAGGATGCCACCACCATGCGAACAGACTCCATTCTGAACTTCTGTACCTGCACAAAGCAGTTCAGGGCTTTGAGATCCAGAATTGGACGCAACTTTTGAATAATACCCCTGAAAACGTTCTGGAGTTGGAACCGGAACAATTACCCCTTGAAGTAACAGGTCTTGCACTGCCCCGAAGAGGGTTTGCAAATCGGTCCAGGGACAGACACACATTGGAAGGAAAGACACTCTCCAGAGGGTAAGAACGAAACTATCTTATAGCTCGACCGTATCACTTCGTGGACCCACTTGTCTTGCACCAAGGAGGTCCACGGGTCTATAAACCAGCGAAGACATCCTTGCTCCTGAAGAAGCCTTGAAAGGCTTTAAACCCTTGTCAGCCGACCCTGAGGGACGAAAAAAAACTTCCTGTGAGCCAAGAAGAACGGGCCATGTCTGCGATAAGGTTCCTTACCCTTACTAGCCTGCCAAAGAATGGTGCTCTTCCCCCCCCCTGTGAGACTCAATGATGTCATCCAGGGTAGCACCAAACAGGCGATCTCCTTGAAAAGGAAGATCAGTGGAGGCTTTTTTAGAGGTCTGATCCGCAGACCAAGATTTGAGTCAGAATACACGCTTAAGGACCACTGCCAAAAAAGACAATCTAGAAATCAGGGGAGCCGCATCCAAAGAGGCATCACAGATAAACTGCAGCCCCTGGACCAACTGGTCAGCCAGCTTCGCAAAGGCAGAGGGGAGCTGCTCCCCCTCCAGGCCACGGAGAAAAAGCTTAGCCCAGGGCAGTGGTAAAGACAGGTCTGAGTGCTGAGCTGCCAACAGTCAACATGCTGCGGGCCACAGCCTCCACCTTTCTGGTCAGCCAAATCCTTAAAAACCAGCAATTCTTCTACCATCATCATGGTTGCCTTATTCAATCTGGAAACCGGGGGATCCCCCATCGGTGGAACAGTCCACTTCTTAGGGAGGGATTCTTCAAATGGGTACCTCATTGAGAATCCCTTAGGGACCACAAAAGGGACATTTTGGACGCTCCCACTCTTTTCTGACAAGTCTGTCAAAATCGTAAGGAAACAGAAACACCTTCCCTGCTCTAGATGGCTTGAGAGTGCCAAAGTGAACCGGCGCCTCCTCCGCAGCTTAAGCTGCCTCTTCCATTTTTAAATTTCTCATGCACAGTGCGTCCACCAGCGCCTTTTTGTGCACGGCTATAGGAGTGGAGGAATCACGTTCACTATCCAAAAACTCAGGGCGCAAGGTTGCAGACCCCGCAGGGTGGGGTAGCTAGATCAGATTCAGAATCTGAGGAGACAGATGAAGCAGGGGGAACGCGGGGAGGGGGGGGGCGCTTTTTACTACCCCGCCGCCCAAAAGCCACCATTACCTAGGACACAAAAGGACTCCAGAACCGCCGCCGCCAGTGAATCAATGGATGGTTGAGACCTGGAGGGCCCGCAAGCTCTGAGAGGGGGGTCAGGTGGGGAAATGTGCTCCAGGGACTCCATGAGGAAGAAGATTATCCCACAAAAGTGAACAAAAACACTGCTAAGGGACACCCCCACCGCGTTGGTAAAACCACCTGGTCACCAGCCTCACAGCACCACCGATCTGGCAGCAGAGAGAGGGAGAGGATCCCACCAGACTCTCCACCCCACCAGGCAGTCACTGGCCGCACCAGGATCAAGGCACTCCTTGTGTGGTGTCCAGGAAGGAAGAGGCTAAGGAGTCAGCACCAGGAGATAAGGAGGGGCTCCCACAGCTAAAATAGACGCCCAGAAGGCTCCACAGTAATGGCCGTCATTCAATGCCCGACTAATGCAAAAATGGCCACTGTGGCTATACAAACATGGCCGCCAGCCTATACAGAAAATAGGCTACAACAAAATGGCGGCTCCCAGGAGGAATCAATGGGCCCAGGCAAGACACAGAGCAAGAAGGGGGCCGTGGCAGGAGCACCTCACCAGGTACAGCACCCACAGCCGATCGCCGGTGGCATACCCCCCCAACCCCCCGCCCCCATCACCAGTACAGCAGCCAGCCCCACCACAGGAGGTAGTTCAGACCACCATACAACCCCAGTATGGGTGGAGGGGGAATGGGTTGATGACCCACAGGACCACCAGACTCAAGGAGGGGGCCTAACGGGAAGGAGGGAAACCCAGGGGTCCGACCATCCCAGGGAGGGGCCTGCGTCCACCTCAAAACTCTCCAGGAGGAGAGGGGGGGGGGGGGGATAGCTACTCACCATACTAGGAGCAAGGTGCGCACTGCTCCAGACAGAACCTCCTCGCCATCAAAATGGGGGGCTGACGGCCAGAAGGAACGCTGCGACGTAGGCCGAGACTCGGTCTTTTGCGACCTCGCGAGGTTTTTAACTTGCAGGCCAGCCTCCATCCGGTGGGTCCATGTCGCAGACTAACTAGCGTAAAGCTGAGGTATGCGCGTGCTCGCTGGCCAGACTGGGGTGACCACTGGATCTAGATTATCCAGCCCGTCGCCCAGTCCGGCAGTTGGTTGTAGATCTCACAGGAAAAAACCAGAACAAAAAAAAAAAAAATCTATCTAAAAAGAAAAAATTGCCAGGCCTCGAGATCCCAGCAAGGAACTAGGTCCTTACTCCTGACTAGGCAGAAAAAAAACTGAGTACCTATAGCAGAGGGGGGGGGGGGGGGGGAGTATATCTTGTGGGACTGCCCATAGGCGTAGTCAAGTACTTCTTCTGCCTAGTGTTCTACTCCTGTAGGGGGCAGTATGACCCAATGGTCAAGAAGATCAGGAGCTTTGTCGGTCAATGAATGAAAGAGAAAACGAGGTTTATAGAGCTGACCAAAGATGCAACAAACTAGTGAACAAGTAATCCGGTTTCACGTGCTCACAACAAGGGGTGTGCATTTTATCAGGAATTAAAGAACTCACATATAAACATAATCAATTATAAGTGCCAAAAGCTGAATCAAGAGTGCATATCCTCTATATAGCTAGTAGTAGTTAGTCATTCAACTGGGCTTGCTCTGTAATGGTTTAGACCAGTGGTCTCCAAACTGTGGACCGTAGTCCGGATGTGGCCCTTAGGACACTATACTTCCCACTGATACAAGGCACTATTCCTCCCACTGACGCCAACAACGGGGCACTATTCCTTCCACGTATACCAAAGAACCAAAATAGAGAACTATTCATCTCACAGACACTACAGATGGGGCACTATTTGTTCCACTGACACCAATTATGGGGATTATGCTTCCCACTAATACCAATGATGGGTCACTATTCCTCCCATTGATACCAATGATGGAGATTATTCTTCCCACCAATACCAATACCTCCAACTGCCCACAAGTGTTATGTAATTATTTTACCCCACTGACCACAGAGTCGGAGGCATTTTCTACTCCGCTGACCACAGTCTGGCCCTCCTCAAGGACAGTAAACCGGTCCTTTGCCTAGAAAGTTTGGTTGGTTAGACATCTCAAACTTATCCAGGTCACTTCTTCAGTGATGAGTGTAAGAAAAAGGCCATCTCATTTATAGACAGGTAGCAAAAAAAACCTGAAAGATGAAATACAGCCAAAAACTATTTTTGTATATTCGCACAGCAAAAATAAACATTTCCTCCAATAATGTGTGCCCCATCTGCTACAGAGTTTGTGTAAACTTCTACTTTTATGCAGTCTGCACTCCCCTGTTGGCACAGAGACCAGATGGCTGCCTTGCAAACCTGCACTACCGACGCCTGATGACGGAAGGCCCAAGAGGCACTAAGTGCCCTCCAAGAAAGCTCCTCAACAGGGAAAGGAGGGTCCTGACCCTTAATGGAATAGGCTGCACCACCGTCTGTCTGATCCATCTAGAAATGGTCACAGCAGACGTGGGCCAGCCCCTTACGGGGTCCATCCTTAAGGACAAAAAGATAATCCGATTTACGGAAGGACTCAGTCACCGCCAGGTACACCCTGATTGCCTGAACCACATCCAAAGAATGTAAGGCACCAAATTGAGCTCCCAAGGAGGTAACAAAGATCTCACTGGGGGAGCCTGGGGGCGGACCCCCTGAATAAAGGTATGAACCAAGGAATTAGTGGCCAATGGGTGCTGAAAGAAAAAAATCGCCAGGGCTGAAATCTGGCCTTTGATGGTACCCAAGGCCAAATGCTGATCTACAGATTTTTAGGGAAACTCCAAAACACGAGACACCGAAAAGGAACGGGGAGAGATACTGAAAATAAATGTGGGTAGAGGATCCTGGGACCTGGTTAAAAACCTCTGCACCTTCCTGTTGAGACCAGAGGCCAACAAGTCCCCCACTGGAGACACAGTTGATGAAGCACCTCCTGGCAGAGGGACCATTCTCCCTGATCCAACGTCTGCTGACTGAGGTACACTGCCTGCCAATTTTCTACCCCTGAAATATGCACAGCAGAGATGAACGAACCATTCTGCCCACCTTAGAATGCCAGCTACTTCCTGGGCCATTTGGCAAGAATCTCCTTTTGCAGAGATCTGGTATGGAACTGAGCAAACGGAACCACCTCAAAGGTGGAGACCATCAAGCCCAGCACTTGCATACAAGTCCTGAGAGATGACCGCTGGCTGGACAACTGGAGCAGTATCGCATCCTGCAACTTATGGAGTTTCACCTCCAGAAGAAAAACCCGGGCTGAGGCTGTGTAAAGGGTCAGGCCCAGATAGTCCAGCTTGGTGGACGGGACCAGAGCAGATTTTTAGAAATGCAGAGTTCGCACCGAAATGTCCAGACTGTCTGTTAAGACATTCGGAGACTCTGCTCGCAGAAGGAGGTCAGCCAAGTACCCCAATCCCCTTCTGTCTTAGTAATGCTAACACCAGGGCCAAAACTTTTGTGAACACCCGAGGAGCTGAGGCGAGACCAAAGGGTAACGCCATAAATTGATAGTGCTCCTTGCCCACGGCAAAGCGAAGGAAACGCTGATGCCCAACATACTGGGATATAAAGGTAAGCGTACTTGATATCGATAGAGGTCAGAAAATCCACTTGATGAAGGGATGTCACTACCGTGCGAAGGGACTCCATTCAGAATTTCTGAACCTGTACAAAGCGGTTCAATGACTAAGTCCAGAATTGGGACGGACTTTGCCTTCCTTCCTGGAAACAGTAAACCGGTTTAAATAAAACCCTTTAAAACGTTCCGATTCCAGAACCGGTACAATGACCCCCTGTGAAAGCAAATCCTGTACCGCCCCAAGAAGACCTCGTAGGTGATCTGGGGCAAAACGCAGGCTGGAAGGGAAGAACCTTGCCGGCGGCAAGGACCAGAATTCAATCTTGTAGACCCATTTGTCTTTAATCAAGCAGGTCACCCCAGATATGGGTGAGAGTGTTTGGGGGAATCCCACTGATTCGTGGCAATGTTGTCAAAATAGGCGGGAAAGGGAAACACCTTTGTCGCTTTGAATGCTCTGCGGGTACCAAAGTGCACAGGCGCAGCCCACGCAACAAGAGCTGCGTCCACCAATTTCAAAGTTTCCCGCACTGATACAATTAGCGCATCCACTAGAGCTTTTTCATGCACAGCTGTAGTGGAAGGGGAATCATCCTCAATATCAGAGCACTAAGGGTGAGTGGACACAGACCCAGTAGGGTGACTCGGGTCCACGGCGGCCAAATCAACCTCAGAACATGAGGAGACAGAGGATGCTTTTTGCTCGTCCAATTTTGGAGGGTCATATCTACTTTGGACACCAGTAACTGCAGGACCGCCGTCATAGCAGACAAGGCGGACTAGGACCCCACATGAGGGGGTCAGGTGGTGACACTTGCTCCAGGGAATACATGGTTAACCTGGGGACTGCCAGCAAAAAGTGTGAAAATTTGCTTTTAAAAATTCTCCTCACCACTGCACCAGTGGCATCACAAGTCCCAGCGCACCAAATACCTATAGCAGAAAGAGGGAGCCGTTTAGCACCCACATGGACTCTCCACCAGAGAGCCAGGCTGTATGCCGTGCGGTGATCAAAGAGGAAGTACAGGAACTGCCACTAGAGGCCCATTGCCGATTCACCGCTCAATAGGCTTCAAAAAACATTGCCGCTGTGTGATAGCAATGGGAACCTACAAGAAAATGCCCGCTGAAAAATTCCGGAAAATTCCCCGAGGAGTGCTCCTCCTGCACGATTACATGTTTGTACTTCTCTCCGCAAATGTGAGTACCTCTCTTACGTTATAGTTATCAATAAACTTGGTAATACGGTATCACACTATGTGCCTTTCCATTATTCCCTACACGCTGGTATATCACTACGAGTGACACTCCGTGGACATTCGGAAGCCCATTTCCTACCGGCAGGAACCTATTAGATCCCGGCCACTCTCCTCTGGGAATTTTCCTCTCACATAGGACCCTCCAGAGACCTCCCAGGACGTCCTCATTAAGGACCCGCAGAGGACACCAGGATCTATCTGCCCACAGGATTCATACACATACCCGCTCTATACCCCTGTGTGGGGTGGGTATCTCTGGTGAGTGTGTTATTCACTAGAGGGGTCACCAAGCACCTCACTGCCCACCACGGGGTCACCTACCGCAGTTTGTTATACGAAGATTGTCACCTGCTATCAATATTGAACTTTGCTTATCACTTATATTTAATCTACTGTCACCGCACTTTTATATAGGCACCAACTATTAATATTGGATTTTTTATCACTTTTTACATTTTTATTTCTTGCATATATAATTTTTAACCTGTTCAATTGTCACCTCACCCCTATACCATAGACTATGGTCTTATTCTGGATATTTTGGTCATGTATATAAATTTTTAAATCTTAATTTATTTTTCACTTGCCCTCACACACGGATCACTCCATATGCACAGAGCATATGGAGTTCTATATTATATGATTTATATAATTTCTCATACAGCTTATGATCTTATTTCTGAATAATAATTTTGTGAAGCCACATATGCACATATCACTTTAAATATTGGTATTTATTTATTTACACTGTCTCAGTGGCACCACCTTTTTAATATATTTTCTTATAGTCACACCTTTTTTGAACATATATGCACACATCTTTGTCACATTACGTTTTTGGTTCATACTATATAGCTGTACCTACAGTGCTTTTTTTCCCCACATTGGACTTACAGTGCATTATATATATATATATATATATATATATATATATATATATATATATATATATATATATATATATATATATATATATATATATATATATATATTTTTTATTTAGCATGCCGGCACTTTATTGGCACCTTTAATATTTTTCCTTACTAGGCAGCGCCATTACCCTACCCTCCTTTTCCAAAAGTGAAAAAGAATTTAGAAATTTGATTTATATGGGTGAAATCACCATCTGTCTCTCACAAACCATGCTAATAATACCATCTCTACCCCAGTATTTTAGCAATTCACACCTTTTCAACTGAAGTCCTAAATCGCCTAATCTTTATGCACAATTGGTCTGGATATGCTCACTTAAGTAAATTTCCACACCCTTTTTCATGTATTACTTGAATATCTCAGTGATTAAACTACAGTACATAAAACCATATTTTGCCGTTTAGTTGTCGTCATTTTTCAACAGAATAATTTGATCACTTCATCTCATACAGTCTGTATTCATCTTTAAAAAAAGATTCATCCTAAAGAGTCGCTACCTGATGCTTAATTTCTGAAGTTACAATGTGTTATTGTCGATTCATCTGTACCCAGCATTGCTTGTCAACCTTTTTTTTTAATTGATGTTAAACTGGTATATTATTGTTCACTGTACTAATCTAGGTTATGTTTTATACTCTCAATAAAAAGTTTGAAATAAAAAAAAAATAAATAAATAAAAAAAAGAAGATTCATAAAATACTACTCTCTGCTCAGTAAATTAAACTGTTCTACATTCAATGAAAATATAACAAAAGAAACAGTTTTTTTCCGTTGTGTATTTCACTGATAAAAGACCACTTTGTGCAAGAAATTTGACATGCATTGAGAAGTCACAACCCCTGCTGCTTTTTAACCTCAACAACTGTGGTAGAATAGGATTCTATACTACTTTCTATTTAAAAGTAATGGATATTTGAATCAAATTGAATATGCTAAGCAGCCCTACGTGGTTACAAGTTTTCAAGCAGTTTGAATAAAAAAGTACTTAATGAGACGGAAAAGGAGTACTAAAGTGATCTACATGTGGTTCTAGAGGAGAGGAGATGGCTGAGGAATGCTAATCCTGGACTGGACAAATTCTGTCCTTTGGGAAGTCATGGTGACTAGAAAAGATCCTCTTCCAACAAGGTCTCCCAAATTGTTCCAACAGTGTGGCGTAGGAGGACAATTCTCTGCAGTTGGCACACCACAACGTATTGCACCTTCAACTTCAGCATAGTTTCACCCACAGTGTGTGCTCTACTCTGTCTTCCTACATATCCCAGTTTTATCCTGACGAACTGCAGAACTATTCAAGGAGCAAGCTTCTAAATGCAGTGTGTTGGGAGAGGATATCACAGGGGTCAGGAATACAGCTAGACAAAGCGTAAGAAAGCAGAGAGGGTGTAAATATGGCTGAACTGAAAGATACCCTACACTGTAGCATTCCATAACCAAATCCACATTGCAGCTGGCTTGAAGATTTTCCCTGACCTGCACTAAGTGAATGTACGCATTCAAGGTTTTAAAGCAGGCTTGAATAGTATACAATGTTACCTTGCAATGATAATACTCAAACATTACCTGGTATCCTATTTCTGCACAGGCTTGGCCAATTGCAGTGGCAAAACGTGCTTTGAAGACCTGTCCTAAGCGATTTACTCTCTCTGTGATCTTGTTCTTTGGATTTTTTGTGCAGTTCTGCAAAGGTCATAATTGGTGTTAAAATAGTATCAAAAAATGTCAAATACATTTTTGTATTAAATCGGTTTTAATTAACAAAGCAGCTTGGTAAAGTAACTCTGAACCTGATTCCACTAGGTGGCAGACTCTCAGTATTGTGTACAAGCCTCCAGGCACAAAAAACATTCTGTGAAGCAGAACTACTTTACAAAAATGCCATTAACAGTTTATTAAAAAACAGTCCTAAAAAAAGCACTAACAGAAAGAAAACCACAAATGAATGTCCTAAATAAATACCCCCCTAAACACGTATTATGCTAGGTACACTTGCATGAAGTTTCTCAAACTTTTCTTCTGGTAGGATTCTTCAAGCATCTGTGGAGCCCCAGCTTCACAACAGACTTGGCTATCTGTTTGCCATTGTGTCTTCAAGTAATCCGCTGGTTCAGTAATACTGATATCAAGGTTCTGTGAGGGTTCTGTATAATGCAGTTATGTTTTATTATTTGGTTTTGCTGTCATGCTGCAAAATAAAACTTGGGGCTACTCAGAATCCTTTCAGAGTGTACTGTGTGATGGATAAGAATCTGCCCATATTTCTTGGCAGTGACAGTGTCCTCAATTTTAACCAAATCACCAGTCCCGTTTGCAGACTGGCAGCCCCAAATCTGAAGGCAACCTCCAACCAAGCTTTGCTGTTTGCCTGCAGATAGTTATAAACATAAAATTCCATTGCCCTTTGTGAGTAAACTCCTTCGTCCAACATTAAGGGGGGGGGGGGGGGCGGCAGAACCAACACTTTGTGTCTATAGACGCAGACAGTGAGGCTTGGGAGTGAGCCCGCATGAGTGCCCCTGTAGAAAGTGGCTATCTTTGGGAGCACTAGCCAAAGAGGAGGAGCTAGGAGCACCAGCAGGGGGCCCAAGAAAAAGAGGTTTGCGGCCAATCTGTCCTATGTTTTTATGCAGTTGAGTCGCTTAGCCTTGTTTCCACATCAGAGGTATGGCTTTATGGCCGCAATTCTTCCACTTCTGGACACTTCTGGCAAGACTTCTCTAGACAGTAGATGGGTGTATCTGGGTGCCACTGATTTCCTCCATTTCTGTGCGAATGGCACTGCTGGACATCCTCCAACATCGAAAAGGAAGAAAGCATGATGTGTGTTTCGACTGCTGCATTAGGTTTTCTTGGCCGGCCATTGCATCTACAGTGCTCAACTTTACCCAACTCTTTGTGCTTCTTCAAAAAGGCTTGAACTGCACATCTTGAAACTCCAGTCTGCTTTGAAATCTTTACCTGGAAGAGACCTTGCTGATGCAGAAAAACTACATTGTGTCCTGTTGCTGTGCTCAGTCTTGCCTTAAGGCCCGTACACACGTACTGATTGTCAGCCGTAAATATTCGGCCAACGTCCGATCGGCCAATTGTCGGCTTGTTAATATGATGCTTCCAACAACCAACTGCGACTTTTCAGCCGAACAAAATCTGGTCTGCATGCTATAAAATTTTTGTTGGCCAACACCAGAACGGCCGATTGTTCGTCAGTCAGTACAGATTTCGGCCGACAAAAGCCAGATGAGCAAGACTGGGCATGCTCAGAGAAGAAAAAACACACGGAAAGTTAACCATCACATGACATCACTTCTGAAGTTGGTTGTTGTTGGCCGACAAAATTCGTGTGCAGTCTTGAGCAATTTTCAACCAACACAACAGCACTGGACAAAAGACGGCCGATCGTTCAGCCGACAATCGGTACGTGTGTACGGGGCTTTAGTGAATGACCTGTGCCGTGAAACTGTCTTCCACAACCTCACCTTAGTAGCAGAGTTTGTCAGTTTTAAGCCTCATACACAGCTATTTTTGTTTCAGGTAATGACGGTGTTTCAAGCTACATATGAAATTGATAATCATTGGTATAATTGGTTAATCATACTCCAACCCTACAAAATCCCTGACTTTATTCAAGTGTAAGAACTGATGCTGGTTTGAAGCCAAAAGGGTAGTCACACCAAATATTGATTTGATTTAGATTTTTCTTCTGTTCATTCACTTTGCATTTTGTTTATTGATAAAAATAAACAATGGCAATTTATATAATTTTAGAGCCCATTCAGACTAGCGCGACACGACTTTGGGGGGCGACCTGTGAAGTCGCGTGCACCGCGACTTCGGCACGACTTGCAGAGACTTCACATAATGGAAGTCTATGCAAGTCACTCCGAGGTCGCCCCAAAGTAGTACAGGCCCCTTTTTCCAAGTCGGAGTGACTTGTGTCGCTCCTATTAGAACGGGTCCTGTGCTAATCAATGGACCGCGACCGAGCCTGACTTGTCAGGCTGACAAGTCGCGCTAGTGTGAATGGGCTTTAAAGCATTCTTACTTTACAGTATTTCTTTACATCAGCTTAAAATGTTTGCGCAGTACTGTGTGTGCGCAATAATATACACACATATATATATATGTCCAAAATATTAAAATAGCAGAGGAGTGTTATTTGCAGAACACACCTGCCTGGTTTCCCTTAAAACAGAATTCCACTCATTTTCTAAGAATGGACTTACAAATCTTGACAGGCCAGGAGCTCATTGAGAGACAAAAGTAATGGTTAATCTTTGGGTTATACTGCTGCCTATAAGGATTGGACACAGACAGAAAAAAAAAAATTGTGGGCTAGCTCAGGATAATCCCTCCTCAGCTATGCGGTTTAAACATTTACTTTTTTTAGCTGGCATTTTATCTTCAATGTTTTTATCGTCTCTACATTATTGCTATGAATGGTCTGTAGAAATGCAGCTATCTGGCACAGCCATTACCAGACCCCGCTGGAGTGGATGTTGTAGGGCTAGTCCTGAAGTGATCCCTGGGTACTGCTTTTGTAGCAAATAGGTAAAAAAAAAAAAAAGAAGAAGAAGAAGAGCATGGACATTAATAGAGGTGGGACCTGTGTGCCTCATTGAACTGCAAGAAAAAGATTTTGGGTTAAAAAAATCCTATTTTCTCTCTCATCCATTAAGGCTTTTATCTTTGAGATGTCCAACTGAGGTGTGGACAACAGAAAATTATGCTCACAGGCCCAAGAAAACTGGGATATGACTTCAACTCCTAGAACTGCCAGAAGGACCTTACGCCCGAAGTTGGCATCAGTAAGGCCCGAACATCCACCTCATAAAACTTAGAGAACATGTAAAAAGACCAGGGGGCAGCCTTGCAAATCTAGGCAACAGTATCCCGATACCAAAAAAGCTCAAGAGGCACCCACAGATCTAGTAGAATGCACCTTGATAGGAAAGGGTGGAATCCGATTCTTGAGACCTTTGGCTTGAAGGGAATCAGTCTTTCTGAAGGTAAAGGACCCAATTTAGATCCTAAAGATCACTTAATGATCCTGAATCTAACATGGGGAGCTACTTGGAAGACACCATAAACAAAGACCTTAATCAAGGAATGAGAAACCATCTGTATCTGAAACAGGATATAAAGAGCACCTGTATTTTCACTTTTGCAATCAAAATTAAAAAAGAAAAACTAAACATTTGTTATGTTTTCTTATTCACACAACAGGAGAGGTGTCATGGCTGACTGCATGAGCCCAAGTGAGCCTGTCTCAAGCCTGTCCTCATTAACATACAATGCAAGAAGTCCAGCCGTTTCCATCCACCTTGAACTTTTTGGAAGGGCAAACTGTTCAAATCTAGTTATTAATATTAGGAAAGATCTGTCTAAACAGTACAGACAGGGTTAATTATGGCAAATGCAGCAGTCTAGCCCCATGATAAAGAAAACTACCTAGTATTTTCCTTGCTGGTGGGTCCAAAACAGGACATCTAGAAAAAAAAATAAAAATAAAGCTGCAAGTTTCTTTCTGTTTTTTGTTAAACGATGTGAATGAGGGGACATGTAACAAATAGGTGTTAATTTGGGAGTAAGTGTCGGTTCACACTACCGCGACTTGTCAGGCGACTGGTCAGCCTGGCAAGTCGCGGTCCATTGTGTGCTACGGGAACCGTTCTAATAGGAGCAACAAGTCGCTCCGACTTAGAAAGTACTTCCTGTACTACTTTGGGGCGACATCGGAGCGACTTGCATTGACTTCCATTATGTGAAGTCCGTGCAAGTCGCGCTGCACGCGACTTCACAGGAAGTCTTGCGGCGGTAGTGTGAACCGGCACTAATGGCAGAAGACTGCAACTGTTTGGTTGTAATGCAGTCTGGTAAGGACTAGAGTAACTCAGAATCAGACAGACAATCTTAGCAGCTGTTGGCTCAAGGGCCACGACAAACTTGCGTTTTAGAACAAAGACAAGAAAGCTCCCTACACAGAGCCAAGTGCCCAAAAATCATGTCCAGGCCAATATAAGTCGGTCATGGCACTCCAAAAGACTGCGGATAGACTACATTGGAAAGTTGCATTTGTAGAGACCTGTTATAGCAGCAATATGTAAAAGAGTAAAAAAGGAAAAAAGATAAAATCCAAAACAAAAAAAGTGATATTTACACCTGCTAAGCATGTCCATGTGATTAGGACACCAGCAAAAAAGGTATGCTGGTAGAGAGAAAGGTTATCCTAGACTGGGCTACATTTCTTTGTTTGCAATTGTATTCAACCTTTCTGTAGTATAATCTGAAGGTTAAAAGATTTCCAGTGTCCCTCAATGGGGGAACCAAAAAAAAAAAAATGGTTTCAATGCCATAACATATGGTAACTTTAGTTCCAAGAATAATGCAGCTCGGAGATGGAGAAACCACTAAACCACTAAAATAGCAGCAACGGAGCCAACCATACCAATTAATGAGCGAATAATAATTAAAAAAAAAAAAAAAAAAGGAGTTGCCTTTATCTGGTTTCAAGGATGAACACACAGGCAAACCAGCAGGGGTTACCATCTTAACATTCTAAACAATAAAGTGAATAATGAAGCAAAACACATTTATGGCTATATATGCAATCTCAAAACTGCAGTAAATAAAACTAGCATTCGTCTAAGTTTAAGCATTTCTGATCTCAATAAAACATAACTAATGACATTTTCCAGTATATTCAAAATTTTCTATAAATAGAATCTAAAACATTAAAGTAATATTTACACATTGATTTTATTAGATCCTATAAACTTGCCTCAAAATACAAGTTAAGAATTTCAGAGGGCTCGTCGCAGGATGAATTTAAGGTAACCATCAATTGGTTGATTGTGTTCATTGCAGCTCTGTTGAAATAAAAAAAAAAAAAAAATAACTAAATAAAATAAATAAGTACATTAACCTCGTTCTACTTTTAGACTTAATTTTCTGGTTTAATTAGTAAAAAATTAGTTCAGATTTTTTTCCTCGCAAAGCCATTAACAAACAAAGGCCGTCAATCACTGGCTCTCTGTTCGACCCCTCCAGGACTGGCGCGCCTAGCTGTGGAGAGCATTGGAAGAAGCCTCCTACTTCACTGTAACTAAGGACACCACACTGAATTAAAAGCTTTCACCTACCTTGTTTGGGCATAAGGAAATATATCCTAGCACAGTGTTTCTCAAATCCGGTCCCCAGGGCAAACCAACAGACCAGATTTTATTTTTTTTGCAAACCTGGCCTGTTATTGTGCCCTGAGGACCGGAGTTGAGAAACACTGCCCTAGGAGACTGAGTAGTAACAGAGTTGCATATCTATAGACTATAATCAAGCACACCAATAATCCCAGAAAGGACACGGCTTTAATAAAGAATCTAAGACTGTTCATCACAGTCTCTGGAAAAGTAAGCCCATTTTTGTTCAATTCTTTAATTCAACTACTTGGATCCCCCTGCAGGTGTGGCAATAAAATATTTCCTGCGCCCTAGCATAGGAAAACATGCAAGGTATAAAAGTGTTACTATTTATTGTGTGTGAATACTTTTCATAAGCTTTCTAAGATAGTTTTTCATCATTTTAGCTATGTCTGAAGTTACCCATACACACTATATCCTAGCCACAAGAACATTCTGATTCTTGTAGTCCGTCCACGGTTACACATCCATCACGAATAATGTGAAAGACACCAGACAGGATACTTTATACCACTATTTGTCATACATTGTACCACAATATTTCTATATGACCCTTCAAGCCAAAAAAGGCACAGGTAAAAGCTCACATTCTTTGTACCTACCAAATCAAACATTACCACCAAACCTTTAGCAATATTATATACAAAGCATGAAAATAATAATCTTAAAATGTAAAGGTCTCAGTTTAATCAAGATGCTTAGACATCTTGGGTCTTTCACAAGGGCGTCATCAGTTTGGTTACGAAAAAACTGATAAACAGGGATTCAGATTACATCAGTCTGCACATTCAATGCGATGCAAATTCAGCCATACAATCTGTATGGCTTAATTCGCATTGCAGGTGATTTGCAGAGCAGTGCGGTGCGGTGCAAATCACAATGCGATGTCTGACATCACTATAGTGTGAACCGGCACTAAACGTAAAAGTTTATAGCCTTTGCGGATGGACCTGAATAGATATGGATGTAGGCCTATAGACCTACATTGTGGTTCAGTCTGGATCTGACTGAAAAGGGACAGGCAGATGGAGACTGAACGCCTGTGTGAAAGGGCCCTTAGAGCTGTTCTGTTTATCCATTTTCCATCTCTCAGTTTTCAGGTGAAAATCAAACAGCAATTCATTCCTATGGGCTTACAGATGTAAACTGAACTGCCTGGATGGGTGGGTATAAAATTGCACAAATGGGCATCCCTAGGTAGGCTGCACTTGCATGAAAACTGCCCTAAGTACTGCCCATATGTAATGGCAAGCCCCCATGATTGGAAGAACTGAAATCTAATGAATGAAAAAAGGGCAGGGCAATCACAGTAAGGCTGGAGAGGAAAGAGTTAGATGAGGGTAGATCTCCTCCAGCTAGGAAAGGAGGTGGGCTCGCTGAATTGCTGAACCTTTGAATGCGCACTAAAGGTAGCTCACAGTGTGCAGTAAAATTACAGAAACCTGTACACCTGTGCCATACCGAAGGTAAGGCTGGAGTTTAGTAAACACCCCATTGGCACGCAAAAGAGAGAGTATGATATGAGGTATACGCAATGGCTGACCTCCATCCCTGATGAATATACAGAGAGAATAAAAACAGTGGTCGTGGGGTCAGTCACTATACTAAATATCAAGAGAATATGAAATCACAGGATAATAATTTATTGAATAATTCATGATTGGCACAATAGTATAAAATACAGACAGAAATAATAAATATGGAAATGTACAGATGGAGGAGATCAAGACATGCGGTAAATAAATTCATATAGATACATTTCATAGTAATAAATACATATATCATAAATATTACATAACATAAACCCCACTCCAAGAGCAACTGTCTATCCCGGGGCTGAGGCAGGTAAAATCTGAGGGCACCAAGAAGAGGGAGGGGGAAGATGGCGGTGTGGTTGCCCCATGAAGTTGGCAATACCAGTCACCAAAATAGTTGCTCTTGGGGTGGTCTCATTTTCTCCCATAGTCATTGGGTCATTTCATACCATTTGTAAGTAGCTTGTACTTTTTTACATCCATACATACCTGGAGCAATCTGTTATATTCCTTCTGTTTATATGTGTATTTTGTATTCTAATAGTAGCCTTTATTTACAGATATAGATTTTAAATAACTCCTGACGAGTGGACCTAGAGCCATGAAACACGTAGAGCTTATGAATAGAAGATATACCATTTGCAGACTGACTATATGTTTAGGTTATATAATATATGTATTTACTACTATGAAATGTATCCATCTGAATTTATTTACTGCATGTCTTGTTCTCCATCGGTACATGTACATATTTATTATTTCTATCTGTATTTTATGCTATTGTGCCAATCATGAATTATTAAATAAATTATTCATTATCCTGTGATTTCATATTCTCTTGGTATCTAGTATAGTGACTGACCTCACCCAAAGTCCCACGACCACAGTTTTTATTCTCTCTGTATACCCCATTGGCAAGGTGTGATCATAGTCAGCACAGATTCATAGACTGAAGCTATCAAACAAATTGACTTTTTTTTATATAAAAAAAAAAAAAAAAGAAAGCAAAAACATTAAAGGAGATAGCTACACAGAATTTTAGCATGTCCTCTAAATACACTTTCCACTACCTACAAATCAGAGGAGCCCACCTCCAGCCATGAAATTAAGTGGGCTCTATGGATTGCTGAAGCTTTGAGGGCACACTGCAAGAAGCTTACAGTGTGCAGTAAAAGCATAGTCAGCAGTGTGCCCATAGTCAGCATGGATTTACAAAAGACTGAAGCTATTAAAGAGGAAGTAAACCCTCCTCTGACACTTTTACCTATAGGTAAGCCTATATTAAGGCTTACCTATAGGTAGTGTAAATATCTCCTATACATGTACCGTTTAGGAGATATTTACCTTACATGCAGCCAGTGACGTCACTGGCGCATTCGCTCTGAAGGAACGGCCGCTGGTGCCGTTTCTTCAGACCCCCGTGCCGTGACCGCCGGCTCCCACGCGCGTGTGACGTCAACGCGGCTCCAGCCAATCAGATGGCCGGATGCCGCGATCCCCGAAGACGGGCGACTTGACATGTCGCCCGTCATACAGGTGAGTGAGCGGCACGGCGGGGGCTCGTTCTTAGGTAAGTATTTCATAATGAGCTAATATGCGATGCATACTAGCTCATTATGCGTTTCTCTTTCAGGTTACAGAAAAAAAAAAAAACGTTCATGGGTTTACAACCTCTTTAAAGGAGAAGTACATCCAAAGCTCGTTTGGCTGTACTTCATCTGTTGATGACAGGAGTGCAGTTCGTTCTGTACTCTTCAGACCCGTTTTTCCACTGACAGTGGGCTGAATATGGTCAATCTGCCCACAACCCTGCACCAGCACCTGGCACAGCTGAGAGCCTGAGCTAGCCGCTCCAGCCCCCTTCACAGCCCAGCGCTCTAGTGAGCAAGGGGTGAGGGTGGGGCGCAGTGCAGAGAACCGGTGACTGACAGTCACCAGCTCTCTGAACACAGAGCTCTGAGTATCGAGCAATCAGCATTTTTTGATCGCTCGGTTCTCAGTTTTAGAGCCGGCAGGGGACCGATTCAGCATCGGACCAATGATGCGTCTATCTAGGTAGGTAGAATTCTTGAAAAAAAATCAAAATAAAAAAATGCCGAACTTTTTTTTTTTAACTTTCTTTTTATGGGAAAGTGAGCAAAAACTGACACAGGAGATTGTTACACAAAATGTTAGCATTTCCTCCAAACACCCTTTCCACTACCTACAAATCAAAGGCGCATGTGAAAGACAAACCTAAACCAACTTCCTAAACCAGTGGTTCCTATTCTTATAGAGACCAGGGCCCTTTTCTATCTTTCAAAAAGGTTCCATACCCAAACAGTGCTTAACAACAAAAAAAAAAAAATAATAATAAAATGTATTTTGATGTTCCTGTAAATTCCATATCTTGAATTTGATTCATAGACCACAGGGTATATGCCACTACCTTCAGAATATTAAATACTGGTGGTAAAAGCTTTGCTGGGTCCACTGCCTAGTGCCCCCCCCCCCCCCCCCCCCCACCACCAAGCTTGTGTTTTATTAGCAAGCAATAAAGGAGATCAAAGAATAGAGGGAAGAAACCGGTGTCCTGCACCGTACTCCAAGATCAGGCATGGAATTTCAAGAATTACTCACATCTTTATCGTACAGTACACAATAATCAATGGGATGCCCCCAAGCAATAATCAGAGGATGGGCACCAATACAGCTAAAAAGAAGCAACAAACAAGAGGGGCCAACAGACCCTAACAAACTGTTTACAATAGAAGCAACTTGTTCTAATGGTTTTGGAAAAATTTAAAAACCAATTGCAGACAAAGAAGAGAGCATAAAACTTTCAAAACACTGTATAGCTCCCAAAACCCAAATTCAACAGCAGAATGTGCTCAGGCAGAGGAGGGGGGGGGGCATTCATTTATCTGCAGAAGTGGAATCACCTGTAGTCCCTCATGGTGGTTAATTCTAGTGATATTGATTCTTTTAATACTCTTAACTTTCAGGATCTGGCTGTCAGATCCACTTTTGAGAGACTCTAATCTGATTCCATGGGTGTTTTTTATGGTATAGACATGGAAGACAAATAGAGGCAATAAGTATTTTTATCCAATAAATACTAAGAATACAGCAGCTGACATGTTCCAAAATCTAGTGGAAATGGACCTTCTAGATCTAAAGAGGAGGTCATCTACTTTCTCCACCCCAGCCATAGATAACTTAAAACAAATCTGAGAGAGAAGCCCTCACACAATTAAAACCATGTCAAGATTTAGTGATACATGAGGTGGACAAGGATAGAACAGTTGGTCATCCTATCTCACGAAGATTATAGGATTGAGGCTGTACGGCAACTTAGTGACACTTATCTATATACAGTGTCCGGAAAACAGACCCCACCAAAATCTTCAAACAACTGTCACATCATTTAGATATTGGAAAGGAGATGGGGTGCTAACATCTAAAAACAGCACTCTCTCTAATGGTGGATTTTCCGGTTACTCCAGTTTTCCACCATTTACCAAAAATCCAGTTAAAGACTGATCGATAGTTGCAGGCAATGGTTCTCTGATTGAGAAACTAGGTGAATGTGTTGACCAATATTTGCAATCACTTGTTAAAAGATGACAAGGTTACATTAAGAAAATGTCTACAGTACTATTACATACCAGGGACATTCACTGGCAGAAAACCTTTTTATGGGTTACTTTGGACATTAAATCCCTTTATGTATTCCCCATGACTTGGCAGTGGATGCTCTGAAATTCCATCTGCTTCATAGCATTTATGGTGCTGAGCTGAAGGAATTTTTAATCCCGTCAGTCAGCTTTTTACTACAACACAACTATTTCATTTTTGATCAAGTTTATTACCTACAATGTAGGGGAGCCTCCATAAGTGCGAATTTTCCCCATCACTGGCTAACCTGTACATGGGCAGGTGGGAGCAGATGTTTTTGTTCTCCCATTAAAACCCATGTGCAGGTGCTATTAGGTGGTATGGCAGGTTGTCAGATGATCTAGTTTGGGACGATGCAGAAGCAGATTTGTCATCCTTTGTATCCCACATTAATAACAACCATTTAAAATTTTGAATTTAGCCATGAGAGCAATGCCAGGCCAATTAACTAACTATCTAGATGTCACTCTTGTGGGAGACTACACTACTGGTGCTGTTCAGACTTGCACCCTTTATAAAAGGATTGCGCTTGTAACTCTCTACTTATGGCTATGAGCTGCCACCCTACTTTTACCATACAATTTATTTCTGATGAAGAGTTTTAGAGTGCAGAGGAATTTTTCTGGTACAGACAGCTTTGTGAAGGAATGGAATATCACTTCCAGACTTAAGGACTGGTATATGAATAGGGGTATTTCAATAGCATCAAGAAAGGACAGACAAGTACTCCATGCTGAGACGAACAATAAAAATTCTAACAATAGGAGAAGTCTGAATATAATAAGGAGTAACCTGGTCACCTTTGAACTTCTGTGAAAAAGTAGTAACAATCAAATTAGAGGGCTCATATCTAAATATATACCTATTGTTTCCGCAGATAAGGATCTTGTCCCAGTGATCTCCAATGGCTGCACGTTTTCTAGTAGGTGTGCTAATACCCTCGGCAATATCTTGTCCCCCAGCCTTTTCCAGTCACAAGAGAACTTGGCTAAACACCAGTGGCTCTTTCCATTGTGCCTTTAAAACCTGCCATTATTGTGACAAGCATAGAAGGAATAATAAAACTGTTTCCTGATGGATATGTAGGGAATTCAAAATTTGTGACACGAAAAATGTAGTGTATGTTGTAGAATTCACAACATGCACAATTTTTAATATGTAGGGTGCACCTCCTGAGCCCTTCGGGTCAGAATGAGTGAACATTATTGGTGCAAAAAAATGTTGGGTCACCTGCGCTAGGAGATAAAATATTTAATGAGAGTGAATACAACTAAAAAATTATATTCAATTATAACTAAAAAAATTCCTGCATGATATAGTGTTCAGCATCTCCTCTGGGATCAACACTGCTCCACTCCTCCCTTCTCTATTCCATCAATCCATTTGGTCTATGTTATGACTATGGACTTTATTATGAACTTTTATTGCTAAAATGGTGGCGCTTTTGCCACTGCACTTTTTTGTTATTGCACTTTCTTGACCCTTGGTGGCATTATTATATTTCACATAGGTGTGTATTAATCAATTTATTAATTTATATTTATTTTTATTTATCATATTTATTGGCATAGTTCCTTTAAACAATTTAATTACCCAGGGTTATCTACAGGATAGCATTTAGTCAGTATTATTGGCTTGGTTGTTTTTTTCTTGCACGTGTTTAATTAAAAGCACATATATTATAGCAAGCACTGTGCTGCGGGAGAAGGTACACCTGTATTCTCCCCCTCATTGGATTCTAATGGTGCAGCCTATTCTAGGGATACAAATCTATCCAATGTATCCAGGCATTTAAAATAAGCACATGCAGGAAATATAGACTCTTGTGTTTAGTGGTTTGGAAGGGGTTAATAAACTTCCCTGTGGTGGGGATGTCCACCACAGACTTCACAAAAGGGAGGTATGGTGGATCTTTACATTAGGCACTAGGACCCAGATGGCTTAAATTCCAGATGGGATGTGGATTTACTACTGAAAAATGTGTTTATTATAATGTGTTGTTTTTGACTATTTAATATGGTCTTGCAAATTCGTTGTAAAATACATTTTTTTGTTCTAGGTAATAACACTGATCTTGATATGAATGCATTGCTCCTATTGACGTCTCCTAGTGTGTGTGAGGTTTTCTCTTGATTTTGTATTACACACCCAATCTGAATAGACTCAAGTGCCGTTTTCTCTGCCCTCTGTTTATATTTTGATTTTAACTGAAGAATTGTAGAATTGCTGCTATCCACTCATACAATGGTGGAGTTTGCATTATATTATTATATGTCCCGTCTTTCATTTTGTAAATGTGCTGTGATTAGAGCTACATGCTAAAAGGAGTTGGCCCTTTTTAATATTGACTATTATGTAGCAATATAGACCTTCTAGTGGATTTTGGAGTTGCCGTCTGCATTTGTTTTTGAGTGATATATGCAATGGACGGAGGTAATTCAAGCCAGAGCACCCAGCAAAGGGTTTCATCTTTTATCCATGAGGCGCTTTTCTTGATGCAAGCACTGCACCTGTGTTTGATTTTCCTAGATAAACACCCATTGTAACACTATAGTAAGAATGGGGTTAAGCCAGCCATAGATGGTTTGAATGCCGGCTGGTTCAGAAGAAATCAGCTGAGATTCAAACCACCATTGGGCAAGCTAATTTTATCCAAGTCAATTCATTGATCAACTTGGGTACAACTAGCATGAAACCTTGTTCTTTCCCAAGCAGAAATTAGAGATAAGAACTCGGAGAGAAGGAAGACCGCAATTAAAATTATTTGTGCAACTTCTGTAAAGTTAGAATTAAAATAGGTTCCAGACATCTTTCTTTAGTTGGGGTGTCAATACACAACCCCTTCCCCACTATAATTAGTAACAAACCTTTAGCATTATGGAAGCTATTTTGCAGCCCTGGCAAGCTTAGAGGGGGAAGGTTTGCCACAACCAGAAAAACCCACAGTAGATGATGACTGCACCTGAGAGGGGCAAAAAAACAGATAGGGGATACCTATTCCAATGGAGATTGTAAACTTGTATAATGAGATCTGAACACTCTCCCCTAATTAGCTACCTCATTGCATTCCTCAAGGGAATTAAACAGAAGTTCACCCTCAAGGGGGCTTAAGCAAACCTTTCGCCCAACACAATCATCTAAGCTTTAGACAAATGCACAGAAAGTAAAAAAACATTCTAAAGATCTGATGGATCACATTCTCCATGACATCAACAAAAAATAAATAGGGCAGAGGGCAAGAGCTGCAAATTTCATCCCGAATTTCTCTATGACAGGTAACCATAGTTTGAGCAAACATTAAGGTGACAACAGCCGGCTTCAATAGAAAATGGTAGATTGAGTATCTTATGCAGGAATGGCAGGGCTCACAATAGGGATAGACTATTTCTTGTCAAATTCTGTATCCATAGGACACAAAGCGTCACAGTTTTCTGGAGAGCAGATTAGCCTCTCCAAGTTTGGCCAATATCTGTATAAGGCCCAGCTTACCAGATCCAAAGTAGGAAAGTCCTTTCAGGAAAAGGCCCTCTTTTTTTGATAATTTTTGAACATACTGTAATGAAGTGTATCTATTCAAAGACTAGTATGCACTGTCTCAGTACCTCTTTCCTCCAAGATCCTTAAGGCTCGTACCCACTTGACGAAAATCGGACAAAATATCCTCCTATTTTTCTCTCTCATGCTCAGCAGTCATAACCGTTTTTAGTTGACAGTGCATAATGTTCACAAAATTTCTCGGCCGACATTTGTTCCTAGACTTCCGGGTCGTCAGCAACTTCAGATCATGCGCGGTCTTCCGTATCAGATTTTTCGCGGACGTACTGCATACGCATTAAACTAAACTTGGTCGTCTGGGGACGGACGATAAAAATGTTGGCGTTTGTCCCTCCGTTTTATTTCGTTGAAAATGTCGGCATCGGCTGCTGAAAGTTGTGTACACACTAGCCGAAAATCGTACGATTTTTCCTCGAACGGGAATTTTCGGCAGATTTTCTACTAGTGTGTACCCCACTTTAGTTAGCTCAAGTTTTTTCAAGGAAGCCTGACATTTTCAAAAGGGCACATAACATTAAAACGTTATAGCACCCAACAAGCTTATGCAACACAAACCCAGATCCTCACAAAATTCCTTATTTGTTCACTGTAAAAGTGCAAAAATATTGGTTTTACATACCAATATATTCATCATGGGCAGGATAGTTTTAGGGAACTTGGGACTTACCCATTTGAATAAACAGTTCATCACCTGTTCCAAGGATTATGACCTACTTTATGGTATTGCATGTCCTTGCGGCTTTGCATGCATAGGCCACACAATAAGATCCTTGTTTAAAAGAATAGGCAAAACACACAGTCTCTTTAAAAGCAGTTCTCTTGAACACAGCGAGGTGAATTCATCAAAAACTGGAGCAGATAGAATCTGTAAGAATTGTAGCACATGGCAACCAAATTATCTTCTAGCTTTTATCCAAATTGCAGGTGGTATAAATGGTGCTACACCCTATTATTAATTACAATCACAAAGCACCTAAGTGTCTGGGATTTAAGGCACCAGATATCAAACTACATACATAATTTTACTCAAAGCAAATATCCAATCCTCTACAAACTGATTGCATTATAAATTAAGGTGATCAACCATTCTATCCCAAAAATAATGCTTTGGAAAAAGTCTTCGCAAAGAAAGAGGAGAAAAAAAAGAAGGGCCACCGATAAGCTCTACACGTTTCCCAGCCAAAGCCGCTTCAACAGGAGCAATACATATCAGAATCTATAATTCAGTTTATAGAACAGGACATTTATACAGCAAGATTGATTTTTGAGTATTTACCAGCACGCAGCCAGATAAAACAGCGCCCCCTGGGGAATTTCAATTAGTTCAATCCAAATAGTCTAACCCTTAAGACTTGTAAAACAGTCTCTTCAATTCCTCTACAGGTAAGTGTTAAAAAAAAAAAAAAACAAAATTGCAAGACTCATACCGGATTGGTTGACCCATGCCTAAAAAGTGGGTCTAATAAAGCTTAAATCGCACCAATGTCTTAGTGTCTTCCATATGTTTCTCCCTTACTCCTCACATGCATGAGTACCCTAATGAAAAAAACCTATATAGTGTAGTATCTTCTACAATACTACATACTCAAAAATTGTGCTCTCATGACACCATGTGTATATAACCACCATTGATCTGCAACTCCTTCTCCCCTTGTCTACTTGCTTACTTGGTCTACTTGCTCCACCGGCATATAAATTGCTCAGTGCCCCATGAATAAATCAAAAGCAGGACATGAAAAGGAAAAATATAGACTAATATTGGCGAAAATCCCATTTATTATGACCAAAATGCTCACACGGGTAAGCTGTATAGTAAGCAAGCTGGATAGTAATTTCAGCATTTAGGCTGGCAGAATAGGCACTGCTGGTTCAGGCATTAGAGTCTTAACAAGTTTACTTTGACAGGGTCAAGCACATTATGCCATTACTTTGCAGGGGACCAATTTTTTTTTTTTTTACGGTTTACTGTTGCTTAAACATTTTTACATTATATAGTATTGGGTTTGTCCATGTGCTAAGTGAATCTGTATGGGAGTGTTTTTTTTTTTTTTAGTAGTTATTCAGCTGCTGCACCTGCAGCCATCTAATCAGGAAAGAGGTAGGGTCTGCATCCCTTTAGCCATGATTTCCTTTGGGCAGTCTCCCCAAAAATAGAAATTTTGTTGCAAGGGATGCCAAAAATCTGACTTGTATCTTAGTGCAGACTTCTGGGAAAATCAGTAAGGCAAATCACACAAGCGGGAAATTACATTTCTGGGGGCCTTCTGTATACTACAGGGTGATTTATAAAGAAGTATATGTTTTCAATGCACTATAAAACAAGCAAAATGTAAGTTATTTTAGGTTACCGGCAACAGAATTGTGGGGGAATGTTCCAATTTTTAAGAGACAGTCACAGATGTTCTATATGTGCACCCTTAGTAACACGACACACATTGAGCCAGTAATCCATTTCCGTCCAAACGAGAGTAAAGATATCTGAATCAAGAGCATCGACAGTGGCTGTGATATGCGGTTTTTAACAGGAAATGCATTTCGGCACAAAATTCAAAGCGCTTTGTCTTGTCAAGGTCAGTGAGATTTTGCAACAACTGCACTTTGTAAGGAATCATTTTCAACTTCATTTTGAAAATTCTCCATACAATGGGCTGTGAAATCTACACTTCACGACTCCCCGTCCACGTTGATTTTCCCGGGCTTTGTTGAATGGCGGTGCAAACACTATCTACAACTTCTTCCAATACACGCGGTCGTCCAGGACTTAAGTTTGCACAAACAGCCTATAGTTTCGAAGTTTTTTATGCCAATCGTAGATAAACTCCAACTAGAAAATCTCTTTTCCGAATCGTGATCAAAAAAGGTTGTTGCACAGCAGGTTCAGTTTTGCTCAATTCAAGAACACAAAACGCCTTCTCTTCTGCAGACGCTGCCATTTTGACTGACTAGTCACCTGACACACACTCCTACGCGCTATGGCCTACATCACTTCCCTCAGTAGCGGGACACAAACTTTATGAGTACATATCCAACAGTTTGCAGTTGTGGTCCGTGTCTTCAACGGTTACTGTTTTGCAGCATCTGGAAACTGTATACTTCTTTAAGAATCACCCTGTATTTGTGTACAAAACACCTCTAGGTAGCCATATTCCATTGCATTTTACAGAGGATTACAGCACTGTAGAATAAAAAGGGAAGGGTCATTTTTAATAACATTCAAGCACAATAGGACTTGTGTTCGAACTGTGTAAGCTATATTGGTTTTTATTTGCAAATTTTTTTTCACACGAAAGTGGAGTGGCCCTTTATGGTGAAAAAGACACAACAGCTCACATATACAGCTTACTAAACAACCATGATCCTCAAATAAGGAGTGGTCATATGCATGTATGGGGAACGATCCCAAGCCAAACTCACAGACAGCGAAAATAAAGAGAGAAGGGGGGTGTGGTCTCGGCCTGAGAGCGTGAGGACGCGTCTGCTTGGAGCTCCCGGCCATTCACCCCCATAAGCACCTTTAATCAGCGCCCAGGGACCCCTCTTCCTATCCTGCGGGATGCCACCGAAGCGGAGACAGTCGCCTCAACCTCAGCAGAGACATTTGCCTCAACCTCAGAGGACCCCAGGGCCACGCTTAAACTCAATTGATAGGAAAGAAAGATTGGACTTTATTGGCACCAGTATTAAAAAGTATGTTTTTATTATAAACTCACAAAAAGCATTAATACAAAACCAACAAAAAAATTTTGTTTGTAGAATGAAAAACAGACAAACGATTTACATACATTAAAAGAAGGGGTCAGCCTCAAAACAGTGTGCAAATAGAATCACACAGCATATTATGTAGTCTACAATTAATAGCGACAATTAAGTAAATCACAAAAAGTATATCATGAGACGGCTATGAAGAAGGATATACAACCATCTCTTGAAATCCGTCAATACAGTGTTGATGAACAGATGTTGAGTTTAATCTAGGTTGCCCTACATGTTTCGCTTATCACTGTAAGCTTCCTCTTGGAGCAAGTGGTATATGTAAACATCTGTATGATGACATAGAGAAATAAGTATACCAATGCAAGAACATGTGTATAGGCCTAAGCATTGAGATGAAAATTACATTATGACTATTAGTGTGACAAAAAACAACACAAGATGTTACAAAGTGGTCTGGGACTGAGTTGATACTCCTATCCAATAACCAGGGGGAGGGGGAGGGGGAAAGGGAAGGGGAGAGGGAGAGCCCTGGGAAATGGATGTATCCACCGGACAAATGGACACTCTTGTGTTCCCCATCTTAGGGGACTTTTTTTTTATTTTATTTTTTTTTTTGGGATCAGTTCTAAAACCCTTCCCCCTCTTCCTCTCACTATCAATTAGTGTCTCCTAATATCTGACACAATATACCATCTATTTCAGGTCATATGATGATAAAAAACTCTTTATACAGCCTTGATAATATTGGCATGTGTTTAAGCAGGACGCTCCAGTTCCAATGAACAAATCCCCTTGTTATTCATTACAGTCTATAAGGCGTATGTCCTTATAGATATTTGGTACCTAAATTACTTTCAGGTACGTATAGTTTGACACTTTTTATACACTGTGTGTACTTTACTATATTATTCAATCTAATAATACCATACAATTGTATACACTTGCGGCCCCTACGTCTGCTCCCACCCATGTCCATTTGTCCGGTGGATACATCCATTTCCCAGGGCTCTCCCTCTCCCCTTTCCCCCTCCCCCTCCCCCTGGTTATTGGATAGGAGTATCAACTCAGTCCCAGACCACTTTGTAACATCTTGTGTTGTTTTTTGTCACACTAATAGTCATAATGTAATTTTCATCTCAACGCTTAGGCCTATACACATGTTCTTGCATTGGTATACTTATTTCTCTATGTCATCATACAGATGTTTGCATATACCACTTGCTCCAAGAGGAAGCTTACAGTGATAAGCGAAACATGTAGGGCAACCTGGATTAAACTCAACATCTGTTCATCAACACTGTATTGACAGGTTTCAAGAGATGGTTGTATATCCTTCTTCATAGCCGTCTCATGATATACTTTTTGTGATTTACTTAATTGTCGCTATTAATTGTAGACTACATACTATGCTGTGTGATTCTATTTGCACACTGTTTTGAGGCTGACGCCTTATTTTAATGTATGTAAATCGTTTGTTTTTCATTCAACAAAAATTTTTTTGTTGGTTTTGTATTAATGCTTTTTGTGAGTTTATAATAAAAACATACTTTTAATACTGGTGCCAATAAAGTCCAATCTTTCTTTCCTTTCTCTTCCAAATTCAATATTAAGGATGTGGCACTTTTATCATTAGTTAAGCGCCTAGGTGTCCTGTGACCTGGAAGTGCATACACAATTGATTCGATAAACTCAATTGATGCCTTTTTCTCTGGAGGCTGCCGGACAGGGCCGGATCCATCCAAGATGGCGCCTGAGCGAGGTACGCAGCCCTCCCGCGCACCGTCTCCAATACCCTCACCGCGGCTCACACTTACTGCTCAGCTATCACCGGCATCCCCGGGCTCCTCCACCGCCCGCAGCGGCTCAGATGACACGGCTGATTTGCTGGGTAATTAGGATTTGAGGGCCCATATCCTCTCGCTCCCCACTGCGGCGGACCTGGACAAGCTAGCAGACAGGGTGGAGCGGGCCCTGCACCAGGAAATTGACGCCATTAAAAGGAGGACACTGCTACTTGGGGCACCGGGTCGAGACAGTTGAAGCCAGCGTGGAGGAATTGCTCCTGGCAGTTCAGGCCCTCACAGACAGGTGCAAGCAACAAGATAAATGCATAGACGCTTTATTAGACCAACTGGATGATGTTGAAAACCGCAGCCGCAGAGGCAACATCCTGCCAGAGGCCACGGCATCCAGGGACATTGTGCCCACCCTGCAAGGCATATTCAAGCGGATTCTGGGCAGGGACCCCCCGGACCACACTGAGATAGACCGGACGCATAGGGCCTTTACGGTCCCCCTCAGAGGACCCCGATAAACTCCGGGACATCATTTGCAAGTTACACAAACACTCAGTAAAAGAACGCATAATGTACCATATGCGGGGGGTCTCCTCAATGGACTTTGATGGAGCTCAGATCTCCCTTTACCCAGACATCTCGTGCCACATCCTCATGCAGCGGAAAGCCTTGAAACCTCTGCTGCAATCCATCAGAGATGCAGACCTGACATATCGCTGGGGCTTTCCTTTCAGCCTTTCTGTGACAAAAAAATGGCAAGCAGCATGTTCTTCGGAACAAGGATGATCTACCACACTTCCTGGCCCAATTGGGAGTTGCCTCCTGTGGACATTCCAGACTGGCGTTCATTACCTGATGTCCCCTTACCAGCTCGCCGTCGGGGGCGCAATCGTCCACGTTCCAGACCGCCCCGCACGGACCCGTGATGCCTTCCCCCACAAGAGCTGCAGTGGCCCTGTTCCCGGACTCCGGCCCTCCTTCCTTACTGGTAGCTTGAGACTGGAACTTCTCCCATTTCTTTGCCTTGCCTCACTGTGCCCTTAAGGACTGTCGGCCCTGACCCGTCTCCTACCCACATAACTCACACCGGCTCAGGCGGACCTGCAGTGGCTTTCCGGATGTACCTCCCGACGGGGCTCCTTGAGGACCTCAACGGGGTCCATTAATCACAGGGGTGTCAATGCCGGGCACCCCATGCTCTGTGCCCTACAGTTTTTCCCCCCCATGGGATTTTTGTTTTCCCTTTTGCTGAACTCTACGGGGTCCTTGGCCGCTCCTCCCTTTTTCAGGGGACAAGCCGCTGGCAGGCGGGGGCACCCCCCTTCTCCCTCTGCTCCAGCCGGGGCGTGGGGGGAAGGGACTGTCCCGGCCTGTCCAGGGCACATAAGGAGCTGCGGACGGTTCTGCGGCTCCTTTCGGCCTTTTTCTTATTTTTCTCGGTTTATATGTTCTACTTGTTTATCATTTTCTTGTCCTTGGTGAGGTCTAGGGGTAAATGTCCACTCTGTTTTCATTATACAGGGTGCCAAGTCGGATGTCCGGTGGGTCTCTCTCCTACTCCCTCAGCGGTGGCCCGGTTCTTCCGGGGCTGACGGTTGCTCATGGCGTCGATTAAGTTTTTGTCTTACAACGTGGTGAGTTGTGGCTCGAGCGGAGGAGATCGAGATCGGGTGCACAGGTAATATCCATGCCTAGACTCCCCACACACCTTTACAGTCAGTGGTTTGTTAGCAATTCCCCCCACCCGAAGTCGGGAGGAGTTGCTATAGCTATCCACAAGAATTGCCCCTTTGTGCCCCTGGACCACCGTCAGGACCCGCAGAGACAGTACGTCTTCCTCAAGGGGACACTTACGGTAGGACCTTGACCCTTGCCTCCATCTATGCCCCAAACTCGGGCCAGCTGCCCTTTCTCGACTCAACCCTAGACACACTCTCCACGTTCTGAGAGGGACTACTGATACTGGGCTGAGACTTCAAATCTCTGTGTTGACCCCCGCATGAACACCTCAATGGGGCGTTCGGCTCACTCCTCCGCGGCCCACAGGCGTTTCCTGAAGCTGCTGCATGCTTCGGGCCTGGTGGACTGCTGGCGGCTCCTCCATCCATCCCTACGTGACTACAGCTACTTCTCTGACACATAACTCGTACACTCGCGTTGATATGCTCCTTACCGACCAGACCTACCTAGACTCCCTCCTGGGAGCAGACATATGGTCTCACACTATCTCCGACCATGCCCCCGTGACCCTCGCACTTGCCCCCCTGACTAGGGCAGACAGGGAGTGCACGTGGCGCTTAAACAAAAACCTCTTGGATGATGCTGTAGTGGTCCAGAGGGTGATGGAAACTTTGGGAAATTATTTCAGGGAAAATACCAGGGATGAAGTTGCGCCGTCTTCCATCTGGGAAGGCCACAAAGCAGTGGTGAGGGGTGAACTCATATTGCAAGGGGCTTGTCTTAACAGGGAACGAATGGTGGAGCTCAAGCAGCTTCTTGAGAGGCTTTGTAGTACGGAACTGACCCATAAGCGTACACTATCGGACGAGGCCCTCCAAAGTCTCCAATCTATTCGCAAAGAATTGTCGACGCTGCTCGAGTCCCAGATACAGAGACGTCTCCGGTACCTTTCTCACAATTTCTACGAGTTCGGTAATAAATGAGGACGCATGCTGGCACGGGCACTGCGGAGACAGCGGGCGGCCACCCGCATCCCTAAAATCCAGACGGCCTGGGGCTCCATCATGCAACACCCCTCCCGCATTGCGGAGGCATTCCGGGATTATTACACCCAACTTTACAACTTAGCGGAGCCCTTGTCGCCGGCAGCGCTGACGGCCAAACGGGAACGCATCCTAGCTTACCTGGAGGAGGCCGCTGTACCGCAACTTGCTGGACAGGCGGCTAAGTCCCTGGAAAAGCCCATAACCGAGACCGAACTGGCGGCGGCTCTTAAAGCTCTGCCGAAAGGCAAGAGCCCAGGCCCTGACGGGCTCACAAACGCATATTACCTCAAATTCAGCTCCTCACTCCTGTCCCCGATGTGTACCTATTTTAACACTCTGGCGACGGGTTCCTCGGTTTCGCGGGATGCCCTCTTAGCCCACATCACAGTCCTCCCCAAAGAAGGGAAGGACCTCACTTTGCCCAGCAGCTACCGGCCAATATCGCTTCTGAACACAGACATTAATATTCTGGCGGATAGGCTGAAACAACTCCTGCCGTCGGTAATACACTCCGATCAAACGGATTTATTGAGGGCAGGGAGGCACGAGACAACTCTAACAGAGCACTGCAGATTATCCATTGGGTTGGATCCCAGCCGACCCATCCACCCTGTCTGCTGCTGTCTACGGACACTGAAAAGGCGTTTGACAGGGTAGATTGGGTGTACATGGAGATAGTGTTGGAACACCTGGGCCTTGGCCCCCACATGTCTAGCTGGTTGGCGGCGTTGTACGCTTCCCCAGAGGCTAGGGTAAAGGCAGGGGGATTTTTATCCGCACCCTTTCCGATTCGCAATGGCACACGCCAGGGGTGCCCCCTTTCTCCGCTTATTTTCACACTGACTCTGGAACCTTTGCTGGCCAGGGTCATCAGCATACGCAGATGTACGGTTTTACGTGACCAGGCCCCTGACATCCTTACCTGTCCTCATGGCAGAACTTCGGGAATATCATGTACTCTCAAACTTTAAGATCAACTTTGAGAAGTCGGAAATTTTGCCCCTTAATATCTCGCAGGAGTTGGGAGACTCGCTACGTTCCTCTTTTCCGTTCACCTGCTGCCACTCTAAACTTAAATATTTAGGGGTTTTCCTACCTGTGAAACAGATGTCTTTACGCTGAACTATATGCCCTTATTGACGAAGATCCGCAAGGATCTCGCTGACTGGACTAAATTATGAACATGGATTGGCAGGGTGAATGTGTTAAAGATGAATATCCTACCACAAATCTTGTTCTACCTGCAGATGTTGCCTGCCCACCTGCCTACAATCCTTCTTCTCCAGCCTCAACAGTCTGTTCATCAGCTTCATCTGGAATGGTAAGCAGCCTCGCCTAGCCTAGCCTTCCCGCACATGCAACGTTCTAAGTGTGCAGGTGGCCTGGGGATCTCAGCGGTCCGGAAATACTACGAGGCGGTTGCCTTACAGCAGATTTTTGATTGGCACCACCATGTCCAGGGCAAACTCTGGGTCCCCATGGAGAAATTCATGGCGGGCAGGAACCTGTCTCACACCCAGTGGCTGGTTGGGTCCCACAGGGTACTTTCCCCGCTGGTGTCCCCTGCCACCGTGCACACCCTACAGGTTTGGGATGAGGTCAATAAGACTCCAGCTGTCCACCCGGGTCTCCCTGCTGGCGCCCTTGGGGGGTTCCTCTGCTTCCCCCCTGGAGAGGACATGTCCTTCTTCGGGAGCTGGGCGGGGAGATTCGCTGTGCACGGTGGCAGGGGTCCAGGAGGGGTCCATTGTATCACTGAACGCTGTGGACGTTTTCCCATGGACTTCTGTTGATACAATCAGCTCATCCATTTTTTGCGCCCCATTCTGGGCGAGGTGCGCTCTCCAACTTTGATGACATCATACGAGAAACTTTGTATATATAAAGACCCGATACCCCACTCCATCGCGCTGCTTTACCAGCTTCTTCTTTCCGGGGATCCTACACCGAGGCCTTTGTTCATACGGAAGTGTGAGAAAGACCTACAGTGCACCTTCACGGATCAGCAGTTGGATCACGTTTCAGCTGACGCATTCTAGCATGGTGGATACCAGGATGCAGGAGAATGGGTACAAGCTGCTAACTCGCAGGTACAGGGTCTCCTGGAGACTTGCACAGATCTACCTGGGTCAATATGACCACTGCTGGCGGGGCTGTAGGGGCCGGGGCTCCTACCTTCATGTGTGGTGAGAGTGCCCGCTCCTGCGTCCCTTCTGGCTGGATATCCGGGCGCAGATCTTGGTGATTCTGGATGTGGACACCCTGACCCCCGCGGCATTTCCTGCTCCACCTCCAATCCATTCCTCTTAGCAGGTACAGGAAAAGCGTCCTTCCACATCTCCTAAATGCGTCTCGCCGCCTGGTGGCGATTTACTGGAAACAGGCGGTGGTGCCAACCCGCGAGTCATGGGTTAAGATGGTAAACGGCATCATGGACGCGGAGGAATGGATGGCTAGGTGTAAAGACCGTCATAATAAAATGTTATGCTAAATGGGCTATGGACACACTACACTACCTCAGGATCTTCATAGTTATACCCTTGAGTATTAAATGCTTGAGTTACTGAAATGTTTATTTACCAAGGCCTCCCCTACTGACCCTCCACTCCCTTCAGGCTCCCTTTCTTCTCTCCTCTTAGGGGACTCTTTGCCCCACATTAACGTTCGCCAGTTAATTCCCTCCTCCCTCCCCCCCCTCTTTTTCTCCCTTTTCCCCCTCTTATCTATCCCATCTTTTCCTCTGTTTGGAGCGAAGGGCGTCGATCCCCCTCACGCCCTCCCCCTGGTCAGACCCCCTGGATCTCTAGCTTAATGGGTCGAGCTGGGCGGGTGGAGGGCCACATACCAGAGCTGAGAAGGCTGCTAGAGTGACACTGGATATATTCAGCTACGCACTTGCCATTTGAACCAGACTGTTCATCCACACATCAGCATGTATGTTGCTTGGAATTCCCCCTTTTGCTCCTACCATGTTATGTAGCATTGCTTTTTTTTACCTTCATGCTTGCTGTCTTGTTCTATCTTTTCTTTGTATTGCAATTTACTTAAATAAAGATTATATAAAAAAATAAAAATAAAAATAAAAAGAGAAGCAAAGTCTCATAGTGTAGTACAAACAAAATCAATTTTTTAATAAATACCCAAGAATGATCACTCACATGATAAACTCCAGCAGCATAAAGCATGAAGCAAAATCAAATCCCGTTTATCAGGCCCCAGCTGCAATGCAGGATGATGCCCCTTATCACATCAGAAGCCACATTACGTATTTTGTCACACGATGATCATCATTTATGTGATTTTATTTTACACAGTATCTTACATTAATGGTTACATAATTTTGTTTCACTCTTAAGCACTGCACTTTTTTTTTTATTTATAATAAGTCTGGAATGTGACTTAAGGAGTGCAGCAACATTTCTGAGGTCATAATGTTCGGACATAAAACCAGTGCACAAACAGCTGTATAGTTACAGAGCCTCTTGAATATAGGTCAGCTTTAGCAAGCAAATTAATTGGTTAACACAAGAGTGTACATTGCTTGTCTATTCCAGTAAACATATCATTAGAAGATTTACACTTCTACAATGTAGGCATCATTAGTTTTACATACTATTTAAAACACACCTAACACACCACAGCCACAAATCATTCCAGTCATCCTGACATGTCTCTGAGAGAACTAAGGCACACCTAGATACATGGGTCAGTTTATGTATAAACAACTGCTTTTATTTTATTTCACTCACTTCTTAATTCTGAAGAACTGTACACAACAGGTATTCAAATTAAAAAAGGAATGCAGTATCTCACTCATTCTGAAAAAATATTATAATCAGGCTGACTTACCATAAAACGTTCCTTAAAGTGGTTGTAAACCCTTACATATGCCCAGTGAAGTCACTGACCTCAGGTGATACACAGATAAAAAAAAAAAAAAATCCACCTACATAAGTTATACCTGTCTATCTGCATCCCTGTCTCTCTACAGCCAGTCCAGACTTTACACCCTTGTCTGAGCTTTCAGAAAACAGAGGGCGGGGAGCTGAAGTTACACTCTGCAGAATTCCTGTGAGAAGAGGTGATTAAAGGGAAGGGACGGACACACACACGCGTCACACAGTACACAGGAATGCAGCTGAGGCTGTCAATCACAGGCTGTGTGCAGGAGCTTCCTCCCCCGTCACCTTTTTTACCCTTTGGTGTCAAAAAAACTTGTCAGAAGTGACTCATACAGATAGCAGAGGAAGGAGGCGGCATTGGCACTTAGTGCTCTGGATTGAGACAGGTACACAGAGAATTGTTCATATTTCATGTCAGAGGTTTACAACCACTTTAAAAAAGGGAGACAGGTTCAGAGGTAATTTTGAGACAACTGGGTTATACTGCTGTCTACAAAAGAATTGGACACTATCAAAACAAAAAGGTGGTCAGTCAGGTAGGTATAACACCTCCCATCCCGTGAGGCTTTGGTTTTATGTCAAAGCAGAAAAGGAAGCAGAAGAGGGACCCATGTCCTCTAATGAACTCCAAGTTTTTTTTTGTGAAGTCACAAATGGTTTAACTTTAAAAATCCATTTTTTTTTTTTTTTTTTTTGCTTTTTAAGTGTAGATGTTAGATCTGAGGTCTTTTTGACCCCAGATTTCACATTAAAGAGGACCTGTCCTGCTTATTTCTATTACAAGGGATGTTTATTATTCCCTGTAATAGGAATAAAAGTGATCAAAATACATTTGTTTTTAAGAAGGGACAGTGTAAAAATAAAAAAGGTAAAATAAAGAAAAAAAAAAAATTATAAAATCGCCCCGTCCCCCCGAGCTCGCGCTCAGAAGCAAACGCATACGCAAGTCGCGCCCACATATTTAAACTGTGTTCAAACCACATGGGAGGTATCGATGTGATCATTGGAGTGAGAGCAATAATTCTAGCCCTAGACCTCCTCTGTAATGCCCGTACACACGTGCAGATTGTCGGCCGAAAAGATTCGGCCGACGACCGATCGGCCGATTGTAGGCTTGTTAGTATGATGCTTCCGACAGCGCACTTTCGGCCGAACAGAATCTGTCGTGCAAGCATTAAAATTTTTGTAGGCCAACACCAGAACGGCCGATTGTTCGCCAGTCAGTACAGAATTCGGCCGACAGACAGCAGATTTGCAAGACTGGGCATGCTCAGAAAAGAAAAAAAGACAAGGAAAGTTAACCATCACATGACATCACTTCTGCAGTCGGCTGTTGGCCGACAAAATTCGTGTGCAGTCTTTTGCACTTTTCAACAGACACGACAGCCCTCGGACAAAAGACGGCCGATCGTTCGGCCGCGAGGCATAACTCTAAAACTGGTAGCCTGTATACATTTTTAAAGCATCGCATATGGAGATTTTTAAGTACCAATGTTTGTCGCCATTCCACAAGCATGCGCAATTTTGAAGGTATGAATTTACTTGGCCTAACATGATCTTTCACATGATAAAGAAATTTTAAAAAATTATATATATGTTTTGGGGTTCTAAGTAATTTTATAGCAAAAAAAAAAAAAAAAATTGGATTTTTGACTTACCGTAAAATCCTTTTCTCTGAAGTTCATTGACAGACGCAGCTCCATATTCTTCTTAACCATTGGGTTATGCTGCCCCCTACAGGAGTAGGACACTAGGCAGGAAGAAACTTTACCACGCCTATGGGGCAGTCCTTAAAAAGGCACACACCCACTCACTCTGCTATAGGATTCAGTTCTGTTGCAAGCAGTGTCAGAAGTAAAAAACCCACACCCACTCAGAAATAGAGGGACGGTGCTGCGTCTGTCAAAGAACTTCAGAGAAAAGGATTTTATGGTAAATCAAAAATCCAGTTTTCTCTATCGTTGACAGACACAGCTCCATATTCTTCTTGGGACGTCCCAAAGCAGTATTAACATGAGGGGTGGGAAAACAACGCAGAAAGGAACGTAATTCCCAAAGGCTAAACTTAGCCAACCAGGAACTGGAGCTCACCTAGAAACAACATACCCAATCAAAGAGAAAAAATTGCTCTTTTAAACAGCAGCCTGCAAAACCTTGCGGCCAAAAGAAGCATCCGAGGATACCAACACACCAACTTTGTAGAATTTAGTGAACGTGTGCACAGACGACCAAGTTGCTGCCTTGCAAACTTGTATTACTGACGCCTGATGGCGAAAGGCCCAAGAGGCACTCATCGCCCTAGCAGAATGCGCCTTCACAGGGAAAGGTGGAACCTGACCCTTAAGTGAATACACCTGTACCACCGTCTGCCGGATCCATCTGGATATGGTCACAGCAGACGCAGCCAATCCCTTCCGATGTCCTTCTGTGAGGACAAAAAGGAGAGTGTGATTTCCTGAAAGACTCAGTAACCGCCAGGAAAACCCTAATTACCAGAACCACAGCCAAAGAAAGCAAGGACATTTCCTTGGGATGCTTGGGCTTAGGACAGAGTGAAGGCAGCACAAGGTCTTCATTCAATATAAATCAGAAACCACCTTAGGAAGAAACGATTAGGTCGAAGTACCCCTTAATCTCTATGGCCCACCAGAGAAGAATGGCAGGACAGCGCCACCAATTCAGACACTCTGCGGGCAGAGGTAATAGCCACCAAAAATGCTACCTTCTGTGACAGTGTAAAGCAGAAGAATCTCCCTAAGTTTTTAAAGAGAGGTTTTTAAAGAACAGACAGTACCAAGTTAAGATCCCATGGAGGTAACGGGGACTCCATCGGAGGAGCCACATGACGGACTCCATGGATAAAAGTGTGAACCAAAGAATGCGTAGCTAAAGAGCGTTGGAAAAAAAAAAAAAACACAGCCAAAGCCGACACCTGGCCTTTAATAGTATCCAAGGCCAACAGCTGCTCAACCCCCTTTGGAGGAAAGCCAATATCCTAGCCACTGAAAAGAAGCATGGATGCACCGTAATCGATTCACACCATGAGATGTACGATTTCCACATACGATGATAAATCTTCCTGGAGGTATATTTTCTAGCCTTCAACAGTCACTGAGTCAGAAAGACCCCTATCCTTCAATACCTGGCTTTCAACAGCCACGCCATTAAAGTCAGTGACTAAAGCAGGATGGAAGATGGGCCCTTGAGACAACAGATCTTCCCTGACAGGAAGTCTCCAAGGAGCATCGGCGACCAACCTTACCAGATCTGCATACCAAGACCAGCGAGGCCAGTCTGGGGCCACCAGAATGACCAGAATCCCTTCCACCTCTATTCAGCACAGAAGCCCCGTCAGAAAGTGGAGGAAACGCATAGATCAGCCGATACTGACCCCCAAGGAGCCACCAGTGCATCTGTGGCGTCGGCCAGAGGATCCCGAGACCTGGCTACAGACCTCTGTACCTTCTCGTTGAGCCGAGAAATGAACAGGTCTAAATTGGGTGTCCCCCCCCCCAATGGACACAACAGGTGAAACACCTCGGGTGTAGAAACCATTACCCCTGATCCAACACCTAAAGTCTCAAGTAATCCACCTGCCAGTTCTACACGGCACGGCAGAGATGGCTGGAACAAAATTTTTTGCCCATATTAAAATCTCGGCCACCTCCTGGTCGCCCCCTTGATGATTGAGGTAAACCACAGCCGTGGCATTGTCTGATTGAATCCGAACTGGACAACCCTGCAGACCATTTGTCCAGTGATGCAAGCAAAGCTTTATCGCTCTCCAGAATATTGATCGGAAGTCTGGACTCTTCAGAGACCAGGTCCCTAGGACACACAGCTTTCCAAGTACACCCCCCCCCCCCCACAGTCACACAGGCTGACATCCGTGGATACCATGGTCCAATACAATAGAAGGAAGGGCTTGCCCTGACGCAGGGCCAATGAACCGATTCACCACAGAAGAGCACTTCCTGCGTTTTGACTCAACCGAATGAGATTGTCCAAAGATTCTTGACAAGAATACCTCTTTGCAGAGGTCTCGTGTGGAACTGAGCAAACGGAACTGCCCCGAAGGTAGACACCATCAGACCTAGAGCTCGCATGTAAGTCCGCATCGAGGACAGAGTGCTGGATAACAGCAACTGAATCGCCCTTTGGAACTTTTGCAGGTTTCCTTGGGCAAGAAACACCCTCGCAGAGGCCGAGTCCAGAGCCAGTCCCAGACAAACCTTTTTGGAGGCTGGGACCATAGCAGATTTTCTGAAATTGGTGGTCCAACCAAACTCATGCAGAGCCCGTACAGTGACTGACAGATCGCCCACTACAACTGAGTGGGAGTCTGCTCTTAAGAGGAGATCGTCCAGGTACCCTAGTACCGCAATCCCCCGCTGTCACAGTAATGCCAATACCAGAGCCAACACGTTGGTGAAGACCCTGGGGGCTGAGGCGAGACCAAACGGTAACGCCACAAATTGATACATTTTCCTCTCCTAAAGCGAAGCGAAGAAAACGCTAGTGTCCAGCATAAATAGGGATGTGCAGATATGCGTCCTCGATATCGTCCCCTTGGTGTAGGAACGCCACTACTGTGCGAATGGAGTCCATTCTAAACCTCTGTACCCTCACAAAGCGATTCAGAGCCTTGAGGTCCAGAATTGGTCCCTTCTTTCCTGGGAACAGTAAACAGGTTTGAATAAAACCCTTGAAAGCGTTCCCGAGAGGGAACCGGCACAATCACCCTTAGCGACAGCAGATCTTGTACCACCTCTCGTAGATCCCTTAACCAATCTGAAGATAGACGTAGATTGGACGGGAAGAATCTGACTGATGGTTGGGACCTGAATTCGATCTTGTAACCTGATCGGAGCAGCTTGTGGGCCCATTTGTCCTGAACCAAGGAGGTCCCTGGTTCTGGACTGAAAAGGAAGACGTCCCGCCACCCCAGATATGGGAGAGGGCGTCCCTTCATGCAGACGGCGATTTGTCCGCAGATCTGGAGGGGCCTGTTATCGGCTTACCTGACCGCGTTTTCTTGGAACCCCTAGATGACTTAAATGGCTTAGGTCCTTTCTCCTGTGTGCCGAAGGCACGAAGGGGCCACCTGTGTGCTGAAAAATAAGCGCCCCGTCTATTACACAGTGACTTGCCCTTGGCTGATAGAGGAAGAAGAGTACTCTTCCCACTTGTGAGTCCTTTGATCAGTTCATCCAACAAAGACCGGGCGGCCCCCATAAGGGGGGTGATCGGATAGAGCCTTTTTAGAAGCCTGGTCCGCAGACCAGCTTTTTAGCCACACCATGCGTGGTTACCATTATTGCATTTAGAACAACTCCACTGACTCACAACAAATTTGTCCCAGTATTAGGGAAAAGGGGAGCACCTTTGCCGCTTTTAGGAAATCTGCGGGCCCCGAGGGGACCGGCGCCCCCCCAAGGTAAAAATGTATTGTAACGATACAATCAGTGCATCCATTGGCGCCCTTGCATGCGCAGTGTAAAAAAAAATAAAAAAAAGGAATCATCCTCACCGCAGAGCACCCGAAGTGCATGGACGTAGACCCAGTAAAGTCACTATATGCTATGCTAACCCTGAGAACATAACAAGCAGGGGAGGTCGCCAACCACAGTCCCGCAAGGAGACGCCGGCTAAAGTTCCACAAAAAGACCCCTAACAGACCAAAGGGTCACCCACCATAAATTACATAAAAAGGACATAGCCCCCTGTAAAGGGTAAGAGGTGGCCCGCCGAGACACCCCCACATAACAATGCCCCCACGGCACCCAAGGGGGGGGCGCCAGGCAGTCCATATGTCAACCCCCTTGAGGGGGGTTGGGCGGACGCCCATCCACTGCTCCATCATCGCGGTGTGCAGCTCAAACAGCCTGGTAAACAGCTCGGTCAGCAGCTCGGACAGTCAGCCGCGGCCTAAACTTAGTGCCCGATCAGGTCGCTAGTCTGCTGTCAGCTCTGTCAGCTTGATCAGCAGCTCGGAGAGCTCAGTTAGGAGCTCGGACAACCTTGGCAGTCACCCGGACAACTTGGCCAGTCACTCAGACAGCCAGCTCCGTCAGCCGCAAGCCGTGGCCTAAATTTTTGGCCCGATCCAGCCACGCGTGGCATCCGCCAGTCAGCTTGGTCAGACACCTCATCTTGGTCAGGTAACCGGACAGCCGCGAGTAGGCTGCAAAGCCGCGGACTAAATTTTTGGCCTTAACCAAGACACGTGAGGCGCAGGCCCGCGGATGAAGAAACATCCGCTTCCCCTCAAGCCTATAACCACTGCAGGGAACACAAAGGACATCCCTGCCCGTCCCTAAACCCCAGGGGGGCCAGGGACTTGCTCAAAGACCCCCGAGTGCGATATGGACAGCTCGGTCCAAGGAGGGTCCCACGGCCACTCCGAGAACGCAAGAGCTGTGAGGGGACACTACTCACCATACAAACGACAATTGGGTGGGCGCCACCCTGGACAGACTACCTCTCCACTTGGGATGGGGGTGCTGACGGGCAAGGGGCACGCTGCGACCCAGGCCATATCAGGTCGTGTGCGTCCCGGCAAGGCATTTCACTCGCGGGCCAGCCCCCATCCATTGGAGCTCTGTCATGGTGAGGCCTAGCACGGGGCTATAACCTGCACACGCTCGCTGGCCGGACTGGGAGTCCTTAAGGATCTAGGATATCCAGTCCGAAACCCAGTCCAGCTGTTGACTGCATTTCTATCAGGAACATAACTAATTAAAAAAAAAAAAATTTTAACAAAGGCTCCCTTTAAAATATAAAAACAAGCTAAGACCAAAGTCCCAGCCGGGAACTAGGTCCTACTCCTAAACTAGGCAGAAAAAAAACGGAATCCTAAAGCAGAGCGAGTGGGTGTATGCCTTCAGGGACTGCCCCATAGGCGTGGTAAACTTTTTTCCTGCCTAGTGTCCTACTCCTGTATGGGGCAGCATAACCCAATGGTTAAGGAGAATATGGAGCTGCGTCTGTCAATGAACGATTGAGAAATACTGATGTTTAACTAGTAAACAACAAAGAAATAGACCTGGTCCTTAAGTGGTTAGAAAAAAAGGAAGGAATATCCCATTGGCATAAGTATTCGGACCCTTTGCAACAACACTTAAAATTTAGCTCAGTTGCCTATTATTTCTCTTAAATTTTGCCAAACACCTTTTTTAGAGTCCAATCAAGGTCAATTTAATTAAATGGACATGATTTCGAAAGGAACACACCTCTCTATAAAAAGCCTCACAGCTGACAATGCATTCTGTATCAGAGCAAAAGTCATGAGGTCAAAAGGAACGGCTTGCTGCCCTGAAGGTTCCCAAGAGCATAGTGGTTCTAGAATTCTCAAATGGAAGAAATTTGGCACAACCAGGACTCCTTCAAGAGCTGGTCACCCAAACTGAGCAATCAGGGGAGAAGTGCATTTGTAGGAGAGGTGACCAAGAACCAGATTAGTTAATCTGAATGAACTCTAGAGATCCGGTCTGGAGATGGGACAAAGTTCCAGAAGGATAACCATCACTGCAGCCCTGCACCGATCTGGGCTTTATTGGCTAGACGGAACCCTCCCCAAGATTCTACGGTCTGATGATACCAAGATTGAACTGTTTGGCCCCAGTTCCAAATGTTATGTCTGGAGGAAACCAGACACTGCTCATCACCTGCCTTAGCATAATACTATCTCAACAATAAAGCATAGTGATGGCAGCATCATGCTGTGGGGGTTTTTCTCAGCAGCAGGGACTAGGAGACTGGTCGGGGTTGAAGGAAAGCTAAATGGAGCAAATATAGGAGATTTCCTCAATGAAAATCTTTTCCACAGCACTCAGGACCTCAAGATTGCCAAAGGTTCAACTTCCAACCTGACAACGATCCTAAGCACACAGCCAAGAAAACATTGGAGTGGCTTAGGGACAGCTCTGTGAATGTCCTAGAGTGGTCCAGCCAAAGCCCTGACTTGAACGCTATAGAGCAGTGGTCCTCAACCCTGGTCCTCAGGGCCCACTAACAGGCTAAGTTTGCAAGATAACTGAAATACATCCCAGGTGATATAATTTTCTGCTCAGTGATTGCGGTACTCTAGTCTGCATCTCCCCAAGGTAATACTTAAAAGCTGGCCTTTTAGTGGGCCCTGAGGACCGGAGTGGAGGATCACTGCTATAGAACATCTCTGGAGAGACCTGAAAATGGATATCCACTGACAGCACCCATCCTACCTGACTGAAATTGAAAGGATTTGCAGAGAAGAGTGGCAGAAAATCCCTCAATCCAGGTGTGCGACGCTTGTCGCATCATACCCAAAAAGACTGAAGGCTGTAATTTCTATCAAAGTTGCTTCAACAAAGTCAAGGGCCTGAATAAGTACATGTAATATTTCAGTTTTTTCTTTTTAATAAATTCAGACACATTTCTAAAATTCTGATTTCATTTTGTCAATATGGGGTACTAAGTGTAGATTCAAAAGAAAAAAATAATAAATTTAAATAAAAAGTAGTATCAGGCTGCAACATAACAAAAGAGAAAAAAAAGTGGAGGGGGTCCAAATACTTTATGAATGCACTGTAGCATAACACATTAAAAAAAAAAAAAAAAAAATATTGGTTTTATTTATAAACTGATACTCACAAATGTATGAATTTACAGGTATAAACATGAAAGAACAAGAAACAACTGGTGTAGTACAAACACAACTAGAGAGGTTTCTAGTTTACAATGACTGAAACTGGTGGGAGAGCTGTAAAGTGTCCAGGACACCATTGTTGACAACCCAAGTGCTGTTAGACTTTGTTTATGTGAGAGGTCTAGTGATCTGGTAAGCGGCTCTATGCTTTTTTCCATTAGCATGTTGATGTAGATCAAGGGTATCAAACTCAATTTCATTGTGGGCCGCATCGGCATTATGGTTGCCCTCAAAGGGCCAGTTATATCTGTAAGATGTCCAGAGCACCCCACACCCCCTTACACCCTTACAGGAGATGTCAAGAACCCCCCACCATTAGAAGTCAAGAGTCACCCACCCTTCCTTTCGTCACAATGCACCCCCTTACCTTGTGCTGCTGCCAGGAAGAAGATGCGGGTGGATCTGGGAAGTGCAGGATCTGGTGGAGAACCAGAGGAGGGCTGGAGTCAGCTTCCAGAGTCTGCTGAATGCTGAGACCAGGGGACGCAGAGACAAGGTGGTGTTGCGGCTCCAGAGAGGTGCAAGATCTGTAGGAGGAGTTCTGCTCTCCTTTCTGCTGCGGACTGCTGAGAAGAGGGGGGGGGGGGGAGACCAGCCTTTCTGCAGCTGCACAGGAGGAGTGCAGGATCTGGGGAAGCAGTTCTGTCCTTTCTGCTGCTGACTACTGAGACAAGGTGGGGGCAGAGACAAGGGGGGTGTGAGGGCCACATGAAATTGCCTGGGGGGCCGCATTCGGCCTGCGGGCCTTGTGTTTGACACCTGTGATGTAGTCGTTACTGCTCGCCTCCAGCATCACAGGAGTGAGCTTTTTCTCACATGCGCTCTCTTCTGATGAAGTAGCTCTGAGATCAGCATTTGAGAGCTCACTCCTGTGATGAGGAGGCAAGTAGTGACAACTGGGCCTCACTTGGCAACATACTAGCAACGTTCTGGGAGTATTCCAATCAGCCTTTGGGAGGTATGTAAATGGCCTACACCTACAGCAAGGGCATTAATCAACTCTAGTAAGAGCTGCAGTTTGTTTTTATCTACAAACGTTTCTTATCTCCATAAGCAATTTTTTTTATTTATTTTTATTTAAAGGTGAATTTTCCACCTAAAAAAGGGACAACTTCCCATTTGGCAAATTTATCTTTATATATCGTCCCCCCCCCCCCCCCCCCGGCAACTCACACCTACCTTTAGTACCAATTCACCAATCCTAATGTAGACATAGACCTAGCTGGCTCCTTTTCATTCTGTGAATGCACCCCAAAACAGCTGGGCTTATACTTACCTTCAGCCTAGAAAGATGAGGAGCTTTTAGGGTCCATGTCAGCAGTAAGCTCACTCTAACAGAGCTTAAAGTAAGCATAAACCCAGGCTGCCTGCAATTAGAGGGAGGTAGGGGGTGGGAGGTTTTAATAAAGAACAATTTCACCTAGTAAATACGTATTTATTTCCTATGATCATCATCTCCATCAAGTGGCCATAGTATGTGATTTTCCTGACTTACGCTATTCTTATGCAGTTTTACAGGACAAACAGCTCTTAAATATTTTTTTAAATAAATGCACCCCCCAGCATAGTTTTCATTCATAGGTTAAAACAACGGTCCCCAAACTGCAGCCCTTCGCTCGCCGTTATTCGCAATGAGGCATTATTCCCCACTTACTCGCAAAGACCACAGTCCTTTCATCGGAAGTCTGAAGAACAGTGAACTGGTTCGGTGTTCAAAAAGATTGGGGATCCATGCAGTACATCACCAACTTATTCATGTTTATTGTTACACAGTGCCTGCTGAACCCTTATCCATTATAAAATGTGACAAAAAAAAGAGTTAAATTATCCATTATGTATGCAGTATTAAATAGCTAAATGTAACGGACACTGCACAAACACAGATCCAAAAATCAAGTTATCATGGAGAGGCATTAGTAGCCTAGGTCTAAGAAAAATGTAATTATATTTTCCCTACATGTCCTTTATAGATCATCGCCTAATATTCCTTTCCTAGTAAGGGAGCCCAACCAGAACATTTACAGAAACCATCAGAAATTGTGTGAATTACAAAAAAAGGATCACCATGATTTAGAAAAATGAAAAGCCCTGCTGGCATGAAAATGGTAAATAACATGACTGTGAATAAGCTCACCTTACTGGTGTCTGAGGAGGTATCACAGGAGGTTCACCAGCAATATTTTTCCTAGGCGTTCTTTCCTGCTCCAAACTAGAAAAAGAAATGGTATAGGTGTAAAATATCACAATTGTTGTAGAATAAGTTTTACAGCGATTCCCCTACACGAAACACCTGTATGTACCGCTAAATAATAGACCATGAAAAGTTTTAACAGTACAAACATTAATTGTAAAGTCCAAAAGATTCAGAAAGCAATGTTCATGTACAGATTGATCTAAAAACATGACCAGTGTTTATTTAAGGCAACCATTAAAGAGGATCTTGACCCTGAAAACAAAAATTTAAAAGTCAGAAGCTACAAATACTGTAGCTGCTGACTTTTAAAAAACACACACTTCCCTGTCTCAGCATCCAACGATGTCCTCACCCAACCCAGCTCCTTGCCAGGTGTTGGTATACTTACTGTGGGCAGCAGACTCACTCCTAGCAGCTTCACAGCCGGCTGCCCAGTGCACATGCGTGAGCCACGCTGCACCCCATGAATGGTCCTGCAGTCTCCTGGGACCTGATGTATCCCAAGAGGCAGCAGGGGGGAAGGAGGGGGGTAAACTTCTGCTCAGATTACCATGGTGATCTGACCAGAAATGGGAGCAGGTACCTGTCAAAATCGGGTACCAGCTCTTCGCCTAGTTCCTTTTATCTTCTCAAATATTATTTTCTTTTCCAGTGATCTCTCTTCCGGCAGTGTGACCAAGATAGGCGTTCTGAGAATAGACCAGAACCTAAAAACCCAGTAAATACTGCACTATCACCTAATTCTGACATACTAAAGCCGGGTACATTTCTAGGAAATGGCCAAATTACGGAGTGTGTGCTTACTCCGTTCAAAAGAAACTGGTCTAATGACCCGCTTCTGTCAAACAGTCCTGCTGGAAAACCAGCATTTGATCAGACCTAATATATTTTGGCAGGTGGAATACAACAGCTCAGGGGAAGAGATCTCTGCATCAATATCGCTGGTGTTGATGCAGGAATCTGTCAGTTTTTTTCCATTCAACCGGACTGAAGGAAAAAAAAAAAAAAAAATGCACATGTATATCCAGCTTAAGAAGCTATGCAGATGTATTTCTCTGCTTACCTTTCACTGATATCAACATTCAGAGACGGATCATTTTTCAAAAACAGCCTTGCGTCAATGTCCTTGTTTCTCTGATAAACTTCAGAGTACTGTTTTGAAATTACCTCAGCCTAGGATAAAAAATGTAAAATGACAAAATGTAAAAATATTTTTAGTGTCTTTAGATTACAGAAGCTAGCAATAAAAATGTATGTGAAAAACAGCAGCTTTTTGTGGGTAAATCAAAATACCCAATTTAAAGAAAAATTGGATTTTTGTACTTACCGTAAAATCATCGACGGACACAGCGCTCCATAAATCATACCTACTGGGTTATGTGTCAGTCGATGAAAGAGAAAACGGATTAAGACGCATCTAAATTCAAAAGCAACTCTGGCAGGGGCATCAGTTTTGCAGCACTACTGTCTTCCAACATACATTTCTATAAAATGGATTATTAAAGGCTAGGTCTATAATCGAACAAAAAGAGTATCTAACCTCAAGAAATCATATCCTAGGTAACAACAGAGACAAGGTTTTCACCTAACCTCAACAGCCTCCTATGTGAAAAATTCACTAGCTGAGAAAAACTGGATTTTTGTCCTACCGTAAAATCCTTTTCTCGGAGGTTCAGGGACAGACACAGCTTCAAGTCTTCAGACCATTGGGCTTCTGCTCTTGCTCTCTAGGAGTAGGACTAGGCGGAAACCTATTTGGTTGCGCCCCTGGGGCAGTACCAGAGGGTATACAGTCAATTCCTGCTGTAGGACTTCCAGTTTGTAACAAGCAGTATCAGAAGAATACCATAACTCAACTCAACAGAGGGGCGGGTGCTTTTTCCGTCAGTGAACCTCAGAGAAAAGGATTTTACAGTAAGACAAAAAACTGAATTTTTGTAAAATCTTACCTGTAAAATTCCTTTCTCTGAGTCCTCCGACAGTCGCCGCCTCTTCATATTCGTCAATATGGGGTTATTGACCTTTGCTCCGTAGGAGTAGCTAGGCAACAGAATATGTTAATATCAAAGCTTTTAGCATACCCCACCCCTAGGGGGTGGTCCCCTCAGTCAATACCCTCCTGCTTCCTGCATTCCTACCTCAGTTTCAGTAGCATAGCAGTAGAGTACATAAACAAACCCCAAAAGAGGGGCGGGGCGGCGACTGTCGGAGGACTCAGATAAAGGAATTTTACAGGTAAGATTTTACAAAAATTCTGTTTTCTCTTACATCCTCCGACAGTCGCCGCCTCTTCATATTCGTCACTATGGGGACGTCCCAAAGCAGTGTAGACATGAGGGGTGGGAGAAAAATCGCAGCCGCGCCCAAGGCAACGCAGTACCCACATCAGAAAAAAAAGGAACCTTACCAAAAGGAAGGAAACCAACTGGGCAACATGAAAAAACTTGCTCAACAGGAGCAACAACCCAGGAAAACAAATAACCTAGGGATATAAACATCCCAACAGCCAAGGGTCCAAAAAACAAGGAACCCTAAGGCACTGCCGCACTAAGAACCTTGCGGCCAAAGGAAGCATCTGCCGATGCCTGAACATCCACTTTGTAGAATTTTGAGAAGGTGTGAACGGACGACCAAGTCGCCGCCTTACACACCTGGGCCACAGAAGCCCGATGATGACAGGCCCAAGACGTACTCAGAGATCTGGTAGAGTGCGCCTTCACAGGCATGGGGGGGAACTTTTCCCTTCAAAGCATAGGCCTGTTCAATGGTCTGTCTGATCCATTTGGCGATGGTAGAAGCAGACGCCGCCATGCCCTTCCGAGGCCCCTCTGGAAGGACAAATAGAGAATCAGTCTTGCGAAAGGATTCAGTCGATGACAGGTAAACGCTGATCGCCCGAACAACATCCAAGGAATGCAAAGCCACCTCCTTTGGATGTTTAGGCTTCGGGCAAAGCGAAGGCAAGACAATGTCCTCATTGAGGTGAAATTCCGAAATCCTTTTCGGAAGGAAAGACGGGTTAGGTCGCAAGACCACCTTATCCAAGTGAATCACCAAATACGGAGATCTGCAGGACAAAGCTGCCAGCTCCGACACTCTGCGAGCCGAAGTGATCGCCACCAAAAAGGCGACCTTCTTGGACAACATAGACAACGAAATCTCCCTGATCTTTTCAAAGGGAGCATGTTGCAACACGGACAGAACAAGGTTCAAGTCCCATGGAGGTAAAGGCTCCCTCCTAGGAGGGACCAGATGCCGCACCCCTTGAACAAAGGCGCTAACCAAAGAATTAGACGCCACAGGGCGTTGAAAGAGAACGGCCAGCGCAGAAATCTGACCCCTAATCGTGGCCAACGCCAAACGCCTGTCCACGCCCGTTTGAAGGAAAGCCAACACTCTTGATACCGAGTATGAGCGAGGGGGAATACCCCCTGGACTCACACCAGGCAAAATAGGCCTTCCAAGTACGGTAGTAAACCTTCCCCGAAGAGGTCTTTCTAGCCTTGATCAAAGTGTGAATGACCTCAGGGGAGAGACCCCTATCCTTCAGGATCTCGGTTTCAACAGCCAGGCTGTCAAAGCCAGCGACTGTAAAGCAGGATGGAATATCGGCCCTTGAGACAGGAGATCTTCTCGAAGAGGCAGACGCCACGGAGCGTCGACCGCCAGATTCACGAGATCCGCGTACCAAGACCGGCGAGGCCAGTCTGGCGCCACCAGAATCACCGTGTGCGGTTCCGAGGCCAACCTGCGAAGGAACCTGGATAGTAGCTGAATCGGTGGAAAGGCATACATCAGACGATACTGATGCCAAGGAGCCACTAACGCGTCCGACGCGTCTGCCCGAGGATCGCGCGTCCTTGCCACGAACCTTACCACCTTGTTGTTTAGACGAGACGCGAACAGGTCCACATCTGGTGAGCCCCACTTCGCGCACAACATCTGGAAGACATCCGGGTGAAGGGACCATTCCCCCTGGTCCAGGGCCTGGCGACTCAGATAATCCGCCTGCCAGTTCTCCACCCCCGGAATGTGAACCGCCGTTATCGCCGGGACGTGCGTCTCGGCCCAAGACAGAATGTCGGCCACTTCCCGAGCCGCTCGGGCACTCCTGGTGCCCCCTTGGTGGTTGATGTAGGCCCCCGCTGTGGCATTGTCCGTCTGCACCCGAACCGGACGGCCCTGCAGCCTGTCCGTCCAACGCCGAAGGCAGAGATTTATCGCTCGCAATTCCAGAATGTTGATCGGAAGGGAGGATTCCTCCTCCGACCAAGTACCCTGGGCGGACAGAACGCCCAGAACACCACCCCAGCCCGACAGGCTGGCATCCGTGGTGATCACCGTCCACGAGAAAGGGCGAAAGGACTTGCCCCCCGACACCGCCGGGGACTGGAGCCACCACAGAAGGTCCCTTCTGGTGCGATGGCTCAATGAAATCTGGAGATCCAGAGATTGCGGTCGCCTGTCCCACCTGGTCAGAATCTCCCTTTGGAGACCCCGCTTGTGAAACTGGGCGAAGGGAATCGCCTCGAAAGCCGAGACCATCAATCCCAGACACCTCATGCACGTCCGGAGGGACGAGCACTGAACGTCCCTGAGGGACCCGACTTCTTCCTGAAGCTTCTTGAGCTTGTCTTCCGGCAGGAAGACCTTCGCCTGAACAGAGTCCAGGATCATTCCCAGGTAGGAAGACGAACCGACGGACACAGCGTCGATTTCGGAAAATTTATCGTCCAACCAAACTCCTGTAGAGTCTGCATCGTGACGGACAGGTCGTTCACCAGACCCTGACTGGTCGCAGACCGAACCAGAATGTCGTCCAGATACCCCAGGACCGAGATACCCTGGGCTCTCAATAAAGCCAGAACCGGCGCAAGCACCTTGGTGAACACCCGCGGAGCCGAAGCGAGACCAAAGGGCGACGCCACGAACTGGTAATGATCCTCCGCAATGGCGAATCGAAGGTACCTCTGGTGACCCTCGAAAATGGGGATGTGAAGATACGCATCCTTCAGATCGATGGACGCCATGAATTCCCCCGGAACCAGGGCAGCCACCACTGATCGCAGGGATTCCATGCGGAACTTGCGAACCCGCACAAAGCGGTTCAGAGCTTTCAAGTCCAGAATCGGACGTACCTTGCCCCCCTTTCTGGGCACAGTGAACAGATTGGAATAGAACCCCCGAAATCTGTCCCGATGAGGCACCGGAACCACCACTCCCTGAGCCCGCAGGTCCCGCACCGCAAGGTGCAGATCCCACAAGCGCTCCGGAGACAGCTGAAGATTTGAGGGAAAAAATCTGCTCGCCGGCCGAGATAGAAACTCGATCTTGTATCCAGATCGAATGATTTCCTGAACCCACCTGTCCCGAATGCGGGCCAGCCAGGATTGAAGAAAACCGAGCAAACGTCCCCCCACCCCAGAACTGGGTGAGGGCGCCCCTTCAGGCCGCATTGTTATGGGCAGCGGACCCGGACTGGCCGGACTTCTGCTTACCTGTCCACAGCTTTTTCTGGGAGCCTTGGCCCTTGAAGGGCTTGCCCTTATAGTGCGACCAAAAGGCACGAAAGGACCCCTGAGAGGGTCTAAACGAGGTATTCTTCTTACTGCGAACAAACTTAATCTTGTGAGTCTGGGGCAAAAGAGTGCTCTTACCCCCAGAAATACCCTTTATCAGAGTATCCAAAGATTCGCCAAAAAGGCGAGATCCCGCGTAGGGCAAATTAGCTAAAGTTTTGCGAGAAGATTGGTCAACAGACCAACATTTCAGCCATATCAGGCGATGGTTCAACACCGCCACACTTTGGAGACGCGCAGCCAAAGGGACCAAATCCAAGTCCGCATCACACAAATACATGACACCCTGATGAATCTGATCCACCATAGCCAATGTTGACGGCGGGGCAGAGTCAGCCACCAGGGTGCGCCTGAGCACCTGCGTCCAATCTGCAATAGCCTGGGCTGCCATAATGGAAGCAAAAATCGGCTTCAGCATAGAGCCCGCAACCGTATAAGAGTGACGGGCCAGAGACTCCAATCTCCTGTCCGTAGGGTCCCGGAAAGCCGGGGTATCCTCAGCAGGATTCGCAGTGGATTTATTCAAAATCGCCACCGCGTGATCCACCTGAGGCGGCACACACCAACGCTCATCAGTGGCGGGAGTAAAAGGATAATGCAGCTTAAACCTACTCGGCACAGCAAAAGGCTTCTTCAAATTGCGCCATTGCTCATAAACAGCGCGCTGAAATTCCGTAGAGCAAGGAAAAACCTGCGACGTTTTGCGCTCTCTTTGCGTCCCGTAAGAGGACATCAAAACAGGAGGACATGGTTCATCCTCCAAATGCAGTGTTTGCTTGATAGAAGCAACCAACTCATCCATGAGTGCAAGCTCTTCAGACGAACCAGGGGGAGAAACATCAACCCCTTCCACCTCAGCCTCCCCTTCAGACCCCGCAAGGTCTAGAGATGAGCGAGACCCTGAGAAGGGCACTCCAGCCATAGCATCCCCATCGCCCTCTGAATCAGAGGAAATTGACACTCTGGGCCTTTTTGTGGATCGATCAGCCACCAGCATCTGCACCTGAGCAGCTAAGTTAGCCACAATAGTAGCCAGATCAGCCCCCTCGGGGGAAGCAGCAGCCCCTTGGCCCCCTACCAAGGTGGGGGGAAACTTGCTTTCCTGAGAATCCATGCCCCAGTAGACTTAAGAAAAAAAGGAGTACTGCCCCTTTAAGATCGCGGCAAGCATAGCCCACCGCACTCACTGAATACACTGACCCCCACAGGGATAGGAATACTAGGCAAGGAATACAGGAATATGGAAAGGTAAAACCTGGAGAGATCACACAGGCTGCTGCACCGATCGCTGTCCCAGAGGAAAAGGAAGTGATGCAAGACTGACCGCCCCTATGAAGCCTATGTAAGGCTACACAAACATGGCCGCTGGCTGAGGCTCCATAGGCAGATACAGAACAGCGCTGACATGAGGCCTGAGCGATCGCCGCCAAAATGGCGGCGCTTGGCGCCAAAAACGCCGCTCTTTCCACACAGGACCAGCCACCATAGCTCGCTGTAAAAAAAATGGCGGACCGCAGCAGCGGTCGCCGCACAGTATGCCCAAAAATGTTGCACAAGCATGTCACACACAGCATGTCTCACAGAAAACTCAGCCTGTTACACAGAGCAGAGCAGGAGAGCCCCCCCCCCCCTCTTCAGCCCACAGAAAGGCAGCTATTACTGACAGGGAGCTCAACGTTTTTACACAGACATGCAGGGTCCCACAGTCCCAGACTGACACCCAAAACAGACAGGTCCCCACACAGAATACACTTACCATCCGGATGGCGTGGGGAGCCCGCACAAGCGATCAAACCGCTGCACTAAGGACAGGGAGAGTCGCAGCCAGGACGCAGTGGGACTGCGGTGCGAAACCGTAAATGGCGTTCGGTGAGGTAGCCACCTCACCGCAGCATCCCTGCAGCGAACAGGGATGGGTCGTTCATACATGCCAGGGAAACCTGAGCTGAATGCTCGATGGCAGGCTGGGAAGCCACTGGCCCTGAACCCCGGATAACCAGGGAGGCCAGTCCGAGACCCAGCTCCGCACGATCATCTTCATCCGAAGAAACTAAACTAGTGCTGAAAAATAACAGCTAAGTAAAGAAGAGAAAACACTTGAAATAAAATCAAAGAGAGAATAGAGGCTGAGACTGAAATCCCAGCACAGGATAAGCCTGCTAACTCCTGAGCTAGACAATTGAAACTGAGGTAGGAATGCAGGAAGCAGGAGGGTATTGACTGAGGGGACCACCCCCTAGGGGTGGGGTATGCTAAAAGCTTTGATATTAACATATTCTGTTGCCTAGCTACTCCTACGGAGCAAAGGTCAATAACCCCATAGTGACGAATATGAAGAGGCGGCGACTGTCGGAGGACGTAAGAGAAATCCAGTTTTCTTTCGTTCACTGACAGATACAGCTTCAAATCTTCAGACCACTGTGATGTCCCAAAGCAGGGTCAACATGAGAGGTGGGAAAAAACACAGCAATATGTATAATTCCCAACAAGGCTAAACATAGCCAGCCAGGTAACAATAGGAGCACAACTTAGGAACAACTGGAGCTCACCACCAGGAAAAGCTTTTACCCTCAAGAAGCAGAAGCCTCTGCAACTGCAGCCTGCAAAACTTTGCTGCCAAACGCCGCATCCAAAGATGCAAGTATATCCACCTTATAACATTTTGTGAATGTGTGTACAGACGACCACGTAGCCGCCTTGAACACCTGAACCACTGACGCCTGACGAAGGAAGGCCCAGGAGGCACTAAGCACCCTCGTAGAGTGCGCTTTAACAAGGAAAGGAGGAACCTGACCCTTAATGGAGTAGGCCTGCACCACCGTCTGCCTGATCCACTTGGAGATGGTCGCAGTAGATGCGGCCTGCCCCTTATGAGGTCCATCCGTAAGAACAAAGAAATCGGATTTCCTAATTGGTTCAGTCACCACCAGGTAAACCCGAATCGCTCTTACCACATCCAAGGAATGCAAGCCAATTTCTTTGGGATGTATAGGCTTAGGACATAAGGACGGTAGCATAATGTCCTCATTCAAATGAAATCCCGAGACAACCTTAGGAAGGAACGTCTGACAGGGTTGCAACACCACTTAGCCCCTAGGAATCACCAAATAAGGTGACTGTCAGGACAACGCAGCCAACTCCGACACGCGAAAGTAATAGCTACTAAAAAAGCCACCTTCTGCGACAAAGTGAGTAGAGGAATTTCTCAAATATTTTCAGAGAGGCCTTTGAAGCACCAACAGAACCAAATTGAGATCCCACGAAGGCATCAGGGATCGCACCAGAGAAGCAAAATGGCGAACTCCCTGCACAAAAGTGTGAACCAAGGACTTTGCCACCAATGGCCTTTGGAAAAAAATAAGGTGGAAATCTGGCCCTTGATGGTGCCCAGAGCTAAACGTTGGTCTACACCCAATTGTAGAAACTCCAACAGGCGAGACACAGAAAAGGAGCAGGAGAAACTCCCCGGGACTCACACCAAGTAATGTACACCTTCCAAACTCGATGATAAACCTTCCTAGAAGTAGATTTCCTAGCCTTTAACAGCGTAGGAATCACCGATTTCGACAGCCCTCTGTCTTTCAGCACCTGGCTTTCAATAGCCACGCCGTTAAAGCCAGCAACCGTAAAGCAGGATGGAAGATTGGTCCCTGAGACAGAAGATCTTCCCTGAGAGGAAGTTTCCAAGGGACGTTTGCTACCATCCTTACCAGGCCTGTGTACCAGGACTGGCGAGGCCAGTCTGGTGCCAGCAGAATGACGAATTCCTCCTACCTTGATTCTGCGTAGCAGTCTCGACAGAAGTTGAACTGGAGGAAAAGCGTAAATCAGACGATACTGACTTCAGGGGGCCACCAGAGCATCTGTGACGTCCGCCAGAGGCACCTGAGACCTTGGCACAACCTCTGCACCTTCCTGTTGAGATGGGAAGTCAGCAGGCCCACATAGGGGGGTCCCCCACTGAAGACGCAGTTGATGAAATACCTCCGGGTGAAGAGACCATTCTCCCGAACCCAAAGTCTGCCTGCCAAGACTCCACCCCCAGAATGTGCACAGCAGAGTGGGCCGGAACATATTGTTCTGCCCCCCTCAAGATACCAGCCACTTCCCGGGCTGCCGGGGCACTCTTCGCGCCCCCTTGATGATTGACCTATGCCACAGCCGTAACATTGTCAGATTGTTTCCTGCACAGGGCGCCCCTGCAGACGATCCATCCACTGAGACAAACCATGTCTGATAGCCCGAGTTTCCAGGAGGTGGGGCCGAACACACTCCCAAGACACCTCCCCATCCGGACAGACTGGCATCCATGGGGATTACAATCCAATATAGTGGTATAGAAAGGATTTTTCCAGACATAGGGTCAGGGAGTGAAGCCACCATAGGAGAGACACCCTCGCAATTGTCCAATGACAGCGGATCCTTGTTCCATTTGATCAGAATCTCCCTGTGCAAAAGTCTGGCGTGGAACAGCGCAAACGGAACCGCCTCGAAGGTGGAGACCATCAGACCCAGTACTTGCATGCAGGTCCTGAGAGACGATCGATGGCTGGACAACAGGAGCCGAACAGCCTCCTGTAGCTTCAGTAGTTTTGTCTGTGGAAGAAACACCTGGGCTGATGCTGAATCCAGCCGATTTCTGAAAACTCAGTGTCCACTCAAATTCCTGCACAGTTCGCACCATAACCTCCAAGTTGGCTTCTAGAGCCGAAGAAGACTCTGCACACAGAAGCAGATCGTCCAGATAACCCAGTAACATGATCCCCTTCTGCCGTAACAAGGCCAACACTGGGGCCAAAACCTTTGTGAACACTCGAGCAGCTGAGGTGAGTAAAGGGTTACGCCACGAATTGAAAAGTGCTCCTCGCCCACGGCAAAACCAAGAAAACGCTGATGCCCGGCATATTGGTATATGAAGGTAAGCGTCCTTGAGATCGATAGAAGCCATCAGATCTCCTTGATGAAAGAAAGCTACTTCTGTGCAGACGGACTCCATCCAAAATCTCTGAACTCGCACAAAGTGGTTCAGAGCCTTGAGATCCAAGATCGGACGTATCTTGCCTTCCTTCCTGGGAACTGTAAACAGATTGGAATAAAAACCTTGAAAATGTTGAGACTCGGGTGGAACTGGAGTTGAGACTCGGGTGGAACTCCTTGTGCTAACAGGTCCTGCACTGCTCCGTAGAGGCCCTGTAGCCGCTCTGGAGACAGGCGTAAGTTGGGAGGAAAGAACCTTGCCAGAGGCAAGGACAGAAACTCAATCTTGTAACCAAACCGAATCAGTTTGTGGACCCATTTGTCCTGAATGAGCAAGGTCCACGGAAAAAGACGAAGACGTTCCCCCACCCCAGATGCAGGAATGCAGGTGAGGGTACCCCTTCAAGCTGGGGAAGGCTTGTCTGCGGAAACAGATGTGTCCGCTTTGGACTTACCATTCCAGGGTCTCTTGGAGCCTCCTGTAAAGTTACAGGTGGATCTCGAGCCGACCAAAAGGGATGCTTGTGAACCGAAAAGAAGGGAACCCTCTTACGGCAAGGTTCCTTGCCCTTAGCAGCCTGTGGAAGCAAAGTACTCTTGCCTACCATAAGGCCCTTAATGATCTCTTCCATAGGTGCACCGAACCAAAACGGTCACCTACAAAAGGAAGATCAGTCAGCACCTTTTTAGAAGTGCGGTCAGCTGACCAGTACTTCAACCAGATCATGGGGAGAAGAATCACCACCGTCACAGAAACCTTGCCGGCCAGGGGGGCTGCATCCAGGGATGCATGACAAATATACTGTAACCCTTGAATCAACTGACCTGCCAGATCAGAAGGATGTTGACTCTACTCCAGAGTGAACCCCGCAAGGAGGAGGGGGAAGCACAAGAAAAGGGGGCCTAACATCCCCGGGGAGGGGTCTGCAACCACCCCAACAATTTTGCAGAAAAGGAGGAGGGACACTACTCACCATACCATGGTCACCAGGCAGGCGCCACTTCTAGCAGTCCACCGCACCATCTTGGAATAGAGGTGCTGCGGCCTGAGGTACGCTGCGACTCTGGTCATGACTGCTGTCGTGACCAGTGCTATGCGACCTCGTGAGGTGTTTCACTCGCCGGTCAGTCCCGGTCCAGTGGGACTATGTCGTGGCCAACTTAGCGCAGAGCTAGTAGTTGGGTTGTGCTCACAGGCCAGACTGGGTAGTCCGCGAGGATCTAGAATATCCAGAGCGTCGCTCAGTCCAGCTGTTGATTGTAGTTCTCACAGGAACAGTTGATTTTAGTTACCAGAGGAACAAAAATAATAAAAGAAAAAAGTAAAAAATTACATTTAGATAGGAAAAAATGCCAGGACCGCGGATCCCAGCAGAGAGCCAGGTCCTTGCTCCTCAACTTGCAGAAAGAACTGGAAGTATACCCTCTGGGACTGCCCCAGGGATGTAACCAAAAGGGTTTCCGCCTAGACCTACTCCTAGAGAGCAAGAACATAAGCCCAATGGTCTGAAGACTTGAAGCTGTGTCTGTCAGTGAACAAAAGAGAAAATACACACACTTTAAAATAGTCAGATATTAAAGATCACCCTTCCTATATAGTCAAATAGAGTAAGGAAAATCATCTACAAAGCGTAACATTAAAGCTATGTAGTTACAATTAAAAACAGAAAAATCAGCACAAGGAACATGATAGATGATACACATTGGGAATTGTTCTCTATGTTAAGTCATATCTGCCTATGTCTGTGTAACGCCCACCAGGAAAGAGGGAGATCAGCTGGGCCATCTTGTATTGTACCGAATATTGTATTGTAGGTAACGAATTGTTATACTTCCGTGCTAAAAAAGTTTTAAAATGTGAGTGCACAATTTGGTTGGCTTGTATGGTACTGGGAAAAAGAAAAAAAATTTGCAGCAAATCTAACGGTTTGGAGGTGAGGAGAAACCAGAAAGCTGGCTTAAAAGGAGAAGCAGTGAAAAAAAAAAAAAAAAACAGTGCAGACCCGCTTATTCACTTAAGGTGGTCAACAATTTAAGGACAGTATATATCCTTTTGGGTGTGAACACTGTTTAAGAGCACAGATATTTGGAGGAGGTGTATTGTAGTCCATGACTATATTTGAGTTGGTGAAGAAGCATGGTTAAAAGAGCACTGGCAAGGGGTCACCGATTTATATTACCTTTAGCATATAAAAGAAAGTTAGGCCACAAACAGGTGGGAGCAGAAATATCCTGCATCTCACACCATGTAAATCTAGGGTTGTTGCCCCTACACTGCAGATTACAAAGCACAACTGCACAAAGGGAAGCTTACAGTATTGAGATAATACTGTAGCTTTATACTGTTCTAGGTAAAGAAACTTCTAGCTGTCACTTTGTTTTAGTTTCTGTTTGCGTTGCCTGTTCCAGTTAGGAGAACCCTTCTCTTCAGTTGCTTTCCAGTTAGATAGCTTTTGACTGCTTTCCAGCATGGAATTGTATAGAAATGGTTATAGTAAAGCCCACAAAAATGCATCACTGATAGACATTTTTTAAAGCTATCAAGTATGCCTAACAGAATCAAAACACTTGTTTTATCTTGCATTGAATATGGCATAAGCAGTATAGGAGAAGCACCCCAGCATATCTACCATGTGATCACTGTGACCAATCACAGAAATCACAGTAGTAAGCAATGGCATCATGAATGAAAGCCATTGTTTACTACTGGACCAATCACAGCGATCACATAATACCAGGGCAATCACGACAGCCTGGTAAGTATGCTTCCTGGAGAATATATCAGTACTTCCTCTCAGAAGAACACTGCTCCCGCTCAGCAGTTTAAGTGCAGTGGCCCGACAGGAAGTGGTTAAAAAAAAAAAAAAATGAATACCAAAATCTAAAAAGGGAGGAAGCAAATTATGTCAAGTTTATTCAGTTCAACTGCATAACTACAAATACTACAGGTTAGCAAGATACCTTTGGGAGACCATCCATGGAAGAAATTCCAGTAGAATCCAGAAAGTCAACAAAACTAGAGAAATAAACATTTTTCACCTAAGAAATGGAATACATTTCATTAATATTACATTCATACAAAAAATGTCCTACTAATCCAAACATAGGTAGAAACGCTGAAAAATATTTCTAGAAGATAAAAAAGAAGTTTGTTGACTTTCTGTAAAATGAAGTAATTTTGTTATTTTATGTCATAGCATGAGAGACCGAGTGTAATGCCCCGTACACACGTGCAGATTATCTGAAGACTTTTGTCTGCAGACTTACCAAAACCATATAATATGAGGTCAAACCTAAACACTTTCAATTTGTATGCAATCCGGCAGGCCCTTGCACTACATAGAAAAGGTAAATCTGAAGACAAAAGTCTTCAGATAATCTGCACGTGTGTACGGGGCATTAGAGACACACAGACAGATTGAGTGTCAACTGATCTAGGTTTCAAGTTGAGCAAGATTTTAAAGTTGGGGAGAACTCAAAGCTTTATGTCAAGTGTCAGCCTCTGGATCTAGGGGCATCCAGAAAACAAGCTGAGAGTTAGCAAACATAGGCCACAAGGTTCTTGTATTTTAAAATTATCATCTATTGTGATCATCTGATAGAGTCACTTTCAGATCACTTTTACTCTGAAATAATAATAAAAAAGATGCCTTGAACAGGGGCACAGATAGCAAAACAAATGTTACAGGGGTGTTAACCCTTCACTATGCTAGCCAAAAAAAAAAATCTGTATTTTTCTCTTACCGTAAAAGCATTTTCTCTGAGGTTCACTGACAGACCCAGCTCCATATCTTCTGGACCATCAGTGAACAAAAGAGAAAATACACACACTTTAAAATAGTCAGATATTAAAGATCACTCTTCCTATATAGTCAAATAGAGTAAGGAAAATCATCTACACAGCGTAACATTAAAGCTATGTAGTTACAATTAAAAACAGAAATATCAGCACAAGGAACAAAGCTTACAGTCAAATAGGATTTTTCCTTGTGTGTGGATTCCTGTTTTAGGTGAAATCCTCCTCTGTCCCTGAACCCCTCCCAGGGGGAGGGAAAATCTTCTTAACAGGGGCACAGACAGCAAAACAAATGTTACAGGGGTGTTAACCCTTCACTATGCTAGCCAAAAAAAAAAAACCTGTATTTTTCTCTTACCGTAAAAACATTTTCTCTGAGGTTCACTGACGGACACAGCTCCATATCTTCTGGACCATTGGACTTATGCTGCTCTCTCTTCAGGAGTAGGACTAGGCGGAAACAATTTTGCAGGGAACGAAAAAGTAACGGACCAGAGCCTCAGCTCTCTTGTTCACAGGATCCTTAAAGGAAGCAGAATCCTCCATCAGCAAAAGTGTGGCCTCATTTAACTTGAAAACCTGAGAGTCCACCGATGGTGGTCTCCTAGCGAAATGCTTAGGTATTCCAACCATGCATTTCAGGGAACCCCACTGACTAGTGACAATCTCGTCAAAATAGGCAGGAATGGGGAACACCTTTGTCACCTTGGAAAATTTGCGGGTGCCAAACCGCTCCGGTGTTGCCGACTCAGTATCAGCTGAGTCCTCCAACTTTAAGGTTTCCCGCACTGACACAATTAAAGCCTCCACCAGCGCCTTTTGGGGGCTGCGGAGCAGGAGGATTTATCCTCACTATTAGAGCACTCAGCGTGCATGGATGCAGACCCAGTGGGCTGACTCTCGTCAACAGTGGCCAAACCCACTTCAGACTCTGAGGAGACAGAGGATACAGGTGAATACAGGCGGAGGGCACTTCTTGCTAGGCAGCCTTTGCCGGGCCATAACTACCTTAGATACAAGTGACTGCAGGGCTGCCGTCATGGCCGCCAGGGCAAACTGAGACCCAGAGGGTCCCGCAGCTTTAAGGAGTGGGTCAAGTGGCGATACATGCTCCAGAGGCTCCATGGTTAATCGGTTAAATCGGAGCCACGCCATGCACAAAAAGAAAAAAAGTTTTCTTTTTTTTTTTTTTTTTAAATAACCCCCCCTGCACACAGCTGGAGCACCACAAGAATCCGCGCACCCGCAGCACTGTATATAGCAGAGAAAGGTTCGTATACCCACTAGAACTCACCACCCCAGAGCTGGAGAGCGCCAAACTGCCTACCACACTACGATTAAAGAGGAAGAGGAAGCGCCAGCATTGACACTAGAGGCCCCTGCAGCACATCACTGCACTCAGACTACAAGAAAATGCCGGCATCTCTTTTCAATGGGAAACCAAAAGACATGACCGCTCGACTACACAAACATGGCCGCCAAAGCCAGAAAACAGCATCCACGGCAAAATGGTGGCGCCAGTTGCTGGACCCAACTGGGCCCCAGGGAAATAGGCATCCACCCGGATAAAACTCCCCAGGGGCCACCCCCCAACAGCACCAAAAGGTACAAGCACCCCCAAAGGGGGGCCAACAGCGACACAAACACACCATTCTCCGGCCCAACACCAGTGAAGTCCCCCCCCCCTCCAACCGAAAACACACCCATGCCCCCCAAAAGAAGACTAAGGGGGGAGACGGGGCAGGTGAGGGCGACTGACACAGGGGAACCCCGCTAGGAAGGAGGGGGGAAAACGTAAGGGGAGGGAAGACACAGAATGGGGGCCTCACATCCCCAGGACACCACTCCTAGCAGTCCACCGCAACATCTTGGAAGGGGGGTGCTGCAGCCCAAGGTACGGTACGACTGATCGTGACTGCTGTTGTGACCAGGGCTATGCAACCTCGCAAGGTTTTTCACTCGCCGGCCAGCCTCCGCCCAGTGGGGCTATGTCGCGGCCAACCTAGCACGGAGCTAATAGTTGTGTCAGGCCAGACTAGGAAGACCATAAGTATCTAGGGTATCCAGTGCATCACCCAGTCCAGCTGTTGACTGTAGTTCACACAGGAACAAAAATAATAAAGAAAAAAGAAAGAAATTACATTTAAAAAGGAAAAAAATGTCAGGACCGTAAACCCAGCAGAGAGCCAAGTCCTCACTCCTGACTAGGCAGAAAAAACTGAAGTCCTATAGCAGGAAGTGATGGTATACCCCCTGGGACTGCCTCAGGGGCGTAGCCAAATTGTTTCCACCTAGTCCTACTCCTGAAGAGAGAGCAGCATAAGCCCAATGGTCTAGAAGACAGACATGCAGCTGTGTCCGTCAGTGAACAAGACACAGCTGTAAAAAATGTGAAAAAAAAAAAAAAAAACCCGTTAAGACAAGGGCATAATGAGCTAGTATGCATCGCATACTAGCTCATTGTGAAGTACTTCCCTAAAAACGAAGCCCCCTCTGTGCCGACAGGACGGCCGACATGTCTGGCCGTCCTGCTTCCTGGATCTCATCCTCCGGTCATGCGATTACATTTTCCCGGCACTGGTATCTGAAGGAACGGCACGGGTGGCCGTTACTTCAGAGCGCATGAGCCAATGACGTCATCGGCTGCATGCACTGTAAATATCTCCTAAACGGTCCAACTTTAGGAGATATTTATAGCACCTATAGGTAAATTTAAACAAAAAGGGGTTAACAACCTCTTTAAATAATATACCTGTTCCGACCTACAAACAAATTCGACTTAAGAACAAACCTACAGACCCTATCTTGTTTGTAACCCAGGGACCACCTGTACAGTATAGTTACTAAACAATGGAGACTCCCCCAAACAGTTAACATGCAAATATACAATTTAAAAAAAAATGTAATTAGAAAAAAAAGGTAGTTCGTGCACTCACTTGCCATCAGGCCAATCATGTTAGGAATTTAGCTGTTCAACGCTACTGCATATTTGAAAAGATATGCATTACATAAATGTAACAGCAATTGGTGATTTACAAGTGCATTGTGATGTACAGTATAATGCACCATCAGTAACTATGCTCTCCCTTGAGAGCACTTTTATCCTTGTGTGTACTCTATATAAGAACACTCCATTTGCTTGTTAACGTGATATTAAAAGACAACTAAAAAAAAAAAAAAAAAACACACAAACATGTTATGTACTTACCTCCTCTGTGCAGTGGTTTTGCACAGAGCAGCCCCAACCTGCCTCCTCTCGGGTCCCCCGCCGGCACCCCTGGCCCCTTCCTACTGCCAAGCGCCCCCAGAGCAAGCTGCCTGCAATAGGGGCACCCAGGCAAGGTCGCTCCTCAGCTGCTGCTCTTCGTGTCCATTCACTCACATAGAGCCCCCATTGGCTCACTGGCTGTAATTGACCGCAGCCAATGGCTTCCACTGCTTTTTCAGCCAATGAGGAGGGAGAGGCCCTGAAGAGCCGAGGCTCTCATGCACATCACTGGATCGTGATGGGGCTCAGGTAAGTATTGAGGGGGGCGGGGGGGCTGCACAGAGAAGGTTTTTTACCTTCATGCATAGAATGCATGAAGGTAATAAAACCTTGGATCTTTTACAACCACTTTAACTTTTATTTCACCCTACTATGCAATTCATCTGGATAATAACTGGTTAATGCCAGCTGATTCAGTTATGATCTCAGAAACCACCAGCCCTAGGAAACACATGATTTCCGAGAAGGCAAACTGTGGTACAGCAATTGCCATTTTCTAGGCTAATGTACTGCTGGAGAGAACAAATACTTGTCTCTAACCATTTATATTTTAGGAGAGAACTGTTTATACTTCCTCTGCCAAGAACAAACTAAAAACAAGGAAAGGATTACCTCATCAACAGGACATTCGTTAGCCTTACAAAGAGCCTCTATGATTCTGGTGTCTGTTTCAGACTGCCGTGACGTACGAGTGTTTCTGCTCTGACCACGTCGGGAAGTTCGGGTTGGTCCATTCACAGAAAGTCCACTCACAGAGCTCTCTGCGTACAAACAGTGGTAAAATTATTTAGAACATTTACCAATGTGAAAACTTAAAATATATTAATTAACCCTGTACCACCTGAAAACAACCACTTTCAAATAATTATAAATGCCAAAAAACCTCATCCTTTATCAAATCATGTGTTAGACACACTGATAATCTATATGCGTGGCATTAATGTAGCATATGTAAAAGGAAGCCATACACAGGCACAAAATATCAGACAGGAAAATGTTCACCTTACTAGTGCACACAGGATCAGATCAATACATGGTATATTGAATAGAAATGTTTTTTCCATTGTTGCAATGAAAAGGTAACAAAATGATGTAGACTTAGCTTTCCCCTTATATTTCCCACAGGGAGCAGTAACCCCATCAAGCTCTACTACTCAGCATTTTTGATAAACTCACGATAGGAAATGCACCAACAATTTTAGGTTATGACATACTATACGGTTCTTTTAAAATATCAGATGGAGACCGCTTGACAAAATATTCCAAGACACACAGCAACAACTGGAACGAGATTATAAGGTCATCATCCATCTGTAAAACTTTTCCTGGAAAAAAAAATAAATAAATTATATACATACTCAAATAATAATTTGTTAAAAAAAAAAAAAAAAGGGAACAAAAAACAAAGCCTAAATGTTTTTACATTTTGAACAAGTCAGCCATGTTTAACAAATAACATACAAATTTGGTAATCAGTACTGCAGGTGAAATTCTGAAGATGCTAGTTGCCAAGTAACTAGAATGCTCTGGCTTCATTGCTCTGGAGTCACTGTTTAGAAGTAAGGACATTAGCAAGGGAGTCAGCAGTGTCTTCCAATGATCAGGAAAACAGGCTTTTCCAATACCAATAAGAAAGACAACTGTATTGAAGTGAAATCCTAAAGTGCAATCTTTTGGTCCATTAGGCTCGTTATGCTTTACATAACAGCTCAAACTGCACAGTTCTTAGTGACAGTCATTTGCAACTGAACCCATCTTCTGCTCAGGGCCAGTTGAGGATACATTTAGTAGAAGGTGAAAAGTAAGAATTGGGTAACACAGCAAAAAAAAAAAAAAAAATGGTAACGGTCCACGAAAACTACAGAAAACCGGGGACTGCCTGGGAGCTCAGATTGCCGCCTGAAGGACCTTCTATTTGAAGCAGGCATCGCATGAGACAGGAAAGTCCACCTGATAGAACCCTCATAGAACTTAGAAAGCATGTCACCTGGAAGACCAGGCACAGCTTTGAAATACTGTATAACAGTTGTTTGATGATGAAAAGCCAAAGAAGCATTTACAGATCTAATAGGAGTGCTTCTTCATAGCATAGGGTGGAACCTGATCTTTGTGACCATTAGCTTGGATTGGTCTGCCTGGGCCACCTAAAGATAATGAAATAAAACAGAGGGATTTTGACTTGCTTATAAAGTCTATATATTAGCATACTGTAAAGGATACAAGCAATCAGATGATTGGGCACTGGCAAGCTTTTAAGGGCACGCCCATTGAGGCACCTGCCCTACAACCCTACCCCACTCCATGAACCCTCAGTTTTGTAGCAAGCAATGCAGAGTAACAAAGAGTTTAGGGAGGGTGGCATGTGTCCTGTGATGTACTTTAAGATATGGAATTTAAAAGGCAAGTCAAAAATTCCTCTGACTTTAATAAGACCTTCTAAATAAACCAATAATAAAATTGTGGCATGGTGGAAAACGGATTTTATAGGTACAAGGCCTTGAAAAAGTATTCACACCCCTCAAAAGTTTCCACATTTTGTCATGGAACAACCAAAAACGTAAATGGATTTTATGTGATAGACCAACACAAAGTGGCACATAATTGTGAAGTTGAAGGAAAAGGATAAATGGTTTTCAAAACTTTTTACAAATAAATATCTGAAAAGTGTGGTGTGCATTTGTATTCAGCCCCCCAAGTCAAGACTTTGTTGAACCACCTTTCGCTGCAAATACAGCTGCAAGTCTTTTTGGGTATGCCTCTACCAGCTTTGCACATCTAAGAGAGTGACATTATTATTTGCAAATTAGCTCAAGCTCTTACAGATTGGATGGAGAGCATCTGTGAACAGCAATATTCAAGTCTTACTACGGCTTCTCAATTGGATTTAGGTCTGGACTTTGATCAGGCCATTCTAACACATACATATGCTTTGACTAAACCAGGGCTCGACAAACTCCGGGCGCCAGGTCGCATTGTCGACTAGAATTAGCGACCTGGCGTCTGGGGTGCCCTGCAGGAGGTGTGCTGTCCCTTTTGCGCCCCCCCCCCCAGCTCCTCCCCGAGTGCACGGACTACTGCACCGTCCAAAAATTGAGGCCCCGGCTTTTCGGCCTTCTGAGAGATGAGAGCGGCTTCCAACGGGGAACTGGCGCCCTCTTATGGTGGCCGGGAGTTTCACAAGCAGTCACTAAAGACTGTTTCCACTGCCTGTTCTCAATGCCTGTCCATCTCCTTCCCAAGAGGAGATAAGATGGAAGTTTTTGCAGGCTTCATCTCCCTGTCCACTTACCTTTGCTTAAAGGTAAGTGGACAGGGAGTGTGGTTATTATTATTAAAAATAATAATTCTTTTTTTTTTTAAATTATTGAAAAATATATATATATATTTTTTTTTTCCTGCCATGCCACAGCCACACAGCCGAAGGCCCCTTTCACATAGACTGTCTGATCAGGTCCGCCTGTCAGTTTCTCAGGCAGACCTGATCGTACCCTTCAGTCTCCTCTATGGAGCTGTAATCTGCTGCCATCTGATCCTGTCCACCAAAAACAGACGGATGGTGGTTCTATTTTCTATCCATCCCGTGGATCAGATGGCATCGGATGGAAAAAGACAGACGGTCTGTTTCCATCCGATTGCCCTATAGAGAAGAGTGGGGTTCTAGTCGTATTTATGTGTAAAATTTAGTATCAGGTTTTTTTTTTTTTTTTTTTTAAATAAAGCTTGGTTGTTAGTTTAAAAAAAAACTGGCTCCTAACTTTTTTAGCTGGCTTCTAGATTTCAGACAAATTTGTCAAGCCCTGGACTAAACCATTCCATTGTAGCTCTGGCTGTATGTTTAGGGTCATTGTCCTGCTGGAAGGTGAACCTCCGCCCCAGTCTCAAGTCTTTGCAGACTCAAACAGGTTTTCTTCTAAGATAGCCCTGTATTTGGCCACTTTCCGTTAAATGACCAGCTTCCCTGTCCCTGCTGAAGAAAAGCATCCCCACAACATGATGCTGCCACCACCATGTTTCACAGTGGAGATGGTGTGTTCAGGCTGATGTGCAGTGTACTTTTTCAACCACACACAGCGTTTTACTTTTAGGCCAAAAACTTCAGTTTTGGTATCATCTGACTAGCGTACCGTCACAAGCACCTTCTTCCACATGTTTGCTGCGTCTTCCACAAAGACCAGATTTGTGGAATGCACTAATAATAGTTGTCCTGTGGACAGATTCTCCCACCAGAGCTGTGGATCTCTGCAGCTCCTCCAGAGTTACCATGGGTCTCTTGGCTACTTCTCTGATTAATGCTCTCCTTGCCCGGCCAGTCAGTTTAGGTGGACTGCCATGTCTTGGTAGGTTAGCAGTTGTGCCATACTCTTTCCCTTTTCGGATGATGGATAGAACAGTGATCTGTGAGATGTTCAAACCTTGGGATACTTTTTTTATAACCTAGCCCTGCTTTAAACTTCTCCACAACTTTATCCCTGACCTGTCTGGTGTGTTCCTTGGCCTTCACGATGCTGTTTGGTCACTAAGGTTCTCTAACAAACCTTTGAGGGCCTCACAAAAGAGCTGTATTTATACTGGAGATGAAAATTACACACAGGTGGACTTCATTTACTACCACCAGATTTTATTTAGGGGTATCACAGTAAAGGGGGTTGAATACAAATGCACACCACACTTTTCAGATACTTTATTTGTAAAACATTTTGAAAACCATTTATCATTTTTCTTCCACTTATGTGCCACTTTGTGTTGGTCTACACATAAAATCCCAATAAAAAACATTTACGTTTTTTGGTTCTATAATGACAACATGTGGAAAATTTCAAGGGTTATGAACACTTTTTCAAGGAAATGTATAACATTTCATGTGTACAGCCTTTAGCTAATAACTTCCAACAGATAATCTGTACAGGTGCCATGGATTCCATAAATGATTACAAAGCAACATTTGTACCAAAAGTTTATATGCCCTCTTGGGTAAACAAATTGGTCAGAAATACCCTACACAACGTACAAGGTTTAAGAATTTCTACCTTTAGCCAAAAGATATGTTGTCCAAGAGCCCTCAAGAATGGCCTCATATCTAGAGTCAGCAGCATTCCTGTGTGCCAATAAATACAGGATTTAAATTAGTACAATCTCTACACTATCCTACCATAAAAAAAAAGGAGGTAACTTCTAAAATCGCTCACCAAAGCAAAAATATATAAAATGAAAGCATTTTAACCACTTAAGGACCAACAACTTTATTTTTTTGCTGGAAAATGACTTAGAACCCCCAAACACACACACACACACATTATAGATTATATATACATTTTTTTTTATTTTTAGCAGACCGTAGAGAATAAACTGTAGATCATTGCATTTTCTTATGTTACACAATATTTGCACAGTAGTTTTTCAAACGCAGTGACAGACATCACTTTAACCATTTTTAAAAGGTTTCCAGTTTAGAGTTAAGAGGTCAAGTGCTAGAATCATTGCTCTCATTTTAACGATGCGACACCTCACATGTGTGGTGCAAACACTGTTTACATATGCGTGTGCACGACTTACATATGCGTTCGCTTTTGCACGCGAGTTTTATAGTGTTAATATGTTGTCACACCCCTTTAGCACCTGATAGTTTAAATACATGCACAAGCTATTGGGATTTGAGCACAGGTATATCTTTTCTCCCCCACATAGGGATGGGAGTGCTTTCATTTATTTTTATCACTTTTATTCCTACTACAAGAAATGTAAACATCCCTTGTAATGGAAATAAGGGATGACAAGTCCTCTTTATGGAGAGATTTAGAGTCTAAAAGAAAAAAAGTTTATTTCTGCCCTAGAGAGGAAATTATGTCATGACGTTACTGCGGTCCTCCTGAATCATAGAGGTAGGGAGAAACAATCTGGTCTCTCCTCACCTCTGTTACCTGTCGCACAAACCGTCAATTGTTTCCTGGCTCGTCGGTAAGCCTGAAAAATATTGGCAAGCGGCAGGAGTGCCGACCCTCAAACTGCCTCTAAAAGCTGCTCGGCTGGAGAGAGACACAAAGAGACAGACAGAAAGAGAGAGACACAAAGAGACAGACAGAAAGAGAGAGACACAAAGAGAGAGACAGACACAGAGACAGAGACTATTTTATATATATATATATATATATATATATATATATATATATATACACACACACACACACATACATTACACACACACACACACACACACACACCTATTGCGGTCTTCAAAGTGAATTGAACACAAGCGTACTGGACAGTGAAATATGTCAAGTTAAAATGTTAAACTTAATTTACATTACAATTGTGATTTGTCTACAAGTTGTCATATTTGTGTAGAGGACAAAAATATTTTTTCATTGTGACTGAGGGGAAGCAAGATTTTAAAAATCTAAAAAGAACTTACTCTGCATTTGGCTGGTTCAAGAATATGTCATTAAATGTACTGAAAGAAACAAAATTTAAATTATCAGCAAATTAACATACAAACTGAGTAAAGCATACAAATAAAAAATTAAAGACATACAGACCTTTCTATACAGAAAAAAAATGAAAGCAGTATTAAACCCAAACATGTCATATTGCAGATTACCAATTAGATGTGGTGGCTGCATCAGTTTTCTTTTCTTAAGCCAGTTACATATTAGTAGAAAAAAAAAAACACACAACTGACAGCTCAGGAAGAGCCGCTGTACTAACCATGCGATGTCAGTACAGCGATTTCCCCTGCTGTTCTACTGTGTGTTGTCGTCCCCGTCAGAAAACTCTGGTCAGCGCTGAGCGGGAGCGAGTCAACAGACCTTTTTTGGTAATGCCCCATCATCAGCCCGAATGGCCGGCTTCGGTCTGATCAGCTGCAGTACACACACACACACACACACACACACACACACACACAATTAAATGTCCGATACAGCCCTACATTTCGCTTGTGTGTACTAGGCTTTAGACTTTTTTTCCCACCTGGTTATATGGCCACTAACACACCTCCTGTATTAGAGTGCCCCCCCCCTTGGATGAATGAACACAGTGGCATCTTTTTACAGCAGCATTGTCAGTCTGGGAGGAGGGGAGTGTTAGATGTACTAGCAGATTTAAATACACTAATAAGTTAAAGCCAAACTCCAGCTAATACTTTTTGCAGTCACTGCAAAATGTTTTTTCTTATTGAAATAAAGGTTTCATTTAAATATGAGCTGATCATTGTAAGCATCCCTCTATGTGTTAAAGGGCTTGTTTCATCTCGAACTGAAACATTCTTCAAGGCTGACTGGATCAACAGATGAAAAAGAAAGAAAGCCTAAATAAGGAAAACAGAGCAATCACATCTAAGAAATAGTAAGCTGCATTATAACAAATGTTTGCTTTTGGGTTTAATACTGCTTTAAAAACAAGAACCAAAATGGAAGGCTAATTGCGCATTCCCACAGTAAAAACCTTCCCTGTACTGATATTGAGCTTTCTACAGAGCAAGTGTACTGCTACATGCACACAAATCTTAAACTTGAAACCTTTGCATCACTATAATAAAATGCAGCTGTTAAGTGTAAATAAGAAAAAGCTTCAGGTTTAGATAATAGGGTCTGTTATATACTCATTGGCCACTTTATTAGGTACACCTTGCTAGTACCGGGTTGGACCCCCTTTCTGCCTTCAGAAATGCCTACATTCTTTGTGGCATAGCCTGAACAAGGTGTTGGAAACATTCCTCAGAGATTTTGGTCCATATTGACATGATAGCATCACGCAGTTGCTGCAGATTTGTCGGCTGCACATCCATGATGCGACTCTCCCATTTCACTGCATCCCAAAGGTGCTCTGGTTTGATCTTTGTGACATGGTACATTATCCTGCTGGAAGGAGCCATCAGAAGATGGGTACACTGTAGTCATAAAGGGATGGACATGGTCAGCAACAATACTCCGGTAGGCCGTGGCATTTAAATTATGCTCAATTGATACCAAGGTGCCCAAAATGTGCCAAGAAAATATCCCCAACACCCTTACATCACCACCCTGAACCATTGATACAAGGCAGGATGGATCCATGCTTTGATGTGGTTTATGCCAAATTTCGACCATACCATCTGAATGTCAAAGCTGAAATCGAGACTCATAAGACCAGGCAACGTTTTTCCCTATCTACTTTTGGCCAATTTTAGTGAGCCTGTGCGAACTGAAGCCTCAGTTTCCTGTTCTTAGCGGACAGGACTGCACCTGGGGTGGTCTTCTGCTGCTGTAGCCCATTTGCTTCAAGGTTCAATGTGTTGTGCATTCAGAGATTGTATTCGGCATACCTTGGTTGTAAGGAGTAGTTACTGTTGCCTATCTATCATCTCAAACCAGTCTCCCCACTATCCTCCGACATCAAAAGGGCATTTTCCTCCACACAACTGATGCTCACTAGATATTTTCCTTTTTTTTGGACCATTCTTGTGTGTGAGAATCTCAGTAGATCAGCAGTTTGAAATACTCAGACCAGCCTGTATGGCACCAACAACCATGCCATGTTCAAAGTCACTTAACCTCCCTGGCAGTATGATTCTTTAGGATTTTAGGTGCTGAAAGCGGTACCATTATTTTGCATGGAATTCTTGTGAATGAGCAGCCCAAACCAACTGTATACATTATATATATATATATATATATATATATATATATATATATATATATATATATATATATATATATATATATAATATATGTATACAGTTAATTTGGGCTGCTTATTCACAAGAATTACGTATATATATACATAAAAAGTACAGTAAAACTGCAGGAAAGGGCACTGGGGGGCAATGTAATGTGATTTTTTTTTTTATTTTGAATGGTATCAGTGTGTTTGGTGTGTTTTACATTTGAATTTGCCGCCGCTTCCACCCTTCCACGTCACGTCGCCGGAGACGGAAGCCGGGGCTCGCAGACGATCGGGAGGAAGCTCCGCCGCCGCATACCGCCCGCATTCTTCGCTGGATCCCGGAGAAAAGGTAAGTAAAACCTCTACCAGGATCCAGCGATCTTCCTAGCGGTACCCCGAGTGTGGCTCGGGGTTACCGCTTTTGGCTCTAAAATCTAACCCTGAGTCACGCTCGGGAATACCGTTAGGAAGGTTAAATCTCTTTTCTTCCACATTCTGATGCCATGATGAGTTGTCGCCATGTGATTGGCTAATTAGCAATTTGTGTTACCAAGCAATTGAACAGGTGTACCTAATAAAGTGGCCAGTGAGCGTACAAAGCCCACCTAACATTAAGTTAAAATTTATTTTTTTACAACATTCAATGCGAAGTACAATGTTGCACAGTAGTAAAGGATGCCATCCAGGTAAGCAATAATAGGGCCAGAGTATAGGAAGCAATGCAGTGGGAGCCGTGGGCTATGCTGAAACATAATAACTTGCCAGGGGTTCTTTTCTCTCCAGACTGTTCTAGAACCAACCCCAGTCTATCGGGATGCATGTTAACAGGCCATTTACTTGGGTGAAAAGCCCTGAACTTATTGCCCAGAAAGCTTTATTCAGATGCAGAAAAATAGAACTGCTGTGAGGAAGGTTTACCACAAGAGGTCACTAACAGTCAGTTTAACCAGATACTTGTGGCAGCAGACAATTTCCATAATGTCTTTATTTAAACAGGTGAACTTAAAGGAGAAGCTCATCTTCCAACAAAAAATAATAAAATGCAGGTAAAATAAAGAAAATGTGCATTTACTATTTTGTGTTTTAGGAGCCTGGAAAGCATTGCACCAGCCGGCAGCAGATTGCTGGTGCCATACAGGTCTCCTATAGACTGTCAGCGCAAGTTGTCTGCCTATACATTGCACAGCCAGTTTACACCGTCAGGAAGAATCAACTTACAGAGCGCTCAGTGCCATGGTAGTTCATTGAGAACTACAGGCCGACAGCCACAAAGGCTGTTGGTAGTTGTTGTCCATTCATTTACAGGCCGCTGAATGATGAGGTCATGCACATTTTCTTTAGATTGTGGCAGTGAATGTGGGGGGGAGGTGAAGAAGATTCCCCGCTCACTGACAAAACAAGGGATGTACGGGAGGGGTGTGCGGGGCGAGCACATTTGTAACATGTTAAACCCTGAATATGGGTGTAAATATGTTACAAAAGGTGAACTTAATCCAGACCAAAACGGATTGCCAACAGGGTGGCGTATAAAATAAGGCTCATTTTAAGTACAATGACTTTGTGGCAAGTTAAAATGCAGGACGGGGTTGTTTATACCCCTATCAATACATAGGGATATCTTACTTTTTGCATTAAATAGAGTAAAATCTTACAAACGCTTTTTACATGCAGCTAGACTGTCTACCTCATATGTACACAATTTTCTTTAGGCTACATTCACACCTGAGCGTAGCGTTTTTCGCGCGTTTTTTACCGCGATTTTACCGCGATTTTACCGCGATTTTTGTGCAGGCGTTTTTAGATTCAATAGAGATCAATGGAAAACGCCTGTAATCTGCCCAAAAAGAAGCTCATGTACTTTTTTGAGCGTTGGGCGTTTTGTATACAGCTTCAAAACGCTCAGATGTGAACAGGGGCCATTGAAATGAATAGGATTTGTCTTGTTGGGCGTTTTGAGAGCTGATCCTAGAGCAGAAAAACGCCCCAAAAACGCCCCAAAACGCCTACATGTGAACGGAGCCTTAGAGATTAATTACCTTTGAAATTTCTGATACAAATGACACATTGTTTCATACTTTTTTTTCAGCTTCATTACAGCACTGTCAACTTTGGTACTCAGATTATCCATGTTGACATCCATTTGCCTTAGAAGGCTAAAACATTTACTGACACTGTGGGGGGAAAGAAAAAATAAATAAAATGAATAAAAAAGGATAAAAAAAAAAAAAAAGAAAAACATATCTGCATTAATAAAACTCTATAATTTGATAAAACACAATATTAACCTTATCAAGAGTCTGGAAGACTTTCAAATTACTGCAGGGAGGGAGGAGCTGATTTTAAGGGAACTGTTGCTTTAAAATTGTAATGATGAATTACACCACAATGTGTAAAGTTAAAGAGCTTAGTGAGGACTTGTAATTGAAGTAGCTCAATGGTCACAGCATACATCATAGACTGCATATATGCTGGCCATATCTATCCACAACTTGCTATATTCCCTGCATACTTTGCACTGCAGCTTCTCCTATGCTGCGTACGTTCGATTTCTAAGGACTTCCGTACATATGTCATGGTGACAAGTGAAAAGGAAACAGGCGCAAACACTCCATAGTGTACTATTAGATAAAACCATATATATTTATTAAACAAATCAACTGCGCAATCTAATAAATAAAGGGTAAAATCAGGGCAGGCGTCACCATCTGACATCACCCAGGGAGCATGCACAGTCAGAAATCAACTACCCAATAAATAGATAGCAAATGGTAGGTAGTAGATTGCCGACTGCACATGCTCCTTCGGTGACATCCCACACGCTGCTGCCACACTCCCTGGTTACGGACAAGCCTAGAGGTTCCATCACAGCATTACCTGGCGCCTTGTTCCATCCCACTAGGCTGGGATGTAGGTCTGCCATCCTAGACCAATAGTTGCTGGTCACCCATTCGGACCTTGGTTACCTTGACCAGCCTGCCCAGATTTACCCATGAGAGTGCAAAAGATTTATTAATTTAATAAATTCATATGATTTTGGTATTTTATCTAATATTACCCAATGGAATGTTTGCACCCATTTCCTTTTCTCTTGTTACCACTACAAATGAAGCACCCTCTCCTGGTCATCTGATTGTATCACACATTTAATTAGGGTAGTCACAAATAATTTGTTTTGGGCCACTCACTCATCCATTGCTGTATTGTCTACACTTTTACATTCTTTATTTTGTCGACTGGATTATCGTAGGTTTATTATTGGTCATCCTAATTAACACTGGGGACTTTTCTTAAAAGGCTAAACTACATTAGGTCAGCCTCGTATTTACACCAAAGGGATTTGTGAAGTTTAGCGCTCCTAACTGTAGGGCTCCCACGGGGTTGCTTTTTACTTCCACCATTTTTTACCTTGCTGCCTGCAAGCTAATTTGTGTACTGACTCTGCCTCCTGAAACTCATCCTCTCAGCACCTCTGTAGTTAGGAATGTTCTGGGATCTCTGACACAGCAGTGCCTACTCACGGGAAAGAGTGAACATACACTGTATTACCAAAAGTATTGGGACGCCTGCCTGCCTTACACACACACACACACACACACACTTTAAGGGCATCCCAGTCTTACTCCGTAGGGTTCAATATGGAGTTGGCCCACCCTTTGCAGCTATAACAGCTTCAACTCTTCTAGGAAGGCTGTCCACAAAGTTTAGGAGTGTATCTTAGGGAATGTTTGACCATATTATCAGAAGCGCATTTGTGAGGTTTGGCAATAATGTGGACAAGAAGGCCCGGCTCGCAGTCTGCGCTCTAATTCATCCCAAAGGTTTTCCATCGGGTTGAGGTCAGGACTGTGCAGGCCAGTTAAGTTCCTCCACCCCAAACTCACTCATGTATTTATGGACCTTGCTTTGTGCACTGGTCCAAATAATTTGGTGAAGGGGGGGGGGATTATGGTGTGGGGTTGTTGTTCAGGGGTAGGCTTGGCCCCTTAGTTTCAGTGAAGGGAACTCCTAAGGCATTAGCATAGCAAGACATTTTGGACACAGTTTCATGCTCCCAAATTTGTGGGAACAGTTTGGGAATGGCCCCTTTCTGTTCCAAAAAGACTGCGCACCACTGCACAAAGCAAGGTCCATAAAGACATGGATTAGAGAGTTTGGGGTGGCCTGACCTCAACCCAATTGAAAACCTTTGGGATGAATTACAGTAGATCGGAGACTGCAAACCAGGCCTTCTGATCCACATCAATGCCTGACCTCACAAATGCGCTTCTTGAAGAATGTTCAAACATTCCCATAGCATACTCCTAAACATTGTGGACAGCCTCCCCAGAGGAGTTGAAGCTGTTAAAACTGCAAAGGGTGTGCCAACTCAATATTGAACCCTACAGACAAACTGGAATGATAAAAGTTCATGTGCGTGTAAAGGCAGGTGTCCCCATACTTTTGGTAATATAGTGTGTGTGACAAAATTTAGGAAGTAAATGTGTGGGGGATCGTCATAAAGTTTAAACACCTCAACATTGTTAAGACTAATAGGTTAGAAATAATTGAAAATCAATGTGGAAAGTAAAAGAATGATTTTAAATTTCTGACCATACAGACTCTTTAAAGTCCATACGAACATACAAGTACTTAAATGTTCAAAGACTGGTGACAGGTTCACTTTATCTCCCTGTATGTTGATGATCTGCTGTAAGATTCACTGTAAATCCATCCACTAATTTCCCTTCCCACCCCCCTCTCAAGGATTTTTCTTGTTTAGGCTGGCCATACAGTGAGAACATTTTGGCCAGTGTTCTGTCAGAATACCGCTACCTATCAGATTCCGCTACCGGAAGTGACGTACGAACTAGAACTTACTGCGTTCCAACATGGCCGCTATGCATTCCAAAAGCTTTGAAGGGGCAACGGCCATCTTGCTACATCCCGCACTACTCAGCGACAAATTATATAGTGAAATAAACTATTTCCTTAGTCGCCGGGAAATATAGTCTATTTTAGTGTAAAAGGTGAGCTTACTGCTAAAATAAATGTAAAATGCAAGACTTGCATGGGTGTAAGAAGAAGATGTGCTTCGTGTTCTGTCACATTAGGAAACCTATTGGAATGCATAGCAGCCATGTTGGAACGCATGGCGCATGAGCAGTAAGCTGTTCTAGTCCGTACATCACTTCCGGTAGCAGAATCTGATAGGTAGCGGTATTCTGAGAGAACACTGCTTCATGATAAACTAAAGAAAATTAATTTCAGGGGGTCCCTGTGGGCATTCTTCAATTGAAAATGGAAGCCAGGGGATAATAATTGGTTAGCTAAACAGTGGCTGTATTCAATCAGATGCAGCTGCTGTTCAGATATTCTGACAGCCACCAGCAGATTCATCCATCTGCACAGTATGGGGAATTTGTTTTTCAGTGTATGGCCAGCTGTAGTCATTTTACTTTAAAGCGTTTGTAAAGTCTTGTTTTTTTTTTTTTTTCTCTATTAAAATAACAAACATATACTTTCCTGCTCTGTGCAGTGGTTTTACACAGGGCAGCCCAAATCCTCCTCTTCTCTGGTTGAGTGGTCCCTGGCTGGAGCTCCTGGCTCCTCCCTCATGTTGAGTGCCCCCACAGTAAGCAGATTGCTATGTGGGCAACCAAGCCAAGCTGCAGCTCTGTGTAGCCATTCATACAAAAGGCTACAGTTTGTCCCTGCCCCTCTCTCTCCTCTTTGGCTGAGTTTGATTGACAGCAGCGGGAGCCAAGGGCGCTGCTGCTGTGCCTCAGCCAATTAGGAGGGAGAGTCCCGGACGGCCAAGGCATTCGTGGAAATCGCTAGATGGAGAAGGCGCTCAGGCAAGTATTAGGGGGGCTGCTGCATTCAGAAGGCTTTTTATCTTAATGCAAAAGATGCATTAAGTTAAAAAAAAAAAAAAACTTCTGCCTTTACAGCCACTTTAATTTTATACCGAGAATTTGATATTTCCTAAACACAGTAAGAATGCAATATACTAAAATCTCCTTTGTATTCCACTAGCAAATGACTGCAATTGCATTCTTGGTTGTAGCAATTCACTTTGACACTTTTATGCTTTAACAACCTAATTATCTTCTGACCTTAAAGTTACTAAAGACATAACTTATTAAAATCCTACAACTTCCCTGCTTTGGGCGTGTCCAAATTCCCAGAAAAGCCACACCTGTAGGTGCCTCACGGTCTTATTTAAAATCAAGAATAGCTTTTTTTTTATATATATGATAAAACCATGTACAAGTATTAGTTATATGGACCTTTCCAGAACCAAACAGGCAGGTGCACTGGTCTGCCATTGGCTTAGAATGCCTTATAACACTGTTAAAGTGTTTTGTTTTTGGAATCAGGAGAAAAAAAAAAGTTTATTGAGTTAACAAACATACAATGTAAGTGCATACTGAGTGCACAACGGTTACAACAGTATACACAGAGATGATGTACACAACCACCATATACAAGATCAGATAACCGCTCGTAAGACCAAAATAGTCAGGGTGATGATGGCACGTATATTACGACAATGAGTGGCTCAACTCAGAAGTGAACTATTTGCATTGCAGTGTTAATTTTGTCGACTAAAACCGACTAAAGCGTTTTCGTCGACTAAATGAACACAATTTTAGTCGACTAAAATACGACTAAAACAATTCAGATGACTAAAATACGACTAAAACTAAAACTAAATTGAAATTTGCTGCCAAAATTAACACTGGTGTAGTGCTGTGCTAGTGCATGCTCAAAGCTTAACAACAACATATTTGATTTTTCACTCCAGGACCAGCAGTAGTATATAATGAGTTTGGAAATTGTAGAGAAATGCTTAAATAATGCATTACAAATTACAATTGAACTACACCCATTCGATTATAGATGACTAAAATGTAAGATGTTTTAGTCGACTAAAATGTACTGGAGTTTTAGTCGACTAAAATGTACTGGAGCTTTAGTCGTCTAAATACGACTAAAACTAAAACACTTGCAGAAGACTAAAATGGGACTAAAACTAAAATGCCATTTTAGTCCTAAGACTAAGACTAAAACTAAATTGAAATTTGCTGCCAAAAATTAACATTGTTGCATTGACATCTACAGCATTACACGGATTCCATTGCATAAAGTAAAAGCAAAAGAAAAAACAGAAAATTACGAAAAAAAAAAAACGTAAATTCCATAGCCTAAACATTATTAACTTGATGCATACACGTTTACGCAAAGTATCACCAATTCATCCCGATCTTAACCAAGATCATCCTTGTAATAGCTTATTCTTCACCAATCGATGTGGAGCAAGGCCTGGTGTATCTGGCCTGTATCTTTTTCCCAGCCTTTCCTGCACTGAAGACTGTTAAATGTGTTTCCACCTTGGTCATACCAAATTACGGGTCTAGCTCAATCTCCTTTGGACATGGCTTTCAGGGGACACTTGGGTCAGAACAAACTCTAGAAATCAATTTGCTTGTCAAAACACACACATAGGGGTGTTTTAGTACAGCAAAGCTTAATGAAACATACAGTCTGTAAAGGTTACCCATCAAGTAAAATCCCCTGAAATAGCCACCTACGGCACTTGCGACAGGTTATAATGCTCCTTTTAAATAAAAGCACATGTCACTTTTTTCTTATCGAATTCCCATTATTTTACTCCCGGACTTTACTTTTTATACAGTATGGAAAATGTGTCAGAAGTAGCCAGACTTTCCTTGCATAGTATTTTTTTTTTTTTTAAATAAACAAAAGAATTACCTTATATCTACAGCCTTTACGAGTTCTGTAAAAGTGAAGGTCATTTCATCAGCATTGACTGCAGCAATATAGAGACAAAGGCCCAAAGATTCGATTTTCTTCATGTTGTCCTGCTGACAAGAGAACAGAAATATAAATTTTCTACATAACAAAAGCAAATTAGTAGTTACAAAAAGCTGCAAATTGTAGTATATATAGTATATCCTTCACACATAACCATGTATGCTGCAGAATCAAAAAAAGCATTCAGAGAAATAATCTGCTAGTAAACAAAGTTTTACTGATAGAAATAAGTAGTAATAGGAAAAGCCAGCACATTCTAACCCAAAATCAAGTAGAGATTATTTCACTTTGACTAAACTGGGCAAATAGAATGTGACATTAGCAGTGGGGAAGAGTATGCATTGACAAAGCACAGGTTCTCTTTAAAGTGAACGAAAAGCCAAAACTTTTTTTTTTTTCTTAAATAGAATGTGGAAGGGTGTATAACACCAATCCTCCTCTTTTCTGCTTTGTCTCTGAAAATCCCCCTGGAGAACAGAAAGGAAAAAAAAAAGGCACCCGACTATTCTCTACTCTAATCAAAATTTAAATGGGAGAGAGAAAATAAAAAAGGAAGAAAGGTCTTGGTTTTACAGTCGAATCCCACTTGAGTCTTTATCCCAGTACCATTTTAAAATGGAACCAGGCCTTAGCAGCAATCATGTGCCCTAGCAGTGTTTAGCACTGGAAACACTAGCTGGGTTTAACACTAAGCCCAGGAGCTGACTCAGTCAGTGACTTCTGATCCTTGTGCAGTCTGCTCCATAGTGAAGGACTGTAAACAATACTTTAGGGTGTTTTCACACTTGGTGCGATTGCCTGGTCCGAACCTGAGTTCGATTGCTCCCCCCTCCCCCTGCCCCCGATGGACTGTGTTCACATTTGATTTTTGTATCCGAACCGCAGTACACTGGTGTCATCAAGCTGCAGCTGGTGCGTACTCATGTTGCTTGGCAACCGCTGTAAACGAGATGGTGCCAAGTGGATAGAATTGCTTGCTTTGGTACGATTGCGTTCTCATCAGAAGCGAACCGTACTGGAGTTCACATGAGCCGTACCCCAGACCACCCTTTTAAGTGGACTCGGGTACGGTTCCCAGGTGCGCACCCGAGTTCCAAAGACAGTGTTCACATCATCAAAATGAACCGAATTCTGACGTCAATTGAACCCAGATGCACACCAAAAGTGCTAGTGTGAAAACACCCTTACATTCAGCACATCCTGCGTTTCCAGGGGCTATAGCAGAGCTGATACAGCTCTGTCCTGTCTCACTCTAAAGAAACTGATGAGATCTAGTGATCAATTGCAGACGGATTCCAGCTACCAATATATAACAATTAGGTTACACTCAGTCGGCTGCATAGTAGTGACCACTGGAAAGAATCATTCGATTCTTGCCGGCAGTTGTAAACACTGCTCGCACTCAGTATACGACAAGCAGTGCTGCTGCTGTTCGCATGCAACAGGTCATCCAAGTGGTGTCTGAACAGTGCCTCTGACTCACCCTGGACTCAGCCAGTGTGTGTCCAGGGTCAGTGTTACTGCAGCTTTTGGTTGCAGCTAATCGACCAGTTTGTATGCAGCCATAGAACAGCGTTGCTGCCTCCAGAGGCAACAGCTATCCGTTGCTATCAGCCACCTGAATGTAACCCAAAAAGTTATCTTTTGCAGCAGTGTTGCATGAGGGGGGCCTAATCAGGTTCCGATTAGGATACAACTATGTTAAGTCTGTAATAATCAAAATGCTCACGTAAGCAGGGACAATGTTATTTGGAACTTAAGCAGTCACAAACATGTGAAATTGTAAGAGCATTGTTCTACCACGAACACCTATCTCATTCAGTCGGTCAGATCTCAGCCTGTTGGCAGGCAAACATATGTACACTCACTCTCCCACCACCTCGACTTAACAGCAATCTTTTAAATACACATGAGGTGATAAGAGTGGTCAGACCACCTGTTGACACTTGTTAGTGTGTAGAGTTGCTGGGTACATATGGGCTGATAATCAGCTGAAAACAGTTGGTTTGGCAGGAACCGACCATCTTTTGGCCAGTGTGTACAGCTTATGTCAGAAGAGTATGCTGGGAAACCAGCATCAGATCAGCTAATGACAGAGGGACAGGGGGATAGTCCCCCATCAGAACACAATAGCTCAGAGGGGAGATCGCTGCACTAATATTGGATGTGTTAGTATGGTAATCTAAGTTGCTACTAAGCTGTTATGACACAGGGACACATCAAAGGCACACCCAGCATGCCCCAAATCTGGCTCTCCGGAATTTCTAACTGGGGAGTAATGTTGGTCCACCTGTCTGCTCTGGCTGCACAAGAGAGAGTACAGTTTGTTGATCAACCCGTTTAGAGCTGCAAACCATTTGACTGTTCCTGCTACACTAACCCGTTATTTGGAGGATCACTCCACTCAAGGACAGTCTGATAACACCAACGTGGTAAAGTACATCAACCATCAAACATTATGCAATGTGCATACAATTATGCTTTCACATGTCATCCTTGTGGGATGCCTGGGTTAGGTTTATCTGTACCTCTAACAGTGCAGTATAACAACAGAAGCAGTAAACAAATAATTGCTGGAATTGATATGTACAATTGAGATGTGATGGGCTTGAGAGGAAAGGGAAGGAGAGGAAAGGGAAGGAAGTAGTAGGGAACTTTCTACAGAATCTGATACCAGACTGGTCTAAAGCCCCGTACACACGTACCGATCGTCGGCCGACCGATCGGTCGTCTTTTGTCCCCGGGCTGTCGTGTCCGCTGAAAAGTGCACAAGACTGCACACAAATTTTGTCCGCCGACTGCAGAAGTGATTTCATGTGATGGTTAACTTTCCCTGTGTTTTTTCTTTTCTGAGCATGCCCAGTCTTGCAAAGTCTGTCGGCCGAATTCTGTACTGACTGGCGAACAATCCGCCGTTCTGGTGTCGGCATACAAAAATTTTAATGCTTGCACGACAGATTCTGTTCGGCCGAAAGTGCGCTGTCGGCTGTCGGAAGCATCATACTAACAAGCCGAAAATCGGCCGATCGGTCGTCGGCCCAATTTTTTCGGCCGACAATCTGCACGTGTGTACGGGCCTTTACACTCTAGAGATCAGAGACACTAAACACTCAGGCCCCTTTAACACGAGCGATCTGATCGGATCCCCCAGTCAGTTCCTCAGGTGGACCTGATCGGATGTTCCATGCACCCCTTTGTGGCAGCGGGTGTTAGGAGACATCTCCGCGGACAGCCGCTGATATCCGATTCCGATCCTGTCTGTGAAATCCAGACGGATTGAAACCCTGTTTTCCATCCGTCTGGAGGATCAGGCAGTCTGTTCTCATCCGATCTCCCCATAGAAGACAGCGGGGATCTGACAGCTTCCGTCTCTGCACAGAGCGAAGACGGAGCTGTCATCTGCCTGCTCAGCGGGGGATCGGCGGAACGATCCCCTGCTGAGCAGAACGGAACAGTGTGCCCATGTGAAAGGGGCCTTAGGCTGCATTCACACCGGGGATTAATGCAGGATTAATTTGTCTACAGCCGTGTATGAGATTGGTTAGGTGCGGCCGCCAGCCTCGTTCACTCTAATGACAGGTCACCAGTGGTCACAGCAATTCGAGCAGCCAGTGATTACTTGCGGTGATCGCTGTTGGACACAACTTGTGTGCCGCTTCCTGCCACTGCATTTAGCACTGTCCCTAATTGCCAGGTGAATGTAGCCTTAGTGACGAGGGGAAGCACCTGAGGAGCAGAAAGGCTAGCTGTAGGCACCACTGGGGGCTGAGACAGATGAAGAAGCAGGTAGTGCCAAGGAGGACCTACAGGCCTCACAAAGTGAACCAGCCTATGGCTAAGGTCGGCAAAAAGAGCACACAGTAGGGCTAAAGTAAAAACAAGGGCCTTAGCATAAATAGAAGTAAGGCTCACAATTATAAAGATAAGGACACTTACCAATGACCGATCTGAGGAAAATCTCTTATATGTCTTCCAGGCTTGCACTCTCACCAGTTCGGGTACATTTAGTTGATTACACAAGGAGGAAAAGACTGGATCATCACTTTCAAATCTGAGAGAAAGAAAAGACAGATCTAAACCCAAGTAGTATCATGCAGCAGCACTAAAAACGCAACTTTAAAGAGACTATGGCAACAGCTCAAAAAATTGCAGGTTAAAAAAAAAAAAAATAATAATAATTTTGAAAGCTTACTTGCAACATTTTTTCCATAAATGATTTTTTTATAGACTTGCAATTTGCCTCTAACCTTACTAGCCTAAATCGGACTGCTTCAGAATAGTCACTTCCCTAGTACAGTCCCCTCCCTTGTTCACAACACTACTCCATCTAATGCTGGGTATACACACCAGCGGGTCAATAACCAACCATTGCTGCAGCAGCTGATCACATGATGATCAAAAAGGACCAAATCGACAGAAACTGGTCTAACCGCTTTTGTTGAAAACCAAGGGACCTGTTTTTATACAATATACAAGATTTGAGAGGTCTGCTTGTAGATCATTCTGTTACACTGAAAGGTTCAAAAGCAGTTCTTTAGATATGACCAATATATTTACATTCGTTTTAAAAACTACAAAGGGCCTCAAGTACGGCTCTTCAGAGAGTTGCACAACAGCACATTTTCATGCATACAAATAGGTAGCCCATTCAAAATGAATTAGCCATACTGCACCTCAATGCCTGAAAAGTTTGGTCCTGGTGAATTTTTCTGCAACATATTGCAATTCACACTGAAGAGAAAAGTTGGAGTCATTAGAGTCAGTGACTGCAATAATAACCCAAGCATTGGTCAGCCAGTGGCAGTTGTCTTTAACCACTTCTCACAAACCTACGCACCTGTACGTCGGCTTGAAGAAGTGGTTGTACCGGGGCGATGCCTGTAGCTAGGAGGCATCATCCCAGTACCTTTTTTTTTTTTTTTTTTTACGTTTTTTTGAGCTGGTAATTTTTTTCTAATGATAACTGTAGATGCCGTGCAGCAGCTGCTCAGCCATAACAGGAAGCGGGAGGGGACGCCCCTCCCACCCCTTCCACCCCTCCTTCCGCCACTCAGCTTGGGTCTCCCCTCTCCGAGAGACCCCCCCGCAAATCCACCAGCTGGTCAGAGTCCTGAACGAAGCCCGATTCAGCTTCGATCGGGTCTCCGATTAAAGTAACCTGGAAGCGACGTCCCTTATGGTTTACTTGGCTGCCAATGGTGCAGATTTAAAAAAAAAAAAAAAAAAAGTCAGCGTTCAAAAATGCAGATTCTGGCGTGCACAGGAGGGAGAACCCTCCATAAAGAGTACCTGTCACTGCCTATTACTGCCACAAGGGATGTTTACATTCCTTGTGATAGCAATAAAAGTGATTTTATATTATATATATATATATATATATATATATATATATATATATATATATATATATATATATATATATATATATAATGTTTTTTTTTTTTTTTATTTAGTTTATTTATTTTTTAAGGAACAGTGGAAAAAATAAAATAAATAGGGAGAAATGAAAAATATTAAAGCGCCCCTGTCCCCGCGTACCAAAGAAAAACGCATACGCAAGTCATAAATGGTGTTTAAATCACACATGTGAGGTATTGCTGCGATCGTCAGAGTGAGCACAATAATTCCATCAAAAGATCTCCTCTAACTCTAAACTGCTGTTAAATTTTAAAGCGTCACCAATGGAGATTTTTTAAGTACCGTAGTTTGTCGCCATTCCACGAGTGTGCGCAATTTTAAAAACTGTAACAGGTTAGGTATCTATTTACTCTGCATGACATCATCTTTAACAATATACAAAAAAATTGGGCAAACTTTACGGTTTAGTTTTATTTTTTTTATTTAGTCAAGTGTATTTTTTCCAAAAAAAATTGCATTTGAAAGACCGCTGCACAAATACCATTTCCTTCCTCCAATGATTTCACGTTTCCATCCCAGTGGTAAGAGGTGGCACTAAAGGGCTCTCATGTGTAACTGGCCCCATTGTACCGCCGGAATTGAGGCCGACGTGCCACAGAAGGGACATTATGACTTCTCGCTCGTGTCCCTCTAATTGAGGTTCTCAATTGTTCTGCCGCATTAATTCGTTTATTAGGTTATCTTGTCCTCTGGTAGGATGATCTTCTGTGCAGTCATGTCAATTATGTAGCCATTTGAGAGAGAATTCTTTTTGACTTCTTTGAATTGATTTGCCACCCCAGCTGGGTGTGGAAATGGTCAGTCGTTTGTAAACTCGTGAGAACTTCCTTTTGGGTTTGACCGTAGATTAAGAAATGTTCCAGATATAGCACTATCTGGACCCCCAGAATCTGAACTCTTGCACCAGAATCTTGGTAAATTAATGCGGGGCTGATGAAAGGGGAACAAGAGAGCTCGATACTGAAAGTGTCAAATTTTCCTCCCCTCCAGGATGGCCAATCTCAAAAGCTTTTGATGGCTGGGATGAATTGGGACATGAAGGTAAGCGTCCTTTGGGTCGAGGCTTACTAGGAAAGCTGCTTCTGGGAGTAACAATTTTACCGAAAAGATGGTCTCCCATCTTGCACTTTCTGTAGAGGATAGTCCTGTTCAGGATTAAGCGGTGTCTACCAGAGGGTTTTGCCCTCAAACACGTGTGAGTAGAATCCGGATGTGTGATGATACGGATATATCTCCGTAATCGCTTTTTCCTTCACAAATTTCCTGATAGCCTTCTTCATGGGTCTGCTTTGCTGTGAGAAGGCTAGAACCGTCGTGGCCCGGAACTTGGTCAGAGGTCTCGACGTAAATTCTATATTGTATCCCTGACTTATTTGCAGGATAAAATGTTTTGAGCAGATCGCTTGCCATCGATGGAAAAAATGTAGTAATCTCCCGCCCACCACCCTGCTGGCGTCACTGGGGTTTTTTTGGAAGACGCTGAGCTGGGGAACAAAACATTAGTTTTACCTTTATTTGCAGGACACAGGAAACACAAGAACTGAAGGGGCAGCCTTTTTAGATTTGCGGGTGCTTGTGTTTCCTGCAGGAGGTAGAGCCCATCTCTCATGTGACCGTCCTGACTGAGGAAAGGGGGGCTGAGGGACCAGCTGAGGAAGGAAAGGCTTTTCACCTTATTGCATAGAATGCATTAAGGTGAAAAACCTTGAGACTTTACAAATCCTTTAAGTGGTTAAGCCCCCCGCACCACACCCAACACCCCCCCTCCCTTTTCCCCATGCACTGGTTGTGGCAGTGCAGTATTGATTAACCCCCCCATTGGTAGTCAGTGAAACTCTACCTTAACTTATCACACAGTTTGGCAGCGCTCTTTCCTCAACAAGGCTGGAACTATACTTGTTCCGTTGTGCGAAGATCAATCCCCTTGACATTTTTTACTTTACTGGGTTTCATCACCTAACACTTAAGTAAGCATTCCAGCACCCAGCAACCCCACTGCAGATCTACAAAAATCCACAGGTGCCCAACAGGTGACAGACAGTCTACAGGAAACTGGGAGGCCACATGCTGTCATCAGAGCATTAGGGCAAACATCAATCGGCAGGAACAATAAAAACCTGATTTTTAATGTTTACTAGAGCTGCATGATTAATCATATGATAATTGCGATCTTGGAGGAGAACTGAGGTACAGGAAGCATCGGCTCTGCGCCGCTCCTCACACTTTGCCACCAGTACCCGCCAACCAGCAGTACCCACCAGCCAGCAGTGCCCACAGCAGTACCCGCCAGCCAGCAGTACCCGCCAGCCAGCAGTACCCACAGCAGTACCCACCAGCCAGCAGTACCCACCAGCCAGCAGTACCCACAGCAGTACCTGCAGCAGTACCCGCCAGCCAGCAGTGCCCACAGCAGTACCCACAGCAGTACCCGCCAGCCAGCAGTGCCCACTGCAGTAGTTCCAGCTCCGTTCTGTCACAGGCGGAGTAATATCAAATGCACTCAGCCTGTGAGGGGAGACCGAGGAGAACTGAGGTATAGGAAGCATCGGCTCTGCCCCGCTCCTCACACTTTGCCAGCAGTACCCACCAACCAGCAGTACCCGCCAGCCAGCAGTGCCCACCAACCAGCAGTGCCCACTGCAATACCCGCCAGCCAGCAGTGCCCACTGCACTACCCACCAACCAGCAGTGCCCACTGCAATACCCGCCAGCCAGCAGTGCCCACAGGTAATCCTAGTCACAGCTTTATTTCAAATGGTTAATAAAAAAATAAATAGAATATATATATATATATATATATATATATATATATATATATATATATATATATATCTTTAAAATAAAAAAAGATTTTGAGAATCGTGATCTTCATTCTAAGGAAAAAAAATTGCGATTCTCATTTTTGTCAGAATCGTGCAGCTCTACCATACATCTGTTTTCAGCAGATCTTGTCAGATCGGATGGCGCTGACACCTACCTCCCCATAGAGGGCAATGAGTGACCCGATCGGGTCCGCCTGAAAAAGGACAGGCTGACCTGATGGGTCCGATCGTGTGAAAGGGGCCTTAATAATGTCACAAATCAGGGAGAATAGGGGGGTCACACCATTGGATGATCACTGAGTTATGAAGACCTCTGCCTTATAACTTCCAGCCCCCTGTCACACCATACATACATACCAAATATATATACCTTCCTGCTGTCATCTGCCTGTGTTAGACTGACAGCTTGCAGAGTGCTCAGCGCATGCTGGCCTCCCTGATCTATGAATGACAGGTACACTTCATCCCAGATCCTATGCTGGAGAAGGAAAGACAGGTGTGGAAGGCTGGCCATGTCACTCACCCAGTCAGCTCAGTGGGACCCCTCTCCTCCTCCTGGGGCCGGCTGGGGGCCCCTTTCCTGGGACTCTTGGGCGGCATGATACGGGGGAAGCAGCACTCAGTCCAGTCAATGGATATCACTGTCCTCCGTCCAGTCCCCGCCGCTTTATACGGAGGCTGAGCTCGCAGTGCCCGGACCGGTTCCTATTATTAGTGCCCTGTACACTGCGCCCTGTGCCGCTGCTCTCTTCACCCTCCTTCGCCTTCTCCCACATACAGTTTACAGTCTAACCGCGGGAAAATGGATAAAAAAAATGACTTCCGCCTCTTGTTGCCAGGCGACTGTAGCGACGTTTCTACTATGGGCGGAAGAGAAGCGGCTATGGTGATGCTGTGCAGTAGCCATATTTGAGTCTGGCAGCAGACACTGGAATCATTTTTGGCAAATAAAGAAAGTTTATCCTGAAAGAATATGAAGGCAGACGATGCTGACCTACACTCACTGGCCACTTTATTAGGCACAGCTGTTTAATTGCTTGGTAACACAAACTGCTAATCTGCAGAACACATGGCAGCGATTTAATGCATTTAGGCATCTAGACATGGTGAAGATGACTTGCTGAAGTTCAAACAAAGCATCAGAATGGGGAAAAAAGGGGATTTAGGTGACTTTGAACGTGGCATGTATGTTGGTGCCAGACAGGCTGGTGTGAGTATTTCAAAAGCTGCTGATCTAATGGGATTTTCACACAAAACCATGTCTTTGGTTTACAGAGAACCAGGGAGCTGCAGTTGTGTGGACAAAAGAGGAGAATGGGCAAACTGGTTCGAAATGATAGAAAGGTAACAATAACTCAAATAACAACCAAGCTCATAGTTGCCAACATTTGAAAAAAATGTCCAGGGACATTTTGCAGCACAGCTATTCATTTCTTACCACACCCACCTCCCTGAAGCTCCACCCACTCTGCCTAATTAACCTCCGCCTACTTATCATCAGATTATAGGGTCTACTCAATAAAGAGAGAATTACTTTAAATTGAAAAGGGAATTTCAAACGTAAGGCCAAAGTAGCAGAGTTGGAATAATTCTCCCATTCAGCTGCACTACTTCTGCCTAAAGTTTAAAATTCTCATCACAATTCCCTGCAATTCTAAAGTGTCAAATGTGCTCAGGTGTGACCGTACAAAAAAATGTAATATGCAGAGATGTATAGTAACGAAGTAGAACTACTTAAGTACTGTACTTAAGTCCCGAAAGGCGGTATCTGTACTTTCCTAGAGTAGAATTTTTTTCTCCTACTTCCACTTTTACTTCACTACATTTTTTCGACGATTTCGATACTTCTACTCCGATATTTTTTTTTTGTGCTGCATCGTTACTTTTCTCTGCCTTTCCCTTTTTCTTTTTTGTTTGGTTTCCCTCCTTACTGCTCTCTCCTACTCTTTCAATTATCCTCCCTATTCTGCCTCCCCCCCCTCCCCTCCCCTTTTCTATAGGAAGAGTAAAGATACCCCCCTTTTTCATGGGTACCTGGTCTCTGGCCATTTGGGTAGCGTTGTTCCGCTCCAGGCTTCCACTGGGCCGGCGTGGAGTGCTCCCACATGATCCTCTCGGCGCTCTGACATGTGTGGCGGCCTTCGGCCACTCCGCTCCTCCTCCCCTCCTTGTCTCCATTCGCTGATGTCTCAGCGCTGGGAGGCGGGGATTCCGGCGGCCGCGCAGTAGAGACACGTGCGCATGCGCAGTGCGATCGAGGCACTGGCAGCCATCTTGGTTAAGGGAAACATGGGGGGGTCTCTGATGTAAGGGTGGGCTTTGTGTGGGCGGTCTCTGATGTAAGGGGGCTCTGTGTGGGGGGTCTCTGATGTAAGGGGGGCTCTGTGTGGGAGGGCTCTGATGTAAGGGGAGCTCTGTGTGGAGGGGCTCTGATGTAGGGGGAGCTCTGTGGGGGGCTCTATGGGGGGGGCTCTGATGTAAGGGGGGCTCTGTGGGGATGGTCTTTGATGTAAGGGGGCTCTGTGTTGGGGTCTCTGGTGTAAGGGGGGCTTTGTGTGAGGGGTCTCTAAAGTAAGGGGGCTTTGTGTGGGGGTCTCTGATGTAAGGGGGGCTCTGTGTGGGGGGTCTCTGATGTAAAGGGGGCTTTGTGTGGGGGGTCTTTGATGTAAGGGGGCTCTGTGTGGGGGGTCTCTGATCTAAGGGGGCGCTGTGTGGGGGGTCTTTGATGTAAGGGGGCTCTGTGTGGGGGGTCTCTGATGTAAGGGGGCTCTGTGTGGGGGTCTCTGATGTAAGTGGGGCCTCTGTGGGGGGTTTCTGTTGTAAGGGGGCTCCGTTGGGGGGTTTCTGTTGTAAGGGGGGCTCCGTTGGGGGGTCTCTGATGTAAGGGGGGTCTCTAATGTAAGGGGGGCTAAGTTTGTAGTGATCATAAAAAAGAAAAGTCAAATGAAGTGCAAAAAAAGTGCAAGAAAAAATGTGCAGGGCGCTGGTGGGGGCGGACTGGCCTATCGGGATACCGGGAATTTCCCGGTGGGCCGCCGGCCCTGGGGCCGCTTTAAGACAAGGCCGCCCGCAGCACCGCTTTAAGCATTGGCGGCCGCTGCATTGATTGGGGCCGGTCGCCACTGATGATGGTTGGCCGCCGCTGCAGGCCTCCACTGCCCCCCCTCCCCCCACTGGGCTCCGTCTCTTCTACGTCAGCCGCTGTGAGCGGCGTGACATCACGAAGCGGCTGCCCCTGCGTGGAGGATCGCCGGCGGTGCTGGTGCATGAGGCGAGCTGACTGGCTGTGGCTGGCAGTGGCGGCTGCTGAAGAATGTCTGTCACGGCGCCGACAAGGATGATCCCTCCTCCTGTGACACAGACGAGACATCACGCGCCAGCATGTGATGTGATCGCAGGTGAGGGGGCTTACTGAGGGGGGCTTACTAAGGGGTCTGTAGACTGTACTGGGAGGGGCTTACTAAGGGGTCTGTACTGGGAGGGGCTTACTAAGGGGTCTGTAGTGGGAGGGGGGCTTACTGGGGGGTCTGTACTGGGAGGGGGGCTTACTGGGGGGTCTGTACTGGGAGGGGGGCTTACTGAGGGGTCTGTCTGTACTGGGAGGGGGGCTTACTAAGGGGTCTGTAGACTGTACTGGGAGGGGGGCTTACTAAGGGGTCTGTACTGGGAGGGGCTTACTGGGGGGTCTGTACTGGGAGGGGGGCTTACTGGGGGGTCTGTACTGGGATGGGGGCTTACTGAGGGGTCTGTCTGTACTGGGAGGGGGGCTTACTGAGGGGTCTATCTGTACTGGGAGGGGGGCTTACTAAGGGGTCTGTACTCGGAGGGGGGCTTACTGAGGGGTTTGTACTGGTAGGGGGGCTTACTGAGGGGTATGTACTGGTAGGGGGGCTTACTAAGGGGTCTGTACTGGTAGGGGGCTTACTAAGGGGTCTGTACTGGGAGGGGGGCTTACTGGGGGTCTGTACTGGGAGGGGGGCTTACTGAGGGGTCTGTACTGGTAGGGGGACTTACCGAGGGGTCTGTACTGGTAGGGGGCTTACTGAGGGGTCTGTACTGGGAGGGGGGCTTACTGAGGGGTCTGTACTGAGAGGGGGGCTTGCTGAGGGGTCTGTACTGGGAGGGGGGCTTGTTGAGGGGTCTGTACTGGGAAGGGGGTCTGTACTGGGAGGGGGGCTTACTGGGGGGTCTGTACTGAGAGGGGGGCTTGCTGAGAGGTCTGTACTGGGAGGGGGGCTTGCTGAGGGGTCTGTACTGGGAGGGGGCTTGCTGGGGGGTCTGTACTGGGAGGGGGGCTTGCTGAGGGGTCTGTACTGGGAGGGGGGCTTGCTGGGGGGGTCTGTACTGGGAGGGGGGCTTACTGAGGGGTCTGTACTGGGAGGGGGGCTTACTAAGGGGTCTGTATTGTATTAGGGATAGGGGGGAAACAGCATTGTATTAGGGGGAGGGGGGTCAGCATTTTATAAGGGGGAGGGGGAGGTGCCGGGGGAACAGCATTGTATTAGGGGGAGGGGGATCAGCATTGAATTAGGGGGAGGGGGATCAGCATTGTATTAGGGGGAGGGATGTTGCGCTGAAAATGACGTTGCGCTGGTATTATGGGGCTGGTATGTCATTTTTTCCAGGGCTGGTTTTCATACCCAGTCCAGCCCTGGGGGCGCCACAGGATCAGCTCGCACAGGGTGCTTGAACACCTAAGGCCGGCCCTGGTTGGGAGGTTCTCTTTCCCATTAACAGCAGATATGAAATTATATTCATCTTGTTTTGTCACATATATATATTTGAAGATTCACAATATTTTGAACTTTTTATTGACTTAGATTTCATACACTCTTCCTTTATTTAATTATTGGAATATATTGTTGTATATCACATTGGTTTATATATGATTTTGCACACCAATAAGCTGTGGAGAAAAAAAAACAGGCAGGGAAGAGAAGGAGGGATGCTCTAAAGGGGGAAGGGAGGGACATACTTTATCTGTTTTTTGTTTACAAAAAGTTACAGCCTAAGGAATTGTGATTGTCCTTTAGGTTAATCATTTGAATAAGGCATTTGAAATAATAAAAACCAATATGATGTTCAAACTTTTGACTTCTTTCTTTAATAACTACATAACACAGTACTTGTACTTTTTACTTTTAGTACTTAACCACTTAAGCCCCGGAAGATTTTACCCCCTTCCTGACCAGGGGGTATTTTGCGATTCGGCACTGCGTGACTTTAACGGACAATTGCGCGGTCGTGCGACGCTGTATCTAAACGAATTTGGCGTCCTTTTTTTCCCACAAACAGAGCTTTCTTTTGGTGGAATTTGATCACCTGTGCGATTTTTTGATCACGCGCTATAAACAAAAAAAGAGCGTACATTTTGCAAAAATAGCAATATTTTTCACATTTTTTTATATGAAATTTCCCCCCAAAAAAATGTAAAAATCAAAATTTGTTTTATGCTACCTATGTTTGGTAAAAAAAAATCGCAAAAAGCGTATTTTGATTGGTTTGCGCAAAAGTTATCGCGTTTACTAACAAAGGGAAAGATTTTTGTCATTTTTGTTGTTTTTTTTTAACGCGTAATGGCGGCGATCTGCGATTATTTTTGCGGTACTGCGACATTGCGGCGGACAGATCGGACCCTTGACTGACATTTTTGCCACTTTTGGGGTTACCAGTGACATTTCTACAGTAATCAATGCTATACATATGCACTGTTACTGTAAAAATACAATGGCAGTGAAGGGGTTAACTTTTTTTGAAAGGGAGGGGCTATGTGTGTCCCTAGGGGCATGCTTTCTACTGTGATTGGCTGTGGCTTCAGATGTATGAAGAGTGAACAACGGTTCTACATAGTAGAACCGTATGATCATCCTTCATACACAGGGGAGAATGACAGGCAGCTTGTTTACACAAGCCGCCTGACTTTCTCCCTCTCCCCCGACGATTGCAGAGTGACCGGCGGACATCGGGTCCGCGGTCACACGTGCGGGGGGGTCCGTGACCACGCGGGAGCGGGAGCGCGCCTCCGGGGGCGCGCGCTCGCTCCCTAGACCCTCAGAAGCTAGTGACGTAGCCCTACGTCACTTTGCCTGTAAGGGGCTGGCTGCCGACGTAGATCGGCGTTAGGCAGTCGGCAAGTGGTTAAGTAGCAATTTTTTGAAAAAACTACTTGCAAATGTTGAATACTTTAGTACTTCCACTTAAGTAACTTTTTCTGCGAGCAATTCCACTTCTACTTAAGTCACTTTTTGATCGAGCACTTGTACTTTTACTCAAGTAGAAATTTCGAGTACTTTATACTAGTCTGGTAATATGTAAATATAAATGAAGTGCAAGGGACAATGTAAATTACCTGGGACAGGCTCCTATTTGCCGGGACTGTCCCAGCAAAAACAGGACAGTTGGCAAGTATGCAAGCTATGCAGAATACCATCTCTGTACGCACAACACATCAAAGGTTGAATCAGATGGGCTACAGCAGCAGAAGACGACACTGAGAGCCACTCCTGTCAGCTAAGAACAGGAAACTGAGGCCACAAAATTGGACAATAGAAGGGGGGGGGGGACTCCTTCTATATAGAATCACAGGTCTCTGTGATCATTTCAAAAGCCCAACCCACATACAGTTAAAAACACTCCCCTAGGCTTACATTTAACCCCTTGATCACCCACTGGGTTAACCCATTCCCTGCCAGGGTCATTATTACAGGAACAGTGCATATTTTTACCACGGATTACTGTAGTAATGTGGTCCCCCCAAAAGTGTCAAAAATGTCAGTTAGGGATCCCATCTGTCCACCGCAAAGTCGCAGTCCTGCTAAAAATCGCAGATCTCCGCCATTACTAGTAAAAAAAAAAAAAAACCAATTAAAAATGACATAAATCTTTCCCGTAGTTAGTAGACGCGATAACTTTTGCCCAAACCAATCAAAATACACTTATTGCGATTTTGTTTTTACCAAAAATATGTAGCAGAAAACAAATTGGCCTAAAATGTTAAAAAAATTTGATTTTTAAATTTATTTTTTTGGGGAATATCATATAGCAGAATGTGAAAAATATAGTTTTTTTTTAGAATTGTCACTCTTTTTTTTTATTTATAGCGCACAAAATAAATATCGCAGAGGTGATCAAATACCACCAAAAGAAAGCTCTATTTGTGGGAAAAAAAAAGGACATCAATTGTATTTAGGTACAGTATCGCAATTGTCAGTTAACCACTTAAGCCCCGGAAGATTTGGCTGCTCAAAGACCAGGCCCTATTTTGCGATTAGGCACTGCGTGACCTTAACGGACAATGCGTCGTGCGATACTGTACCTAAATAAAATTGATGTCCTTTTTTTCCCACAAATAGAGCTTTCTTTTGGTGGTATTTGATCACTTGTGCGATTTTATTTTTTGTGCTATAAACAAAAAAAGTGCGACAATTTTGAAAAAATAACAATATTTTTCACATTTTTTTTACATGAAATTCTTAAAAAAAATGAAAAAAATCAAAATTTTTTAACATTTTAGGCCAATTTGTTTTCTGCTGCATATTTTTGGTAAAAAAAATTGCAATAAGCTTATTTTGATTGGTTTGCGCAAAAGTTATTGCGTTTACTAACTACGGGAAAGATTTATGTCATTTTTATTGTTTTTTTTTTTTTTTTTTACTAGTAATGGCGGCAATCTGCGATTTTTTGCAGGACTGCGACATTGCGGCGGACAGATCGGACCCCTGACTGACATTTTTGACACTTTTGGGAGTACCAGTGACATTACTACAGTAATCAGTGCTATAAATATGCACTGTTACTGTCAAAATGACACTGGCAGGGAAGGGGTTAACTTTAGTGATCAAGGGGTTAAGTTTGTCCCTAGGGGCGTGATTCTAACTGTGTGGGGACGTGGCTTGTGATGTAATCACAGAGACATATGATCCTACATACAGTGGGTACGGAAAGTATTCAGACCCCCTTAAATTTTTCACTCTTTGTTATATTGCAGCCATTCGCTAAAATCATTTAGGTTCATTCTTCTTCCTCATGAATGTACACATAGCACCCCATACTGACAGAAAAACACAGAATTGGTGACATTGTTGCAGATTTATTAAAAAAGAAAAACTGAAATATCACATGGTCCTAAGTATTCAGACCCTTTGCTCAGTATTTAGTAGAAGCCCCCTTTTGATCTAATACAGCCAGGAGTCTTTTTGGGAAAGATGCAACAAGTCTTTCACACCTGGATTTGGGGATCCTCTGCCATTCCTCCTTGCAGATCCTCTCCAGTTCTGTCAGGTTGGATGGTAAACGTTGGTGGACAGCCATTTTTAGGTCTCTCCAGAGATGCTCAATTGGGTTTAAGTCAGGGCTCTGGCTGGGCCATTCAAGAACAGTCACGGAGTTGTTGTGAAGCCACTCCTTCGTTATTTTAGCTGTGTGCTTAGGGTCATTGTCTTGTTGGAAGGTAAACCTTCGGCCCAGTCTGAGGTCCAGAGCACTCTGGAGAAGGTTTTTGTCCAGGATATCCCTGTACTTGGCCGCATTCATATTTCCCTCGATTGCAACCAATCGTCCTGTCCCTGCAGCTGAAAAACACCCCCACAGCCTGATGCTGCCACCACCATGCTTCACTGTTGGGACTGTATTGGACAGGTGATGAGCAGTGCCTGGTTTTCATCACACATACCGCTTAGAATTAAGGCCAAAAAGTTCTATTTTGGTCTCATCAGACCAGAGAATCTTATTTCTTACCATCTTGGAGTCCTTCAGGTGTTTTTTAGCAAACTCCATGCGGGCTTTCATGTGTCTTACACTGAGGAGAGGCTTCTGTCGGGCCACTCTGCCATAAAGCCCCGACTGGTGGAGGGCTGCAGTGATGGTTGACTTTCTACAACTTTCTCCCATCTCCTGACTGCATCTCTGGAGCTCAGCCACAGTGATCTTTGGGTTCTTCTTTACCTCTCTCACCAAGGCTCTTCTCCCCCGATAGCTCAGTTTGGCCGGACGGCCAGCTCTAGGGAAGGGTTCTGGTCGTCCCAAACGTCTTCCATTTGAGGATTATGGAGGCCACTGTGCTCTTAGGAACCTTAAGTGCAGCAGAAATCTTTTTGTAACCTTGGCCAGATCTGTGCCTTGCCACAATTCTGTCTCTGAGCTCTTCAGGCAGTTCCTTAAACCTCATGATTCTCATTTGCTCTTACATGCATTGTGATCTGGAAGGTCTTATATAGATAGGTGTGTGGCTTTCCTAATCAAGTCCAATCAGTATAATAAAACACAGCTGGACTCAAATGAAGATGTAGAACCATCTCAAGGATGATCAGAAGAAATGGAAAGCACCTGAGTTAAATATATGAGTGTCACAGCAAAGGGTCTGAATACTTAGGACCATGTGATATTTCAGTTTTTCTTTTTTAATAAATCTGCAACAATGTCAAAAATTTTGTGTTTTTCTGTCAGTATGGGGTGCTATGTGTACATTCATGAGGAAGAAGAATGAACTTAAATGATTTTAGCAAATGGCTGCAATATAACAAAGAGTGAAAAATTTAAGGGGGTCTGAATACTTTCCGTACCCACTGTAGCAGTTACATTGCAGTATAAATTGCTGCATTTCATACTGATACCATTACTTGACAGTTAAAACTGCCACAGATTCAGTGGTGGGATTCAAACGTTTTAGTAAAAAGTTCCGACTTTCAAGCATGATGTCATTTTTTTATCTAATGTCAGTCAGGGGTCCGATCTGTTCGCCCGCCGCAGTGTTGCAGTCTCGCTAAAAATCGCAGATCGCTGCCATTACTAGTAATAAATAATCAAAAATGACATAAATCTTTCCCCTAGTTTGTAGATGCGATAACTTTTGCACAAACCAATCAAAATACGCTTATTGCGTTTTTTGTTTTTTACCAAAAATATGTAGCAGAAAACAAATTAGCCTAAAATGATGAAAAAAATTGATTTGTGTGAGTTTCACCACCTCAGGGGTCTCATCATCCCCGTTGGGCAGAAGTAGGGCCCCCGGGACTCCCTGTAGGGAAAGAGTTCCCGGTGGGAGATAGCCACGGAGAAGCCTTAAGGTGAGAAGGGGTCCCTGTCCCCCAGGGGAGAAGGGATCCCTGCCCTCCAGGAGAGAAGGGATCCCTGTCCCCCAGGAGAGAAGGGATCCCTGTCCCCCAGGAGAGAAGGGGTCCCTGTCCCCAGAAAAGAAGGAGTCCCTGTCCCCAGGGGAGAAGGGGTCCCTGTCCCCAGGGGAGAAGGGGTCCCTGTCCCCCAGGGGAGAAGGGGTCCCTGTTCCCAGGGGAGAAGGGGTCCCTGTTCCCCGGGGAGAAGGGGTCCCTGTTCCCCGGGGAGAAGGGGTCCCTGTCCCCAGGGGAGAAAGGGTCCATGTTCCCAGGGGAGAAGGGGTCCCTGTTCCCAGGGGAGAATGGGGTCCCTGCCCCCAGGGGAGAAGGGGTCACTGTTCCCAGGAAAGAAGGGGTCCCTGTTCCCAGGGGAGATAGAGTGGGGTGGGGGGTGGGATGGAGTGTGGTGAATTTGGGGTCGTCTCACTCACCATTCTCAAGCTGAAGTGCACTCATCCTCGGTCACCTGGGCTGAGGCTCCCTCCAGCAGCAGCACGGATGGCTGATCAGCAGCATATCTCAGACTCCGTGTATAACAGGGGGAGGGGGGGGCTGGCCTTGCAGAGACAAGCCTGCTGTGTCCTCGAAGGCATTATCCGACGTGACACCGGCTCTCCTAGGGCTTCTCCTGTATCATAAATGCATCATTTGCGCGGCAGCCGACTCGGGGGTGGGGGCAGGACTCTGGCTGGGGAGGAGACGTAACGTTGCCAGCTGAGCACAGGGGCGGGAAATTTCAAATTGCCGCCTGGATCTCCGGCTTGCACATCGGTTCTGAAAACTTGTTAAATGTTAGTAACAGGTTCCACAGAACCGGTGCGAACCGGCTGAATCCCACTACTGCACAGATCCCGTATTCCAGTGGAGGTTCTTTCCTCGCTTTTGTTACAGTATGAATGATGATAATGAAGCTGGCTGGCGATTGATTTTGCTGTATTTTTCTCCCTTTTAAACAGGCTTGCTGGCTCTTGTAGTCCACTAGAGATGGTGGTTTTGCATGCTCCAGTGTGGTAGGGGAGGAAGATTTTTTGGGAAGGAATTTGTTTTTGTTTTTCTTAATTTTTTTTTTTGAAAAAAAAAAAAAAGAGAGCAATGTATGTGGCCAGAACAGAATACATTTTGTCAGTCCGAATAGACCTGATCAAGTGGGGTCAGTTTGCCTTGGTCGTGTGTGTAAATTTATTTGTGCTGACTGGAGCCATGATGTAGTGGGGATGAATGCGAACTATGCACCCTGCAACCTTGAGTTCAATTCCCCAGGAGATCACATACTGAAATATTGACACGGCTGTGAATGCTGTCACTTGGCAAATGCTTCACATCATCTTATCACTAATTTGGAGGATGTGTCAGCTATACCTTAACCACTTGCCTACAGTGCACTTTCACCCCCTTCCTGCCCAGACCGATTTTCAGCTTTCAGCGCTCTCACACTTTGACTGAGAATTACTCAGTCATGCAACACTGTACCCATACAAAAATTGTGTCCTTTTTTTCACACAAATAGAGCTTTCTTTTGATGGTATTTGATCAATACTGGGTTTTTTATTTTTTGTGCTATAAATAAAAAAATACTGAAAATATCGTGAAAAAACGCATTTTTCTTTGTTTCTGTCATAAAATTTTGCAAATTAGTCATTTTTCTTCACAAATTTTGGCCAAAATTTATACTGCTACTTATCTTTGGTAAAAATAACCTAAGTAAGTGTATATTATTTGGTCTTTGTGAAAGTTATAGAGTCCACAAGCTATGGTGCGAATCATTGAAAATTGATCACACTTGCTCACACCTGATGTACTGAAGGCCTATCTCATTTCTTGAGACACTAAAAAGTCAGGAAAGTACAAATACCCCCCAAATGACCCCTTTTTGGAAAGTAGACATTCCAAGGTATTTAATAAGGGGCATGGTGAGTTTTTTGAAGTTGTAATTTTTTCCCACAATGCTTTGCAAAATGAAGATTTTTTTTTTTTTTTTTTTTTACAAATTGCCATATTAACAGGTTATTTCTCTCACACAGCACATGTATACTTGCAACTACACCCCAAAACACATTCTACTACTCCTCCTGAGTATGGCAATACCACATGTGTGAGACTTTTTCACAGCCTGGCCACATACAGAGGCCTAACATTCAAGTAGCCCCGTCCGGCATTCTAGGAGCACAAATTACACATATAATTTCCTGACAAACTATCGCACTTTTGAAGGCCCTGGAGCACCAGGACAATGGAAACCCCCATAAAATGACCCCATTTTGGAAAGCAAACAGCCCAACGTATAATTTTTGAGGCATAATGAGTCTTTTGAATATGTCATTTTTTTCCACAAGTATTTGGAAAATGTGGAAAGAAAATGAAAACACATTTTTTTTTACACAAAGCTGTCCATTTATGCAATATTTCTAACACATAGCATGTACATAGCAAAAATTGCACCCCAAAATACATTCTGCTATTCCTCCTGAGTATGGCGATACCACATGTGTAACACTTTTTCACAGCCTGGCCACACACATAGGCCTAACATCCAAGTAGCGCTTTACACAAAGTTGTCCATTTATCCACTTTAAGACTGGGCCTATTTTTGACACTTGGTGTTTACAAGCTAAAATCATTTTTTTTGCTAGAAAATTACTTGGAACCCCCAAACATTATATATTTTTTTTTAGCAGAGACCCTAGAGAATAAAATGGAGATCGTTGCAATATTTTTTATCACACCATATTTGCGCAGCAGTCTTCCAGATGCGATTTTTTTGAAAAAAATTCACTTTTTTGAACTAAAAAATAAGAAAACAGTAAATTTAGCACAATTTTTTTCCATAATGTGAAAGATAATGTTACGCCGAGTAATTAGATACCCAACATGTCATGCTTCAAAATTGCGCATGCTCACAGGATGGCGCCAAACATTGGTACTTAAAAATCCCCATAGGAAACATTTTAAAAATTTCTGCAGGTTACTAGCTTAGAGTTACAGAGGAGGTCTAGGGCTCAAATTATTGCTCTCGCTCTAACGATCGCGGCGATACCTCACATGTATGGTTTGAACACCGTTTACATATGTGAGCGGGACTTGCGTATGCGTTTGCTTCTGCGCGCGAGCTAACGGGGACAGGGCGCTTTAATTTTTTTTTTTTTTCCTATTTATTTTATTTATTATTTTTTTATTTTTACACAGTTTAAAAAAAAAATGTTTTGATCATTTTTATTCCTATTACAAGGAATGTAAACATCCCTTGTAATAGAAATAGGCATGACAGGTCCTCTTTATTGTGAGATCTGGGGTCAAAAAGACCTCACACCTCACAACTACACTAAAAAAGAAAAGAAAAAAAAAAATTGTTGAAAGAGGAAAAAAAAAAAAGAAAAAAAAAAGCGGCCCTTTAAACCGGTTGCTAGGCAACGTCTTTTGACGTAGCTCCGGTCCTCCAAGACCATAGAGTTGAGTGAGGGCCATCTTGCCCTCACTCGACTTCCTGTCTCTGAGGATCCGGGACCGGATAGTTTTCCCCGCTGCCGGCGGGTCCGGTAAGCTGGGAAAACGTCTGGGACGCAGCAGGAGGGGGCACCTCTTCCCCTGCACCGTAAGGGTAATTCCGCGGCGAATCCGCCACTGGGACCACCCTTATCTGAAAGCCGACCGCCCGCCGTTTCAAAAAATACCAGGGTTATGGGGGCTATCTGCTGCCATAACCCCAGTATTTAGCTTTTAATGGCCGACGCATATAGTCGTTAGGCGGTCAGTAAGTGATTGCATGTATATGGCAAACAGGTGACGATGACTGATGGGGTGACAGGTGACGATGACTGATGGGGTGACAGGTGACAATGACTGATGGGGTGACAGGTGACGATGACTGATGGGGTGACAGGTGACGATGACTGATGGGGTGACAGGTGACGATGACTGATGAGGTGACAGGTGACGATGATTGATGAGGTGACAAGTGACGATGATTGATGGGGTGACAGATGACAATCACTGACGGGGTGACATGTGACGATGATTGATGGGGTGACAAGTGACGATCACTGATGGGGTGTCAAGTGACGATGATTGATAGGGTGACAGATGACGATGACTGATGGGGTGACAGGTGACGATGACTGATGGGGTGACAGGTGACGGTGATTGATGGGGTGACAGGTGACGGGCACTGATGGGTGACAGGTGACGGGCGATGGTGCACGGCGGTACTGATGGCAGTCTCTGGTGACCGGTGAATTTTAGGCTACGTTCACATGTGAGCGATTCTGCCCGTGATCCAGAAATCATTGCAAATTGCGGGACGCCTGTGCGTTGCCCGTGATTTGCAATAGCACCCCAAACGCTGTGCGATGTTGCTGCGATTTCCGCCTGCCGAATCGCGGTAACATCACGCAAACAACGCATGACGCCCCAAAGAAGCTCTTGTACCTTTTTTGGGCGTCATGTGTTGTTTGCGCGATGCTACCGCGATTCGGCAGGCGGAAATGGTGGCAACATTGCACAGCGTTTGGGGTGCTATTGCAAAAAACGGGCAAAGCACAGGCGTCCTGCAATTTGCAATGATTTCCGGATTGCGGGCAGAATCGCGGTGATTCTGCCCGCGATCGCTGCGCTCACATGTGAACGTTATGGGTGTCAATTTCTGGGCACTGATGAGGTGACTGTTGGGTGACAGGTGACATTGGGGGGGGCTGAGGACTGTGTGGGGGGACCTTTATTAGTGTGATTTTACTTTTGCAGGTACACAGAGCAGTAACTCACTGTTTCTAGTTCTTCTCCCCTCATACTGGAAACTGTGTGAGGGGAGAAGAGCTAGTAACACTGAGTTACTGCTCTTTGTTTACATTTTCTGATCGGCTGTGAATGGATTCACAGCCGATCACATAGTAAACAGTCACTGTCAGTGACTGTTTACTACTGCCGGTGACAGCTGTGTTCCTACGGAACACAGTGCCACCAACATGACCGCGCTGCGCGCTCCCGATCGCGCATGCGCGGTCATCTGCCGGCCGCCTCCATTCTGATCGGCTGTGTCATTGGAACACAGCCGATCACGTGGGAAACAGCCACGCCCAGTGGCTGCTTCCCCCCTGCCGGTGACGGGGGGTGTCCCGGGGACACCCGACACCGGTAGTGCACGGCGGCGCGCCCGCGATCGCGCGCCTGCCGTGCATTTCCTGGGTCACGTCATATGACGTCCGCCCAGGATAATAGCCGCACCGTCCCGCCGTCATATGACGGCGGGCGGGCGGTAAGTGGTTAAAGAGGTAGTCCAAGGATCTTCCTCTCATTATGCTTAGCACAATGAGGTGCTGGGAGGATACGTTGCCAGGAGAGAGAATGTGTCTATACCTTATTGGGATAATCAGAGGTTCTCCTGTCCACTATTTATAGCCTCAAAGTTACTGTGAATGCTGGCTGAAGTTACCATTTCCAAGTGTTGGCGTATAGCTTGCGCCGCTTTACAATACTGTTGCTACCTTCTGCAGAACAAGGTTACTTCTGTTGGCAGCCAACAGACAACAGCATAAGCTGGCGTTTATGTGCGGCCTGTGGCTATCCTATTAGTCCTTATTGCTTAGAGCAGATGAGGTTCTCCATGAGTGGAGGAGAAAGGGCTCTGGTTGGGAAGCTTGTGATAAGCTTTCTCAGTTTAAGGTAAAGGCTTGTTTGCCTGGCTGATGACAGTGTCTCTTGGAGATGGCCCAGGACTAAAGAACCAGAGTTGCCTTAGTGGAGATAGCCTATGGCCTCACCACACCACCCTGTATGTGCTTGATCTCAAAAGCTAAGCAGGATCAGACCTGGTTAATAGATGGATGGGAGGGGGCGTGGCTTGGACATGAGCAGGTGAAGACGCTTCTTCTGAGAGCTCCGGCCCGCCACCCTGTATACCTGGCTATTTCGCTTGATTTCTCAAGGCTATGCTTTCTTCATCTAAGCGGAGGAAACTAAGGGCTCTGCCGCCTCTAACTACATAAGGGAACATTCTACGCTTCTTCCCGGGGACACCACAGAGCACTGTGAAGATGGCGGCTGCACTAATTGGGCCTCATGCATCCCAGGCCTCACCTGCTCCTCCTGCCTCGCCCTCTGCTTCTACCTGCTCCAATGTCCCTGCCTCTGGCCAGCTGGGTAAGCATCCGGCTCTCCATTCCTTCGCCCTCAAGGCGGATGCGGAACTCCGATCCCTGCCTCTTGCCCTGTCTACTAAGGTGGATCTTGAACTGCTTTCAGTCCGCATTGAGGAGACCCACAAAAGGGACTGGCAGGCCATGCGGGAGGAGTTTCAGGCGGGTTCAAACCATTTGACCACAGGGGAAGCCCTGGAGGACCGGATACGCTTGCTGGAAGAGGCGCAGTTATCTCACGCTGGGACTGCTGTTCCACTACAGTTGCAGATGGAGGCCATGGAGGACAGGAGCCCGCGCAATAATCTGCTCCTTCGGGGTCTCCCGGAGTCATCGGAGGTGGAGGACCTAACATCGACTGCATAGGCGGTGTTTCACTTGCTGCCAGGCCTGGTCATCCCAGAGGCTCCAGAGTTTGGTCGCATGCACCGAGCACTGAGCCCCAAACCATCGGATCCTGCCCGGCCTAGGGATGTCATCTGCCATTTGCACCATTACACCCTGAAGGAACAGGTACTCCGCAAGTCGTGGGAGGCTGGAGAGGTGCAATTCGGAGGGGCCTCTGTGAAAATCCTGCCTGATGTCTCTAAATCTACACTCATGAGGAGGGCCCTTCTCCGGCCACTTCTTGATCTAGCTCGATGCCGGGGTCACACTTACAAGTGGGGCTATCCCTTCTCCCTTGTGCTACGGAGGGACCGCCGAAGCTTCACACTCAGGGATCCGCAGGACCTTCCGGGCCTGTTTGATTTCTTGGAGGAGGACCCTGTCTCGGTTCCGAACTGGCTGGTTTCTCTGCAGGCCCCGAGATTTGGGGGGGCTCATCCGAATCCTGCTGATGGCCTTCTCCGGAGACCCCACAGAGCCCGACGGCGATCACGCACTCCGAGGCCAGAGATGGCGTGGAAGCACTAGACACTGTCCTCTGGTCCGGTGACCTGCTCCTCACTCCCACAGCTGGGCTTCCCCTGAATTCCCTCGGCTGGGGTGCCCTGACTACCCACTGTTGCCTTACCGTCAGACTTGTATAAAGTACTCGAAATTTCTACTTGAGTAAAAGTACAAGTGCTCGATCAAAAAGTGACTTGAGTAGAAGTGGAAGTGCTCGCAGAAAAAGTTACTTAAGTAGAAGTACTAAAGTATTCAACATTTTTTTTACTTAAAGAGGTTGTAAACCGAGAAAAAAAATTTTTCTCTTCTTTACATCCTGAAAGAGAAACACATAATGAGCTAGTATGCATCGCATAGTAGCTCATTATGAAATACTTACCTTAGAACGAGCCCCCGCCGTGCCGTCCGCTTACCTGTATGACGGGCGACATGTATAGTCGCCCGTCTTCCGGGATCGCGGCATCCGGCCATCTGATTGGCCGGAGCCGCGGTGACGTCAGTCCCGCGCACGCGCGCGGGAGCCGACGGTCACGGCACGGGGCTCTGAAGGAACGGCACGATCTGCCGTTCCTTCAGAGCGCATGCGCCAGTGACGTCACTGGCTGCATTAAAGGTAAATATCTCCTAAACGGTGCATGTTTAGGAGATATTTACAGTACCTATAGGTAAGCCTTAATATAGGCTTACCTATAGGTACAACTTCCTGAGGAGGGTTTACTTCCTCTTTAAGTATTGCAAGTAGTTTTTTCAAAAAATTTGCTACTTAAGTACTAAAAGTAAAAAGTACCAGTAGTTTTGAAAAAAAATTTCTACTCAAGTACTGAAAGTAGAAGTACAAGTACTGTGTTATGTAGTTATTAAAGAAAGAAGTCAAAAGTTTGAACATCATATTGTTTTTTATTATTTCAAATGATTTATTCAAATGATTAACCTGTGTTTGTTAGTAGTTTCTTGATGCACTTTAAGCGCTGTAGCACCATTTATTTGTTTGTTTCATATTTTCTTTTTATTGGAAAGATTTGGTATAGCAGCTTTTATTATACACAGCCTTTATTTTCGTATACGCTGATTTACAAATGACATTATACACATTTTTTTGAGCTTTATGCAACCTGCCATCTACTGTTCTGGCAGTGGTAATTTTTTTTAAAGTAACGAGTAACTATGCGGCACAAAAAAAAAATACTTGAGTAGAAGTATTGAAATCATCGAAAAAATGTAGTGAAGTAAAAGTAGAAGTAGGAGAAAAAAATTCTACTCTAGGAAAATACAGATACCGCATTTCGGTACTTAAGTACAGTACTTAAGTAGTTCTACTTCGTTGCTATACATCTCTGCTTACCGTCCTCCTGTTTTGAGTTGTCGTAGATGCCCAAGTTGACCGCAGACTGCCCTTTGCCCAATGGTCGGTCTGTAACCTTGCCCACTGACTGGCACAGGCCCCAGGTTCCCGGAGGCTTTGTTCATCCCCCCTGCTGCTGTCCGGGTCGCTGCCTTCTTCCTGGCGCCCCCCTCCCTTTGCTGCGTGGGGCTTCTGATTCCCCCCCCGCCTCCCCCCCCCTCTTTGCCCCCCCCCCTTTTTTTTTTTCAGATTGACAGACTGCTCATCGCTTCCCTACGGCTGGCGTCACTGGGATGAACTGTGTTCCTTCGGGAGGCTTCCTTGGAACCCTTGTGGTCTGGATTCTGGATCTCTGGGTGGATTCCCTCCTTTGCTGGTTAGAGCCAGGGTTACCTGACCTGGCACCGCGGGGGGGGGCTGGGATGGCAGTGGACTTTTGGGTGAAAAATATAGATGGGGATGGCAGGTTGGGATTATTTGTTTTACCTGTTTGCATAATGGGCCTGGGTGGTTGCTGTGATCCGGGCATGCCCGGGGGTTGTTCTACTATGGTGGCGGAGGTGGCTTGTGGGGGGAGGGTCTTTAAGCCAATATGGTATTGCACTTTTGCCTTTATACTGTTCTCTAAGATGTTTTATACTGTTCTCTAAGAATCTCCCACTTTCTCTTTTAGGTCGAGTAAATTTGATAAAAATAAAAATTCTCCCTAAACTAACATATTTATTTAGACACTCACCCCAATGGATCCCAAAGTCCTTTTTTTCGAATCTCAATAAACTTTTCTCTGCCTTCTTATGGGGCCCCCGCCCTCCTAGATATAAATTCTCTACCCTCATGCACCCTATATCTCAGGGGGGGTCTAGCTTTTCCCGACTGCCACAAATATTTTCGGGCATCCCAGCTAGTAACGGCTGTCTGGTGGTTGACCCCGGAGGCATCTAACTCAGCGGTGGTGGTGGAGGCCGCGGTGGTGGGATCGGTGGAGGCGCTGTCCCATCTTCTGTTCAGGGGGCCTCAAGCTCCCTACGCCATGACCGCCTCCATGAAAACAATGCTCCGGGCGGTGCGTCAGGGGCTGCTCATGGAAGCGTACCCGAGCACCGCGTTCTCCCCGTGTATCCCCCTGTGGATCAACCCCACCCTGCCACATTTATACCGATTGCCTGACCCTGTACTCTGGGCTAAACACAACATTAAAAAAGTTTCGGACCTTACATCGGACTTGTCCCTCCCATCTTTCACTCACTTAGTCACTGTTTGTAACGTTCCAACCTCTTATTTCTTTCACTACCTGCAATTGTCCCACTCCTTCAGAGCCCAGTTTCCATCCAACGCCTCGCAGCTGGTGCAGTCGGATCTGGAACGCGTTTTGCGCCACGACTGCTCCAGTCGAGCAGTCTCAGTGCTCCATGCCCACCTCCTCCGGGTCTCCTCTCCGGAGCTCTCTGGCCTACACTCTTGTTGGGCCCGGGATGTTCTGGATTTTGGACTTAAAATACTGGTCTCCATGCGGGATCGTTTGATTCAATATAATGAAAGCTATAAAAAGTGCGCTGATTCAACTTAGGATATGCTGCTACCTTAGAGTGAATATAGGTGCAATAAAAAGGTGTAAATCAGGTGCGCTATCCCAAAAGTATATAGATGACACAACATAAAGGTTATGATCAGTGATTATGATGAAAACAAATTATATCACAGTAAATTATTATCACAATAAATAATAATCAAACAGGTGCAAATCAATAAAATGAGTCCAGTGATACACCAGTGTATATCAAGAAAAAATATCCAAAAAAGGTTATGTGGTAAAACACTCCCAATATAAAAATAAGTCCAAAATTCGTGCTGTAAACACACTATAACTGGAGATGGTGCAAGCCACGTGATAAAAAAGGTTCAGCGTGCCACCACCAGCTTAACTCCTTACCAGAAAGTGAAAATGTAAGGGCGTATAGGGATATCCCTGCTCCAAAGATCATGCAGATTCCAAATCACTCAGGCTGGCACTAAGCACACAGGGAGTACCTAAACTCTTACCGGAATGAACCTTGATACAAGCCTTGAGCAATCCTGAAATCCTATCCTGCATGGAATCACTGTGCGATGGATAGCTGATGCGACCTCAGGTGTCTTATAACCAGAATAAACCCAGATATAAGCCTTGGGCAATCTTGAAATCCTATCTGCTTGGAATCAGTGTGCAATGGATGGCTGATGCGACCTCAGATGTCTTATAACCTCAATAATATGGGGACAAAACAGAGGGGACCACCGTGGTGCATTATCGACAAATAATTTATTAAGCAAAGGAAATGCACTTACAAAATAGCAGACAGTATTCGTTTTCAGTTCCCTCAGAGGTGAAGCAAGGTAGCGGCGGCCGCCTGCAGTGCGGACCGCCGTGTCGGTCTGTTAGTAATGACGCGGCACCTCCTCTCTGACGCGTTTCCCCCGATTGGGCATCCACTGAGATATATATATAAATATAAATATATATAAAAATATAAAATTGTCCATAGAGCCTATCTTACCCCATACCGACTGCATAAAATCCAATCTCCGGAGTGCTGGCGGTGTCGACGAGCCCCGGGGGACTTTTTCCATATCTTTTGGATGCGCCTGGAGCTCTCCGTTTACCGGCCCTGGATTTTTGAAGTGTCCTCCGCTATACTACAAATTACAATGGACCCCTGTCCCAGAGTTGGCCTCCTGGGACTGCTGGATGACCTGGTGCCCAGGGTGGCAGACCATACCCTCTTGGGTCTCCTGTTATTTTACGTCAGAAAGAACATTACTCTCCACTGGTGCCAGCGGGCTCCCCCCCACACTTCTGCAGTGGAGGGGCCCGGTGGACTCTGTCGTACCCCTGTATCGTGATACCTATTATCATAGAGGTTGCCTGAAAAAGCACGACCGAGTTTGGGCGAGATGGCTGACGGACTCCTCTGCTGCCTTGTTGGCTTAACTGTCTTCCTATGGTTGTCCCCAGCCTACCACCCTAAGCACCTGCGGTGTGATGTCACGTAAGAATTTGCTGACCCTCTATCATGTATGTAGGCCGAATGTTTTCACTTCCTGCTCTGGCATTCGCCCCTGCGTGGGCGGCAAATTGTTGGCTGACCTGTAACCTTGTATACTGAATCTATTGCACCAGTTTAGTTGTTGTTGTTTTATGTTCTTGTTTTTATATCAATAAAAATATTAAAATAAAAAAACCTTGTATATGCTGATGTTCTTTATGCCAGGTGTGTGGGGGGTGGTGGGAGCTCCCTCCCTGAGTATTGTCCTTCCACTCTCCCACTTAGGTTGGCACACGCCGATCGTGACAGTTTTTACCATGTGCTCTTGTATGGTTTCTCCATCTCTGCGCGCCAGGCGTTAGGTCCGGCGCGCCTCTCTTTCCCTTTTTGTCTTTTTTCTTTTTCTGTTCTTTCTCCTTCTGTCTCCTCCCATCTTACCTTCCTCCTTTATCCTTCTTTTCTAGTCCTCCTATTGCTCCCTTCTCTGACTTTCTGGTTTCCCTTCTCGGGTCTCCCCACCTTTCCCTACCTCTCCTTTCTGACCTTCCCTCCCCCCCACCCCCCCCCCCACGCTATGGAAGACCTTCAACTTGTTTCCTTAAATGCACGGGGCCTTATTACCCTTGAAAAGCATTGCATGTTACTGCACGATTTGCGATGCATGGGGGCCCATGTTGCCTATATACAGGAGACTAACTTCCGGACCGGTAATTTGCCTATCTTGCGCACCAGATCCTTTCCATTTGTCTAGCATTCTACATTTGCGGACTCTAAGTCTAGGGGGGTCTCCATCCTGATCTCCAGTAGGGTGCCCTGGACGCTACGTGAGGCTCTTCTGGACCCGGAGGGACGTTATGTGTTCGTTAAAGGCCTGATAGGGGATGTAATGGTGACTTTGGCCTCGTGTACGCCCCCAATTTGGGGCAAGATGTTTTTCTCACCCACGCCCTGACCGCCCTTGAGGGTCAGTTGCTGGTGGGGGGTAACATGAACGTTCCCCTGATCCCCTCGGTTGACTCCTCGTTGGGCACATTGTCGGTCCCATCTAGGACCAACAAGCGCATCGCCCAGACCCTACACCGGGCCCAGCTGCTTGATGTGTGGTGCCTGCAGCACTCGGGTGAGAGGGACTACACGTTCTTATCCCCTCCCCATGGTACTTTTTTCTGGTCCCGCATGCCCAGTTGCACGCTGTCTGCTCCTGCTCAATAGGGGCCATTGCGTGGTCCGACCACGATCCTGTCTTCTTATTAGGGATGATCGAATGGTTCGGGTCGACCATCGGTTCGACCTGAACATTGGCTGTTCGAAATTCGGCCAAATTCCAAACTTTTTGCTAAAAAAGTTCGGAATTCGGCAACCAGAACCGACCAAAATGCAATGGGACAGGAAATGGGCTTTAAAAGCCCGTGATTGGACCAGAACCATCAGTAAAAGCCAATTGAGGGGGCAGGAGAATGCTAGGAATGTGATTGGAGTGACTAGGGGGTCCATAGGCCAATCATTAGTGAATACGCCCCCCAGTATATAAGATAGCCCCCGCCAAATTCCTAGCATTGTAATACAGGGACGTGGAAGATAGTGGAAGCAGTTCTGTTACTTCTGCTTCAAAGTGTCATTTAGCAATTATTAGTGTGGGGAAAGGGATATCTAGAGTAGTTAGGGTGCTATTTTCCACTTTAGTTAGCTTTAATAATCTAGTTTCTGTAGGGAAAGTGTTAAGTGCCAGGGTGACCGTAGTGTAGTGTAGGGTTAACTGACTCTGACTGCTATGGCAGGGTGACCAAACCCTTCCATGTCAGGTTGACCGCTATAGAGAAAAGATTGTTTCTCTTAGGTCACTTACAGAACAGCGATATGGCTTCTCGCCTGTCAGCCTGCTTTTTGCTGCAGGCGTTTTTTTTGGGCATTTTTTTGGGGTCTTTGGAGGCAGGCAAAACATCTGAACTTCTGTATAGGGGTATATATACACACACACTTATATGTATTTATACACATACACACATATAGGTGTGAAAATAGCAGAACACTATGCTTGCGCTAATGAAATAATTAACAGGCATATGTCTCCGCTCCTATAACACCTATATATGTGTATGTGTATAAATACATATAAGTGTGTGTGTATATATACCCCTATACAGAAGTTCAGATGTTTTGCCTGCCTCCAAAGACCCCAAAAAAATGCCCAAAAAAAACGCCTGCGCCAAAAAAAACCCCCCAGGTGTGTTATTGCAGGCGCTTTATTTTGGGCATTTTTTTGGGGTCTTTGGAGGCAGGCAAAACATCTGAACTTCTGTATAGGGGTATATATACACACACACTTATATGTATTTATACACATACACACATATAGGTGTGAAAATAGCAGAACACTATGCTTGCGCTAATGAAATAATTAACAGGCATATGTCTCCTCTCCTATAACACCTATATATGTGTATGTGTATAAATACATATAAGTGTGTGTGTATATATACCCCTATACAGAACTTCAGGTGTTTTGCCTGCCTCCAAAGACCCCAAAAAAATGCCCAAAAAAACACCTGCGCCCAAAAAAAAACGCCCAGGTGTGTTATTGCAGGCGTTTTTTTTGGGTATTTTTTTGGGGTCTTTGGAGGCAGGCAAAACATCTGAACTTCTGTATAGGGGTATATATACACACACACTTATATGTATTTATACACATACACACATATAGGTGTGAAAGGAGAGAAGCCATATGGGTGTTAATTATTTAATTAGCGCAAGTATAGTGTTCTGCTACTTTTACACCTATATATGTGTATGTGTATATATACAGACATGTGTGTGTGTATATATACCCATACACAGAAGTTCTGATGTTATGCCTGCCTCCAATAACCCCCAAAAATGCCCAAAAAAACGCTTGCTACAAAACCGGCAAGGTGTGAAAATAGCGGAGCCATATCCCTGTTCTATATTAATTCTAATACAAAGGATCTTTTTTTCTGGTTCTGGACATGCTACAGAGCTGGAACTTCACAGGTACACTTTTTAGACCCCCCCAGAAACTAAATCCAAAGAAATCTCTTTTTTTTTTTCAATAATTTTTTCAATAATTGGCTCTCTATCAAAAATGACAATTTTTAAGAACTTTTTTTGTGTGATTAATAGTCCCTGGGGCATGACCCAGAACCCTGGGCCCTTTTTAGGGGCATTTATTGGGTTTTAGGGCTTTAAAATTGTGTTTATGGATTCCGAACTTTTCAAAATTTCGATCATCCCTACTTCTTATGCTATGCACTCTCTGACATTTCCTCTATTAGATTTCAAATCTGGAAGCTGAATGATAGTCTGCTCAAGGACTCTGTGGTTCTGGTCGATGTTCAGCAGGAACTGCACTCGTACTTTGAGGCGAACGACGTCCCGGATTGCGACCCCGGGGTTCTGTGGGACGCCCATAAGACACTCATCCGAGGGGTTCTGATCAGGCATGGGGCTCGCCTGAAGCGAGAACGTACCGCACTGTTGTCATCTTTGCTCAATACCTTGCACGGCCTTGAAGCCCGACACAAACATGCCCCTACTCCGGCCTTGTCCGAGGAACTTGGCAGTACCTGTAAACAGATTTCGGACTTATTGCTCTTTTGGGCGAAGGCCTCCCTCCAGCACTGTAGGAGGGTCTTCTTCGAGTCCGGGGACAAGTGTGGGAAGACTCTCGCCAGGGCTGTTCGGGACCTCCGCTCTCTTACCTACATCCCCCACATTCGGTCCTCCGGGGGCACTAAATTATCCCTCCCCTCGGATATTGCACAAGCATTCGGGAAATTTTATTTCTCTCTATACAACCTGGATGTCCCGCCACAGCAGGAATCCAGGTTGCTGGACTATGTTGGATCCTCCAACATGGCCCGGCTCGCAGGGGAGGTGGTGGAGTCACTGGAAGAACCTATATCCCAGCAGGAGGTGGAACGGGCGATCGCGTTGGCCAAGCCCGGGAAAGCACCGGGACCGGACAGCTTTACCCTTATCTCTTACAAGACTCTGATGCAGATTCTGGGGCCATACCTGACTTTTTAACTCGGTGGGGGCTGGGGGCTCCTTTAGGGTGGACACCCTCAGAGCCCACATTTCTGTCCTGCCCAAGGAGGGGAAGGATCCTGCGGCCTGTGGCAGCTTTCGCCCAATCTGGCTGCTCAACCTGGACCTCAAATTCTTTACAAAAGTCCTAGCATCCAGGCTGGTTGGTCACCTGCCCTCCCTTGTCCACCTCGATCAAGTTGGCTTTATACCTTGCCGAGAGGCTCGGGATAACATGATCAAGGTGCTCAACCTGATCCATGCTATCCGTTCCAGCGATACCCCGAGTGTCTTTCTTGGCACATATGCTGAGAAGGCATTCGATTGAGTGAGCTGGCAGTTCATGTTTGCAGTCCTACGTCACATTGACTTGGGAAGCAATATGCTCCAATGGATTGGTTCTATCTACTCTACCCCCTCAGCGCAGGTCAAGGCCAACGGTCTCCTGTCCACACCCTTCGATATCAGGAACGGCACCAGACAGGGGTGTCCGCTGTCGCCTTTTCTGTTTGCCCTCTCCCTGGAGCCATTTCTTGGCAGGGTGCGTTCGCACCCAGACATTGGAGGTTTGCGTATAGGAGAGGGTCAACAAAAGGTCTCGGCATACGCTGATGATCTCATGTTTTCCATTTCCCACCCGGTGGTGTCACTCCCCAACCTGATGAAGGAATTTGAGCTCTACGGAGCTGTATCCAACCTGAGAATTAATTTTGGTAAATCCGAGGCGATGGGGGTATGCTTGCCCTCTGCTGCCTTGAGCGCCTTGAAAGGCAGCTTTGGGTTTAAGTGGACAGATGTGGCTCTCCGATATCTGGGCATCTGGATCCCACTGGATCTGTCCAGGGTCTATTCTCTTAACTTCCCCCCCTTGCTCGCCGTTGCTAAACAGCTGTTGGATAAATGGCACCAGGGTACACATTCCTGGTTCCGGAGGTGCAACCTCCTGAAAATGTGCATCCTCCCTAAATCTTTGTATCTTCTACAAGCACTCCCGGTCCGGATACTGGCAACCTTTTTCCGCCAGGTCCACTCTCTATTTGTTGGCTTCGTGTGGGCACGCCGGAGGCCTAGGCTTAGCAGGGTCCTCCTCACGTTACCTAAACGCTTAGGGGGCCTCGCACTCCCGAACATTCGCAAGTACCAGCAGGCGACCCATCTGGGCAGAGTGCTGGACTGGTGTCGACACGCGGGGGCGAAGCTCTGGGTCCAGCTGGAACAGGCACAATGTGCATTCCCTCTGCAAGGGGCACTGTGGTGCTCGGGGAGTATGCCGCCTTCTGTTAGGCGGCACCCTCTGATTGGTGTCACCCTCTCTGTAGCTAGTAGAATGTGCGAGGATCTCCATCTGGCTCCATCGCCCTCGCCTCTTCTCCTGCTCCTGGGCCACCCGGACTTCCCTCCTGGGAACTCAGATTGAGCCTTACTTGCTTTGAGACGTCGTGGGGCGTTCCGGCCCTGCCATTTTTTGCAGGGGTCTCGCTGGCCCAATAGGGCAGAACTAACAGACATTGGGGGCTCTTTCGAGCTTCCATTTTGGAATGCAGTCCAGATGCATCATTTTCTGGCCTCCCTGCCAGCCCCTGCTGCTTTCGCTAGACCACTGAACCCACTGGAATCTATGTGTGTGGAGGAGGGGGAGCTTTCCTGAGCGCTATCCCTGTCTTACAGTCTTTTGCAGTTGCCTCCCGAACAGGTCTCTCTGCACTCGATAGAGAGGTGGGAGGTTGATCTTGCCTTTAGTTTCACGGCCAAGCAGAAACAGTCTATGATCCGCCTTGCCCTTTCCTCCTCGATTTGTAAGAGGGAGCAGGAAACGAACTTCAAGATACTCACGCGCTGGTATTATACACCGGTACGCTTGCACAGTTTTTTCCCTGATGTCTCCGACCGGTGCTGGAGATGTGGGACCGGGCGGGGGACGATTCTACATATTTTTTTTCTTCCTTCTTGCTGCAGGTTTTGGATATTCCCCACGGGACCTATAAAAAATCATTGCTCTGCTCCTTGTTGGATGCAGCCAGGGCATGTATACCGCTTCACTGGAAGCAGGCAGCACCTCCGACGGTGAGTCATTGGCTGCGGAAGGTTGAGGACACCAACAAGCTGGAGAGCCTGATCGTGACCTCCCAACACAGGGGGGATAAGCATGCGGACAAGTGGAGGATCTGGGATCTCTTTGCCGTGTCTGGAGAGGGGGCTCTTCTGTTAGCAGGGTGATGCGGGTGGCATGTTTCTGGCTTGCCATCCAACTTGCTGTTTTCTGCTCCACGTCCTCCCCTCCCTGTCCCTCTCCCCCTCTGGCACCCTTCCCCTTTCTTCCCCCTTATTTCCCCCTTCCTTCTTCTCCTCCCTACTCCCTTCTTTGCTCCCTTCTTCATTCTTCTTATGCCTATCTTCTGTTATTTCCGATGCTTTCTGTTTTCTTTACGGTTTCCGGCTGGACCGCCTGTTTCTTCTCAGAAAATTACTAACTGGGCCAGGCTTTTCATATACTGCCTACAGGGAGGGATGCTTTAGCCTGTTCTTCTACTTGGGGACAACAGGATTGAACTGTCTTTGATGCCTTGACTTCACAGTCTTTCAGTACTGCTCCTCTGTACCCCTTGTTGTTGTACCGTGACTTGATTATATTGCACTCCTCTCATTTCTATGTTATGTATTTTGGTATGCTTGTACCCGTTTATTCTCAATAAATTTTATATTTGAAAAAAAAAAATAGATGGATGGGGTACCACCTGGGAATACCAGGTTCTGTACAGCAGCACATATACCTCTTAACCAGAAGAGGGCAGTAATACTGATAATTGTGCACTTAGCTTCTCTAGGTTTCTGGGTTAAGCTGCCCCAGTGCTGTGGGGGACAGTTCACCACTCTAAGTCCATGGGGGCTTACATGTTCTGCATCTTGAGGCTTTGCAAAGTCTAACAGCCATAGGCATGCCTCCTCAAGGCAGAGGCAACAGGGGGTCTGTGGTTTCGGAAGCCTTGGCGCCCCGGATGTTTTGGGGCTGCATTTGCCATGATTTCCCAAGTGTAGTTGGGCATCGTGGGGGGTATGGTTCTGGGGTGCTGAGGTTCGCCATCACTGCTCTAGGGCTATGGTCAGATGCAGGCTTTAAAAAGAAAGCAGTGTACAATGTTTGCATTGCCTCCCATACCCTGGAAGGCCTTTTTAAATTTTTGAGTATCAATGATAGCTAAATGTTCTCATCCCGGCAGCAGTTTCCTGCTTCCTTACCATAGCTCCCATGCTCCACCAATCTGTCAACAGTTTTAAGGAGTGATTTGTGGCTCCGGGCATTCTTTCGATACAGATGCAGAGGTAGAGCACGAATATTCATTTCCTATCTTGGGTCGCAAATATCGGATGGGCTTTGGATTTATCTTAGTGCTAAACACGTGCATGTATTTATGAAGGTTCCTGTCTTCATGACAGAATCCTAGAAAACCATTATTCTGGTGGTAAGGAAGGGAGGCTGGTACCCCCTTCTGGACTTAGCAAACGCTAGTTACATATTCTTATAGTCTGGGTTCGCCAGCACTTCTCTGGTTTTCTAGCAGACGATGACTTGACCTAGATCATGGTATGTTTTTTGGTTGCCATTCTCCCCAGAACCCTCTTGAGGGTACTATCAATCTTTATGGCATTTATTTCCTCAAGTGATATCTTGCTGATAGCAAAGTAGGGGTGCTGCTGCTAAGTAACGTTCTAGCCTGCAGGACCCTCTAGATCTTGGAGCATCTTGTCAATTTTTAGTCGATTCAAATTCAGTCTACTTAAGTCCTGGATCGCTGTTCATTTCAAGCAAAGGTCATGTCCATCCTTCTGGGTCCTGGTATGTTTTTGATCATGGCACCCACCCCAGAACCCTCCTGGAGGTACTATCTATCCTTAGGGCATTCGTTTCCTCAGTGATATCCTGCTTATAGCTATGTAGGAGCACTGCTGCTAGTTAACACCTTAGCCTGCAGGACTCTCGAGAGCTTTCATCTTGTCAATTTTTAGTAGAATTGAATTCAGTCTACTTACTCCTAGATCGCTGTTCAGTGCTAGTTAAGGTCATGCCCATCCTTCTGGGGCCTGGGATCCTGAGCATTATCTGGACGATATCCTGGTGTTGGCTCACTCCAGGGATTTTCTCATAGACCACTGGGATCAAGTCTTGCAGACCCTATAAGAATTTGGGTGGATGGTGAATGTGCAGAAGAGCCAACTTATTACGTCCAAGTGCCTAACCTACCTGGGCAGGGTTTTCAGCACAGTCCAATGCAAGATTTTCCTGCCAAGAGAGAAGATCGATCGAGTCCGTGCGGAGACCAAGGAGATTAGGTCCTCAAAGGAAATCACGGTCCGTCAGGGCATGAGTTTTTTAGGTCTCCTGACGGCCTGTATCCCGGCAGTGCCTTGGGCACAGTGGCACACGAGGAGGTTTCAATTCTGCCTTCTAAGCCAGTGGCGCCGTGGTTCTCTCAGCCAGAGGTTCCAGGTAACTCGCTTCATTTCCAACAACCTTCTGTGGTGGACCAAGAGGAGCAACCTCTCCCTGGGTGGGCCCGTTAGCCCTGGAGACTGGATCACGATTACTTCTGACGCCAGTCTCCAGAGTTGGGGGGGGTGCATTGCCTACAACTGAAAGCGTAGGTAATATGGGACTAGAGTTTGCCATGTTCCTCTAATCTCCTAGAACCAACGGCGGCCAGGGAAGCGCTGAAGATGTTTCTGCCCGTAATCCAAGGCAGGAGAGTCAGACTTCTCATGGACAATACGACGGCAGTATCGTACATTGTGAAACAAGGGGGGACAAGAAGTCTGCGACTTCACCAGGTAACTGCAGAGATCTTCTCCTTGGCCCGAAGCCCACATGCTGGACCTTTCAGCATCAAATCTTCCGGGCCCTCAGAATACCCTAGCAGACAAGTTGAGCAGGAACTTCGCCAACCACACAGAATGGATGCTAAATCCAAAATATTTGTCAAGAATTTTCATGCAATGGGGAGAGATAGACTTAATGGCGACACCGTTCAACTGTCAAGTACCCAAGTTTTTTTCCCAATTCTTCTGTCCGCAAGCTCTGGCCCAGGATGCTCTCTCTCAGAAGTGGGGCTTCAAGCAGGTCTACCAATTTCCACCAATTGCTCTGATCCTCAAATCATTGGTGAAGATCATGGAGGAGGGAGTACCGGCTATAGTAATAGCTCCATTCTGACCAAGGAGGCCATGGTTTCCCCTTCTTGGTCACCTGGCGGCATGTCCTCCAATAAGGCTCCGAGGGACCCTCTCATCTGCAATGGCCACACTCACCCCCAACTCAGCCCGTCTGGCCTTGACTGCATGGAATTTGAAAGGAGCAAGCTCGAAAACCTGAATCTCTCTGACTCAGTAATGTCCACCATTCTGTCCTCCAAGAAAGAATCTACTGTGGCCACTTATTATAGAGTGTGGCAGAGGTTCAAGGCTTTCTCAGTCCAACAGGGATTTTCTTTCCGTTCCCCCTCAGTGGCGAATATATTGGACTTTCTGCAGTCCGGCCTCGACTCGGGACTAAGCTTCAACACGCTTAAAGTACAGATTTCAGCACTTTCGGCCCTTACCGATACCTCATGGTCAAAGGTGTCTCCATGCGGCAATCAAGATACGCCCGCCTATTCGTCCTTTCTTTCCAAAGTGGGATTTACCGTTAGTATTAACGGGGTTGCTAAAAAGCCCCTTTTTTTCCCCAGATTCGGACAGTCCTTTATGGCAATGGTCCTCAACCCTGGCCTACAGGGCCCACTAACAGGCCAGGTTTGCAAGATAACTGAAATACATCCCAGGTGATATCATTTGCTGCTCAGTGATTGCAGTACTCTAGTCTGCATCTCCCAAAGGTAATACTTAAAATCTGGCCTGTTAGTGGGCCCTGAGGACCGGAGTTGAGGACCACTGCTTTATGGTACCTGACATTAGAGACGGTTTTCTTGACAGCTTTGGTCTCAGCCAGACGAGTCTCAGACATTACGGCCTTCTTCTACAAAGAGCCGTTCTGCACCTTCCTTCCGGACAGCGTGGTGTTTTACGACCTTCTCCGAAGTTCCTTCCTAAAGTCTCGTCGGAATTTCATTTTAATTGGGAATCTGTTCTCCCGGCCTTTTCACCTTCTCTTTTTTTTTTTCTCATTCAATAAGTTTTTATTACATTTCAAGTACAAAAACAGAGTACTAAAACAAAACAGAGTGTAATACTAAAACAAATAGTTTCCAATGTCATGTTGGATAATACAAAGGTAGTTGAATACAGTAGTCAATTATAAATGAAATCTTTCAAGGCAGATTTGAAACATGGTAACTTGGTAACTTAGTAACTCCTTGAATCATATTGGGGTGGATCTGATGCCATCGTGCCCGTGCCCAGAACCCCGGAGGGAACTATGTCACTATGTCACCACAATGTACTTCCAGTTGCTGTAACGGACATCCCTGCAGTTTACTCCTTCAGCGTGGAGAGGTCGTGAGTACTTGGGATGGTTGCGGGAGTCATCCAGCCTGATGTGATTGATGTACTTGATTTGAAGGGCTTTAATCAAGCATGTGTTTTATGCCCATGTGGATGACGGCGTGGTACTGAGGAGAAGAAGGACGTGTATCCTGTTGGGAAAGATGTAATTTGAATGCAGAGGATTTGTCTGACCTGGAATAAAGAGCCATTGTAATAAGCGAGTAAGCCCTGTCCATGAGAGTGGGGGGCAGATATCTCTGATGAGTGTCCAATACCCTTGGGGTGACCAGCACTTTGGTGGAGGCTTAGAAGGTGTTCCCTTTTTATAGAGTTGATCCAGATATGGACTCTGCTTTGTGATGGCACTTTTGTGATAGACTGTTACCTCCACATTATACTCTCCTGTGTGCAATTACTTGCTTATGGGCCATTGTATTTAAAAGTTATATTATATGTTTATATGACCATAATGTGATTGCGCTACTGATGCCAGTTTCTCTATTAAGATTATTTGGTGTTGCAATATTATAAAATTTTGAAAAGAAAAAGCAGTATTTTTCACTTTCTGCTATATAACATTCCCAATAAAAAAAAAAAATTTAAAAATCAAATGTTTTCATAATTTTTGGCCAATTTGTATTTTGCCACATATTTTTGGTAAAAAAAATCCCAATCAGTGTATTTTAAACAGTTTGCGCAAAAGTTATCGCGTCTACAAACTAGGGGATTTATGTCATTTTTATAAATGGATTCATTTTTTTTACTAGTAATGGCGGTGATCTGCAATTTTTAGGGGGACTGCGACATTGCGACGGACAGATCGGACCCCAAACTAATATTTTTGACACTTTTGGGGGGTCCAGTGACATTACTACAGTAATCAGTGCTAAAAATATGCAATTTTACTGTAATAACAACCCTGGCAGGGAAGGGGTTAACACCAGGGGCGATCAAAGGGTTAAATGTATACCTAGGGGATGATTCTAACTGTGTGGGAGCCAGACTTGGTGGATGGAAACAGGGCTCCTGTGTTCTGAAATAACAGGAACACAGGAGCCCTGTTTCAATCACAGACCGATCAGTGGTGTGCCATGTTTACAACGGCACACCGCCTTCTATCAGTCCCTGCAGCAATTGCCTGGTTCCCGGCAGCCATCGCGGCCGCCAGACCCGTTGCTTAGCTGCAGGGCTAGAGAGCCCGAGCCAACGTACCCCTATGTCGGTTTGCGCAGGAGAGCCAGCCTGCCGCAGTGTATCTGCAGTGGCTGGTCTTTAAGCGGTTAAAACAAATTGTGCAATTACCTTACAAAGGTCAATAAACAGCAGTACAATATACTGGCAAGTCATCAGCCAAAATGAACACCGCTCTGTATTCGCGGTTGTGCATATGTGATGACGTCACCTCCAAACCACTCCCAAGCGGTTGCGTTGTTCATTTTGGCTGACAACTTTCCGGTATCTTGTACTGCTGTTTTTTGACCTTTATAAGGTAATTGCACAATTTGTTTTAAATAAACATCACATTATATTCTCTCATGGACTTCACTATGGGATTTTATCTGTTTATTTATATTTGAGTCTTAAGGATTCCCACACTTGCAGCTGGCCTTTTTATCCATGAGATCTATCTGAGTGCATCTGACAATCATAATTTATGGTCTCTTGTGATTTGGTAAGAGGCGTGTGTTGGTGGTGGCTGGTGATGGTGATTTCCACTCTGATCTTCAATCATATCACATCATTGATTTATCATTGGACACATTAATTGTATTTGGACTTTTTAAATGAATTGGCACTTTTTTGCACATGTAATTTGCACTTTTATTAAATAATTAATCAGCGCGTAGTGTGCGCGTTAGCGCTGCTTTATTTTTTTAATTATGAATTTTTGACTGGTATCACAGTTTTATATGTGGCTGCTTTTTATATTTTTGAGCACGGATATTTCATTTGTTAATTCATTGAATGGATATCACAGATGTTAGTTTAAAAAAAAAAAAAAGAGCTTTTCGATGTCAGTGCAAACTTGGTCATTGGCAACCACTAGATGCCACTATTATCCCATTCCTCATTCATATACTGTACTGGACACTTTTGAGTGAGTATGATCCCCCTTCATAATAGTTCTCCATGTGCTTGGACTTGTTTCCATGCATGTTTTTTAGTGCTCTGTTTAAGGTCCTATGCTCTTTGATTATACAAGGAATCTTTTAGGTCTAAGTTTGGATGCCTGCGCCTTTAGCAAGATTGGTGTGTTTTATATAGTTTACATTTTATCTCTATCTGTGGTCTTTTTAAGTTTATATGAAAAGATGGCCAGTTGTTGAGTATACTTTACCTATATATACAGACTGTATATACAGTATATGTGCCTATACAGTGATGCAGGTTGGTATTCATTCATATGTAGTCAGATGCTAAGCTACAGCAATATGGAGAAGGAGACATTGCTTTTTATTATTTTCTCCCTCTACTGAGATACTGATGTTATGCTGCACTATTCTCCTCTCACCAGCAGGGGGAGAGCTAAAGCCAAGCAAGCCCTTAGACTTCTATGCAGAGCGCTGAGAATCCTGGGAGTTATAGCTTGAGACGGCAGCTATATAATGGGATGAATAGACTCTTTACACTTCAGATCCAAATAGGCACTGTGCAGTAGGAGGGAGAGATGATTGTTATTAACCCCTTCACGCCCACCTAACACAAATATGCGGTCTCACTGGACTGGGCTTTTTTTCCATGGGGTCGCATGTTTGCATATCTCCCTTTGTGCTGGGAGCGTGCTGCAAAATTTTTCTATGAGACTTCTATGATTTATATATCAGTGTACTATGCGCATGGGGTACCAATAAAGTCCAAGATTTGTCCCTTCGCAGGTTCCCTATTGATAGGACGTCTTTCAGGGGACAAGCTGGAGGAGATTTGCCCATAGACCTGGCAGAATGGCCAATAGTCAACATGGCCATGAGGCACACTTCAGCATTCCGGCGCACGCCAACCACAGTAGATTATGGCGCCCTCTGGTCTTTAAAGAAGTGACTGATGCACACGGGCGCCGCTGACTGTTCTTCAGCTTCCTGATACCCATGACCCTGTGTGTTTGTGCTTCTGAACTGCCTGTTATCAACCAGGTTTGCTCTTGTCTCTCAACTTTGACCTAGGCTTGTCCACAGTTCTGCTCCATTCTGTTTAGGATCTTGGTCTGCCTGACCACATCTCTGATCCTCTGTCTGCTGACCACAGGTTCTCTGACATTAGATACGACTCCTGACTACACCTCCTGTTTTGCCCTGCCGGCTGTGATCCACCCAAGGTGCCTACCAGCCTGCTGTACTTACCTGCTGCTACATTCTGGCTGTGTGCTACCCACACAATCTGCATCCTTCCTAAGACCAGCTGCTCCTCCCACCTGGACACACATGCAGTGAGATCGCACACCAGCATCTGACACCCGTGGCGCAGCCAGCAATCTCTGCTTCTATGGGCTTAGTGATCCCTGTTACCATCTTCAGGGACACTGAGTATTCAGCCGCAGGGAGAGCCCCCTCAGCATTTTGGTTTTAGGACCAGGTATGTTTCAACGTGGTATTCCCCTACTTCTTGAATATTTCTATATATTCTAGTGATTTACATACACTTATAGGCGTGCGCACATGTTGTGCTGGGTGTGTCTGGGATGGGCAACCCGTTGATTGCGGGCAGGTGACAGGTGGAATGTGTTCTTACCTTGATGACCCCTTGAACCTGAACAAGAGGGGCAGCAGGGGCAGCATTAACTGGAACTGATCTGTATTTTCCTCCTGCAGCAGCTAAAAGTTGGCTTCTCCTTCCCACCAGCATTCAGCTGCCACGGGAAGAAAATACAGGGGATTGTATACCAGTAAATGCCATCCCTGCCACCCCTCCTCTCCTGCTGCGAGGGATCATTTTACTATAGAGAGCGGGGAAGAGGCCAGTGAATATGTCATTTACCGACCCCTTCCTTTTCTGAATGAACATATTGAGTGATCGGTATCAATCACTCACTGTGTTCATTTTTAACTAAGGCATAGTAAACTGTTCACAGAGCATTTCCCAATCATTCACTGTCCAGCGCAGCTGAGGCAGCAGAGAAAGTGACTGGAGAATCACTGTCCTCAGTCTCTTTCTCAAAAATAAGACATCAGGGGTCTGTTTAGACCCCTAATATTTCACCAAAGCCCCCCCAACGGGGCTCCAAAAAAAAATTGCAAAAAATAATGAAAAGATAATTGTAAAAAAAAAAAAAAATACATATAAAAATCTACCGACACTGTACTACTGACACCAATCCCAGTCCTACTGACACCGTACACTGCTCTACTGACTGACACCATGCACTGTCCTACTGACACCAACCTCTTCCCTATTGACACGCCCCCTGCCCTACTTACTGACACCATCCACCAAGGCTGCTGTTAGAAATCACAGAGTCCCATACAGCCTACCTGGCAGGACTCCTCCTTTCTGAAAATAGAAAATATTTTCGCTAAAATCCCACGGTCGTGATTCTATGCTTCGCAGCCACAGTAGAAATGCTGCCCTCATCAATCAATACCCATTCAGTTGAATAGCGCAGCTCTGCAAACGCCCCGCAACCGTGGGATTAAAGCAGGCACACTTCAAAGAGCATTTGACAGGTTAGACAGAAAGTGAGCACTTAACACCACCTGTCAAATGCTCTTTGAAGAGCAATCCAAATGCTGACTGCTCTTCAGAGAGCAAAGCACATTAGAAGTTATTTTTTTTTTTTACTATTTAAAAACCTGTCTCTATAATTTAATGGTTGCGTAATATATTTTATTTTATTTACTTTTTTTGTTGCTTCGTCTTTGTAAGGTGACCCTTGGGTGTTCTAAAAGGCGCCCAAAAATAAAATGTATTGTTAATATTATTATTTTTTTTACTTAGAATTTTAACATGTTTACATTTTTTTAGAATTTTATTTATTTTTTTAGTTACATTTTTTAACTGCCCCTGTTGGGGGACCCCGATGTCTCACATTTGAGACAGAAAAAGGGACAGAGGTCATAAACTCATCAGTCCCTTTTTCTGCAACCTCAGCTGCACTGGACAGTGAATGAATGGGAAGTGCTCTGAGGCTTCCTGTTCATTCACAAACCAAAGCATAATACCCATAGTTTACTATGCTTCAGTGGACACCTGAGCGATCTATGTGTGTGTGTGCCCACAGGAGAGGAAAGGAAAGAAGCCAAAAGCGTTGCAGAGGAGGGGGCACAGCAGGTGGAAGGGGGCACAGATCCTAGAACCGATCCCCCTGCAGTGCAGCCAGGAGAAAGAGAAGTAGAAGCCAGCAGTGATGCAGGGGGATCCACAAGAGTCAACAATAAGGCAGTACATCTGGTCCTCTTGTTTGGCAGGTGCCTGGACCCCTCTTTTTGGGCTAATCGGTACAAGTACAGGAGGGTCGGCTGTACTGCCTTATCAGCAGCGCTGTCATCCACTGTCCTACTTACACCAACCTCTGCCCTACTGACATGTTCATGCTTTACTGAAACCGTACACATACACATACATGCATGTGTGTTTGAGCTTTGAGGTGTAAACCCTGATGCAACAGGCTGTACATACCTATGCATACACTAAGTTAGAATGCTATTTTTTATTTTTTTAACATTTTTGATGATTAGACCATAACTGGACATGCTGTATGAAAACGTGAACTTTAATGCATAAGCCAGATATCTCCCAGGGCGGCAGATCATTACCGAATCAAAGGCATTTTATATGGGTCTTTTCAAGGTCTCTTTATAAGTGACAAAGCTTCTACTTGTGGTATTATCTGTGATATTTATTCTGTGAAGTCTGCAGAGAGTTTCCTCCCCTCTTTTCTTTCTGTTCGTTTTCTAACTTAGCTGTCAGTGTAATTGCTTTCCTTGCCTCTTTCTCCTCTATTATTATCTAGGAGGTCGGCAATCCTGTCTAGAACTGCCAAACAGAGCTAATCATTTGGCTTTTCTAAACCTGGAATGACTATAATAAGAAATCCTTTTATTGGATTTAAAAACATATTCAGAATGAAGCACTTTAAAATGACTACCTGTTGTGCGTATGACAAAGGGTGAAGAAGGTGATAATAAAATATCTTTCCAAAAATTTAGGAGACAGTGTTTTGTATATTTGAGAGTATAAATGGCATGTAGCAAAATGTTCCAAATAATAACCACAAATCAAAGTTAAACACTGATTATTAATAGGGATAAGCCAATCTGCCCAGGTTTTATTGACAGGAGCGTTGTCAAATCTTGCTTGAAATCCATAAAACCCAAAGTTCACTCTGAACCCCACTGAAATCTATGGCGAACAGATCTTGATACTAAATTCTGGCTATTTTCAAGGCTAACAGGCAAGCCATTGTTCAAAAAGGGCATTGGGGTAGCGGGTGCTTTTCATGCAACTTTGATGGCGTCATGGGAAAAACAAATGCCTATTTTTTAATTTACATGCTTGGGAGACACCTTTAAACTGTTTTTGATGTTATGGAGCTATATCATTTTTACAGACTGCATCAGTGACACTATTTTCTGACATCACAATACTTTAGATGTTGCACTGGCCAAAATGGATGTGTTATGGTCATGGGCGTATTATCGCCTTTCTTTGTGCATCAGGTAATGGGCTTGTTAAGAAACATAGTAAGGGTTAATAAAAGAGAGGGCTAATAAGGAAGTAGGCAGGAGGGGGAAAGGAAGAGTGGGCAGATGTATGCTGCACTAGTTTGAATTTGGATACACGTCAAAAAAAGCTCCACTGCTAGCTGGGCCCTAATTTTTCCTGGACGAAGAAAGCACATTTATTTTTTTGTTTGTGGGGCAATATTGACTTGGTGCTCTTTTGTTTTGTGAAAATGCACTTATGCTGCTGCTAAGCCTTTTGAGTTCAGTGAAGGACTAGGTTGTTCCAAAATGCCAGGGTCCGGCAATTCTGCTAATCCACCCACACATGACAAGTGGTGGAGGATTCTGGCAGGTTTCATAAAAACTGAGACCTACAGAGGGTGTGGAGATATTTCCCACAATGTTTGAGAAGACCGCAAAACGTGAAGGATGGCTTGGAGACAAATGGGCAAGCCTAGTTGCTTTTTTATCAAGAGACCCAGCAAAGACATATTATGGCCTCACTCTTGAGGACACTAGCGTCTATGGTAGAATGAAACTCTAGATCAGGGGTCTCCAAACTATGGCCCCAGTTGTTCAGGAACTACAATTCCCATCATGCCTAGTTATGTCTATGAATGTCAGAGTTTTACAATGCCCCATGGGAAGTATACCTCCAAAACAGCTGAAGGGCTGTAGTTTGGAGATCCCTTCTCTAGATTCTAACCAATTCTGGCGTGGGGCCGATAATAGCTGTCAGATCCCAGAAGGACAAGACCTAAAATGGTAGAAAGGGTCACAATGTGACTGGATCTTCGATCTCTGCTGCTCGATCTGCAACAATGAGTGTGTCAAAAAAACAGAAACTGCTAATTATTTGCTTGAAAATATTTACGATGGTGGAGCTACTTGCTCCCACCAGACAGAAGAAGCTTGCCTCTACTCGTTGAAGACATTTTTTTTTCTGTTCCAGAACCCTGGCAACAGCCTAAAGGAACTCTGTTCAGTGTCAGTCCCTGCCCCTTTGGGGCACTAAGGTTTGGGTAGACATTATTGAGCCATTCCCCCCCCCCCAGGCAAAGACAGAAATTTCTTAATCTGGCAGATGATGTTTAGGCAGGAAATCTGGGATTTGAGAAAAATTAGGCATGTATCACCAGCTGGCTCTACTGGCCAGGGTAGAAAGCTGAAGAAATACTGTACATTTTGTCCCACCTGCCAGTTAACAACTCTGGTGTTGCACTTCCTCATCCCCTTGATGTCCTACCTATAATTGAAGTTCATTTTGAACGTATAACAATGGATTTGGTAGGTTTACTGGTAATAATCAACCCAATGTTACATTTTGGTGATCTAAAAGTTGTTTTACAAGGTGATCATATACAATCACTTTAAGCTTTTCAGCAAGTCGTACATAAGAATGGGAAAGATTGGGACTGCCTTTTGCCATAAGTAGTGTGACTCTATCCTCCATGGGGTTTTTGCCCTTTGACATAGGGAGATAAGAATGGGAGAGTGAGTCCACTTTCACGCCTACAAAGTGAGGCACACCCAAGATTTACAAAGTTAAATCCTAGAACACGCAATGAGATTATTGGATGAATGTCTTTTTTTTTTTTTGCATGCGAGTCTCAATATCAAAAATTAAGGGGTTACTAAAGTACAAAAATTCTCCTATGACAGAAGAAAAATTTGGAAGTGAGGTCATGTATTTATGGAAAAAAACTGTGTGGATTAAACAAAAATTGTACAATCTGGTATCATACATTTTCACGTTTGTCCCTTTTGGAGGAAAGCTGTGTACTAACAATCAGATTATCATACGATCGCTTCGAAAGTGGTATTTTTGTACGATATTCTGATCTTGTGTACAGGCTTTAGGCTGGCACATCACGGTGGGGGATGGAGTGCAGATTCCCATAGATCACATACATTTGCTGAAGCCCTGGAAAGGCAGAAAACTGGTGACTGCCCTGGCAAGTTCAAGACAAACATCAGATCAGTATGAACAGCGTCTAGGTAGCAATTGCCCTGTCAAAAGCCCAAACCTAGGAAGTCAAAGAGTTTCTCCAAAGATAGAAGGGAGCGTCTCCGATTTACCAGGGCTCACTTATGTTACGGAGCATTATATCATTACTAATATTACTGCCAGAATAACTAGATGGTTCCTGGTGCTCCAGGAATTTAAGTTTGTGGTGGAGCATAGACCCAGTAAATTTCACCAAAATGCTAATGCACAGAGCAGAGGCAGATTTGTACTGACCAAAAGGGATGATGTTGTGGATGGCAGGTAGGTCTCCTTTCTTTGTATGTCAGGTGCGGAGGAGCTGCTAAAAGCTGCACCTGTTTTGTTTCAGATACAAAAGCGGATTTCATATAGAAAGCACCACGGGTGAATGGGCCCCAACAGTTGGGATACATTTTGCCACACACACACAACATATGTACACCTCTATAGGCTGCCCTTGCAGCTTTAGGAGCAGTAAAAAATAGGTTTCAGATGTGTATATTTATCATCATCCAAATTGCAAGTGCACACAAGGCATTTACTGGAACTATATTGACTTGAAAGGACTCATTAAAATTCTCTTTTGTGGCTATGGACTTTTTGCTGTTAAGCCTAATCCTCTTGACAAAGTCCATGTGACAAATCGCAGCAAGGAAGTGACTCAGACACCATACCAGAAACAAAGGTGGGGCATCTGCCATCTTTGTTTATATTAAGCTCACAGTTTGTTAAAGCAGTCGCATCCCAGACTCAACTAAGTGCATTTTAACAACAATCTTATTTTTCATTACTACACTTTATACCACTACAATATATCATTAATTACAAGCACTTTATAATTGGGTGTACAATATATCCATTTTATTAGGGGGAGTTGTAGTATAGATCAGATAATGCAATTAATGTTTTAGTTAATTTAGTGTATATACAATTCAAGGATTTTTTTTTTTTTTTTACATTTTATATACACTGGTATAAACCAAGGTAACAATAGGCAAATGGAGGGAGATGCACTGTAGCACTACACCTTTATAAAAGTCACATAGATACTTCTACATCCCTAGTAAAAGGATAGATTATATATATATATATATATATATATATATATATATATATTAGGGCTGCTGAATATAATCGCCGAATCGATGCATTCTGCATCGATTCGGGGTGATTGAAAAATCGATTACTAATGACGTCAGTTCCCGGGGCGGGGACAGAAGTGACATGGCGGCGCTGGGCCGCTGGCCGGGCTTGTGGAACACGGAGCTCCTCCGTGATAGAGCTGCTGCTCGGGTCCTTCCGTGCGCCAGAGGGCGCCATCACACGGAGACTGCTACTGGATAGCGTCTCATATAGCGGGATAGAGTGGGAGGGGAAGTCCTGGCACAGTGTCGGAGTACAGCGTGAGACATGAGCACCACCGGGCAGGTGAGCTGGTGGCAGTGGGAGGACAGAGCCGTCTGTATATACATAGAGCTGTAGGCACGGTGCTGATAGTCTCACTGATTATTTATGGGAGAGCGGGGCTGCTCTGTCTGTGCAGTGAACTTGAACTTGTTGGCGCTCAGCACTGAATTGGCCCTAAGTAATGATTGTAGAAGACAGGATGCTGAGTACTGTGCATTATTATAGATATGAGTCTTATGGCAATAATAATGTTAGGTTGTGTGCTATGACTTGTGTATGGAGTGGAGGTGATATAGAAGAGTCCGGATATCAGACCATTGAGTAGTGACACTGGAAATATGTAATGCTGTGTAGACATGTCTATGGGGAGCTCCCCCAGCATGTAGACCCCCCCTGCTCTAAGGGGGGGTCTGTGGAAGGGAGACCCTGGCCTGCTCCAAGGGGGCTCTATTGGTAGGGGACCCTGGCCTGCTCTAAAGGGGAATGGGATCTATGGGGGGACCTGCCTGCGCTAAAGGGGGGGCCTGCACTAAATGGGGATCTATGGGGGACCTGCCCTGGCCTGCACTAAAGGGGATCTATGGTGGACCTGCCCTTCCCTGCACTAAAGGGGGATCTACGGGAGACCTGCCCTTCCCTGCACTAAAGGGGGATCTACGGGAGACCTGCCCTTGCCTGCACTAAAGGGGGATCTACGGGAGACCTGCCTGCACTAAAGGAGATCTATTCCATAGATCCCCCTTTAGAGCTCAGTTCCCCTGGATCCCCTTTAGGGCAGGCCCAGGCTCATTCTTCTTCCTCATGAATGTACACATAGCACCCCATACTGACAGAAAAACACAGAATTGTTGACATTGTTGCAGATTTATTAAAAAAGAAAAACTGAAATATCACATGGTCCTAAGTATTCAGACCCTTTGCTCAGTATTTAGTAGAAGCCCCCTTTTGATCTAATACAGCCAGGAGTCTTTTTGGGAAAGATGCAACAAGTCTTTCACACCTGGATTTGGGGATCCTCTGCCATTCCTCCTTGCAGATCCTCTCCAGTTCTGTCAGGTTGGATGGTAAACGTTGGTGGACAGCCATTTTTAGGTCTCTCCAGAGATGCTCAATTGGGTTTAAGTCAGGGCTCTGGCTGGGCCATTCAAGAACAGTCACGGAGTTGTTGTGAAGCCACTCCTTCGTTATTTTAGCTGTGTGCTTAGGGTCATTGTCTTGTTGGAAGGTAAACCTTCGGCCCAGTCTGAGGTCCAGAGCACTCTGGAGAAGGTTTTTGTCCAGGATATCCCTGTACTTGGCCGCATTCAGCTTTCCCTCGATTGCAACCAGTCGTCCTGTCCCTGCAGCTGAAAAACACCCCCACAGCATGATGCTGCCACCACCATGCTTCACTGTTGGGACTGTATTGGACAGGTGATGAGCAGTGCCTGTTTTTCTCCACACATACCGCTTAGAATTAAGGCCAAAAAGTTCTATTTTGGTCTCATCAGACCAGAGAATCTTATTTCTCACCATCTTGGAGTCCTTCAGGTGTTTTTTTTTAGCAAACTCCATGCGGGCTTTCATGTGTCTTACACTGAGGAGAGGCTTCCGTCGGGCCACTCTGCCATAAAGCCCCGACTGGTGGAGGGCTGCAGTGATGGTTGACTTTCTACAACTTTCTCCCATCTCCTGACTGCATCTCTGGAGCTCAGCCACAGTGATCTTTGGGTTCTTCTTTACCTCTCTCACCAAGGCTCTTCTCCCCCGATAGCTCAGTTTGGCCGGACGACCAGCTCTAGGAAGGGTTCTGGTCATCCCAAACGTCTTCCATTTGAGGATTATGGAGGCCACTGTGCTCTTAGGAACCTTAAGTGCAGCAGAAATCTTTTTGTAACCTTGGCCAGATCTGTGCCTTGCCACAATTCTGTCTCTGAGCTCTTCAGGCAGTTCCTTTGACCTCATGATTCTCATTTGCTCTGACATGCATTGTGATCTGGAAGGTCTTAAATAGACAGGTGTGTGGCTTTCCTAATCAAGTCCAATCAGTATAATCAAACACAGCTGGACTCAAATGAAGGTGTAGAACCATCTCGAAAGATGATCAGAAGAAATGGAAAGCACCTGAGTTAAATATATGAGTGTCACAGCAAAGGGTCTGAATACTTAGGACCATGTGATATTTCAGTTTTTCTTTTTTAATAAATCTGCAACAATGTCAACAATTCTGTGTTTTTACGTCAATATGGGGAGCTGTGTGTACATTCATGAGGAAGAAGAATGAACTTAAATGATTTTAGCAAATGGCTGCAATATAACAAAGTGAAAAATTTAAGGGGGGTCTGAATACTTTCCGTACCCACTGTATATATCCTGAAGTACTGCATATGGTTTGGAGATTATCGACAGATACAAGTATTATAGCCATTGGAGAAGATCAAGAGGTCCTATATGGTGAAAGATTGTACATAAACGCTCATCTGAGTGTGAATGGAGGTGAGCGGCCATTACACCCAGCGCTGGATTGTTAGCTCACCTACTCATGCACCTGGCTGTCACTGAAATCTTGACTTCACCTTTTGTCACCTGATTTTTTAAAATGGATATTTGAGCACTTTATTTATTCACCACAATCATCTTTTTATAGCCATTAATATTTTTATGGACTTCCTAGTATTTCATTTATTCACGTTTTAGATTGGCACTTGGATATTTATTTATATATTATCTATTGAGATTCTCTGGATTTATATTACTTATCTCATCATTATTCTCACTATATTTGCACATTTTGATTTTTTACTATTATTAGAAGCTGAATCACTACCATATTTTCCAGCTACTGGTATTTAATATTATACCACCACTTCTGCATTAATCACTTCAAATTATTATTTTTATTTATGTATTCTGTCCACTATTCATGAATATTTGAGTGATTATTTTATTGTTTTTTACCACACCTTGGATATTTATTGTGACTTTATTACAATAGTTTTGACATTTTCATATACATTTTTTATCACTAATGTTTTAACATTTCACATCTGTTACACTACACTGTGGATAGTGATTGTGATCTGATTTTAACACCGCATCATCTATTTCTTTGAGTCCAACATATTTATTCGTTTATTGGGTGGTCCATCACTTTAAAGGATCAGAGCGCTGATTCTCTTAATTTTCGTAAATTACTGTGGTATGTGGTAACACTACTGAATTAGCTGCTCAATCCGTGGTGTTCCACTTTAATTTCGTTTTTACATATTTTTCATCCTTCAGGTCTTATACCTACTGGTAGCGCATAGGTTTACTCCTTTTAAAATGCTACATGAATCATCTGCCCTTACTCAAGATGGCTACAGCCAAAAAAAATGCAAAGAAGGTGTTCTTCAAAATGAATAAAGCATAGAAAAATAGATGGATTGGAAAGTTTGCTTTAAATATTACAAATTATATAGTGTTTTTTGTTTGTAGTGCCCAGGTGCAGTGAAGATCCACATTAAAGGAGTATCCAACAAGAGGAGTGAATCCCTCTGCTGAGCCAAGAGGAATAAGATTTACTTGGTAAACACTCAAAAGGATATGCCTGGCATCAGCATGAAATATAAAAGCTCCTAGATGGATTGAAAAAAAAAAAAAAGAAAAAAAAAAAAAAAACATTTACAAAATGGATGTCTTTCAACACCCCCCCCCCCTCCCCTCCCCTACATTTGAAGACTGGAGACAACAGGTCAACACCATTTTATTGAGAGATCAAATATACACATGTTGAGAGATTCTAGGACAATATCCCCCCTGACAATATCCTCCCTGGACAATATCCCCCCTCTGGACAATATCCCCCCTCTAACCCCAAGTCCAGGGGGATGTTTTCCGGGGGGATATTGTCTGGGAGATGTTGTCCAGGGGGGATATTGTCCTGATACCATGTTGAGGTACCCTTAAAATAGATTCTCCAAGTTCTGGGAACCTTAGATAGCGATGCCAGGCTAGCCCTTTTTTTTCCTTGGTTTCCTTAAAGTGTATGTAAACCTGATTCAGGAAATTTGACCTGGGCACATATCTGGTAGTGTTTACTTTTAGGTCAGAAAGTTGCCATTGCTGACCTATACTTCTTAAAGTAGAAGTTCACCTTTCATCACATCACACCCTTATTCAGGGTGTACTATGCTATGAAAGAAGTGGGGGGGGGAAATCACCCCCACTAGCTCCACCCACCTGGCCGCATCACTCAGTGTTCTGTGAATGAAAAACTAAGTCCCAAAAGCCTTAGCGGCTGTCTGCTTGTAGTTCTCAATGAACTACCATGGCTCTGTGGTAGTTCATTCAGTCTTCCTGTTAAGAGTTGTATCAGCTTGCCTGTACGAGGTAGGAGCAAGAAGATGCATGGACAGGTCTGCAAGAGTCCTGCATAGCATCAGCAGTCTGCTGATCACTGGTGCAATGCTTTCCAGGCTTCTATAACAAAAAAACAAAATGCACTTTTTTCTTTTTTCCTGCAAGAAAAAAAAAATGTGCATTTATTATTTTTTCGTCAAAAAGCAAACATCCTTCAAATATGCTAGTTGTCTCGCTGACATCCAAAGGTTTCACTCCATGTTTTAACTCTGCATTTTTATCCCAGGTCAATAAGGGCTCAGACTTTACTGAACCTCTGAAAAAGGGATCCACAGTGGATGTCTGACAGGCGGCTAGGAGGGACTGTTCACCTCCTCACCACCTATTCTAATCCTGAAAAGCCCGAACTGCAACCAAGTGCTTTGGACACACATTTGCAGCATGGCCACATTTTCTTTAATGGATTGCGTTCTGCATTAGTACTGCCTTCTGACAAGGAGTTTAATTTTTGCTGCAGCATGTGTAAAGTCCTGAGCAGCTGCATGTCCTTGTTTAGATGGGCAACCAGGGATGGTAAAACCGCAGCTCAACCATACGCTTAAACCCCCCCCCCCTTCCCTCGTGTGAATGAGCCCTAACAGCCAATCTTCTAATATATTCACAAGAAGGTCAACACTAACAGCCCCTGTACAGGTTTATTTTCAATAAATACAATTACCACAAATCTAAACCAAATAAAAACACAAGACTAACAGTTAAACAGGTGGTATAAGTTTTATTCCTTTACAAGTACGATTATATACAAATTAGTAACACATGTTACCATCTAATTCTTTTATTGCCACTCCTGTTTTTAAAATAAGAGGGCATAGCAAACCATCAACCAGTTAAAAACAGATTTAAGAAAAGCTTAAAAACAAAACAATAACACAGAAAAAAATAAATTGCATTTTCCTAGTAGTTGAAAATGCACACCTGCAAAGGCTTTCCAATGGAATAGAGCTGAAGGTCAGGTTACTTACCAACACAGACACATCTCAAAGGTTTTATGCAAATGCCAAGACCATAATATTTTCCATAAAGCATGTATGTCTATATGTATGTACACAAATGCTCCCATAAGTATTTGTATGCTTGTATGCACAGAGACAGTGTCCTAAATATTTATATACAATGGCATTTTCAGCAAAACTTAACATTTAAGCTTCATGGATCCCATATCTCATCACCTTTACCAACTATATGAGATTCTGATGAAGTCATTCCAGTTCTTTGATTCTGTTCTGTACAACAAGCAGGTTGTTCAATGTGTTCCCTCAGATGTGCTCCACACAACACAGGGTTTAAAAAGAACTATATGTAAAAAGATACATTCTGCCATTCTGCCAGGCTGCACTGAGCAGTATCCGTCCAGCCATACAATACAGTCAGCTTGCAGAAGGTTTAAGGAGAGTATCCAGCGGTCACAGTTCTATAAGCCAAATGACAGCGAAACGCATAATATCCATATTCTAATTTACATACATGAGAGAACCGACATTACTTTGTAAACTCTCTCACTTGATAAGTGCATTGTTTAAAACTCAATTCATGTGTTTTAGTGGCTATTCTGCAAAGAAGACTTTTATCACGCTCTGAAAAGCCCTTGCAGGACCACCAAAATGCAGTTCTCCTTTGTTAGGTTTTCCCTCACAGTTTTGCCAGCCACAATGGACCTCAATAATCAAAGTGCATGAAAGTCAAACTGTTGCCGAAAGCCACAAATCTGCCTTAAATTTTTTTTCCCTAGAAAACAAAAAAGGTAATTCGGGTACTTTGATAACTTCAGGTACTTCTGTATTATGTATGAAGAACTGTTTTTTTTTTTTTTTAAAGCAACCAAGCACACCCTTCTATCCTCCCATGAAAGTATATGCTGCAGGCATTAAGTAGCAGTTCTTCCTTCAAATGCTTTGATATATAAAAAGCCAAAAGTATTCAAATTGGTCAAAATGAAAAAAAAAAAAAAAAAAAAAAAAGAGCAAAGCAGAAGGAGGCACCCTGTTAAAAACAAACCGGTCAGTAATTTTAAACCTCCCAAAGTAAAAATCCTACCCAAGAGCACACATGGCAAGGTGCAACTAATGTAATGGCTAGCTTTTCTTGCGTTCCCCTGTGATCTTTGTTTCACTTGGTTACCAAGCCTTATACTCCCCCGATTTCTGGGCCAGGCACCACTCACTCTCCCCTAGTTTAAGGGCAGTGCTCTCTTGGCCATTGGGCCATTTCCACTGGACAAGAATGAATTTGTAATGCAGCTTAGTCGAGAAGTCAGGGAAGTTAAGGCGATGGCGACAACAGGGTCAGAGGAGCAGACAAAAGTTCTCCTTAGCCAAGGTAGAAGCCAGTATCTTGTCATGTTTGCTCTTAGGCAGCACTTCTATTTAAAAAGTATTACAGAGCTGAAAGACTTGACTTTCAAATTCAAACTACAGAAAGCATTTCCAGCTGTGGAAGTGCCACTGACCACTAAAGCATATCATATTTCTTTGTTTTTATATTCTTTATCCATAATTACTAACAATGACTTTAGTTAGTCCTGAGCTTTTAAAAAAAAATAAAAAAAAAAAAAAGTATGTATACATATATGGGAGGAGTGGGGGGTTTATTTTAGTTTAATGAACATGCATTATTAACAGGCTTGACGCAAATGAATGCATATAGTTTAACTTCTTTAAGCGTTGTTATGGAGGAACAGTGCAGTATATGTAGTAAATGCAGTGACGTTTCTATGTAAAAAGTTTTAAAAAGTCTTACACTAAATCAGTAGGAATGAAAATTTGTCTAGCATCTCTTATTTAAATGACAATTCCCATATATTTAAATATAAAATACCACACTTAGTAGTGAAAGGAAAAAAGGAAAAATAAAACAAATGTTGTTGATGAAAATCAAATGAGATGAAAGTGAATATACTGTGCAAAGGTCTGGCCACTAACAACAAAACCTTCCCTTTAAAGTAATAACTACACACGACAAAAGGGCAGGGCTATGCTGTTGATAAATGGCCGACAATGTATCCATATTACTTTTAGTGGCAAATTAAGGTTTCCACCGCAAACTTGTTTTCAAAGTGAGTAATTCTGGAGCAGCCCTGAAGATCCCGTTTCTGTCTCCCTGTGAAAAGATAAAAATAGATTTAATTTATTTTGAAGGACTTTCAAGTAATATATTTTGATTTAAAAATTGCAGTTCTGTGTGGACAGTCCTGTAACCCTTTCACTGCCAGGTCCGTCCAGCATATGGACCTACAGCACTGCTTCCTGTGCTGCACTCCTCCTCCTAGAAGCTCATGGTCACTTCAGTGACCATGAACTTATGGGAAAACTGTTCAGCAGACTCTGCTGAACAAACGGATAGCTCTGATCAGTGGTTGAGAAGCCATTTTACGTAAAATGTGACCTACTTGTCCAAAAAGATAACATCCCCCCCACCTCACTGATGACCGGGCCCCCCCACCAGCAGCTGCTGTCAGATTGCTGTCCGGATAGGCATATAACAGGTTGAACTGATCCCTAAAGCCTCGTACACACGCACAGATTGTTGGCCGACCGATCTGCCGTCTTTTGTCCAGTGTTGTTTGTTGGTTGAAATGTGCTCTAGACTTGCACTGGACTTTTGTTGGCCAACAAAAACCAACTTCAGAAGTGATGTCATGTGATGGTTGACTTTCCGTGTGTTTTTTCTTCTCTGAGCATGCCCAGTCTTGCTCATCTGATTTTTGTCTGCCGAAATCTGTACTGACTGAGGAACAAATCGGCCGTTCTGTTGTTGGCCAACAAAAATTTTATAGCATGCACACCAGATTTTTTTTCGGCCGAAAAGTCGCAGTTGGTTGTCAGAAGCATCATACTAACAAGCCTACAATCGGCCGACAATTTAGGGCCAACAATCTGTGCGTGTGTACGAGGCTTAAGTCACCAGAACATCCACTGCAAAGGCTAGAGGGTTCCTGAGGCTGGAGCCAAACCTGCTTAGTTTGCTACTGAACACGGAAATCAGGCGATTCACATCTGGTAACCCCCAAGGGTTGAAGATTCTCCAAGGTCCATGTCCACAAGGGAGGAATTTCACCTGACAATTTTTCCTCCTCGGATGTGCACAGAGAACTGGGTTGGAATGGGAGGTTCCACCCAAGTCTGTTTTAAATTTATTTCGCTTTTTAGCTGCGAGACTTCTGGTTTCTCCCTGATGGTTGATGTATGCTACTGAGATGGCATTGCGAGAATAAATCTTGGTTGGATGACCCCACAGACAATAGGTCAAGAATAGGGATTAAGAGAAACTTCTAACAACCAAGTCTCTTGAACTGAGAGAATATGCAAGATTCCTACCCAGTGCAGTGGGCTAGCATCCGTCACAAGAACCTTCCAAAGCATTGGTAGGATAGGGGGGTTCCCCATCCCCCAAATTTCAGAGCCGAACCTTTGACCCACCATGCCTGGTTTCGCTAACCGGGTATATGGGATGATCCAGAAGCTGCGTCCTCTTGTCCTACACTACCGGTATTGAGATAAAATGTCCTGGAGTGAAATTGGAAACGTGAATGCCTTGAGCAAGGATACCACCAGAGGAGACAGTGGCAGTGCTAATTTCTGGAGATTAAGGCCCCTTTCACACAGGCGGACCGTTCAGATCCGTCTGTCCGTTTTTTGGCGGATCTGAACGGTCACCCCTTGCATCCCTATGGGGCATCAGATGTCAGCGGAGACATGTCCACTGACATCCGATCCGTCCAATCTGGATGGAAAAAGTGTGGAGAACAGCTGTCATCCTCCTGCTCAGCGGGGGATTGGCGGATCGATCCCCCGTTGAGATAATTGGAGTCCGTCCGACAGACGGGCTATGTGAAAGGGGCCTAAAGGATACACTCAGGCTGTCAGAGCCCGAGCTGGCCCTCAATAGAAGGTCCTCTAGATACCCCACTATGCCCTAAGAGCAAAGCAGTGCAAGAACTGGGCTAGCACTTTTTTTGAAGACCTGAGGTGCATTGGACAGGCCAAAGAGAAAAAAGTCAACAATTCAATAATGTTGAGTGCTCACAACAAAATACGGGTAGAATTGATGCGTGGAAATAGGGACATGCAAGTAGGCATCATTAAAGTCCACAGAGGCAGAAGGTCTCCCAGATGGAGAGAAACAAAACAATGACTGATCTAGCAGGTTCCATGCAAAACTTTTGTACCAGGAAGAAGGTGTAGGGAACCTTTAGATCCAGTATGGGCCGGATGTGGCCCCCTTTTGCCTCGGGGATGGTGAATTGGCTTGAATAAAAAAAAAAAAATAAAAAAAAAATATGGAAGAGCACTCTGTTTCTTGGACAATGGCTATGACTCGATGATAGTGGAGCTGCTTAAAAGCAGGGCGAAGGTCTGCCAGTCTCTAGCTAGTTTGACAACATGATATAGGGAGGAGGTAGAGACAGGTTGTAACATATGAATATAATGTTCTTGACTCAAACCCTTAAAAATGTGCTGGAACCAGATGGCCACAAAAGCCAACAAATGACCACCCACTCTGAGAAGTGGGGGCACTACTTCATACATGAGGAAGACTTTTTCTGGGGCAAAAAGAGTAATCTCCTTGGTAATCTCCCCGATGATGTTGTCCAGGGATTCACCAAAGAGGTGAAATCCGTGGCTCAAAAGGCATTCGCAAGAGGCTTTTTGCAGAAATGCTCCATGAGTCAACGGGTTTTCTGAAGGTGTGCAAAAAGGATTCTGGATAGCTGGAGAGCTGGAGTTTAATATTCGCTAGTCAGTCAAAAAAAGGAGAAAAGTAAGGCCACGGGCATGTGCTGCAGCTGCTGAAGAAGAACAAAAGGATTCATTAGGATAATAGATCCAGGATCCCAGGACACGATCATAGATCAGATCGCTGAAGTCTGGGAAATGGACATAATCACAATGGCAGGCTGTAGGGCAAAGCAGGGCAGGGAGGAATTCTAGCCACTTATCCATCAGGAATTTAAACACAGGGATATCCACAAGAGTTAGAATCTTAATACAGGAAATGGCTGGGTCCACCATGGGGACTGTCCACTTCTAGAAACCCCTCTTCAATAAGGCATTGCTGGGCAAACCGTTTAGGAGGATCAAAGACTTTATACAGGTTAGGCTAATACAACCCTGGATGCAGTGGGGAATGTACTGGAAACAATTTTAAATGTGCTAGGGGCTTTTCAGAGAGTCCAGACTATTAGGTTTGTGTATAGCTGACCAAGGTAGCTTCAAGTATAGACAAGGACTGCGTCAGTAAGGACTGAGATGGTATCCTTAAGTTCTGAAGTTATGTTTGCAGACAGACTCTTGTACCAACTACTTAAATTTGGATAAAGTAGAATCCTCCTCAGTTAAATGTGCAGAAGCAACTGCAGCCCCAAGGAATTCAGAGTTGGATTGTGGTGAAGAGGCTGCGGGAGCATGCTTGGGGCACCTGCTTTTTGAGTCTGCCATTCTTCCCATAGAGTCAGACATTGTAGCAGAGAATATATCCCTAGATTTAGACAGTAGGAGGTTGCCCCTGCAGGGTTAAAGGGGTGCTACAGTAAGGACTGGGAACAGTGATCTGGGCTATCAGTGTCAGGCCCCTTAAGGAGGACATTGAGCCTTGCTGGAAGTAGGAGTTATACTGAGCTATCCTTTGCCCCTTTGTTTCCCCAACATCTAATGTCCTGAAGGCAGCCACATAACCCAATGTGTCGTAATACTTCATCCTGTGTCCCTTAAGCGATTAAGAAACAATTATAAATACTACAAAAAAAAAAAAAAAAAAAACACAGAGTTTCACTGTTGTGTATTCATTCTGACACAAAGCTAGGTTGCAAAAAAGTTACCTCGAACCGGCTCTCTGCGCTGCAGTTTGTAGGTCTCCTTGTCCTGGCAGAGGCGGCGAATAAAGACACCCAGCTGGTCTACATTCTCAATGCGATCTGTGACAACCATCTGTTCATGAATTAAGTAGGACTGGGGAAGGTATGTTCCAGCCTAAAATTGGAAAGACATTTTTCAGAAGTATTTTATATCTGAAATACTGACTTAGTCTCCCAAAGCGGTTTAAAATAGGCCATGCAAATTAAAAAGTCTCAAAGTTTCATTGTGTGCACTCACCTGATTAGGTACGTCACATAAACAAGGAAGATTTTTAGATATGGCTATGAACTGCACAAACATGTTCTAAGAAACCTGCTATTAAAAGAAACAAGGTGGATTCTTTTGCAGCCTTCTTCTGAAAATACTAGCCCCTCGTCACTGACATGAAAGAAGTATACAGATAGTGATCTGACTTTACTCCAAAATTTCCTGATCTGCATACTTGTTCCAGGTCAGTGACTCACATTTAAAGCCAATAGGTTAGCATACCATCCACGCAGCCACCATTTTTAGAAGACGACCTGCAAGAGAAGGCTCTTAGAATATACCATATGTAATGCAGACCCCAGAGAGCACAATGCACTGGGGTGCTTTTACCAGCAGCACTGCTGGTAAAATCAGTTTCATACTGCAGGCACCCAGTTTTTCAGGGGTTTCATAGGCGCCCTGGAGTGAGATTTTCTACTAAGCTATACAGGCAGGGCTGCTGATAAGCCAGTACAACCAGCCCTGTTGTACCGGGCCCGGGCTCTATCAGTCCAGCAGGGGGCCCGGGCAGCTTTATAGTTATTTCTGCCTAAATAAATAAATAAAAAAATTCTAAAACCATACCCTCTTCAACTTGCTTATCAGAGGGTATTTTCCTGGGCCCCATTGGGTTAACATAGGGGCCCAGGAGAGGTCAGCAGAGGAGGGACTTTTTTTCCCCTTTTCGGGTGCAGGGAGACAAGCAGATGTGCTGCCCATATCATAGTTCCGGTCCTGGCCACCCACTGCCTATGTTTTCACTGGCGGAGTGATTCATTTCTGCACTGCTCCCTCAGTAAGTTTCACGGACAGAGGGAGAGACTGATGTGAGGCGGCTGGAGGCTGAGAGGGAAGTGCAGGCTTATTCTGATGACGGGTGGTGCTGCACAGCTGCTCTGTCACAGTGTCACATTGCTGTTGGGTGCTGATTATGTTAACTTTATGGCTGTACTGTATGTTGCAGATTGTAACAGTACAGCCATAACAAAATCAGCAACCAACAGTGACACTGACAGAGCAGCTGCTGTGCTCAGATCGTTATAATGATGGTAATCATAACCATGAGATGCTTGGTTACATTTCTGTTAGGGAGGGCAGTAAATGGCTGAGCTGTGTTTTTTAGGGCCCCCAACAACTTCCCATAAGAAATATTTGCCCAAGCTTTCCATTAAGATCTGCCAGACATTTTCTTGTGCAGACCTCTATGTAGCTCTACAGAAGTCTGGATGTAAATGAACTGCTGCCTGTTTACATCCACCTACCTCTGGATCTGTTCAGTTCCTGAAAAAAATGGAAAAGGACTGCATCCTTTTATATCCATACAGACCTAAACATGACAGATCAAACATAGGCTGATGTAAATGGACACATTGCCATTTACATCTGGCCACCCTTAGAGCCATCACAAGTCTCCCCTATCCACTGTGTGGTGTATGCGGACACAGACTGAACTGGCACAGATGTTTTAACACTGACATCTATGCCGATAAGCTTCAGTTCAGCAAGGGAATCCACTCACAGATTCCTTGCTAAGCAGAGAAGCTCTGCTTGAAAGAGCCCTTATGCTGGAAATGTAGCGGCATGGAAAGTACATATGTGACAACCATAAAGCTTTTAGCACAGCAAAAATTATCCCCACTGGACCATCCACCATGTTGCCTGCTGGCCACAATCCTATTCAACTGTTATTAGGATTTTTAAGTGGTTAAAACAGGTGCTGAAAAGGTGATGCAATGCTTCCTCCAACCAGCCAAATGCTCTCTGAAGAGAGATATGGATGCAGATCACTCTTCAAAGAGCAATGCTAGTGTGAAAAAGCTCAAAGATTTTTAAATAATTATTGGAGTGCATGCTTCAGCTGATTTAAAGGCATCATAGATGTACCTTAAGGCATCGGGGATAAGTTCACCTGTTAAAAAAAAAATTATGCACATTTCTTTGCAGGTAAAAAAGATGTGCATTTATTATTTTTTTCTTTTGGGGCCTGTAAAGCATTGCACCAGTGATCAGCAGATCCCTGGTACCATGCAGGTCTTCTTCAGATTTGTCAGTATATCTGTGTGCCTGTACATCCTGTACAGGCTTGCAGATACACTGACAAGAAATCAATGAACTACCACGGTGCTCCACAGCACCATTGTAGGTCTTTGAGAACTATAAGCCGACAGCCACAAAGGATGTGGGGCCTTGTAGTTCATTCACACACTAAATGAACTACAAGGTAGGTGTGTGAATGAATGACGTGGCCATGTGGGGTTGATTTAAAAAAAAAGTGATAGCTAGTACGGGAAAGGTCTTCCCATACTGCTGCCACAGGGGCAGCGAGTGGCGGTTGCAGGATTTGGAACATGTTAAATGTTCCATCCTAAAATTGAGTGGAACATGTTCCCAAAGGTCAACTTATGCTTTAAAGAAAATGTATGCCTAAGTCCCGGTTCACATTAGCAGGAACACTGCAAATCTACTGCATGTTCCCGCATCGCATCCGCAGCACAGGCAGTTCACACTGCCATATGCGATACGCTGGGGGTGTAAATTCAAAGTTAACGACACCCCAGATCAGATCGCATATCACAGTACGAGCTCACAGTTCACACAGGAATTGGATCGCACTAGTGTGAACCACCATGCGATCGGATTCTGCTGCGGGCCATAAAAAAGGGTCCTGTGCGAGTGCACTGCGATTGCGGTGCGAATTCAGCCAAACAGTATGGTTGAATTCGCACCGCACAGACATCGCATGTGATTTTAGGAGCAGTGTGCTCCGAATCATATGCAATCATATGCAATGTCCGTGAACGCATATGTGTGAACCGGTCACAGTCAGTGGCAACATTCTCATTAAAAAGGGATGATCTCAGGTGTGTTTGAAGCCTAGTCTAATCAAATTTATAACAGGCAGGAGAAAAACAAATATCACTTGAGGACAAGGCTGTATTTTGTTGAGGTGGGCGGGGTCAGGGGGGCCCCCTTAGGTAGGCTGTACGGGGCCCCATGATTTCTAACAGCGGCCCTGTATACAGGCATTATCCAATACAATAAACTTGTTTCTACCTGCCTACAGCAAAAGGGCTGTAGCTTTTAACAATTAGAGATTTTATCGCAACATTGTAAGAAATCTAAAAAAAAAATTCTGTAACAGTCACAGTAGTAATCATACTATTTACTGTCACCCAAACATACTAGAACATACCTTGATGTTGATGAGCAGCTCCAAGAAATTCTTTGGTGGCATAACAATCGAGGTGTTCAGAGGGATCACATAGCATTTGTTCAGGCTAAGATCAAGGTAAGCAGTGAGTTTCTGTGGGAAAAAAGACTAGTTAGACCAAAGCATCCTTCAGCACATAATTAATTAGAATATAAAAGTGACACAATTATATACAATATATTTTTTGATTTGGAAAACTGATTTTAGCAAAAAAAATTAGCCTGGGCTATTTAACAGTTTTCTATTAACTTCTTCCGATCCGCGCTATAGCCGAAGTACGGCTACAGCGCGGACTCGAATTTCCGGGAGGCCGTCTTAAACGGCCTCCCAGAAACAGGCTCCCCGCGCGCTCCCACATTGGGGAAAATATGTGTCGGCCGTGTCCCTTGGACACAGCCAATCACAGATCGTGGTAAATGGCCAATCACAGCGGCCATTTACCACGTGATCGGCCCATGCAATGAGAGATGATCTCATATGTAAACATATGAGATCATCTCTCATCGCCAGCTCTCCTTCCTCACACAGAGACTGCATGTGAGGAAGGAGCAGAGCCGATCAGCCGTTCGGGGACACCGAGGAATGTAATCAGGGCACTGATCACCAGTGCCCTGATTACACAAGGTAAATAAAATACACTAAGTGCCCACCATCAGTGCCCGCCATCAGTGCCCATAGTGCTGCCAGTCAGTGCCCATCAGTGCCTGCTCATCTAGGCACTGATGAGCACTGACTGGCAGCACTATGGGCACTGATGGTGCTGCCCATCAGTGCTGCCCATCAGTGCCACCCATCAGGTTCCAGCAGTGCCGCCTCTCAGTGGCCATCAGTGCCGCCCCTCAGTGCTCATCAGTGCGCCATATTAGTACCTCCTCATCAGTGCCCATAAGTGCCACCTCATCAGTGCCCATAAGTGCAGCCTATCTATGCCCATAAGTGCAGCCTATCAGTGCCGCCTCATCAGCGCACATCAGTGAAGGAGAAAAATTTATTTTCAAAATTTACTCGCAGAAAATAAGAAAAACTTTTTTTTTCTTCAAAATTTTCTGTCTTTTTTCTTTTTTTGTAAGAAATAAAAAACCCAGGAGGTGATTAAATACCACCAAAAGAAAGCTCTATTTGTGTGAAAATAATGATAAAAATTTCATATGGGTACAGTGTAGCATGACCGCGCAATTGTCATTCAAAGCGTGAGAGCACTGAAAGCTGATAATTGGCCTGGATAGGAAGGGGGTGAAAGTGCCCGGTAGGCAAGTGGTTAAGGAATATATTATGTCTGTATTTAGGGCATCAGAAAAACAGTGCTGTTCAAATGGTTTAGGAAGGTGTGAAAAAAAAAATGCTGTCAATTAGGAATGCTTTCAGAAATAGAAGTGTTAGTTTTTTTGATCAACAAAATGAAAAGTAAATGAAGAAAAGAGAATTCAAAATCAATATCAATATTTAGTGTGACCATCCTTTGCCTTCAAAAACAGCAACAATTCTTCTAAGTACACTTGCACACAGTTTTAATAGAAACCTTAGCAGCAGGTAGGTTGTTTCAAACATCTTGGAGAACTAACTACAGATCTTATGTGGATGTAGGCTGCCTTAAATCCTTTGGTCTTTCATTTACTCTCAGACAGACTATGTTGAGATCAGGGCTCTGCAGGGTCAAACCATCACTTCAAGGACTCCTGGTTCTTCATGCTGAAAATAGTTCTGAATGACATTGGCTGTATGTTTGGGGTCATTGTCCTGCTGCAGAACACATTTGGGGCCAAACACACCTCCCTGATGGTATGGTATGATGGACAGGTATCTGCCTGTATTTCTCAGCATTGAGGACACATTGACCATTGACCAAATCTCCACCATGCTTTACTGTTTGTCTGCAGACACATTATTGTACTGTTCCCCAAACAGTGAACAAACTGCCTCCTGCTGCAGCCAAATTTTGACTCTTCAGTCCAGAGCACATGCTACCATTTTTCTGCACCCCAGTGCCTATGTTGTCATGCATAGTTGAGTCACTTATGCCCAGTACACACGATCCAAAAATTGGACGACGTTCCGTCCGCTTTGGTTTGGTTGCTAGGAACTCTCAATTATATTCGCAAATGCGAGTGGTTACTTACGATACGAATTTTCTCGGACGAGGATTCAAAAGCTTCCAGTATGTGTAACCACGCTGTAGCGTGTGAGGGGAAATGATGTCTACTGCTCACCATTTTTTTCAGACTAACAACATACTGATAATACGATTATCGTACGATGTGTTATAATACGATCAAAATTTTATGCTTGCACGACCGGATAATATCGGGCGAAATGTCGTAATCGCCTCTCGTAAGCTGTGTACTAACGATCCGATTATCGTCCGATCTTTTCACAAGCGTTATTTTTCGTCCGATTTTCGGAACGTGTGTACGGGCTATTAGCCATGTTTCCATTTCAGCAGTATTGCTTTTTTGGCCGCAATTCTTCTATGAAGACAACATTTGGCCAGACTTCCCCAGGGAGTAGGTGGTGTACCTAGGATCCCACTGGTTTTGCTTCTGTGCTCAGTTTTCCCATAGTATATGACCTGTGACATGAAACTGCATAACAATATAAAAACTTAACCTTGGTAGCAGAGTTAGGCTGTTCCTCACCCAGTTTTAGGCCTCCAACACAGCTGTTTTTGTTTCAGTTAAAGACTGTTTCAACCTACGTATTAACCACTTGGCGACCGGCTGCCGTATAATTACTGCTGCAAAATGCCGCTTTTGCTCGAAACAATGTACCTGTAAGTCGTTTAATTCTTTAGCCACTAGATGGCACAATCGCACCGTGATTGGCTAGCAGGGATGTCAATATGTGGGTCCAGCGGACCCAATGTCGACCAGCCACCTGCGATCATCCCTTGGAGAGATAGAATGGTGATCCTCCTATGTAAACAAGGCAGATTGCCGTTCTGCAAGGGGACAAGGTAAAGATAGTGTTCCTGCTATGGAGGAACCTGGATCTCTGTCTTCCCCCAATCAGTGTAACCACCCCACAGTTAGTAAGCAACCCCTAGGGACACGTAACCCTTTGCCAGCCCCTGATGTGAACCCCTTTTCTGCCAGTGTCGGTGCAGTGACTGCATTTTTTTTTAGCACTGATCACTATTAGTGCCACTGGTCCCCAAAAAAAGGTCAGATTTGTCCGCTGCAGTGTCGCAGTCCCACTAAAAATCCCTGATCATCGCCATTACTAGTAAAAATATAATAAATAAAAATTCCATAAAAATATTGCATCATTTGTAGACGCTATAACTTTTGTGCAAACCAATCAATATACTATTAGGATTTTTTTTTATTTTATTTTTTTGTGGAATACATATTGGCCTAAATATATGAAAAAAATTTGATTTTTAAAATTTTTTTTGTTGGCTGTGTTTTATAGCAGAAAGTAAAAAACTCCAAAAGCTCCATTTGTGGGGGGGGGGGGGGGGGAAAAGATGTAAATTTTTTTGGGTACATCGTCGCACGACCATGCAATTGTCAGTTAAGCAGTGCCATATCGCAAAAAAGGCCTGGTCTTTAAGGGAGTAAAACCTTTCGGTCTAGAAGAGGTTAAATTGATGATCATTAGCACCTGCTTGGTATAATTGGTTAATCATACAACTGAGTCTAATCCTACAAAATCCCTGACTTTGTACAAATTTATATTTAGATTTATCTTCTGTTAGCTCCCTTTGCATCTTGTAAATTGATAATAAACAAATCAAAATATTTTTGAAAGCATTCTTGACTTTACAGCATTGCTCCACACCTGACTAAACTTTTGCACAATACTGCAGAACACAGAAAACTTTTATACTTTGAAATAAATTCATGGATTTTAAAGTGCAACAGTAACCTACACCATTAGGCAAAACAGCAACTCCGCAGACATTCAGACCCTAAAATTTTAGAGCTTAATATAGGTTTATACAGTAAAAGCATCCATTTTACTGTGCCAATAGGGAGAATTCAGTACTTTAGCTTACCCATGATCCTGGTATAACCACTTGCTGCCCAGGAATTTATATAGATACGGTGGAGCTGCAAGTGGTTAAAGCATATTTCCACTTCTGCAGTCAAATTTGAGAAAACCCCATGTTTGTTATGTGTTCCTATTCACACAGCATGCCTAAATTAAACAATAATATATATCTCTCATCTTTTAAATGTTTCTCAGAAGTAGGTAATGGATGACTGCAATGTTTTTTTGAACAATGTTAGAGTGAGCCTGCCCCAAAGTCAGTGCTCATCAACATACAATGCAAGAATGTATTCTGGCCATTGGAATGAATTAATGCTCAAACTCGCCTAAACGTGTCTAGAAACATTTAGGCACTTTCAGCGGTTTGCTGATCTTCAGCTCCCCTCCTGACTGTAAAAGCTCCTCCAACATGCCTATAAATGCCTGTGTGGGCAAGCAAAAAAAAAAAAAAGAACAAAAACACGCGCAAAATGCCTGCAAAAAACAGATTAAGCCCAGTGTGCATGAGGCCCAAATAAAATAATAATGAATAAATAAATGAAAAACAAAATGCATGGACGCAGCCACTACATTTAAAGAGTCAATAGGTACAAAATAACAAATATTAATTTGTATTGGTATTGGAGTTAACCTATCATCTTGTTCCGCAACCTTTTGCGGAAATACTGCCAACAATTTTTGTAGCTCTCATTGACATTTTTGCACCTGCCAACAGGTAGGTAGGCCCATACTTCTTGAACAAATTGCTCCAGCCGTCTATGTCATCTGTGACATGAGGGGGCGGGGTCTCCGGATTACATCGGGTGGCCACGCCCTTAATGGCTATATAATAAGCTGCAGAGACCGGAGACCGGCATAATCACCGGAGACATCATCTGAGGAGGACCGGAGGAAGAAGAAGAGCCGAGGGCAAAAGAGCAGAATATTGGACAGCAGAAGAGCAGAAGATTGGACAGCAGAAGAGCGGACAGCAAAAGAGGAGAAGACAAGAAGAGCGAAGTCCGGATGAAGATTTTCAATAAAAAAACTTTCCAAAACGTCTCCTGTTGTTATGTACATACACTGCCTTTTATGGGGTGAATGGGTAGGGGTACAGTGTACCCCATATCCAATCATATGGGGGGCCACCCTTGTTAAGGGGGCTTCCAGATACCGAGAAGCCCCCTGCCCGCAGACCCCCACAACCACCGGCCAGGGTTGTGGGGATGAGGCCCTTGTCCCCATCAACATGGGGGCAAGTTGCTTTGAGGTGGGGGGTGCAGAGCTCCCCCTGCGCCAAAGCACCAATACCCCCCCATGTTGAGGGCATGGGGCCTGGTATGGTCCGGGGGGGGGGGGGGGGGTGTTTCCGCTCGCTCGTCACCTCCCCCTTCCTGCCCTACCAGGCTGCATGCTCGGATAAGGGTCTGGTATGGATTTTGGGGGGACCCCACACCGTTTTTTCGGTGTGGGGCTACCCTCAAATTCCATACCAGACCCGAAGGGCCTGGTTTGAAACCTCGGGGGGACCCCCACGCAGTCCCCCCCCCCCCATTTTTGGTGTGGAGTTCCCCCTCAAGATTCTCACAGCGCAAGTCGGATCAGGATGATCCGACATGTGGTGCGCCTTCCATTCAAAGCAATAGGCTCCCATAGGGAACCATTGATTTTGAATGGAAGAAAAAAAAAAAAAAAAACGTATAACGTGGCTGAACGTACTTCATCACGTTCGGTCGCGTTTGGTCCCGTTTTTGCGTTTGAAACGCCGGGAAACACACGTTCGAACGCAAATAATTGCGTTCCAAAAAATGTCCCTGAACTCAACTGCCTGCAAATGACTGTAAACGACCCTGTGTACATGGACAGAAAAGCAAACATGCAGGTGGGTTCAGGGGCTTCTGAAAAACACGCCCAACTGCTCCTAAATGGCCATTTACAACGTCCCGTGTACATGGAGCCTAAGACAACACTTACTTGCCTTCTCAGGTCCATGTTCAGTATGGTGTACATTAGAAAATCAAAAACAAAGAGTAAATAAGCTGACTGACTAATTACTAAACTGAAGACGTGTAATACTAAAATTACAAAAAAAAAAAAAAAAACATTTAAAATATCACTGATTTACCTATAATCGTTTCTATGGGTACCAACAAATAAGCCCAGGCCTTTTTAAGAATATCTTTGTAGAACATGTAACAATGTATCTATTTTCACACCTTCTTTGCTATACTGTATGACATACCAAAGGCAGGCAAGGTATACAAGAGACTATTTCGAGTTTAACTTCCTCACTTTTCAGGAAGAATGAAGCATTATATCAATGAGTCTTAGGAGTACCTACAAATATGTCCACATATGCAAGCACTGAAGCAGTTCTCTTAGCAGCCCAGGTCCCCCCCTGCTTTCTACCAGGAGAATCCTGGAATCCATCAAATCCCTAATGTAGACACAGAGAAAGGGCTCTGGAAAGGGAGAGCAAGGCGAGTAGCTGAAAGCTCCATTATGAACATCTGGTGAACCTGAGTATTGCGCCACAGTGCCTGTAGCTACACTAGGTCAGCGAGGCCATGTTCTAAAGTGGATTTACTTCTTCTTAGGCATATGTTAACCCTTAAACGTCCATAACCTGGTTTTACATACATTTTAGGCAAATCAAAATCATCACAGATTACAGCAAAAAAAAAAAAAAAGAATTTGTTTAGAAGCATTTATGAAAAAAAGATCTACACTAAATGGCTTCAAAAACAAAGAGCAGAGTTCTTTAATTCTTCCTGTTGCCAAAAGAGATTACAAGTAAAACCGGATCTTCTGAACACAAGGAGATCAGAGTACAAAAGGTGTATTGCTTTTCCTATCTATCTAGAAATTAGAGTCACTGAACAAAGTTCATAGTTAAGTGTAGACTTCTTGTCAGAGGAAAAGTAAAAGCAACTACTAGTAAACTTATTTGTTTATGCCAACTGGTGTTTTACATTTATTCAACATATGCACTTATTAGAACTTTGAGAGAGCGTGTAATATGCCTTGTTAGGCAATCAATCAGCACAATATATGATATATGCCACTACCCCACCAAAAGCATTATGACATTAAACAAAGCCCAGAAGCATTCCCCATAATATGAAAGGGACAAATAAGCCAGCAGAGAGTAGAGAAAAACGAAAAAGGGAAGAGGGACACTAAATTAGTACAACAGGAAGAAGTATCTTCTTTATAAATCCCAAAGATCCAAGAAGCCAGAGTGATACAATTCCACTCTTGGGTGGACCTACCTGTTCAAAAGTGTAGAAAACACACAAAACTATGGATTAGTGACTGCTGCCCCTAAACTAGCCATCGAAAGCACAATTTAGCACATTAAAAAGTTATAAGAAAATGGAGCTTACCCTGTGAAAATCGTGTACAATATCAGCAGGGTCACTATCAGCAAATTCTGGGACGGGCACATTGATCAGTTCGACTTCTTCATCTTCCAGAATCTGAATTCTCTCCTTAAATGAGTGGTATCGAATACGGGAAGAGTCTGCGTAAGGCTCAGCAAGCGCCATATCATCATCAGTGTATCTTATTCCACAGAAGTAAACTCCACGCTATTAGAGAGGGAAAAAAAAAAAAAAAAAGGAGGTAAGCAGTGCTAGAATTATGAGAAATACCAACTATATGTATCTACTAGAGGGCATCGGGTTCAGCCATACTGCTGCACTCCAGTACTGACTAGTACAGATGTCTGTTCTTCAGCCAACTGAATACAGTTTATTGTGGCGTGCCATGTCTGCCTGGCAGCTGGAGCCTGAGGTTTCTGGGCTCTCTGCCCACTTCCTCCTCCACAGTGCAGCCTTTAGAGACCAGTCAGTCCTCTGGGGACTCTGTGCAGGGGAAGGGGGGAGGAAATGCACACTTCTGGGCTGAGAGGAAGAGGAAAGCCAAAACGGGAGATACCCACATTCTCCATTGATTTGGAACCCTTCCAATATAGCAGCCAATTTTCTAGAAGGCCAACATCCAAACTATTGTGCATTTCTATTTTTTTTAGGCATTCTGGATTTCAAATAAAAAAAAACAGTCAGGTAAGATACCACAAGAGAGGTATGCATTATTATAGATTGCAGTTTACAATAAAATGTAAGCATATTTTTAATGAAGTATGAAAATACAGAAGCTATAATAAAATGCAATATTAAGACTCTCATGCAGCATGTCACAAAATTACATGTAATTAATATACCAAACAACAGTCATAACAACCCTGAATTTAAAATAAAAAAAAAAAAATCCAGGTATAGAAACCAAAACCCAATGCTTATTTATTTTACTTTTAAGGTAAACGTTCTTATTTTAAGTTCAACCCCACTATTCATCACTCCTCCTGAGTAATTGAACCTACTATGTTATTTTGAATAGACACTCTCAGTCTCCGATGGAAATAAAGGGGAAAACTAAAACTCCATTTCATTCCTTGGATTCTTCTTTTACAATAAGTTTAAGATTTGTAACACTTGTACCTGGAATTCTGGCCAGCCAACTAAACCCAATTTGCACAGATTGGTGAAATGCTGACTATGACGTCAACCATGGAGGTAGAAACAAACAAGAAACTTTAAGGATTTAGAGAAGATCTGTAAAGGGTGGACCAAAATCCCTCCTGCGATGTGTGAAAACCTGGTAACCAACTACAAGAAACATCTTACCTATGTGCTTGCCAATAAGGGTTTCTCCAAGCACTAAGTATTGTTTTGGTTGAGGATCAAATACTTATTTTACTCACTGAACTGCAACTCAAATTTATAACATTTGTATCATGCGTTATTCTGGATTTTTGATTGATCTTTCTTTTATTTAATCTCTTGATTGTCTCCATTTAAAATACACCTATGATAAAAATTATAGACCCTTAATTTATTTGCAAGTGGGCAAACTTACAAAATCTGCAGGGGATCAAATATACATTTTCCCCATTGTATGCTTGCCTCCTTGCATCAATATTGGTGTGATGCTGTAGCTGTCCCACATCAGCTCTAAGACTGAACTGATTGATCACATGACTGCCGATCGCTCAGCTCTTGGTCTGCTCATAGCATATGACTGTTAGTGCTCTCCTCCATAGCTCACTGGAGAACTGGGTTGGAGAGGGGGCAGAAGTAGCTGGCTCCAGCTCTCAGCAGAGCGCAGATAGACTCAGCCAGCTGCCAATTAGGTATACTTCTCTTAAAAGGGATTGTAAAAGGCAGAATGTTTATCCTAATGCATTATACGCATTAAGATATAAAAAAAAAAAATTCAGCCCCCCTAATATTTACCTGAGCCCATCTTTATTCAGCGATGTTGCAGGAGATCCTCAGCTGACCAGGACTCCCCTCCTCATTGGCTGAGACAGTAGCGTGGCGCAATTGGCCTCCGCTGCTGTCAAAGTCAGTCAACCAATCACGAGATAAGGGGGGGGGGGGGGTTGTCGCTCCGTGTCTGAAAGGACACAGGGAGCTGTGACTGGGCTCAGGTGCCCCCACTTCAAGCTACTTGCTGTGGGGGCACTCAACAAGGGGGAGGGGGCCAGGAGCACAGAAGAGGGACCCGAGAAGTGGAGAATCCAGGCCACTCTGTGCAAAACCAACTGCACAGAGCAGGGAAGTATAACATTTTTTTTTTGTTTAAACAAACACCACAAGACATTACAATAACATTAAGCAGCCCAATTATAAAAAAAAAAAAAAAAAACTCTCTAAGGGCTCTTTCACACGGTCCGCCTCCGTAGGCGGATCCGTGTTGCTCAGCGGGGATCGATCCGCGATCCCCGCTGAGCCGGGCGGATGACAGCTCCGTCTCCGCTTGCAGAGCGGAGAGGGAGGTGTCTCAGCCCCCGCTGCCCTCTATGGGGGATCAGATGAGAGCGGACCGCTTGTCCGCTCTCATCAGATCCGCTCCGATTACTGAACGGATGGAAAAATAGGGTTTCCATCCGTCTAGATTTCAGCACAGGATCGGATGCGGATGGCAGCGGGTGTCAGCGGAGGTGTCTCCGCTGACACCCGCTGCCCTATAGAGCTGCATGGAGGATCCGATCAGATCCGCCTAAAAAAACTGACAGGCGGATCCGATCGGACCGCCCGTGTGAAAGAGCCCTAACTGCTCCTGATTAGAATGGCTTTGCATGCAAGAGAACTGATAAAAGGTCTCCCATAGTGTTTTATTTATAGATCTGCACTGGCCCTGTAGGGCTTCCAACATTTATGGTCTACTAAATAGGGCTTTGTTACATTTATTTCCACTACAGTGAGCAAATTACTTTACTAAACTTTCGGATCTTTCTCTCTTTCCTAAATGTGTTACATTGCAAGGTGATCTTACCTGTGAAACAAAATATCTGTAGAGGTATGCACCACCCAGCACGATACCAGCCAACATAAAGGCCAATCCAAAACACATGCACCAACACCAGGCTCGTCTCTGTCCAAGCGGTACAACTTCTTCCACCTCCTGCAAAAACAGACAAACATTTATGGCTCAACTTGTACAGATCTGCTCCCAGAAGTTATGGCATGATGACTTTATTAGATTACAAGTCTGCAGAGAAACTTAGTCCTCATATTGATGGGTGCCACATAACAAAAGCCCTATGATAACTATCATTATGATCCTGCATTAAAAAACAAGTGAAAATATTATATTATTCGTGTTATAATGTACAAGCTCATTCTGACATCTGTAGGGGTATAACATCTACAGACAAAAACAAGAGCCAGGCTGGATGGGAGCAAGGTCCCTTCGATATGAGGTGGGCTCCCTTGGGAGTCTGCCTACACAGAGGGGAAAATGTCTGTTGATGCTTGCTGAGCAGGCGGATGGCTGATCTGTGTCCACTCCGCTTAGGCAGACACAGACCGCTCTTCTCTATGGGCGGTCGGATGTAAACAAACTGCCTGTCCTTTTAAACCTGACTGCCATACGATCTGTCGGACAGAGAGGGAACGGACCCCCATACATACTGTTTTTAGCAGACAGGATCGGATCAGATGTCAGACACATGTCTGTTGACACCAGTTGCTCCCTAAAGCAGACTGGAATGTCCGATCGGGTCCACCTGATAGACAGGCGGACCCAACTGGTCCACTGGTGTGAAAAGGGGCCTAATGCTTAAGTGCTGGCTGGATGCATTACATTGATGTGAAAACATAAGGATTTAAGATAAAGCACTACCTTTAAACTGTTTGTTACCCCAACATTTTATATTCCCGAGATGTGCCTGCTGTACCCTGTACTAGTATGAGAAAGTATCCTGTTCTCTTCGTATTGGTTTCTTTATGTGACATCCATGGTGTTCCTGCTAGTCCCCCTGCTTTCCTATTAACAACTGACCACGCCAAGCAGGAGAGCACACCATGGTCAGTTCTCTAGCTGTGCTAGTGTACTCTTCTCCAATGATCAAACTTGTCCTGACACGCCCAAGCTACACAGACATTTACTGGGAAGCTTAGTGTCATGCTGTTTCTCCTCCCCCAGCTCTTATACAGCTGAGAACAGAGGGAATATAATCACTTAGAACATTTAAATATAAAAAAATGATATCTATACAAAAAGGTTTTGCCTTTCATTTCTATTTTAACATGAATGGGTTGTTTTACAAGGTGATTTTTAACAATCACTAACTCACTTACTATAGTACTTTATGGTATAAATTAATTTGTTATAAAAACGTAAGGAATTAACCCATAGATTCTATGATTCTCTCAATATGCTGTTAAAATGAAACTAGTTACAATGTAAAATTTTGCTGAACGGTTCGGCCTCATGCAAGCTAAAGAAAAAAAAAAAAAAAAAAAAACAACAAAAAAAAAACTATTTTTGTCTTACCGTAAAATCCCTTTCTCTGATGCTCATTGACATGTGTCAATGAGCGGTGTCGCTCCTGTCCTTGACCATTGGGTTATGCTGCCTCCTAAAGGAGTAGGACACTAGGCATAAAAAACTTCTGGCTACACACATGGGCAGTCCCCAGGGGGTGTACTCCCTCTCCCTGCTATAGTCACTCCGTTTTGTTACACGCAGTGTCAGGAGAATGATAACTCCACAGAGGGGTGGGTGGGTGCTGTGCCTGTCAATGATCAGAGAAATAGATTTTACGGTAAGTAAAAAATCCCATTTTCTCTTTCGTTCATTGGCGGACACCGCTCTGGTCATTCTTGACCATTGGAACATCCCAAAGCAGTGTCAAACATGAGGGGTGGGAAACAGCAAAAAATTCCCAAGGCTAAACATTAGCCAACCAGGAAACAGGGGCTCAACCCAAACAACTGGAGCCCACATAAAAAAAAAAAAAATATATATACACCCTCAAAGAAGATCAGGTCTGCTAAACCGCAGCCTGCAAAACCTTGCAGGCAATGGAAGCATCCGCAGATGCCAACACATCCACTTTATAAAACTTTGAAAAGTGTGCACCGACGACCAGGTGGCCACCTTGTAAACCCGAGTCACTGAAACAATGATGGAAGGCCCAAGAGGCACTAAGCGCCCTAGTAGAGTGCGCCTTGACAGGGAAATGAGGAACCTGATCCCTGATGGAAAAGACCTGAACCACCGTCTGTCTGATCCATCTGGAAATGGTTGAAGAGGAAGCAGACAACCCTTTGTGAGGTCCATCCGTGAGTACAAAGAGTATGACTTCCTGAAAGACTTCGTAGCTGCCAGGTACACCCTAATTGCCCAGACCACATCCAAGGCATGCAATTTCCTTAGGATGTTAAGGCCTGGGACTCAGGGAAGGCAACACAATGTCTTCATTAAAATGAAAGTCAGAGACCACATTAGGAAGGAATGACTGACAGGGGCGAAGCACCACCTTATCCATGTGAATACCCAAATAAGGTGGACAGGATAATGCCGCCAGTTCCGAAACCCTGTGTGCAGAAGTGATACCCACCCAAAAAGGACACCTTCTGGGACAGTGCAAGCAGGGGAATCTATATTGAATATTTTCAAAGTGAGGCTTCTATAAAGCTGAAAGCACCTAATTAAGATCCCAAGGCCGTAACGGAGCCGGCACTGGAGGGATCAAATGTCGGACACCCTAAAGAAAAGTACGCACAAGGGAGTGTGTGGCCAAAAAGGTAGTTGGAAAAAAACGCCAAGGCCGATACCTGGCACTTGATGGTACTCAAGGCCACTTTCTGTTCAACCCCCCTTAAAAGGAAGGTTAAGATCCAAGCCACCAAGGAGCAGGGATGAACCCCAAGAGACTCACACCACGCAAAGTCTTCCAGGTATGATGGTAGATCTTCCTAGATGTCGATTTTCTAGCTTTTAACAACGTAGGAATCACTAATTCAGACAGACAAACCTCTAACTTTAGCACCTGGTGTTCAACAGCCAATCCATCAAAGCCAGGGACTGTAAAACAGGGAGGAAAATCAGTCCTTGGGACAGCAGATCCTCTCTAAGGCCCCTTTCACACATGCTGTCCGTTTGTCCGTTTTTCATCCATCCGTTGACGGATGAAAAACGGACATCAATGTATCTCTATGTAAAAACGGATGACAACGGATCATGATCAGTTAACATCCATTTTCATCCGCTTCCGTCAATGTCCGTTTTTTTGAACGTATGAATGCCCTATTGTTCATCCGTCAAAAAAAAAAACGGATCGGACGAAAAACGGAAGACAACTGACGAAAAACGGAAGACAACTGACGAAAAACGGAAGACAACTGACGAAAAACGGAAGACAACTGACGAAAAACGGAAGACAACTGACGAAAAACGGATGGAAAACTGATACATTTTGACGTGACTGAACTGATAAACTGAACGGACCGTATGTGTGAAAGGGGCCTAAGAGGATGCTTCCAAGAAACGTCGGGGACTAGCCGCACTAGATCGGCGTACCAGGCCCCGCAAGGCCAGTCAGGAGCCACTAAGATGACCGGAATCCTCGATCCTGCGTAGGAGTCTGGGAAGAAGCTTGAGAGGAGGGAAAGTGTAGATCAGATGATTCTGACTTAACGGGGCCACCAGCGTGTCTGTGGTGTCCGCCAGAGGATCCCTTGACCGAGCCACAAACCTCTGCACATTTCTGTTCGCCCCCTCGGAGACACAGCTGATGAAACACCTTCAGATGAAGGGACCAATGCCCTTGGTCCAACGCCTGCCGACAGATAATCCGTCTGCTAATTTTCCACCCCAGGAATGTGCACGGCGTAGAGGGCTGGAACGAACCGCTCTGTCCCTCTTAGAATGCCGGCTACCTCCAGAGCCACCACTTCTTGTGCCCCCTTGGTGATTGACATAAGCCACGGGCGTGACATCGTCCCATTGAATGAGCACTGGGCATCCCTGAAGACGATCCGTTCAATGATCCAGACACAGTCTGATTGCTCGATGTTCCAGTACATTGATCAGTATTCTGGAGTCCAGCACTTCCAGCATCCAGATCCCCTGAGCAGAATGCTTGCAGAGGACGCCTCCCCAGCCAGACAGGCTGGCATCCATGGTGACCACTGTCCAATACAAGGGGAGGAAGGATTTTCACAGCCGAAGTACCCGAGAGCGAAGCCCCCATATCAGGGACTCCTTTCCCGACTCAGCCAAATCTGATTGTCCAGAGACTGAGGAGTCTTGTCCCACTTGGGTCAGAATCTCCCTTTGCAGGGACCTCATATGGAACTGTGCAAACAGAACCGCCTCGAAGGTAGACACCATCAGGCCTAGCACCCGCATGCAAGTCTGGAGGGATGACCATTTGTTGGACAGCAGGAGGCGAATTGCAGCCTGCAATTTCTGGATTCCTGGTTCTATATGTTGATCATACACATGGACTCCTTACACACATTTGTGCATTCTAGAGAGGAGTGTTTGGTTAGAAAAAAATGCCTGCACACCTAAGCATGGGTAAATAGGTTTAAACGCATCTAGGCGCATTAAGCGCGTGAACATTTTTTAAAATTGTAGTGGCCAGATTATTATGGCCAATGAAATGAATAAATGCCCAAGCGCTTAACACGTTCAAACACTTATGCACACTTGGTGCTCTAAGCCATGTTTTTGCACAACGCATCAGTGTAATTACTTACACCAATATTTTAGGCTCCATTCACAACTAAGCATTTTGGGAGTGTGCCACTACAAATCTGAAACTGCAGGTTCAGGTGCCATCATTTTTAATGGCACTTAAAAACAGTGCAGAGTTGCCATGATTTATTGTGCGGAAATCGCATCGAGTGTGATGCAGATAGAGATCTTGAGATAGCCGCACAACAACCGTGGCAAAACTGCACCGTGTTTTAGGTGCTATTAAAACAATGGCAGCGGAACCTGCTTTTTCTGATTGCAGTGCGCTTTAAGATTGTGGGCAGAAATTGCAGTGATTCTGCCGCAATCCCAAAAGGCCCAGGTGTGAATGGGACCTCAGGGCTGAAAAAGCTATGCTTTTTATATGTTCATATAACTTTCCAGTCCGTTCTTACTGCACATTCATTCACCCCATGTTTATGCTCCTGGCATCTTTGAGAAGTAACAATGAGAGGTTCAAAGTAGTAAAGTGATGCCTGGTACACTCAATATTATTGGACAATTGATCGTTCCATTTTTTTTGCATGCTAGTCTCTTATTGGAAATTAAGAGATTACTGAAGTTATGAAAAGTCTCGTATGACAGAATACAACATTGGAAGTGATAGAACATGTTGTATTTACGAATGACAACTGTACTGAATTTTCAAAATTGTACAATTTGGAGTCGTACAAGAAAAAAAAAAAAAAAATGTTTGTCCCTTCAGATAATTTCACATGAACGGTCGTGATCGGCTCGCAAAAGCGGTGTACTAATTATCAGATTATCACGATCGCTGTATTTTTTGTATGGTTTTCCGATCGTGTGTACGGCCTTGATACAGTTATCTTTAGTGGTACTCAGGACAGTGCAGACAAATATCACCAGGCTCCAGTGAACACACTGAGCATGTGGGGGGACTTTTGGCATAAGGTCACAGGAAGATGGTGCCATGATTAAAGAGGGCTCTGTCGGGCAACAAGCTCTATGCTTGGCAGTCATTGCTCTTAGTATATACACCTTTCAATGCAAGTTAATTAAGACCATAATTAAGCACTATACAGTTTTCGGAGCTTTACAATTCATTTCACTTAAGTGCTGCAGGTAAAAAAATATTTGACTTTATGTAAGGTCCAAATTTCATCTTGCAAAAAGCTAAGGCAGCCTTTTTCAACCAGGGTGCCCAGGCACCCTAGGGTGCCTTGAGGTTTCTTTAGGGGTGCCTTGGCAAAATGCATAAAAAATTACCCTAAAAGTACACAAACCCACAGGTTTTCATTGTACACCATTACAACCTTCTAGCTGCCAACCTCCTAAAGACCAATGACATCATCAGTTGATGAGGATGTCAATTGCCTGCATATCATCCTTGTTTGCACCCTCCCTTGTCTCTCTCATCAGCTTTGGGTTCTCATTTTGCTAAGTGATGGAGAAAGCTGAGGGAGAAGAGAAACTCTGGAATATTAGCCAGTACCAGTTTGCAAAAGTGTATTTGCTTTGGAAGAATACATCACCTCTAATGTTGGGTGTTCTATGTGTATTGATGTGGCTGCATTATATAAAAGAGTTTTTACATTTTAGAATGAGGCGCCTCAAGACTGTCCATAATTTTGGAGGGTGCCTTGACTGAAAAAAGGTTGTGAAACACTGAGCTAAGGTGTGATCACATCCTGTATTTCTGAATAGATGATTCACTCACTGCTGTTAACCACTTGCCTACTGTGCACTTAAACACCCTTCCCATCCAGGCCAATTTTCAGCTTTCAGCGCTTTCACACTTTGAATGACAATCGCGCGGTCGTGCTACACTGTACCCATTTGAAATTTTTATCATTTTTTTCACACAAATAGAGCTTTCTTTTGGTGGTATTTAATCATCTCTGGGTTTTTTATTTTTTACAAAAAAAAAAGAATAAAGACAGAAAATTTTGAAAAAAAAAAAAAGTTTTTCTTATTTTCTGTGAGTAAATTTTGAAAATAAATTTTTCTCCTTCACTGAAGGGCGCTGATGAGGCGGCACTGATGGGCACTGATAGGCTGCACTGATGGGCACTGATGAGGTGGCACTTATGGGCACTGATGAGGTGGCACTTATGGGCACTGATGAGGTGGCACTTATGGGCACTGATGAGGTGGCACTTATGAGGAGGTACTAATATGCCGCAATGATGAGCACTGATAGGCGGCATTGATAGGTGGCACTGATAGGCGGCACTGCTGGGCACTGAGAGGTGGCACTGCTGGGCACTGAGGTGGCACTGCTGGGCACTGAGGTGGCACTGCTGGGCACTGAGAGGCGGCACTGGCGGGCGGCACTGATGGGCACTGAGAGGCGGCACTGATGGGCACTGACGGGTGGCACTGATGAGCACTGATGGGCAGAACTGATGAGCACTGATGGGCAGCACCATCAGTGCCCACACTCAGTGCCCATAGTGCTGCCAGTCAGTGCTTATCAGTGCCTAGATGAGCAGGCACTGATGGGCACTGACTGGCAGCACTATGGGCACTGATTGTGGGCATTGATGGGGGACACTGATGGAGGGCACTGATGGGGGGGCACTGTGTATGTTTTTTACCTTTTAGTAATCAGGGCACTGGTAATCAGTGCCATGATTACATGTCTCTTTGTCCCTGGCGCTGTGCAGCTCTCCCTCCTTCCTCACACTGCAGGCTCCGTGTGAGGAAGGAGCGCCGGCGATGAGAGATGATCTCATATGTTTACATATGAGATCATCTCTCATTGGATGATCCGATCACGTGGTGAATGGCCGCTGTGATTGGCCATTCACTACGATCTGTGATCGGCTGTGTCCAAGGGACACGGCCGACACAGATTCTCCCCGCTGCGCGCTCGCGGGAGCGCGCGGGGGGCGTGTCACTGGGAGGCCGTTTTTAAACGGCCTCCCGAAAATTCGAGTCCGCGCTGCAGCCGTATATAGGCTGTAGCGCGGATGGGAACTGGTTAAGCAATAAACATAATTTAGAATCAACATAGTTCCAATAGTTTGAAGAAACAGACCAATATTAAGAATATCAAATAACTGCCAAGGTATGGGGATAAGGATGGCAGACCAAGCCAATGTACCTTCACAAAGTCAGCAATGACCTATAGCAGTTTTCTATCCTAACAGGCTGCTTTTAAACACAGCCATCAGAGCTGCACTCACCAGTATTTTGGTTGTCAAGATTGACATTATTGCAACGTATACTTACACACAAAACAAAAGGGAAATTACAAAAATACAAATTGGGAAAAAAAAAAAATTGCTGAAATCAAAATAGTTTTGATTTAAGTCACAGAATTCAAAACAAGTAAAAATCAGGCATCAAGAAATACCCTTCAAGCCTGAATGGTTAGACAACGTGGCTGGTATCCGTAACAGTTATGGAACGCACAGTGAATAGTAATATAAATCAAATGGACAGATATTGTAAAAAGATAGATAAGACAACACCAACAAAAACCAACATCCCACCCCCCCCCCCCCCCCCAGGAAGAAGTACACGATAGCGACTGCAAGGACCAGATAGTCACAGCACGCCCGACCTGGCAGTTGTCTTTATTTCAGGCTTTCCAGCCTGTAGGAGAGATCCGAGGTCCTATTGACCCCAGATCTCTCTATAAAGAGGACCCGTCATGTACTTTTCCTATTATAAGGTTCCTTGTAATAGGAATAAAAGTGATAAGAAAAAAAAAAAAATTTAAAAAAGGGAAATTAAAAATATTAATAAAAAAAATGTAAAGTACCCCCGTCCGCTCACATGCAGATGCGAACGCATGCGTACGTCGCGGCCACATATGTAAACAGCGTTCAATCCATACATGTGAGGTATTTCTGCGAACGTTAGAGCGAGAGCAACAATTCTAGCTCAAGACTTCCTCTAACTCTAAACTGGTAACCTGTAAAATGTTTTTAAAGCGTTGCCTACAGAGATTTTTAAGTACCGACGTTTGGCGTCATTCCATGAGTGTGCGCAATTTTAAAGCGGGACATTAGGTATCTATTTACTCAGCGTAACATCATCTTTCACATTATACAAAACAATTGGGCTAACTTTAGATTTTTTTTTTTTAAATTCATAAAACGTTTTTTTTCCCCCCCCAAACTAAAAAAAAAAAAATTAAAAAAAACGCGTTTGAATAATTTCTGCACATAATACTGTGTGACATAAAAAGTTGCAATGACCGCCATTTTATTCCCTAGGGTCGTTCTAATATATTATATATATATATATATATATTTTTTTTATATTCTATATAAATATAATGTTTGGGGGTTCCGAGTAATTTTCAAGCAAAAAAATTATGATATTTACATGTAGGAGTGGAGTACTAAAAATGGCCTGGTAATGGAAGCAGTTAAATAATTCATGTAATCCCACACAGACTATTTTGGGATCAGAGCTCTGTGGGGGCCAACCCATCATTTCCAGGACACCCTGTTCTTCTACCCTGAAGATAGTTCTTAATTACATTGGCTGTATGTTTTGGGACATTGTTCTGCTGCAGAATAAATTTAGGGCCAAATCACTTACCTCCCTGATGGTATGGCATGATGGATAAGTATCTGCCTGTATTTCTCAGGCATTGAGAACACCATTGATCCTGACTAAATCTCCAACTTCCTTTGCAGAAATGCGGCGGACTTTTAATAAACAAATACACACTCACCTGTCCCAGGATCCAGTGGTGCACTCACCCCAGCAGTGTCGGCTTCTTTACTATGGGCACCCAGCTGCGACAGCTTGTGGCTACACAGCAGGGTGTGCACTGTGTATGTGCAAGTGGCACTGCAGACACTGACTGGTCTTCTGGATAAAAGCTCAGTTTCACAAACAGAAATCAGGGAGGAAGTTTAAAGTGGAACCTCCCCTTTTGGGTGGCGCTCCGCTTTAAATCCTGGGTTGTTTCTAAAACGAGAAATGTTGCAGAATATTGGTGAATATTCTACGATTCCTTGCAGTCAGATTCTACAGGCTTTCACAGTGCCCAGGAGTGTTCTCTCACTGATTCTGCACATTTTAAAATATATGGCAGTCTTATGTATTCGGATTGGTAAAACTAGAAAGGCAAGATCTGGCCTACTTAATTTCAAACATCATTCTAGGTGGCCAGAATACTAATGCCTATAGAGATTTGAAGCACCAAGTTGCCTGGTAGGCATAGAATACTGGAAATAAAAGACAAAAAAAAAAAATGCAGATATGCTGCTATGTCCTTTGTGCCAATTGTAAAGGGCTAGCTATCCATATTTGGTTTTCTGTACTAAAGTACTAGTGCCTTCAGACTACAGCATAATAGCATTCCCCATACCGTTACATTATCACAAATACAGGTCATTATCATTAGATACCCATTTACGGTTTCATTTTTTGTCAAGAGTGTTCCCCTCAAAGGAGTTGTAAGGTCAAAAGGTTTTTTTTATCTTCAAGCCTTCTGTGTGTAGCAGCCACCCCAGCACCCCTAATACCTACCTGAACCCCCTCTCTACCCAGCGATGGCCATGAGTCCCTCAGCCGACCGGGACTCTCCCTCCGGATTGGCTGAGACACAGCTCCCACTGCAGTCGGTCAGTTAGCCCATCAGGAGAGAGGGAGCGTGGCGAATGTTAGCTCAGTGTCTGAATGGACACATGGAGCTGCAGCTCGGCTCAGGTGTCCCTATAGCAAGTTGCTTGCTGTGGGGGCACTTAACAGGAGAGAGGGGCCAGGAACGATGAAGAGGGACCCGAAAAGAGGAGGATACGGGCTGCTCTGTGCAAAACCAACTGCACAGGGCAGGTAAGTAGAACAGGTTTGTTATTCAAAAAAAAAAAAATTAAAAAACCACCACAAGACTTTACAATCACTTGAAGCCAGCCAAAAGATCGCATCTCAGCAGGGACTGGCCAAGATTCAATCCATCTCTGGGCAGGTTGGTTGACCTGAAGTAGATCCAATCAATCAACTTCAGTACAACAGCCGATCAGATTTTTTCTTTTTCTTTATTTTTTTTTTTTTTTTTATATGTGATCACTGTTGGTGGCTCCAGCTACCAGCAGGGAACATTATCTTCTGCCAGCAGGCAAGGCTCCCTGCATTCCCTACCAGGACACAAAAGTGTTGATGGGGGAATTAATCAATCTTCTTCCACCCGTGGTAGAATTCATGGGCTAGATTTCACGTTTTCTAACATTACTTAGGTAATCAATAGAAGTTTGTTTGCAAGCAGGCTAATTTGAAATAAGAAAGCATTAGCAGAATTACAGAAAGCTGTCTGCATGATTATCTCATAATCAAAGGAAAGGTCTCTGAAGCTGTGACAGCATGCTGTAATGTAGAAGTTTGTCCAAAGAGGCCTAGTATTAGATTAAGATGAAGCTCTACGTATCAAACATGACTGTATTCTTCAAAGTAAGCTATTCACAAACCCATCAACGCACTCTTCAAGTACTATGTGAGTTAACTGCCAAGCCAAAGCGACTCGCACACTATAAATTAACACAGATCACCCTGCCAACAAAAAAATAAATAAAATTCATCCTCTCCTCTTTCAGTGCTGTCCAACCAAAAAACATGCTACTCAAGGTTAAGCTACATGGGTTAATCTTACTAATGAGATATTTAACCACCTGCTGCCAGCCATCTCATTAGCCTAGAGTGACAGAAGATATTTAGTAGATCAGCATTGCTTCTAAAACAACTAGCGATTAAATGTTAAGAGATCGCCAGACTGAACAAGTAGCTTTCAACTAAGTGGGCCACACAAGCAGAACATAATAGCGATCAATATCACAATATTGCATAATGCTCCAATCGATCACAAGACGCTAATCTTGGCATGTTAGTCTTCATCAGTGGAAGGCAGTGCTGGATTGGCACAGAGCTGCCAGTGCACACGTAGGTTGATTTGCTAAAACTGGAGTGTGCAAAGTCTGGTAAAGTTCTGCATAAAAAACAATCAGCTTCCAGTTTTTTTTTTGGCAAGCTAATTTGAGGCCCAATTCACACCTGAGCATTTTGGATCTGGACACTTGAAGCTCCAAAACTCTCAGGAAGAAAAAAAAATAATTATAAAATTCTCTCTATGGTGGTGGTTCACATCTCCATTCCAAAACACCAGAAGCCTGAAGTTCTGGAGCTACTTTTGTAGCTCGATTCCAGCACATTGATGCATTTTTGAAGCAGCTGAAAGCAGAAGCACAAAGCAACAAATGATGTAACAGATACTAGTTTTCTATATTGGCTAGTACAAAAATGTCAAAGCTCCAAAAACGCTGCAGAAAAACGCTCAAAAAACGTGCATACAAACTGCCCAAAAAAAAAACACACACAACTTAAAAACGCAACGCTCAGGTGTGAGTGAGGGATACACACTATACAACTTTTGTTGTTAGATTTCCTTTAGATTAAAGCCCCGTACACACGTAGCGATCGTCGGCCGAAAATATTCGGCCGCCGACCGATCGGCAGATTGTAGGCTTGTTAGTATGAAGCTTCCGACAGCCGACAGCGCATTTTCGGCCGAACAGAATCTGTCGTGCAGGCATTAAAATTTTTGTAGGCCAAAACCAGAACGGCCGATTGTTCGCCAGTCAGTACAGATTACGGCCGACAGACAGCAGATTTGCAAGACTGGGCATGCTCAGAAAAGAAAAGACAAGGAAAGTTAACCATCACATGACATCACTTCTGCAGTCAGCTGTTGGCCGACAAAATTTGTGTGCAGTCTTTTGCAGTTTTCAACAGACACGACAGCCCTGGACAAAAGACGGCCGATCGTTCGGCCGACGATCGGTACATGTGTACAGGGCTTTACCTTCAACTATGTAGTACAAGGGCCTGCCAGATTGCATACAAATTGAAAGTGTTTAGGTTTGACCTCATATTATATGGTTTCGGTAAATCTAAAGAAAATTGTATAGTGTGTATCCAGCCTTAGAGCCCTTTCAGGCTGTCTGATCAGGTACACTTGTCAGTTTTTCAGGCTGACCTGTTCGGACACTGCATTGTCCACTATGGAGCAGCTGACACCATCCGATCTGATCCTGTCCACCAAAAACAATTGGATGGTGGTCCTATTTTCCATCCATTCGGTGGATTGGATGGAAAGGGGCAGGCGGTCCATTTCCATTTGATTTCCCTCCATAGAGGAGAGCAGGACCGGGTCATTGTCCACTCTGTACATGGATCGGTCATCTGCCTGCTCAGCGGAGCGATTCCCCGCTAAGCAACAGGATTCCATTAAGTGTAGGCGCCCATGTTTAAGGATAGGATAGTATTAGTAGCTAAATAATGGTTTTCACTCATAACTTGAATTTCTCTTCGAGTTTGCTCTACAACACCAGCAGGCAGAATCCATAACTGAAAACTTCTGTCCTTTGGAAAAAAAAAAAAAAAAACACACAACATTGTGGGAACTAGGTGAGATCCTAAACCATTTTGAATTCTACTTTAATTGCACAATTATTAACTAAATCTCTAGAGATAGAGCGGAAATCTGGCATTAATCCTTACACTATTTGAACAATTCTATTTTCAGGGCCTGTAGCACCTGCGTGGCAAGTAGAGCAAGGTTTAATTAAGCCTTATCATTTATAAATATGCCTTCGTATAGAATACATCACAGATAAAGCATACAGTTGCAAGAGACCAGAAGAGGATGAGGCTGAACTTGCAAGCCTGTGACGACAGATTTATTTTAAGAAGCTGCAGCTGCAAGATGTAGGGTGGTCTGCAGTGATGCGTAGCTTTATTAGGTAAGCATCTTCTTTTCTGTTTACTGACATAATTAAAACTATATAGTTTAATTTTACCCCAGTTGTAAGAAACCGCTTATAAAGCGCCTGTATTTCCAAAATAAGATTTTTTATTTATTTTTTTTTTTTTAAATATGAAGTTTTAAGATGCAGACTGTATTAATTATGGCCTTGCCCTTCCTTAAATGGTAGTAGTGGTAATAAAGTCATAAAAAGTATGATCCACTGACAAGCAGAGTTTTTATAACAAAAGAGACCCTCATGGTCTCTGTCATCATAAATGTCAGCAGGTAATGTAATTTGAGCCACACACGTGCAGCTCAGATCACATTTATGGGACAGTCTGTGTGCCATTTTAGGTGCCCAAAGATATGAAACCCAAAATGCAACACCTAGCATAGATGGAAGCACCAGGGGAGCCGTGAAAGCGCTGCGCTAGAGGACTTAGTTTGCAGGCAAGTTTCATAATGTGCTAATATGCGGTGTATACCTGTACATTATGACTTACAGTATAAGGAAGCAATACAAAACAGAAGACTTCACAAGTACAGCAGCCACATATCAGGAATATGAAGTGTTGGGGTAACAAACATTTTAAGGCATTAAACTGTAACTTTCTTCTCTTGATCAACATTAATTGCTTTTAAATCCTTATGCTGCCAGCATTAGTAAATAGATAGGAAGAAATATTAACCTGTATAAAAATATATTTTATATATCTATCTATCAGTTGCTTCCTGGTTTTTGACCTAGGCCAAAATTATGTCATACTTCCCATGAATCTTTATGGGTATTTTCTTTTATCACCTGAAGGGGCTCACTCATCTAAACACATGCTCCTGCCTTCAAGTCTGTCCTAAATACAAGTAAATGCTACATGAAACATCTGCCCTTACTCAAAATGGCAATGGCCAGGGGTGTTTTTCCAGGTTGCTCAACATAATAAAAATCATGGAGGCATGGGACGATGGGTGAGTTAGTTTGCTTTGAATAATAAAAATGAATTAAATAGTGTTTTCAGTTAGTGGGGCTCAGATACAGTTAAAGTGGAACTTCAGACTATTTGCAAAGTTGCTGTGATTGGAATCCTTTCTCCCCGTTATAACACTGGGAGAGTAAAGTTTTTTTTTTTTTTTTTTTGTATATATCTTTCACAAAAGTTCCACTTTAACAAGGTATATGTATGCATGGTGTGGTAAGATTTTTTTGTACTAACTGGGAAGCTATTGGGAAATTTTCAGTAACCTGAAGTGTACCAGTGCAATGCAGAACTCAGGGTTAAAGTTTACATTTAAAGAACTACTTTATTTTTCCCCACACACTTTACATAGTCGGTTTGGTCCAAGCTGGCCCAAACAAACCATGTCCCTCACTAACCTGTGAGGCCATGAGCGGTGCAGTATAAACTGTATGTAGCTGCGGCTACCTTCAGCCTACTGTTCCAAGCCAGTCCGTCCAAAAATTACCACTCCATGCATATATCTTGTTAAAAGTGCAACTTGACGGTATCTGAGCAGCACAAATTTAAAAACACTATTTGATTCATTTTTATTATTTAAAGCAAAATTCACCCATCCATGTCAATTTGCTCAATAAAAAACATCTCTTTTTAAATAGATTCTTTTTAAAAAAGGGACAGTAACTGAAGGGATATAAAAGCAAAAAAATAAAAATTGCTTGGGAGAGATGTTTTGACAGTAGGTCTATGAAAAACCTGTTAAGTACACCTACACACCAGGTGGTCACTGATATGCATTCACTTGTACAGCTTCCTATTCTACTTTATGTACCCGAAGCCTATAAATGGGAATTATTTAGGTAACAAACTAGTAGTTATCTACATTTGTTGTCTCTTGTTACAGTCCTCGAGTCCCATTCCTAGCTATGAACAGTCCATCACTATGCAAATATGCTAAGGAGAGACATAACACAAATAACGTTTGCAAATCTTCAAGACCCAAGTACAGGAGCTTAACACGTTGACTCACAAGAAGTGATCTACTAAATTAGCTTCATGTATAAGTGAATTCTTCAGTACTAAGGCAGGGCTCGACAAACCCCAGGCCATGATGGCGACTAGAATTAGCGGCCTAGCGCCTGGGTTACACTGCGGCAGGTGTCTTGTCGCCAGACATCCTAAGTCTCCCGTGAGGGGGGGGGGGGGGGGGGGGGGGAAGAGTCTCCCGGACACCCACAAGTGCCACGCTCCCATGCGTGAGACTCCAGCACCTCGCAGGAGACTCAAGATGTCTGCGAAAGAATGGTGTGTCAGCTGTGGAGCAGATGCTTCCTGTATAGTTCACGCTCTGTCCTGTCACAGGCGGAGTGATATCAAGTGCACTCAACATGTGAGAAGAGAGATACAGGAAGCATCGGCTCTGCATGCTTCCTACTGCGCCACTCTGATCTCCGCCAGCAGTAACTACCAACAGCAGTAAGTCACATGTGATATGGGGTTCAACTAGCCCCCCAGCACAGAATTGTAAATATCAATTTTTTTATTTTTTATTTATTTCAGGTACTTATATAGCGCTGTCAATATACGCAGCGCTTTACATATGCATTGCACATTCACATCAGTCCCTGCCCTCAAGGAGCTTACAATCTAAGGTCCCTAACTCACATACATACACAGTAGGGCCAATTTTTTATACAGGATCAAATTAACCTACCAGCATGTCTTTGGAGTGTGGGAGGAAACCGGAGTGCCTGGAGGAAACCCACGCAGGCACAGGGAGAACATGCAAACTCCAGGCAGGTAGTGTCGTGGTTGGGATTCGAACCAGAAACCCTCTTGCTGCTAGGTGAAAGTGCTAACCGCTACACCACTGTGCCGCCCAAAATCCCAGCATGTGCAGTTTGTCTCCTACAACCATGACTACTTCAAATCCCTGACGTGGTCATGGTGGTTAGTGTTCCTTTACTATCTCCCAGAAGTAAACAAAGTACACACAGGTCAAATGCCTGGCAACATCAGCCATGTTCATTAAAAACTGGCCGCCATTCGGCCTGTGTGTATGGCAGCCGGTCTGACAGAAGCCGGCCATTCGGCATGCACGGAAAAAAAAAACTGGCTTCTAACTTTTTTAGCTGGCTCCTAGATTTCAAGCAAATTTGTCAAGCCCTGCGTTAGATATTTTGTTCCCTCCAAATATAGCTACAAATTCCAAATTGACTCCCTGCACAGTGCTACACCCTTTCCAGCAAACTAAAGAATAAAAAAACAGGGATATTTAGTTCACATATAATAAATCCAGAATTTGTAGTGTTAATATGCGGTCACACCCTTTAGCACCTGATATTTTAAATAAATGTACAAGCTATTGAGCACAGGCAAATCTTCTCTCTGTTGTAACGCAGGTCAGTAATCAAACCTGAACCTAGTAGCTCTCCATCTTGTGTCTTTGTGCCCCAGGTTGGCATGATGTCCACCGTAGCATTTGCATTGGCAAAGCAGTGTAGGACTGACCATAAGAGGGATTACGTTCATGCGGTTGGCCAGCCTAAACATGCGTTACAATGTGTGGACTAAAAATCCCTGTTTTTTCATTGCATAGATTACTGGAAATGGTATAAAGCCGTGTGCTGAGGGTCCATCCAGAATTTGTAGTAATATGTTGTCACATCCCTTTAGCACCTGATAGTTTAAATACATGTACAAGCTATTGGGATTTGAGCACAGGTATATCTTTTCTCATCATATAGTTATTTGTATTTACCACTGCATAGAGATATGCAAGAATAAATGGTCTTTTAGACTTTACATAACTAAATTATACGCCACACTTTGGAGTTTTTATTTTATCCGATTATTTGAAACAAATCGGCCAACTAATCGATTATGAAAATAATCGCTAGTTGCAGCCCTACTAACTTTGCACATCTAGACTTTGCAATATGTGCCCACTGTTCTTTGCAAAACTGCTCAAGTTCAGTTAAATTTGCTGGTGACCATTTGTGGACTGCAGTCTTCATTCCACAGATTTTCAATGGGGTTTAAGTCTGGGCTCTGACTAGGCCATACGACATTCACCTTTTTCTCCAACCACTGTGTGGTCATTTTTGCTGTGTGCTTTGGGCCATTGTCATGTTGGAAGGTAAACTTATTTTCCCATTGACAACTCTCTGAGGGCAAACCAAACGATATGTCTGGCAGGAATCCAAAACAGCTCAAACACCATTCCTACAGTAAAGCATGGAGGGGGTAATATCCTGGTATGGGGATTATTCTCTGCAACAGTGACTGGAGCACTTGTCAGGATAGAAAGAAAAATAGATGGGGCAAAATACCATGAAATTCTTAAGGAAAATCTGCTGCCAGAAAGGGGTCAATGGGAAGAAGGTTTACCTTCCAACATGACAATGACCCAGAGCACACAGCAACAATTACCACATAGTGGAGAAAAAGGTTGCATGGCTTAGTCAGAGCCCAGACTTCAACCCCATTGAAAATCTGTGGAATGACTTGAAAAATGCAGTCCACAAACTGTCTCCATCAAATTTAACTGAACTTGAGCAGTTCTGCAAAGAAGAGTGGGCAAATATTGCAAAGTCTAGATGTGCAAAGTTAGTAGAGACCTATCCCAACAGACTAAAGGCTGTAATTAAAGCAAAAGGTGGTCCAACAATATACTGATACAAGAGGGGTGATCCTGTTTTTGAATTTTTTTTTTCTTATTTTTTTTGAGGAGTCATGTGACTGCAAATCTGTGCTGTGAAGTCAGGTAGAAGTAGGCATCTTTTTTTTACAAAAGGACATACAATGCAGCATAGGAGGCTTTATAACAGAGGGGATTGTATGTGAGGTTTAAAGGTATTTCAGCAACAGGAAGGGGGGGGGGGAAGATTGGGATTGGTAAGAGCTGACAGGCAGGAAAGAGGACGACACAGGAGAGCAGAGAGCAGGACCGCGGATGACGGAGGCACATACACTGACCACGGTGTCAGGGCTCAGCAGCTATAAACAGGTCAGTTTACAAAGGGGAGAGCAGAAACTAGCAGGATCAGCCAGGTTTTGTTTTTAGGCGATACAGGGGACCAAATGACACAGCAAAAGCACTGTGCTGTATAACATGCTTTAAAAGAACAGGATTTTTGTTTTATGGGGTAACAAACGTTTTAAATGTACTAGCAGATTTAGATACACTAACAAACCACCAAAGCTAACACTTTATAAGCAGTTCCAGTACACAGTTTTCCTTGTGTTGGGATAAATGGTTTTACACGAATAAAAAAAGCTGATCACTTTAAGTCCGTTGTAAATGGTTAGTCTCATACACAAACTGATCTGAAAGAGTTTGTTCTTTTGAAAAACAGACTTACTGGCTGGATCACTAAGGCGAAGAAAAAAAAAAAAAAAAAAAGTGTCCAAATATGCCAGTCAACTTTTTGCTCCGTTTATGCTTTCTACGGGCAGTTTTATAAATACTATTTTAATAAACCACATTTTTGCTTTAAGATTTTATGTTTATCGCCATGTTAGTTGCTGTGGGCTGTTAAAAACCTTCTATTCAGGTAGAAATAGGCTAAAGAGTCATGGCTAGCAACTACAACTACTTTTGTTCTCTTGTTCTTTTATTTGGCCTGTTATAAATACCTATGCAACTAAAATTTCCCTTAGGTTGTGATAGTTTAAAACTCAAGTTTAGAGTTTTTGAAGAATTACATTGTTTTCCAACTTGAACCAATACAAGTATGCATCTCTCATACCTGACCAATCCTTGATATGCAAATTACTGTAATAGTTGCCACTACTACACACTGTTAACATTAGTTTGTGTACAGTTCTGAGTGGTTGCAATTCTGCATAGTAACTACAGGTGGTAGTTCACTCAGCATTACCACCATTCAGAGAAAGCCTTTTTTGTTTTATTAAAAGGAATATGACAGGCAGCTGCCATAAACTCAGACTAAGGCTCCTTTCACACACTCCGTCCATTGGACGGAATCCGTTTTTCTCAGCGGGGGATGGAGCCGCCGATGCCCCGCTGAGCAGCAGGAGGACAGCTGTGTCTCCGCGCTGTGTGCGGAGACACAGCTGACAGTTCCCCATGCATCTCTATGGGGGAAAATCGGACGTCAACGGACCGTCAGTCCGTTCTCACCCGATCCCATCCGATCCGCTGGACGGATGGAAAATAGGGTTTCCATCCGTCCAGATTTGACGGATCGGATCGGGTCGGATGTCAGCGGACATGTCTCCACTGACATCCGATGCCCCATAGGAATGCATGGGGGGACCGTTCAGATCCGCCAAAAAAAACCGGACAGGCGGATCTGAACGGTCCGCCTGTGTGAAACGGGCCTAAGGGCTCTTGCACATGGACTTTCCGTATGTCCGTATATCACCCCATCCGTTTGCGGGTGATATATACGGACATAATGCTTGTCAATGGGTTTGCGGATGTCAGCAGATGACCATCCGCTGACATCCGATTTTTGTCCTCAGTTCTGTTCCGTTTTTTGGAACGGAACCCTATTTTTCCTCCGTTAAAAAAACGGAACTGATGCAAAAATCGGATGTCAGCGGTGTCATCCGCTGACATCCGCAGTGCCCATAGACATACATTATATCCGTATATCATCCGCAAACGGATGGGATGATATGCGGGCACACGGAGCGGATGACACAAATGTCATCGCCTCCGTGGAAAAAAAAACAAAAAACACACACACATGCAACAGTCAGGACATCCTACATGACTACTGTATGTCCAAGGAATTTTTTCCCCTAGTCAGATTAAGGGTCCATTCACACTAGCGCGACTTGTCAGGCGACTTGGTCGCCTGACAAGTCGCGGTCGGTCGCTATTGAATAGTACAGGACCCGTTCTAATAGGAGCGACACAAGTCGCTCCGACTTAGAAAAAGGGTCCTGTACTACTTTGGGGCGACCTGGAGGCGACTTGCATTGACTTCACAGGTCGCCCCACAAAAATCCTGTCGCGGCAGTGTGAATGGGCTGTTAATGAGAAGTGTGGCCAAAGCTCTTAGCAGAACTAAGTGCACTCCTGTGATCCAGATTCAGCAGTGAGCACCATCAGCTGACGAGAGCCAGCCCAAGATCTGCAGGGATCCTGCCAATGACAGGATCTGTCCAGATGCCTGATCTGGTAAGGATGTTACTTAATGTCAATATACACAAAAAAAACAAAAAAATACTAGAGCAGGTCCCAATCGACAAGTGGAGTCTTCCATGTGCTGATGTCTATCTCAGCAAACACACTTTCCACACGCTTTCCAGCTAATAATAAGCATGTCTGAAAGGAAAGTACCTGCTCTCTTAATTAACCCCCTCTTAACCTTGTCACAGGCTGACCCTCTACCACACACACACACACACTATTTCACAAAAGTGAGTACACCCCTCACATTTTTGTTAATATTTTATTTCGCCTTTTCATGTGAAAACACTAAAGAAATGACACTTTGCTACAATGTAAAGTAGTGGAAAACATCGGCTGCGGTTCCGACATCGGTGGACTCCAGGACAGGTAAGTGTCCTAATATTAAAAGTTAGCAGTTACAGTATGTGTAGCTGCTGACTTTTGATTTTTGGAGGGGAAGGCGGAATTCCGCTTTAAGGTCTGGGAAGTTTCCTGGCCATGCACCCAAAATTTCGATGTTTGTTTCGCAAGTCACTTAGTTATCACTTTTTCCTTATAGCAAGGTGCTCCGTCATGCTGGAAAGGGCATTGTTCATTACCAAACTGTTCTTGGATTGTTGTGAGAAGTTGCTCTCAGGGGATGTTTTTGTACCATTTTTTATGTCTGTGTTTTTAGGCAAAATTGTGAGTGAGCCCACTGCTTTGGCTGAGAAGCAACTCCACATATGAAAAGTCTCCAGATGCTTTACTGTTGGCATGACAGGACTGAAAGCACTCACCTTTTCTTCACCAGACAAGGTTTTTATCAGACACAGTCTTCTCCTCACCAATTTTCTAAACAAAAGGCCATTTTACGGTCCTTCAGACTTTAGTTGGGCCAGACTGGCCAGTGGGAGGAATAGTGCCTCATCATTGGCGTCAGTGGGAGTGCCCCAAAGGCTGGATAAAAGCGAGCAATGGGCTGCAGTTTGGATATCGTTCTAAGCAATGTCCAAAGAGTTTTTGTTTTGCTATACAAAAAAACACAACAACATTGTTCAGTTTTTCATGCCCTGTTAGGCTCCGTTCACATGTAGGCGTTTTTGGGGAGTTTTTCTGCTCTAGGATCAGCTCTCAAAACGCCCAACAAGACAAATCCTATTCATTTCAATGGACCCTGTTCACATCTGAGTGTTTTGACGCTGTGAGCAAAACGCCCAAAGCTCAAAAAAGTACATGAGCTTCTTTTTGGGCAGATTACAGGCGTTTTCCATTAGTCTCTATTCAATCTAAAAATGCCTGCACATAAAAAAAAAAAAAAAAGGCCTGTAAAACGCCTGCAAAAACGCCCATAATAGCAACGCCAAGATGTGAACGTAGCCTTAGGGAAACCTACCCTTACTCTATTTGTCCTTGTGGCCAGGTTATAAAAATCCCAAATTTTCCAAAAGTAGCACTGTCTTTTGGCAGCAGTAATTGTGATCACCTGACTGGCTCTTTTCATCTTGGTTTTAGGCCCCATGCACACAGGGCATTAGCTAACCTCTCCTGAACAGCTTTTCTCTTGCCAGCCGAGTTTTTGTAGAGAAAAAAAAAAAAAACTGCTTGAAGTGTTAAGTTTAGATGAATTACCGCTCAATGCATTTCATTGGCCAGAATTCTGCCCATTGAAATTAATTCATGCTTAAGCGTTTGACGCGCCCAGCATTAATGCACCTTTAAACATATTGCACACTGGCAGTGGGGGATTTTTCCTATCTCTAAACTCTAAGCGTCTATGTGTGCATGGACACATAGGCGAACAGAGGAGCATTTTCAGGCAGGAAATAAAAAAAAAAAAAAAAAGCCAGACATCCCTAAGGCCTCATATGAGGCACACTGGACGTTTTGCTAACTCTAGCAGAACTCTTTCCTCCTGGCAGCAGAGTTTCGGCAGTAAAAAAGAGCTTGACGCTTGTAAACCCATGTAACACATTTAGGCGCATCAAGCGTTTGGGTGTTATTTCATCTCATTGGCTAGCATAATAATCATTCTGGCCATCAAAATTACCATTCAAGCACTTTATACACCTTTGTGCATTAAGTGCTTTTTTTGTTTTTGCCAAAACTCTGCTGTTTCTAACACACTGGCTGAGGGTTATTTCTGCCTCTAAACACCTGTGTGCATAGACATATAGAACATGCAGGGAAAAAAAAAAAAAAAAGTTAAAAACCAAACGCCTATAGGAGCAGCAGAAAATATATCTAGTGTGCATGAGTCATTAAACAGCGAAGATTTAAAGAACATTCGCAAAAAAGTAAAAAAGCAACCTAAATCACAGTCAGAGATAAGGGAACAAGGGGCGGGGCCAAGCCACCCTCTGTGTGTGAATGGACACACAGCTCAGCTCGGGAGCGAGCCCTCACAGCACTTAGTGGGGGGGGGGGGGGGAGGAGAGGGTGAAGTTTGTGTAGGAGCCAAAATGGCACCAGGGGGACCCGAGACGGTAGGGACATCAGGAACATCGGGAACATCAGGGCTGCTCTGTGCAAAACCATTGCACAGAGCAGGCAAGTAAGACATGTTAGATAAAAAGAAAAAAAAAAGTTTACAAATCACTTTAAAGTGTAAATTAAAGAGCCAGTTTTGGGAGTTTAAATATTGCAGCCTGCCAATATGACAACCCTGGTAGTGCTATGTAAAAATTGTATTGGGTAGTGTCACCTTTAAAGCCTATTTACCCATTTGGGACTGCAATTAATTTAAAGTGGTTGTAAATATATGCATGAAGGTAACAAACCTGTGTGCAGAAGCCCCTCAAATAATGATCTAGCGATGTGCACGAGAGCAATTGCTCTCCTTTGTCTCTTCTTCCTCATTGGCTGAGAAAGCAGTGAAGCCAATGGCTCCTGCTACTGTCAATCACAGCCAGTGAGCCAAAGGAGAAAGAGCAGGGCCGAGCTGTGCTCTGCGTGTGACCCCATAGCAAGCTGCTAGCTATCGAGGCACTTGGCAGGAGGTAGGGGGTCAGAAGGGCCAATCAGGGACCACAGAATAGGAAGAAGAGGGCTGCTCTGTGCAGAACCACTCAACAGAGCAGGTAAGTATGACAGGTTTGTGATTTTTTTTAAAAAATGCCTTTAATATCACTTTGATGGACAGCAAGTATAGAAATGCAGTCCAGAGGAGTTCCAGTTTTCTCCATGCGTGTTCTTAACATGTTCCAGTGCACCCCCCCCCCTTCTTTTTGTCTTAACCCTTAATAAGGATGTGTGATTTAGTGTGTTTTTGATGCGTTCTTACGCATTTTACCACGTTCCAGTAAAGTCCAGTGGAGAAAAATGCAGCATGTTCTACTTTTTTTCTGGAATTGGAACGCACTGGAACTGACCCCACTGGTGTGAACTATGCCATGGAAAACCCTATAACCTACTATCCCTGCGTTTTTGATGTAGAAATAAAATGCACTAGACTGCATGTGATGTGAACTGGCCCTAAAGCAAAACCAAATGATATGCTAATGCAGGGCAAAGCAACAGGTTCTCTTTAGTGACAGCCCCAACAGCAGCATACTTCCCTTTCTTTCACTCTCCAATGCCCTCATCTAGAAACGCTCTTTTCCATCTTTATTACAAATAAGCTAATTTCCTCAAATGTCTAGAAAAAAAAAAAAAAAAAAAATCACCTGTTTTAACCATACACATAACATTGAATTCCATGCAGCATTTCCTCACATTGTAAAATCAGGTAGAACATTTTGTAAGACCACCAATGAAGGAATCACGTTTTATCCTGCTGGATGGCACTTTCACACCTCCTGAAAATTCCCATTTCTTGGTTGTCTCCATACTTTCAGGGACAGGCCTTGAGCAAACATACAGTAGAGCCAGTAACGTTAAGAGTATGGTCATAACTGTTGTACATACTTGTTCAACATCAGTTACTCAAAGTACAAAAGCAACTGCATAGGTCAAACAACTAAAAGGAGATCAGCAACGGTTGCGTACATAATTGTTTGTCTAAGGCAGTGATGTTGAACCTTGGCACCCCAGATGTTTAGGAACTACATTTCCCATGATGCTCAGCTACACTGCAGAGTACATGAGCATCATGAGAAATGTAGTTCCAAAACATCTGGGGTGCCAAGGTTTGCCATCACTGGTCTAAGGGCTTATTCTGTATGGACAAAGCCACTTGTCCTAATGCGACAGGCGTTCAGTGGTGAGGGGAAGAGGTCCCAAAACAGGGCCTGTTCAAGGCTGCTCACATTCAGATGAGTGGTTGTGTCGCCACAGGGAAGCAAAGGCTGCCTGCATGCAGCTCTAGGCATTTTCAGCTGCATAAACAATTCACTCCTTTACACCATACAAGGCCACAATTCCTGTGTGAATGAGCCCTAATACACAGTCTCCAATGAAACTGCTTACAAGCTTTCATTTAATTGAATATTTAAAGCGGAGTTCGGGCAGAATTATTTTTTAACCCCCCCCCAGTATAGTTAGGGTCCGTGCATTTACACCAAGATATCCTGTAAAATGCCACGTTTTATTTTTTGTGTAGCATGTCTCACTTACTTTATTATTCTCCTGTACAGCGCGGCCCATTGACTCCTGGGATTGATGACACTCATCTCCAAGGAGCGAATGCAAAGCAGGAAATTACGTAGGCGGCCATGGCGCAATAAGGAGGAGTGAAGAAATTTTTCAGCAAAACAAAAAAAAAAAATAATAATAATAATAAATTGTTTTTAGCATGTAAAAAATTATGCATGATCGAGAAGTGTAAAATGTGGCCGGAACTCCGCTTTAATTAGGTCGTTTAGAAAGCCTGATTTCAGCATGTTTTTTCAACCTCATGCCAAAATTACCAATCTACATTAAGTGGCTGACTCATATTAAAAGTTCAGATTGTACTAAATAATTTAAGTGAGGAAATCTGTAAATAAAAACGCACTGCGTCATAACTATGGATATATATATATATACATACAAGAACGTGCACAAGACAAAATGGTAAATTCTCAGTTGTAAAGAACATTAAGCAAAACTACCACAACAAACAAATGTAAAACAAGACTGATACGCACTTTAAAGTGGAAGTTAACCTGAAAACTAAAATCTACTGGCATCCATGATCTAAGACTGAGGCCCCTTTCACACAGGCAGATGTTCTGCTGCTGATAAAAGCATGTTTCTGTTATTTTGAAATCCCAAGACTCCAAGCACAACGATCACTTGCGGTGTACATTACGATTACTTGCGTTACATGCGGCTGTGTTTAGCTGCAGTGGAACATTTTTGCCATTTCCCTAGCAACTATATTTACCTTGAAATTCTGATGTGCTTCCTGCTCTTTCTTTTGTTGCCGATGCTATTCGCAGGTGAAGAAGTGCACAGTGATCCCATGGTTATGTCCAGATAGCTGCGATAAATCGGGCCTGGAGGCAGTAAAATTTATTTTTTTCTAACAGTACAACTCTGTATGAAGCAAAACCGCTGCTAAACGCTGTGTGTGAATAGGGAGTTTAACTGCGGTAGATAACTTCATCTATCCACAGCTAAAAGCTCTATTCTATCCTCCGTGTGAAAGCCCTGTAAAGAAGAAATTGCTATAAATATACACCTTTTCTGAAGACGCTCCACTCCGGTCCCATGCTGTGCTGTCAGCAGTGGCTTCTCTGTGTAGGTGTGTGCAGAGGAGGCAGCCGATAATGAAAGCCCCATAGTAACTATGGGCGACGTCACTTCCCAGCCGTTGTCGGCTGTGTCCTGCACAGTGCTTCCACCGCTTGAGACCGGACCAGCTTCAGAAAAGCTATGTATAGCAATTTATTCTTTACAGGCTTAGATAGGTTAGTCTTATGCCTCGTACACACCCAACGATTATCGGCCGACCGATCGGCCGTCTTTTGTCCAGTGGTGTTTTGTTTGTTGGAATGTGCCTAGACTGCACACAAATTTTCTCGGCCAACAAAATTCTACTTCAGAAGTGATGTCATGTTCTGGTTTGCTTTCCGTGTGTTTTTTCTTCTCTGAGCATGCCCAGTCTTGCTCATCAGATTTTTGTCTGCCGAAATCTGTACTGACTGACGGAAAATCGGCCGTTGTGTTGACGGCCATCAAAAATTTTATAGCCTGCACACCAGATTTTTTTCGGCCGAAAAGTCGGAGTCGTTTGTCGAAAGCATCATACTAACAAGCCGAAAATCGGCCGATCGAACGTTGGCCGAAAATTCCCGGCCAATAATCGATGTGTGTGTGTACGAGGCATTAGATTGTGGATGCCAGCAAATTTACAGATATTAGTTTTAGGGTGAACTTCTACTTTAATGGCAGAGCTGTTTCAAAAGCCAAATATAACCCAAGAAGAATTGTATATCTTTATGCAGATTAGCTCATCTCCTCCAGTAGAATTAGGTCTTGTCTGTGCCCACCCTGCTATAAAATCATTGGGAGTTAGTGGGAGACGCGATATGTCTGTGCTGGACCTATCACTGCCAACACACAAAGGAAACCACTATTGGTTATTCTGAGAAGGAGGAATGGTCTGTCACCATCTAGTTTTTTTCAGTTCTTACATATAAGCAAGACTGCTGCAGCTGTAGGGACCCAAACTTTTTTTTTTTCTTTCCACAGAAGGGGTTAATGTTTATTGGCATTAGGCAGAAAGTGGCCATGCATTCCCTGCTTGTCAGCTGACTAGAGACGAATGCCCATCCTTTTCTTACTGACATGACAGTGTTGGCTGATGACTGTCACTACATATATGTGGTTTACTGCAGAAAGCAGTGCGAGCCATATTACTTCTCTGTGAAATCATGTGACAAGAGAACCTTGTACTGTGATCCGACACATGGAAAGTGGTTTTGTTTTTATTTATATCCCGTGCTCTCTGTTGAAGGCTCATAGGAAAGGAATATTTGCATTAAACTGTGCAGGTAGTTTTGCATAGCATGTACCAGGTATGTCTGGAGAAAACAGAACTTTTGTTGGGCTTAGTGTGATAAAATGATAATCGTTAAAATCATTTGATTGGATACAAACCCTTAAATCTGAACTCCAAGTATGATCCCAATTGCATACTTACATTGGGATCAATGTAAGTGTGCATATCTCATACCTTATGAACCGTTGGGGAAGAAGTCAGTGCTATTAAAGACAGAAATGCTGTCATTTATTGAAATTCTATGCAACCATTCATAGAATGTCACTGCCCTTACATCTCAACCAATCACAGAATGCCTTGTATTAGATAAAAGAATGAAAAAAAAAAAAAAATTTCAAGGCATTCTTTGAACTGCCCAGAACACTGTGGTAGCACCAACTACTACAGATTTCCAGCTTTGCCAATGGCCCCTCAGGTATGAGATAGACATACCTACATTGCGACAAGCTGGGACAAGGCAAGTGAGCATTCAAAGCAGGATTAAACCCAAAAATGTATTATATTGCAGCTTACCAATCATTTGATATGGTGGCTGCATTAGTTTTGTTTTTTAGCTTCTGGTTATTAAGCCAAGTAAACACCTCCAGGAAATACAGAAAAAACAGAAGCCAACTACAGCTCACACTTTATATTCAGCTTCAAACAGTTTTTACCTTTGGAATAAAGGTTTTACACAAATAAAAGCTGATCATTATAAGCACCCCTGTCAATGGTAAATGGTTTGTCTCAACACTAACTGCTACATCTGCTGGAGAGCGTGTTCTCTTGAAAATCAAGAGACATAATAGAAGAAAGTCTAGAAAAAGAAAAAACAGCCGCAACATCGAAGAATTGGTAAACTGCAATATAAAAAAGGTTTGATTTTGAGCTTAATACCGCCTAAATATATCATACCTGGAGTTCTGATTTGAGGTATTTTCACATTTGCAGCCATATTTGGAACCCCCCATCATATACAGTATTCCTATTTACACAGCATACCTAAACAGAATTAAAGAAATATTTCTTACCTTTCTAGTCCATTCTTTGGAGCAAGATTATACATAGCACAGCTTCTAGGCTGGCCATTCACAACATAATGTTTCTTTTACAATTTTCCTTCAGATTTACCAAAACTATATAATAATAATAACAACAACAACAACAACAACAACAACAACAACAACAGGAGGTCAAACCTAAACACTCAATTTGTATGCAATCAGGCAGGCAGGCCCTTCTACTACATAGTTGAAGGTAAATTTAAAAAGGAAATTGAATAAGAAAATTGTATAATATATGGCTAGCATACACATGATCAGAAAATTGTACAAAAATAATACAGCTAGTACACAGCTTTTGAGAGCCGACAATTCACATGAAATGATCCAATGGGACAAGCATGGAAATTTCTCTCGTATGATAACAGATCGTATGATTTTTGTTTATTCAGTACAGTTGTTTCGAAAATACAAATACACATTACATCACTTCTGAATGTTTAGTCTTTTGTAGGAGAATTTTCCTAACTTTGGTAAGCTTTTCATTTTCAATATAAGATTAGCAATTTCTATTGTGAACAGGGTCTTACTGTAAATCTTAATTCTCCAGCACCCTCCTAAACATGACCTAAACTGGGTACACATGGTCCAAATATCGTCTGGTTCAATAGGGAGTCCCCCTTGCAGAACACAAAGGCACAGTGGGGGAGAGCGCTGCACTAACACCTCTTCGTTATTACAGCCATCTCTCCATTTTTTTCCCCTTCAGCTGGCTGGGTTGAACAAAACAAAACTGAATGTGTGTACCAGGCTTTAGAAGGGGCTCTGTTTTACACCTTTCTGAATAGAGCAAAGCACAAAACGGTATGCAAGTATTTTATTTTTTTAATTATTAACCAAGTTTATGCTCAGAAAAATATAATCTCCATTTGACAGTCATACAAATATAATCTCCATTTGGCAGTCATACAGGATATGCAGTGTCTGAGTTGCACATGCAGGACATAGAGAGTACAAAGTAATGTTACTGAGCAGTCATTTTGTTACGTTATGTGAATATAAAGCAGCCCTTATCCCAATTCAGTTGCAAATGTGGAATTATTATTATACAGCAATTCATACACTTTAAGTCTAATACTGTAATCAACAAACTGCAAGTGAGACTGTTTATGTCCAGCTCTGTACTATCAAGTCCTGATGTCCCTGTCACCTTGTAATGATCATGGACTGTGCCATTACCTGAAGGGACAGATCATATCATGTTATTATCAGGGATGGGTTCTGCTTCATGCACACGGGTGCTTCTGCCTTTACAGTGTAAACAAGCTGGTGTATCCTAGTGCTGTGTACAGCTGCTCATAGACACGAATGGGTAAGGCGCTGTATACAGCTATGCTTGCTATTTGCACAAAGTGGAGCATGTGCAAAGACATAAGGTCTAAAGTTCACACTACCTGCATTTAGGACAACACTGGGGAATAGCTGCATACAGCAACCTTCACCCAATTGTGTCTAAGAGCAGCTGTAAGTAGCACCATAGTAGGCCAGCACATTTATGGGCCAATGAGCCTATGGGTACGAACCCGTAAGGCGCCCATGCACCATACAATGCAACTGAAAAGTGGAAGCAAAGCCCAAGTCTAACTACCCTTATAAGGTTACCTCTTGAAGAACTGACTCCTTGCTGGGAAGCTTAAGGGAGTTGTAAAGTCAGAGTTTTTTTTTTTTTAATCCTAATGCATTCTTTGCATTAAGATAAAAAACCTTCTTGGTGTAGCAGCCCCCCCTCATACTTACGCAAGCCCCATCTCTCTCCAGCGATGTCCATGAGTCCCTCTGCCGCCTGGGACGCTCAATCCTGATTGGCTGGGACACAGCCACAGTGCTATTGGCTCCCGTGGCTATCAATCAAAGCCAGTTAGCTAATCAGGACAGAGAAGGGCCTGAACCGGATCCATGGAGTTGCAGCTCAGCTCAGGTGCCCCCCATAGCAAGCTGCTTGCTATGAGGGCACTTGACAGGAGGGAGGGGCCAGGAGCAGCAAAGAGGGACCCGAGAGGAGGAGGATCCGGGCTGCTCTATGCATAACCCCTGCACAGTGGAGGCAAGTAGAACATGCTATATAAAAAAAAAAAAAAAAAAAAAAAGAGAACTTGCAATCACTTTAAATCTGGACCTGCATTGTTTACTGTAATTTTTTTTTTTTTTTGGGAAAATTATTTTTATTAGAAGTTATTCACATAAACGTTACAAACATGTTCACGTTTTAACACTACACTTCAACAGCATCAGTGAATGCAGCTCCCAGACCAATAAAAGGGACTCTCTTTACCATGGTGTGTGCAGCATATTGCATTAGGGTGCGCACCCTAAGCTCAAACACACGTGTGTGTGTGTGTCCACATATATATGACCCCGGCACATCGATCTCCCTGCCAGCACAGTGAAAGGGAAGCGTGTAAACACTTTTCTTATGGCAGATCCGGTAAGAGGGAGATCTTTCCCATCTTCCTGTCGGAACACAGAGCGATAATACGAATCTGCATTAGAATGTGCCCAGGCACACCTGGCACACCCCGTGCGCATACCTATGATCATTACACATCTTCTGTGTGGAGAAAATCCAGTTTTTATTTGATAACTTTATAAGCAATGGCATGTTTATCACCTAGTAAAATGTACTCGAAAAAAAGGTTCCCTCCCCCTCCTTCTACCTATCCTGTCTCAAAAGTGTGTGTGCGCACTTGCCCATTTTTAATCTGATCAGGTGATCCTATATCTCTGGCTCAGGAAGCTCTCAAGGGCTAGGAATTATGGGAGCGGTGATGTCATCCATAGCCCATCCACTGTCTATGCTTCCTCTTCTCCCCTGCAGCAGGGGAGGCAGAGCTGTGGGATCACATGACCAGACTAAAAACAGTAAGACAGATCTTTTTGATACAGGGTGTGCAGAATAGGTAGGCAAGATTTGTAAGAATAGTTAGGTGAGGTTCATACATATGTGGATCATGCTGGATCTGGACCTGCAGACAAAGTGTGCTCGTTAGCAGATGGGCCATTAATTCTAAAAAGGCACCCCACTCACTGCAGGGGGTGCCATTAATTCTAAAAAGGCACCCCACTCACTGCAGGGGGTGCCATTAGTTCTAAAAAGGCACCCCACTCACTGCAGGGGGTGCCATTAGTTCTAAAAAGGCACCCCACTCACTGCAGGGGATGCCATTAGTTCTAAAAAGGCACCCCACTCACTGCAGGGGTGCCATTCATTCTAAAAAGGGTCCCCACTCACTGCAGGGGGTGCCATTAATTCTAAAAGGCACCCCACTCACTGCAGGGGGTGCCATTAGTTCTAAAAAGGCACCCCACTCACTGCAGGGGGTGCCATTAGTTCTAAAAAAGCACCCCACGAGCCATGTTGGCTCCTTGTGCGCTGTTATATCTTTTTCTTACAAAAAATCTAATAAAAAACATTGAAACAAAAAAAAAAAAAAAGCACCCCACTCACTGCAGGGGGTGCCATTAATTCTAAAAGGCACCCCACTCACTGCAGGGGTGCCATTAATTCTAAAAGGCACCCCACTCACTGCAGGGGGTGCCATTAGTTCCAAAAAGGCACCCCACTCACTGCATGGGTGCCATTAATTCTAAAAGGCACCCCACTCACTGGAAAATGCAATGTGTGTTTGGGTGTGGGGAAAGCACATGGTGCCACAGATGTAAGGATTGGGAACCTTTCCCCGCGGGTACAGCAGTCCAATAAAATGATCAGGATGCCGTGCCCGTGCAAACACCCACACACAGCGCAGAGGGGTGAAGCAAGGCTTAGACAGGAGCGTTTCTTCCCCTCGATTAACTGAGGTCTGAGTCAACAAAACCTGGACATCGAACGAAGGGGACAAAACCGACACGGCCGGGTGACAGATTGTGATGGACACAAGTCGATCAATTGTGTTGGAAAAATAAGGTTGTAACGGGTCAATCGATGGCATTTTTTTATTTTGTTGCATTGTTGTGAACATTGGGGGTCACTGTCAATGTAGAAAAAAAAAACAAACAAACAAACATGTAAAATCGGTTGTCCTGTATGATTCCCCCAGAATCCACTGACGGGGGTCTGTCACCATGGGACACTGGTCACCCGGTGGTCATGGATGGGCCCCCCTGTTAGTGTAGAGGATGGGGGGGGGGGGTCATTGTACATGTAGAAAAAAAACAAACATGTAAAATTGGTTGTCCTGTATGATTCCCCCACAAGCCACTGACGGGGGTCTGTCACCATGGGACACTGGTCACCAGGTGGTCATGGATGGGCCCCCCTGTTGGTGTGTAGAGGATAAGGACATAGAGATTGGGGGGGGGGGGGTCAGGTATGAACACAGATCCTCAACATCCTCCTCCTTCTCCATGCAGCCTGAGCTCTTCCCCTGTCAGCCATTTTCTAGAGCTTATCTCTGGGCTGACTGCTGATCACACAGCTTCCTCCATTTTACTGCACGGCTCTTCCTGGATCATCCCATCACCGTCTATGGCGGCGATATAGGAGGGGGGGGGGGGGGGCACACAATGTGGCGAACAGGTAGAAGAGCCCCCTGAGGTGACCACATATAGGGGGAGGGGGTCCTGATTACACCCAGAAGAATGATGACAGAGCATTTCATACCATGCCACCCCCTCACATACATGGAGGTCACCTGTCCCCATGGGTGGTGTGCCCCCCGGCGGGTGGGTGCAGGGAGGTTCCCCTTCCTCTCTTACCTTGTTATCGGGGATAATCAGCACTTCGCTATTCTCATCCTCCTTCTTGGCGTCCTTCTGCGCCAGAGACGAATTAAAGGCGAGTTTCACCATGTCTGCCCAGTGTTAGGGTCCGAGGAAGGGAGAACGGCTGTGCACGGAGAACGGCTCTCTTTGTTGTGCTAACTGAGTCTCCGCGGAGAGGGGGAGGAGCCAAATGATAGGCGCTCACCTGAAACTCGGCATCCCCTGAATCCCTTCCAGTGAGAAGACGCTCTTACTGCGCATGCTCAAGGTTCGCTGTGCGCGCTCCCAATCTCCTGTGCTGGGTGACAATCAGCTGAGCGCGCTCACAGCTGGAGCTCAGTCATCAGATATCCTTCCACACCATTACCTGCCATGTCTGCACACTGCACACTCCCTGGCTTCAGGGCTTAAAGCGATAGTAAACATTTTTTGTAACACAAAAAAGGGCCTCTTGCAGATCTAATTTATAACGTATTAGTATGCACAGCATTTTATGACAGACTTTGCTGCACATGGAGCCCTCCAGCACACCTGGCACTACCATCTTCACATAGTCTTCCTACTGGGTTCCTTGGCACCGGCTGTATGAAGGACTGGATGGAGGCGCAGGTCCCCTTTGGCACTCACAAGCCATCCAGAGTGGCAAAGATGTAACCTTTCCCCTCCTATTTTCACAGAATTGTCACTACAGAGTGGAGACAAACAAAGCTACCCCTTGGCAATACCCCTATAAGGAGTCCCTTCTTAAAGCGGAGTTCCACCCAGTGAACTTTTTTTTTAATAAAAATACCCCCGGGACAGTCAGGGCTAGTGCATTCCACAATGGATACCCTCTGATCTGTCCCCGGTTGCACTTACCTTTAAGAAGAAATACTTACCTTGAAAAAGTATTGTCCAGCGCTGCCATCTCAGGTGTGGGCAGCTTGAAGCCAGCGCGATCCTCTTCTGTGTCCTCTTTTGTCTTCTTCGGTCCCACGATGCACGGCACCGGCCCCGCTATCACTTCCGGGTCTGCAGCATCATCCCTGCACAGCTTCTGGGCATGCCCAGAAGCTGTTTTGCAAGGTATGACGCGCCTGCACTGGAACTGACGTCGGGGCCGGTGCAGGCGCATTGATTGCTGGGAGCGATGACGTTCAGCTCCCAGGAATATAAAGAGGAGAGACGCCATGCCTAAACTGGCCAATGTACCCAGCAAGCTAACACCACATCCCTGTTTAAACATAGGACAGAAGAGGAGTGGATGGTATCACTAACCCTGCGGGCTCTATTGGCGCCCCAGAGAGGCCGCAATAGGTGGGCGTGAACCAAATGGTGGGATTTTAAAGGTGAGGCTTGCTAGGGTATATATTTTAGATAAATAATAAGGAGACAAAGTAAAATAACAGAATTTTATTACAAAACCGATAAAAACAATCACATACAGTGATATATATTCATAGCATAAAGATACTTAATGTACAGAGAACCATTGAAGTGTGCTAGGGGCCACTTGTGTCCGACATGTTTCGCCAGCAGGCTTCTTCTGGGACAATGCAAGAATGGTGACCTCTACTCAGGTTCAAAAGTTGTATCTAGAGCATAGCAGCAGTATCAGTATCCGTATATCAGAGATCATTGCGGTTTATCCAATGGCGGGTAACCACCCTGAACTAGAACCACCCTCATCTGTCACCAGATGATCGGAGCATCTAAGATTTGCTTTGGTTCGACCGAGCTCGGTCCGGTTCCTGTCAAAGTAGCGGGGTCAGGTCTGGCTGGACTATCTAGTTCAGGGTGGTTACCCGCCATTGGATAAACCGCAATGATCTCTGATATACGGATACTGATACTGCTGCTATGCTCTAGATCAGTGGTTCTTAACCTGGGTTCGATCGAACCCCAGGGGTTCGGTGAGTCAGTCTCGTGGGTTCGGTGGGGGGGGGGGCATTTAACGGGGCAATTGTTCCCCCCGAGAAAATATTACTGATTGTCAGGCCGAGCGCACCCCGGGAAATCAGAGCTGCGGTCGGGACAACTCACAGCCATTACACATAGACACTTGACACTCCGCCCCCTGTACCTCCCCCAGCAGGTTTCCAGCCTATATCCTGCAGGCTGCTTGCTGCTTGAGTGGGCGTGATGGGGATGTACCTGACCACAGAGAGCGCGCCCGCCTCGAAGAGGGAAGTGTGAGCAGCTGAGCAGAGGGAGCCGAGTGAATGTTCCTGGAGGTAGGCTCAGCTAGCTGTACATGGTGGATTAGTTTACAAGCACCTCTATGCTACGTCTGCTGAGTTACTGCAGCTTAGCATAGAGGTGCTGTTAGCTGACAGATGGAAATGCATGTCCTTTTCATTTAGCTCAATAAAGCATTGTGAATGCCCCCTGGTGTGTGCCCTCCTGATACCCCATGGTATGCCCTCCCAACACCTCCCCCCCAGTGTGTGCCCTCCTGACACCCCATGGTATGCCCCCCAACACCTCCCCCCAGTGTGTGCCCTCCTGACACCCATGGTATGCCCTCCCAACCCCCCCAGTGCGTGCCCTCCTGATACCCCATGGTATGCCCTCCCAACACCTCCCCCCCCCAGTGTGTGCCCTCCTGACAACCCATGGTATGCACTCCCAACCCCCCCCCCCAGTGTGTTCCCTCCTGTCACCCCATGGTATGTCCTCCCAACCCCCCCCCCCCCCCAGTGTGTGCCCTCCTGATACCCCATGGTATGCCCTCCCAACACCCCCCCCCAGTGTGTGCCCTCCTGACACCCCACGGTATGCACTCCCAACCCCCCCCCCCCAGTGTGTTCCCTCCTGACACCCCATGGTATGTCCTCCCACCCCCCCCCCCAGTGTGTGCCCTCCTGATACCCCATGGTATGCCCTCCCAACACCTCCCCACCCCAGTGTGTGCCCTCCTGACACCCCATGTTTTAATGGTTTTGTTCTTTGTTCTTAATGGTTTTATTCTTTAATGGTTTTGTTCATTTTGTGCACCTATGTATAAATATATACGTGAGAGGATGGCAATATAGGAAACATTACCAAAGTGCGCTAACAAATAATGAACCAAGTGTTCAAAGGTACATGGATAGTATCCGGATTAATACCAAAATCATATGCATTCAGTCCAAAACAAAAGTGCAAAAACTGTGGAAAAGTTTCCATTGCGATCCACCCTAACCAACGATTTTGTTTTACACCTAAAAGTTTTTTAATAATTTTAAAATAAATCCATTTTATGTTTTTTAACATTGATTAAAATATGTCCACTTATTGGATTTTTAGTTTTTAGTCCAAATTGTGGCCATTTATGATTTATCCTCCAAAATTGCTTACTCTCACCAATAGATAATTCTTTCACCGTGAAGATTAGCACTTTTTAACCATATTTTTTGCCTTTTAATCAAATGATTCTCTTCTTAGCCGTTAAGAAAGGTAAACATGGCCACACTGCTTGCCTTCTTACATTGCACCACTAGTCCATGCATTGTTAGGTAAAGTGCGTTTCCTTTTCTGGACACTTTAGTACCACCTATCAATTGCTTTGTTGACATCCGCTGTAATTGGCCCAACAAGAATCCGGAAAGATATCGTAACATTTCCGGGTCTTTGAAGTATTACGATCATGATAGGTCGACTCCGGAACCGGAAGTGCGTCATTGCACGTCCGGGTCTTCGGAGGAATACGCTATGATTGGCCAACTCCGCAACCGGAAGTGCGTCATTGCACTTCCGAGTCCCCGCCGAGTCCGCACCGGAAGTCTCCACTTGCCAACACTTAAATGAGAGATGTGGACAGCGCGGCTGTAGCTCCAATCCCAGAAGCCGACTTGTTAGTGGAAACGCGTCGGGGGAGCCAGCCGTGCTGTCATAGGTCCCGGTTTGTACTGCAGACACCCGCGACCGCCCTGTATTTGCTGTTTGTTCGTCCGGAATGTGTAAGTGTACCCTCATTCGTTTTATCATTAAAGTCGAAGGTAATGCACTATAGTCCTCTTCTTTTCTCTGGGTTGCTCTGTTTTGGCATCTCCCCCTGCTTGGAAGCCTACAGATCTCTCCCCACTTCGGAAGCAGCGGATTGTTCCGGTCCATTCCGAGAGCCATCCCTGCCAGCTTGATCAGTTGGAGACTTCTAGACACAACCAAGTACATGCTCACATCTCTCCACATTGTGGTAAGAGTCCACTCCTAACACTGGGTGTCCATATGTGTATATCAGGCCACTGAGAATCACTTTGGATCATTTTTTGGGACGAGGCCCCACCCACCTCCCAACACTCCCTTACCTTCACTCCAATTTGAAAAGAAAGACTTTTCCACAGTTTTTGCACTTTTGTTTTGGACTGAATGCATATGATTTTGGTATTAATCCGGATACTATCCATGTACCTTTGAACACTTGGTTCATTATTTGTTAGCGCACTTTGGTAATGTTTCCTATATTGCCATCCTCTCACGTTTAATTCAAATTCCAGTGCTGCTTTCACTTCACTTCTCATCACTTCAGGACTGCGCACCTATTTTCTTTCACAATTTATTTACACTTTCACAGGTAGCTGCGTCCTTTTTTAGGGAATGGACATCTTTGAATATCACAGTTCCCGCAAACTAGCAGTGGATGATGTGTTTACTAGAACCAAACCAGAATCCACTGATCTCAGGGGAATATTCATGCGACTCAAAAATGTAATGGTGGCAGAGTTACATGCCGCATGGGATATAGTCTTCCTAGAAAGATATATAGCAGAAAAAATGGTTCCCCGTAGCCTCAGGTGGAACTTAAACCCTGACCAAGGGGATACAGAACTTCTAGAATGGAGTCAGTTTTTTAATGGTGCAGGCATCAGCCTGCTAAACTTCCTTGTTGACAAAAAGAGGAGGAAGACCATTAGACTCAATAAGGAGATGTTAGAAATCAAAGAGAAACTGACTCCATTTAAAGAAGAAGAGGCCTACAAAATGTATACACAAGAGCTAAGAGAGATCCTCACCATGGAGGAAGAGGAACAGAAAATAAAAAAACGGAAAAAATATTTCCGAGATTTGGAAGACTACAACTCTACCCGTGTGTTCAAGTGGCAATTGAACACTGGGGAGGGTTCTAGTGCAACCACCAGTATTTTAGTTAATACTGAAGTTGGAAATTCAAATTCAATAGAAATGCAGGAAAACTTACAGCCTGACAACCGGAAACTCCCCCCTGCGGGAAATCCGGTACCTTCTACATCTGGAGCCTTCCACTCCAAATTTAAACCCTTGAAGGAGAAATCCCTCTCCCAATCTACCAAAGGGAAAGGAAAAAGTGGAAAAGGGGTTACCCATTCTCAAACTAAAAATTTGAGATGGGAAGAGGAAGATCATAGATCTGCTTATAAACACCGTACCTCACCCTCTCCTAAAAAATCTAGAAGATTGTCTTTGGATTATGAGGGAAACTATCTTGGTCCTTCTTATCAAGACCCAAGAAAGTTAGTGTCCAATAACAGATATGAATCTTTACAAGAGGACACAGACGAGAGTGAGGATGATGATTATGAACCTCAACATAATCATTCTACCAACACCCCCATTAGCCAAAAACCGAGGGGTTTTTTAGGAAAGGGCCACAACAAAGGCAAAAGAAAAAAACAAGGGGGTGCAGGGGAGGTGACTCCAGGAAAAAGGAAAAGATGAAAGGGCAGGGCATCTTCAACCTAAGTGGAGTCACCCTGACAGATTCAGAACAACGGACCCTAGACAAAGGCCTGAAATACGCACCAAAGAAAGGCATCAACAAATTTGACACATTCATAGATGTGCACAAATATGTCAGAAAATTAAATGTGAAGAGACATTTTTTGTCAAATGCTAAGGAAAGAAATTATACCAGCTATCAAGTTTCTCCTTACAGTCACACTAATTTAAAAAATGCCTCACTCTTTAATCCCCAAGGTGTCAAAAGTAGTAACATCACGGTATTCAAAGATTTGGTTTTGAAGGACCTTGATGAAGCTAAATTCTCTCACCATATTCAGAAAGATTTGATGGAAGGAGTCAAATCACTTTGTGAGCGTAAAGATTTAATTATACGCCCAGCTGACAAGGGAGGTGGGGTTGTGCTGCTGAAAAAAGATGATTATGTGGAGGAGATGGACCGTTTATTGTCTGATGGTGAGACTTACCGGATCCTCCGAAATGATCCCACTTACCTATACAAGAGGAAGCTTGAACGCTTAATTTTGAGAGGTTATGAAGAGGGCATCCTCAATGAAAAAGAAAAAGAACATTTAGTTCCTTTAGCCCCCAGAATCCCACTTATTTATTATCTACCCAAGGTCCACAAAAGCTTAATAAAGCCCCCAGGTAGACCAATAATAAGTGGGATAGATTCAGTCACCTCACGTATAGGTAAATATGTGGATCATTTCCTCCAGCCTCTTGTGCAGCAAACCCCCGCATTCTTAAAAGACACCTCCCAGTGCATCCAGGAACTCACCAACCTGGAGACAGATGGTGAGGTATTGATGGTTACAGCGGATGTTTCATCCCTGTACACCATCATACCTCACCAAATGGGATATGAAGCTGTCAGCACCTTCCTTGACAACCATTTTGACCTTCCATTCAAACAAAAAGTGTTCATTCTGGAGCTTTTACAGTTCGGAATGGAGCACAATTATTTCTATTACGGTGGGAATTTCTATTTGCAACAGACTGGAGTGGCGATGGGAGCAAAATTTGCTCCCAGCCTTGCAAATTTGTTTATGGCACTATGGGAGGACCGTAACATCTATGACAACCGTGAGTCTAACATCTTCCTATGGAGGAGATATATAGATGATGTCCTACTGCTGTGGAAGGGTGACACCCCTTCCCTCAAACTCTTTATGGAACGACTGAACTGCAACGATTGGGGCATTCGCCTCACCTACCAGTTCAGTGAGGTTTCCATCAACTTCCTAGACCTTACCATCTATAGGATAGGATGTAAGTTTGGCACTAGGACATTTTTTAAACCCACGGATAAGAACGGGTTCATCCCCCTTGATAGCTGCCACCACCCAAATTGGTTATCTTCGGTCCCCACCAGTCAGTTTAGGAGGATCCGCCGTAAGTGTACGGACTCTCACGACTTCAAGGTTCAGAGCGACATATTGAAGGATAGATTCCTGGAAAAAGGCTTCACAAAAGAAGCTTTGGAACAAAGCATCCTCCAAGTTAAAGATGTACCACAAAGAGAACTAGTGGTCCCTAAACCTAAACAAACTGGCGCCTTTTCTAAATTCGAATATGCCTTTGTTACCTCCTTCTCCACTGGATACAGATGGGTTAACAAGACTTTCCGGAAGTATTGGCATATACTTAAGGGAGATAGAATCCTAGGACCAAATCTTCCCGAAAGACCCCCCATCATATATAAGAGAACCAGGAATTTGAAAGACCTGATTGCTCCTACTCCAGTTGAGAAGCCTGCCATCCCTAGAATGTTTTCTAATATGAAAGGCTTTTTTCCTTGTAAAAAATGCCGGGTATGTAAAGAGTTAAAAACACAGAGAACTAAAACCTTCAACTCTACAGTAACCAAGAAAAAGTACGATATCCAAAACTTTGTTACATGCCAAAGTAGGGGAGCTATATATCTCCTTACTTGTGGATGTGGGTTGCAGTATGTTGGAAGAACGATTAGAACCCCTAGTATAAGAATTGGGGAGCATCTTACCAACATACAAATCGGATTCCCTGGACACAGCCTTTCAGCCCATCACGACAGATGTCATAATCAAAACTATGCACAACTGAAAGCTGTCGTGATTGAAGGCTACTCCCCCCATTGGAGAGGGAGTGATATGAAAAGGACTATCTCCAGGCGCAAAACGTTTTGGATTCATGAATTAAAGTGTTACCAGCCCTGGGGCATGAATGTAGAGTGGGACATCAATGCCCATATAAACAATGACTAGTCCTTCCTACAATTGATACACACTTTCTTTCATAGTCTGTTCTCTTTCAGCCAATCTTTTCCTCCTTCATTATTATTCTCCTTCTTTAAATTTGGTGTTTAATAATTTTTTTAAAAATTTTTTAGACAACTTTTATATTTTTATATATGGAAAATTTGGTATTTTATACATGCATTGTTATTAAATATACCAGTTGGCGGATGGAGATTTCCATTGCGATCCACCCTAACCAACGATTTTGTTTTACACATAAAAGTTTTTTAATAATTTTAAAATAAATCCATTTTATGTTTTTTAACATTGATTAAAATATGTCCACTTATTGGATTTTTAGTTTTTAGTCCAAATTGTGGCCATTTATGATTTATCCTCCAAAATTGCTTACTCTCACCAATAGATAATTCTTTCACCGTGAAGATTAGCACTTTTTAACCATATTTTTTGCCTTTTAATCAAATGATTCTCTTCTTAGCCGTTAAGAAAGGTAAACATGGCCACACTGCTTGCCTTCTTACATTGCACCACTAGTCCATGCATTGTTAGGTAAAGTGCGTTTCCTTTTCTGGACACTTTAGTACCACCTATCAATTGCTTTGTTGACATCCGCTGTAATTGGCCCAACAAGAATCCGGAAAGATATCGTAACATTTCCGGGTCTTTGAAGTATTACGATCATGATAGGTCGACTCCGGAACCGGAAGTGCGTCATTGCACGTCCGGGTCTTCGGAGGAATACGCTATGATTGGCCAACTCCGCAACCGGAAGTGCGTCATTGCACTTCCGAGTCCCCGCCGAGTCCGCACCGGAAGTCTCCACTTGCCAACACTTAAATGAGAGATGTGGACAGCGCGGCTGTAGCTCCAATCCCAGAAGCCGACTTGTTAGTGGAAACGCGTCGGGGGGAGCCAGCCGTGCTGTCATAGGTCCCGGTTTGTACTGCAGACACCCGCGACCGCCCTGTATTTGCTGTTTGTTCGTCCGGAATGTGTAAGTGTACCCTCATTCGTTTTATCATTAAAGTCGAAGGTAATGCACTATAGTCCTCTTCTTTTCTCTGGGTTGCTCTGTTTTGGCATCTCCCCCTGCTTGGAAGCCTACAGATCTCTCCCCACTTCGGAAGCAGCTGATTGTTCCGGTCCATTCCGAGAGCCATCCCTGCCAGCTTGATCAGTTGGAGACTTCTAGACACAACCAAGTACATGCTCACATCTCTCCACATTGTGGTAAGAGTCCACTCCTAACACTGGGTGTCCATATGTGTATATCAGGCCACTGAGAATCACTTTGGATCATTTTTTGGGACGAGGCCCCACCCACCTCCCAACACTCCCTTACCTTCACTCCAATTTGAAAAGAAAGACTTTTCCACAGTTTTTGCACTTTTGTTTTGGACTGAATGCATATGATTTTGGTATTAATCCGGATACTATCCATGTACCTTTGAACACTTGGTTCATTATTTGTTAGCGCACTTTGGTAATGTTTCCTATATTGCCATCCTCTCACGTTTAATTCAAATTCCAGTGCTGCTTTCACTTCACTTCTCATCACTTCAGGACTGCGCACCTATTTTCTTTCACAAAGTATAAATATATACGCATGTTTTGAATTTGAAAAAATCATATTTTATTTTTCCAATTAAGAAGGGTTCAGTGAATGCGCATATGAAACTGGTGAGGTTCAGTACCTCCAACAAGGTTAAGGCTCGGTTCACATTTATGCGATGCGGGAAGGCTGCAAATTCGCAGCCTGTTCCCGCATCGCACACGCACCCCCGGCAGTTCACACTGCCATATGCGATACGCTGGGGGTGTCAATGTAATCTTAACGACACCCCCAGTTTGATCGCATATCGCAGTGCGATCGTGCAATTCGCACAGGAGCGGATCGCACAAGTGTGAACCGCTGTGCAATCCGATCCTGATGCGGCTGCAAAAATGCCTCCTGTGCGTGTTTGCTGCGGGTGCGATGCGAATTTAGCCATACAAACTGTATGGCTAAACTCGCACCGCACAGCTGATCGCATGTAATGTCGGAGCAGTGCGCTCCGATATTACATGCGAACCCGGCACTCGCACAAATGTGAACCGGGGCTAAGAACCACTGGAATAGAGGGAAAGATACTTTATATCGTCTTCTCCTTGCAGGAGAGGAAGAAGTAAACAAACAGAATTGTGTAAATAAATAAAAAAACTGATGGATAGATCTAGGTCAGTGCCAGGGTAGGCTCCATGTACACGGGATGTTGTAAATGGCCGTTTAGGAGCAGTTGGGCGTTTTTTTCAGAAGCCCCTGAACCCATCTACATTTTATCTTATCTGTCCATGTACACCAGGTCGTTTACAGTCATTTGCAGGCAGTTGCGTTCAGGGACTTTTTTTAGAACGCAATTATTTGCGTTCGAACGTGTGTTTCCCGGCGTTTCAAACGCAGAAACGCGTCGGAACGCGTCTGAACGCGTCCGAACGCGATGACCCGCGTTTAGCGTTCGCGTTTTTCCATTTTAAAGGGAAATAATTTTTTTGACCTCTAGGAACGGTTCTAAACGCAAACGCCCCTAAACCCCACTAAACGCCCGCTAAACGCGGGTACAAACGCGACTGAACGGACGTTTCAAACGTCCTAAAAATTCCAGCATTCAAAGGGACTTTTAACAACGTCCCGTGTACATGGAGCCTTAGTGTTAGGCTGCATTCACATGTCAGCGTTTGGATCGCGGGCAGAATCGCCGCAATTCCGCCCGCGATCCGGAGATTATTGCAAATCGCGGGACGCCTGTGCGTTGCCCGTTGATTTGCAATAGCCCCCCAAACGCTGAGCGATGTTGCCGCGATTTCCGCCTGCCGAAAAAAAAAAAAATCAGGGGACGCATTACGCCCAAAAAAGTACAAGAGCTTTTTTGGAGCGTATTGCGTCCCGCGATTTTTTTTGCGCGATGTTACCGCGATTCGGCAGGCGGAAATCGCGGCAACATCGCTCAGCGTTTGGGGGGCTATTGCAAATCAACAGTTCACATTTGTGCGATGCGGGAATGCTGCGTATATGCAGCGTGATCCCGCATCGCATCTGCACCCCTGGCAGTTCACACTGCCATATGCAATATGCAGGGGGTGTCAATTAAAAGTTAACGACACCCCCGCAGTGCGATCTGCAAGTTCACACAGAATCTGATCGCACTAGTGTGAACCACTATGTGATCCGATTCTGCTGCGGATAAAAAAAAGGGTCAGGTGCGTGTTTAGTGCGGATGCAGTGCGAATTCAGTCATACAAAGTGTATGGCTGAAATTTGCACCGCACATGAGACCGCATGTAATTTAGGCGCAGTGTGCTCCGAATTACATGCGATCTTCGTGATCGCACTAATGTGAACCGGGGCTTAGGGTCAGTATATTACTGGTAAGAATTTTTTTTAAATACTTTTTTTTTTTTTTTAATTAGAGTCCGTGTATTTTAGGTAGGATAAGAAAAAACAAAATGTGCACTATTGTTTCTGGGCCGTACTATGGGAACAAACATCAAATAACATAGCCATATATGTGATATCGCTGGAGCAGCAGAATTTATTTTGGGTACAACACCAAGACCAAAGACTTCGCCATATAGAAAATAAAATGTCTGACCTCTTCACTGCCCACAATGACATGGTCGATGTATACACAGAACACGAAGATGAAATACAGTTAATTATTCCCAAGCTGGCAGATCTCGAGGACTGGTCTCGTTGGAACAACATTAAATTCCGCAATGTACCAGAATCAATACAACAACCGCAACTGTTACGATTTCTACAATCACTAATGCGAACACTAGTACCCGACTTGACAGAAAACAGGGACCTGGAAATTGACAGAGCCCATAGGCTCCCAAAACCTCCCCACCTCCCAGCAGAGAAACCTCGGAATGTATTGGCACGCATCCACTTCTACGCTAAGGAGAAGGTTATACTTGCCTCTAAGCGAACCTCTACTCTCCCTGAAACTTTTACTGAAATTGCCCTGTATACAGATCTCTCCAAAGCTACAATGCAGAATCGCCGACAACTGACTATGATAACAAAGACGCTCTAGAACCACCATATACCATACAAATGGGGGTTCCCCACTAAGCTCCGAATCACGTTTCAAGGGAAAACTCACTTTGTGTGCATGCTCTCTACTGGCCTTCAACTACTGAGGCTCTGGCGAATAATCCCTGCTGAAAACACAAGACCACCTTGCCCTTGCCAGATGCCTGACACAACCCGTTAGCACACATGACCTCAACTTGTTACTTAACCGGGTCGCTGAGGACCATTGCCTCCTACAAGCCTAATTTTCTCTCCACTGGCTCCAAACCCCAGAACACCGTTGGATGAAATCCCCTCCCATTTGGCAATTGTCAGATTTGTTATTTTGGACTCCTTCATTCAGGACTGCATGATCAGCCTACTTTCCTGATACAGCTGATTGTTTGTATGCAAAGTAATACCTCTGACACTTACTAACTTATTGATGGTTGCCTCAATGTGAAGCCTACAGCCTCCTTTACACCCGTAACCGCACATGAACCCTGCATTCCTTATGACATTCTCATACGGTTTGAGGATGAATTATTGTTCTTCTCAGTACTTAAAATTCATTATTTGGTACTATTACCTATCCTTTCCAAATGAATGTTGCCTGCATGGTTTTGGGTAACGCATTAAACAAAAGAGAAAACAGGCGCCTCTGAGTTAAGACTGCGATTAATATGGCAAACAAGTAATAAAAACTTACATCAAGGTAAGTATAAGCAGATAAGATGGGTCCTTCCGGTGTCCGTGTGGAGGCTGGGGCTTGGAGTCATCACTGTGGGTCTGTAATCATCTCCTCTCTTCCTCTTCCTGTCCAGCAGGAAGTGGAGGGTGTCACGGCAGTGAGATGGAGGCTTGGACAGCAGGGTGAAACCGCAGTGAGATGGAAGCTTGGGCGGCACGATGGCCGTGATGCTCGTCCACAGGATCTTCCGGCGTAATGGCTGACGCGTTTCCGAGCATGCGCACTGTGGTGGGAAACCAGTGCGCGCTTCTTTTTCAAAGTCTGCTTATACTTACCTTGATGTAAGTTTTTATTACTTGTTTGCCATATTAAATTGCAGTCTTAACTCAGAGGCGTCTGTTTTCTCTTTTGTTTGTTGCATGTTTAGAGATCGCTTCTGCTCCCCATCAGGCTGGCCCTGAGCACTCAGACTATTTCCTCATCTCACCTTAAGACTTTATCATAGCCTTGATGTGCTATTATATGGACTACCGTTTTTATGTAGCGCTAACAGCTTGCGCCACTTGTTCCATTTCTTGGGTAAGGCATTAGCAGCTGCTGATTATCTCCCCCCTGATTAGACAACGTTGTCTGGTTTTAATTATCTGGGCTGCAATTACAGCCCTTGGTGGTCAGTTTGTTGTTTTTTATCATTGATTTAATAAAGCTATGTTTCATATTCTCTGTGTGTTCACATTCAACCTTCTTACTGGTGACTCTGCCTCTGGCAGATTTCACCTCCCCCCCTCTTTTCCTATCTCCATCACCCTAGGAGACCAACGATCTGGTCCACCAAGAATCTGAAGGCTAGACCCCTCCTTAATAGCAGACCCTAAAGTGCAAAGAGAAATAGAGACTGAACACCACTCCTTCTTTGAACTTACCAAACTGCCTGGTACAAACATATTTATGATTTGGTCAACCTATAAAGCTTACTTACGAGGAATATTCATAAAACTGAGCAAAAGAGACAGACGCTGGAAAACCCAGCAGATTGACACGGTTCTATCCCAAATATCCTGTATTGAAAAACTAAATTAATCTTCTTCCTCCCACATGCTAGCCACCAAGCTCCTAGAGCTGAGACAAAAACTGCACACCTTCCTGCTACATAAATTTGAAACCAACCTCAAATTCTCCAAAGCCAACTACTATGCCCTAGGCAAGGGGTGCCATACTAAATTTAATTGTGGGTCACATCAGCAGAATGATTCCCCTTAAAGGGCTGGTCATTTTTGGGGTGTGCTACATATAGATTGCAGGGTTCAGGAGTCCATTAAGTACAGGCAGCAGGATTATGCTACGTTCAGCGTTCAGGGGTGCGCTATATACAGCATGCAGAGTTCAGGAGTGCATTATATACAGAGCGCAGGGTTTATAGGGTGCACTATATACAGAGTGCAGTTCCAGGGGTGCCCTATGCACAGATGCAGTGTTTAGGGGTGTGCTTTGCACAGATAGCAGAGTTTAGGAGTATGCTGTGTACAGAATGCAGAGTTCAGGGGTGTGCTGTGTACAGAGTGCAGGGTTTAGGGGTGCATCATGCACAGCATACAACCCCCCCCCTGCAAGCTTCCTTGCATCTTTATCTCCTACCTGGCCTGGCTCTAGTACCTCCCTGTGTAGGCAGCTCTGCCTAGCCTTGCAGGGAGATCATTTTCTCCCTCTCACATTCTGGAGATCTGTCCCCAACATGAGTGCATGCAGAAATCTGTTAGTTGCAGGAGCCACAGCGAGCAAAGCCGTTCCTTAGAAGGCCGCAGTGTTTAGAAGTGACATAGGGGAGCAAGAGTGGAGGTTGAGAGCCAGAGGCAGCAAAACTGGGTGTGAGGACGACATGTTGTGGCAGCAAAACTGGGTGTGAGGGCCACATGATAAGGCCAGGTGGGTTGGATTCGACCTGCGGGCCTTGTGTTTGACATATGTGCCCTAGGTAATAGAGCCGGATCACTGTTAGCCAGACGGGTTAAGGCCCAACGCACAAAAGCCAAAATGACCTCCATACACCACCCAACTACTAAGCAACCCTTAGCAAATCATATTTAGCTATTTTTTTGCTTCCCTAAACAATCTCAAAAACGACCCTCTCACCCTTCTTCCGCCTACTGAAAAGCAAATCCAAAGCTTCCTAGCCCCGATAAATTCACCATCCATATCAGGAGATCCAACTCGAAAATATCTCCAAACCGTTTACTACAGATGAATTAAGGCACTTCCTCTTCATAAGTCCCCCAGAGAAGACAGTTTCACTAATGCCTTCTACAAACAGGTTGCCGATATCTTAGCCCCTAAACTGAAGGACCTCTTCAATGCTGCTGGTTCCTCTGGCTCCCTGCCTACAGACATGTTGCGCTCTATAATAGCCAGTATCCCTAAACCTGATAAAGATACCTCTGCTGCCTCTAACTATAGGCCAATATCCCTTTTGAATACCGATATTAAATTGTTCTCAAAAATTATTGCTAATAGATTGATGGTGTTACTCCCTGAGTTAGTATACCTTGACCAAGTCGGCTTTGTCCCAGGTAGGCAAGCCCCAGATACGACCAGAAGAGTGCTCAATCTTATCCAACAAACTGCGCACGCTCAAACACCTTCTCTACTTCTATTTCTTGATGCAGAAAAGGCATTTTACAGAGTTCACTGGAAACTCCCCCAGGCGGTGCGCACTAAATTTGGCATTACAGGGTGGTTCCAAGACACTATCCTATCCCTATACTCTAACCCATCAGCTAGAGTACTCACCGGAGGAACCTCGGCCACCCCATTTGAGATCTCAAACGCAACAAGACAGGGGTGCCCCTCCCCCCACTTCTATTTGCTCTACTGATGGAACTCTTGGCCTCTAAAATTAGATCTGATCCGCAAGTCTCAGGCATTCCCTACAACGGCATGGATCACAAAATCAGCTTATTTTCTGACAATGTGATATTGATGGTCACTAACCCCAAGTCCCTGCAGGCAATACAACACACCATTCTCCAATTTAGCTCTGTGTCATACTACAAATTAAATACCACCAAATCCTTAGTCCTCTCCATACACCTCCCTCTTCAGTTGTTGGCCTAGCTGAGATCCACTCGATCCTATACATGGGTGAACACATCCATTCCATACTTGGGAATACAGATTACCTCCAACCCGAAGAAACTGACCAATTTAAACTACCATGCCTTCTCCCAAAATCTACCCACCCTCTTAAAATCACTACGCTGCATAGGCCTTTCAAAACTCAGGCGTATCGCTACCATCAAAATGATTATATTGCCTAAACTTCTCTACTTATTTCGTACACTAATTATACCTATTCTTAACTCTCTCCCAACTTTGATCCAGAGACAACTAACTAACTTCGTTTGGGACTCTACACCACCTAGATGTGCTAGATACATACTATCCAGACCCCACGAAAAAGGCGGTGTAGGACTACCCCATGTAAGCAATTGTTACTATGCTTCAATTATAGATCAACTATATGTAGCATGTTTTCCAGGCCTGTGGCCTGATGTGGGTCTGCCATCGTTACCGGTTACCTCTCCAGCCCATGTGAGCTGCGGCCCTGGATGTAGAGACTGAGCCATATACAACTCCGGCATCTTTGTTTGTGGTTTTTATTGTAGATAAAGGGGATGGGAGAAGGGAATGAGTGGAATACTCCTTTAGGCTTTAACTAATTACACTTGGGACTTTCTTCCTGAAAAATGCCCCTTGACGCTTCCTTGACCCCTGCCGGCGCCTGTCAATGCTCTCCAACACTGAGAACACTCTGTAACTTGATAGAAGTGCTAAATGCTCGACTTAAAGTCCAGAAGATCCAGGACTGTGAACTGTAAGGCTTCTGACACTGCGGTACTGCTAAAGTCACTGTATACTCAGGGCCGGTGCTACACTATTTTGCGCCCTAGGCAAGACCCGCTACTGGCGCCCCCCCCCCCCCCCCAAAACGAAGGGATAGATGTATGGAATTATTTTTTTCCTTTTTTTTTTACTAGTAATGACAGCAATCACTGGTTGTGGCAGACAAATCTGACACGGGTGACACTTTTTGGAGACCAGTGACACCAATACAGTGATCAGTGCTAAAAAAATATGCACTGTCACTGTACTAATGACACTTTTTAGGGAAGGGGTTAACATCAACGGCAATCAAAGAGTTAAATGTGATCCCTGGGATTGCTTCCTAACTGTGTGGGGGAGGTGCTTTGACTGGGGGAAGACAGAGATCTGTGTTCCTGCTTAGCAGAATCACAAGATCTCCATCTTCCCCTCTTACAGAATGGTGATCTGCCTAGTTTACATAGGCAGACTTCCATTCTGTCTGCCACGGGAACGATCGGCGGGCCCGGCGGACATTGGGTCCACTGGACCCGCTGATTTGGCTCCCGCTATGTCCCAATAAAAAAAAAAAAAAAGTATATGTGCGTGGGGCAGTCTGGAAGTGGATATATACAAAAGCAGCAGTCCTTTATTATAATAATAATATTATTATATATAATATATGTACTGCTGATATATAATATTGGGGGTCACAGAAGACTGCTGCTTTTGTATATATTCTATTTTCCTGCTGATATAATATTGGGGGATGGCACACAAGACAGCTGCTTATAAAATTGACATAATTATGTAATTTATAATTTGTGATATCCCACACTGGTCCGTCCTCATCTCTTCTTTTAGCTAGATTATCAATCCAGTGTCCAAATGTCCATGACCATACTATAATAAATATGTACAAGTACATTATGTCATAATACTGTACACAGCCTGGGAATTCCAAATATGATAGCTGCAGACTGTGTATAATACTGTTTGTCTACAGGCTACAGCTTGAGACAGGCAGCAATTATTTTACAGGCCACACTGTATGTTACACACACATACTGTCTGTACCTTCTCGTTTCTCTTTCAGTTTGAGCCTCCGCCACAGTCCACACACACCATGTGGGACAGACAGCCAGGGACTGCGTGGACTCCTCTGCTCTTTTGCGGGTGGGACTTGACCGGAGGAGGGAATGATGTCACCAAAAAAGGAAAGAGCCAGAGTAACGGGAATGATGTCACGTTAAGGTGGGCGGAGTGCCACACCTGCACTCAGCATTTCATTGGCTTGCACAGCGGCACCTGTCATGGGCACACAGTGTAAACCAAAATAAAACCTGCACTCAATAAATAGTAATAAAAATGTATGAAATTATATATATATATATATATATATATATATATATATATATATACACATAAACATACATGAGTGGATAAAGTGCAGCGCTCACAAATATTGAATTAATAAACATGATTAAAGGTAAAAAAAAAATCATAATAAAATTCAAGAGTGTCCATCAAAACAAATAATGAAACCTGATCATATTGTGCAAAAAATTAATGTGGAATAATTCCATAAAGTGTCCTAATAAATTGTGCAAAAAAAAAGTGTGTGTATATACACATACACATATATATATATATATATATATATATATATATATATATATATATATATATATATATATATATATATATATATATATATATATATATATATAAATACATACAATATACAGTGGGTACGAAAAGTATTCAGACCCCCTTAAATTTTTCACTCTTTGTTATATTGCATCCATTTGCTAAAATCATTTAGGTTCATTCTTCTTCCTCATGAATGTACACATAGCACCCCATACTGACAGAAAAACACAGAATTGTTGACATTGTTGCAGATTTATTAAAAAAGAAAAACTGAAATATCACATGGTCCTAAGTATTCAGACCCTTTGCTCAGTATTTAGTAGAAGCCCCCTTTTGATCTAATACAGCCAGGAGTCTTTTTGGGAAAGATGCAACAAGTCTTTCACACCTGGATTTGGGGATCCTCTGCCATTCCTCCTTGCAGATCCTCTCCAGTTCTGTCAGGTTGGATGGTAAACGTTGGTGGACAGCCATTTTTAGGTCTCTCCAGAGATGCTCAATTGGGTTGAAGTCAGGGCTCTGGCTGGGCCATTCAAGAACAGTCACGGAGTTGTTGTGAAGCCACTCCTTCATTATTTTAGCTGTGTGCTTATGGTCATTGTCTTGTTGGAAGGTAAACCTTCGGCCCAGTCTGAGGTTCAGAGCACTCTGGAGAAGGTTTTTGTCCAGGATATCCCTGTACTTGGCCGCATTCATCTTTCCCTCAATTGCAACCAGTCGTCCTGTCCCTGCAGCTGAAAAACACCCCCACAGCATGATGCTGCCACCACCATGCTTCACTGTTGGGACTGTATTGGACAGGTGATGAGCAGTGCCTGGTTTTCTCCACACATACCGCTTAGAATTAAGGCCAAAAAGTTCTATTTGGGTCTCATCAGACCAGAGAATCTTATTTCTCACCATCTTGGAGTCCTTCAGGTGTTTTTTTTAGCAAACTCCATGCGGGCTTTCATGTGTCTTACACTGAGGAGAGGCTTCCGTCGGGCCACTCTGCCATAAAGCCCTGACTGGTGGAGGGCTGCAGTGATGGTTGACTTTCTACAACTTTCTCCCATCTCCTGACTGCATCTCTGGAGCTCAGCCACAGTGATCTTTGGGTTCTTCTTTAACTCTCTCACCAAGGCTCTTCTCCCCCGATAGCTCAGTTTGGCCGGACGGCCAGCTCTAGGAAGGGTTCTGGTCGTCCCAAACGTCTTCCATTTGAGGATTATGGAGGCCACTGTGCTCTTAGGAACCTTAAGTGCAGCAGAAATCTTTTTGTAACCTTGGCCAGATCTGTGCCTTGCCACAATTCTGTCTCTGAGCTCTTCAGGCAGTTCCTTTTGACCTCATGATTCTCATTTGCTCTGACATGCATTGTGATCTGGAAGGTCTTATATAGACAGGTGTGTGGCTTTCCTAATCAAGTCCAATCAGTATAATCAAACACAGCTGGACTCAAATGAAGGTGTAGAACCATCTCAAGGATGATCAGAAGAAATGGAAAGCACCTGAGTTAAATATATGAGTGTCACAGCAAAGGGTCTGAATACTTAGGACCATGTGATATTTCAGTTTTTCTTTTTTAATAAATCTGCAACAATGTCAACAATTCTGTGTTTTTCTGTCAGTATGGGGTGCTATGTGTACATTCATGAGGAAGAAGAATGAACCTAAATGATTTTAGCAAATGGCTGCAATATAACAAAGAGTGAAAAATTTAAGGGGGTCTGAATACTTTCCGTACCCACTGTATATATGTATATATATATATATATATATATATATATACACACACACATACAGTATATATATATATTGTATGTATGTATATATATATATATATATATATATATATGTGTGTGTGTACATAGATATATGTGTATATACACACACTTTTTTTTTATATATATATATATATATATATATATATATATATATATATATATATATTCCCTCCTCTGGTCCAAAAAGAGAAGCACCACAAGTCCCAGCATGTGCAAAAGGATGATCCTCCCCAAACTTCAATGAGTGCAGACACCAACACTGAAAGCAGAGGGAGAATGGCAGCTTACCAAAGCCAGATGGCCTGAAAATCAATGCAAAAGGCAAAAACGCTAAGACAGGTAGGTATCCAAGAAATGTTGGGACATTAATAATACTCATTCAACCCAACATCCTGGGAGCATAAGGATTAATTTATCGGGGACTTCATCATCCTCAAAATCAACCCCAAAGACCATCAGCTCATCTTGTATACTCTTCCCAGACACAGGCATGATGCCACACTACTGACCTAGGTGAGATGTTAGTTCTTGTGTCCACAACAAAGCCTCTGGATAAGGCTGCTTGCTGACATTAGAAGTCCTCCAACCCCAGGCCGATATAGAGCAGGCGATATCCTCTAGCAGCGCACATATGACACAATATGACACCCGCCAATATCTGCACTCAGGGAGTGAAACTTCTCGCGCTCTATGGGATGTCGTGCTATGCATCTCTGACCTGTGTCCCGATAGTCAGACAAGTACACAGTGCCAGCAAAGCCACAGGGAGGGGCGTCACCACCACCAATCGTATCTATGCACGGACAGCGCTGCCCGGACGAACCGTGAGGATTGCACAGCAGCAATGCCCACACACTGTCTCAGGGCACAGACACAGAAGACACAGCACTATTCCGGCGGAGCCGCGCCAGACGCTGCTTCTGCCGGGCCCGGCAAGATGACATCTAATGATCCATCGGGGCCAGCCTACACCCTCCTGGCTAGGCTAGTCTAGACAGAAGTGCACCCCTAGGCGGCAGTGCGCCATAGGCAGGTGCCTAGTTCACCTAGCCCTGTGTATACTTCCCTCCGCCTTGCACTGGCTTGAGGTAGTATAATGTAGAACTCGGTAAAGCTGTAACTTCTACTGATACACACTGTACAATTCAAGGTCCAACTGTTGGTGCCCCCTTTGACGTTGAACTCTTCAGGGTCCACTGACTATGTACCCCCTCTGCAACTTCAGGGTCCTGTACCTAGGTACCCCCTTTTCAGCTAGCTGATAACTAGATCCCAGAACCTCTTCCGGAGTGGTCCCCTCTAACTTCAGGCAGACCTCCAGGGCAATCCTCAGTACTCACGACCTGTGTAGGCTTTCCTGGGACTGGACCCCTCTATCTCTCTCTCTCTCCGCAGGCTCTCGGCACACCGGATCCCCTCAGCTCACTCAGCATGCTCTGGACACTCAGGGGTACCGGGGTACCCCCCCCCCCCCAGACATCCTCTTCCTCAGACAGGAGGAGAGACAGCCATACTTTCCCTCCTGGGACAGAATCCTTTGCAGCATAATCTTCCTTCTGGGGTAGTTACAAACTGGGATGTGTCCCCTGATTGGGCTTCCCACACTGCCCTATGAGACGCCTCTCACAGGAGCCAGTGGGGACATTTCTCCCCTCAGCAGGCACATCTGGAAGCCCTGACACCCTGAGTAAATCACAGCCCTGCTGTTAGGCAGACAAGGCCCACTATACATTTGCCTAGCACCTACCTGTAGGGTGATAAACACCTTAGATGCGGAAAAGGCATTCGATAATGTCAGCTTCGAGTGGCTTTTTCTGGTCCTTGCAAAACTGGGCTTTTCAGGGAATTTCATCCGCTTCCTCCATAACATGCACTCCTCACCTAACGCCTCTCTTCTTACTTTGTCCTTCCTATCAGAGTCCTTCCCATTACATAAAGGAACTAGACAGGGATGCCCCGCATCACCCCACCTTTTTAACCACTTTACCACCGGAGTATTTTTCTGCTTAACGTCCAGGCAACTTTTTGCAACTTGGCACTGCGCGACTTTAACTGAAAATTGCACGCTAATGCAACCCTGTACCCAAACTAAATTTACGTCCTTTTTTTCCCCACAAACAGAGCTTCCTTTTGGTGGTATTTGATCACATCTGCGCTTTTCATTTTTTGCGATATTAATAAAAAAAGAGCGAAAATTTTGCTTAAAGATTGACATTTTCTACTTTGACAGTTAAAAAATATCCAATATATTAATTTTTTGTCATATATTTAGGCCAAAATGTATTTAGCTACATTTCTTTGACAAAAAAATTCTCAATGAGCGTATTTTTAACAGCTTTAAGACCGGAAGATTTTACCCCATTACTGACCAGGCTATATTTTGCGATTCGGCACTGCGTTACTTTAACGGACAATTGCGCGGTCTTGCGACGCTGTACCCAAATTAAATTTATGTACCCCTTTCCCCACAAATAGAGCTTTCTTTTGGTGGTATTTGATCACCTGTGCGATTTTTAATTTTTGAAAAAGAGAGCGACAATTTTGAAAAACAAAAAAACAATATTTTTTTACATTCTGATATATAACATTCCCCAAAAAAAAAATTAAAAATCAAAATTTTTTACCATTTTTAGGCCAATTTGTTTTCTACTACATATTTTTGGTAAAAAATATTATTACAATAAGCGTATTTTGATTGGTTTGCGCAAAAGTTATCACGTTTACTAACTACAGGAAAGATTTGTCATTTTTATTGTTTCTTTTTTTTTACTAGTAATGGTGGCGATCCGCAATTTTTTTTGCGGGACTGCAACATAGCGGCGGACAGATCGGACCCCTAACTGACATTTTTGGGGGTACCAGTGACATTACTACAGTAATCAGTGCTATAAATATGCACTGTTACTGTAATAATGACACTGGCAGGGAAGGGGTTAACTTTATTGGTAATCAAGGGGTTAAATGTATGCCTCATGCTTACTGACGTGTGTGGGGGGAGGGGGTTGTGTGACACAGACAGAGATCGCAGGTTCAGCTATGCTGAATCCTGTAATCTGTCCCTGTTTGTCACATAGGAGATCTGCCCGCTTTGTTTACACAAGCGGGCGGATTTCCTCACTCGATCCCTGACGATCAGGGGAAGAGCGGCGGTGATCACCGCCACTCCTCCCTTGGCCCGACTCCCAACGTGTCTGAATACAGCGGGAGCGAGTATCCTGTGGCGCGCGCGCCGTCGAGAGAGGGGAAAGTCTGGAGACGTAGGTCTACGTCGCCAGAGGATAACAAGCCACTTTGCCACAGTACCAGCTCAGTGAGCGGTCAGCAAGTGGTTAATTTGGCTATAGAGCCCTTGTCCCTATATCTGACCCAAGTCTCTCCTCTACACGGTATTCCCATGACGTCCGCACTGCCCCCTTTGCGGATGACATGCTGATTTTTACCTCCAATCTGAAATAAGACATAACCCAACTTAAAAGAGATTTGGATATCTTCAGACGTTGCTCGGGTTTACGGGGAAACTATGAAAAAAGCGAGGTACTTCCTCTTACTCCCAGCTCCTCTACTGACTTTGCCTCCTCACTTTCTTTTTCTATCGCCACCCAATCTATTACTTATCTTGGAATTAAAATTGGCAGGGATCCCTCTTCTCTATATAAGCTTAAAGCGGTTGTAAACCTGAAAAAAAAAACCTGCAAGACAAAGGCATAATGATCTAGTATGCATCGCATACTAGCTCATTAGGTATTACTTACCTTAGAACGAAGCCCCGACATGGACACCCGGACACCGCTGTGGGAGCTGACATGATCCCTCGGCGTCTCTTCCGGGTTCGGGTGCCGGTTTAGGAGATATTATTTGTACCTACAGGTAAGCCTTATTATAGGCTTACCTGTAGTTAAAAGTGTCAAAAAGCGGTATACTACCACTTTAACTACCCCCCCCTCCCTTTTTTTACTAAAATAAGGAAAGAACTAGAGACCTGGAGATCCGTGCCCCTTTTGCTCCTCGGGAGATGCCATCTTAAAATGGTTACTTTCCCACGGCTGCTGTATCCACTACAGACACTACCTTTATTATTAAAACACACAGATATTCAAGCCCTAAAAAAATCTTTTAGAACTTTTCTCTGGGACGGTGGCAGGTCCCGTATATCCCTCTTGAAATTATGTCTCCCCAGGAGCAAAGGTTTAGCTAGATATTGTCTAGACTGACTTTCTTCAAAATACACAAATTTAAAACTGGAAATGGACTGCATCTCCCCATACACATTGAATGGCCTACTCCACTCTTCCTGGTCCTCTCTACCCTCACATCTTCGTAACAACATACTTTTCAGAGATACAGTAATCACCTGGAGAGAGATCAGGAAAAAGCTCAAACTTTCACCTTTCGTCTCAAGACTTCTCCCCATACACGGAAACCCCAAGTTTCCTCAAAGCTCTAATTACACAGCCTATAATCTTTGGAAGGACCATTCACTTATACTTGCTGTGCAATTGTTTAACCCTGATTCGGGAACTCCTCTTCCATTTACAGAGGTTATGACAAAATTCAGCTTACCATCTCGCCATAGATTTTACTATAACCAGTCCATTGCCTTTGTTCAATCTAAATGCCCATCAAAGCCCAAGAGATTTTCTCCCTCCTTTCTTGATGACCCTATTAGACTACGCTCCTACTCCATCTCTGACGTTTACAAACGTCTCCTGCTACACCAGTCTTCTTCTCCTGGAAAAAACCTTACAACCTCGTGGAATAAAGACTTCCCTGACCCTTTTATCAATGAACAGATCATACGTGGACACCTCAGAACTTGCAAGCATATGATTAACGAACATTGGAGGGAAACTCAATTCAAAATTGTACATAGAGCCTATGCCCCGTTCACCTCTTCTGACGAAAATAGGCCTTTTCATCTCCAATGTCCTAAGTGTGGCCTTCATAAACCTTCTTTACTACACAGGCTTTGGGAATGCCCACCTATTGCGGACTTTTGGGAAAAAATATCCATCTATCTCACCGACATCTCTGTAAAGAACACTCCCAAGTCCCCCCTCCTTTACCTTTTCAGCTTTGAAAATCCCCCCCAATCTAATACCCGTGACTGGCGTGATACGGCTATTAACTCACCTTGGACTTACATATGCCTACTTGCTGCAAGGAGGGCCATTATGATAACTTGGATTGTCTCAACCTCCGGTTTCCATGGTATGCAAAGACCTAATAGATCTTCTATTCAAGGAGAAATTGGAAAGCAAAATCCAAAACTATGCTCCCTCCCAAAAATGTTTTTCTCCTTGGCAGAATTATATTGAGCATTCTTTCTCCAGCATGGAAATAACTGCACTTATGTCTTCTTTCCGCTATACGGACTGGTACTGAAAGGCTGACACATCCAATTCTCTTGGTATACTTCGACAGAGTCGGGAGGAGTGACTTGTCCTATCTCTTCCACCTTTTACCCCTTCCTCCCTACTTCACTTCTACCCTTTTCTCCTAACTACTCGTTAGTAGTCAGAAGACTTCAGGCCTCATTATTCTTCTCAATATGTTATTTCTAACGTACATGTCTAGAGCATAGGTTGTTTTAATTACACTAAACTAGATTTCCAGGTCTCTAGTTTCTCCCCTTAGCCTCCTCCGAGAGAAAACGGTTATTTTGTTTACATGGCTAAATTTATATTTGGATTAAGAGCCGGTTCACATTAGAGCGATCCGACTTGCCGGGGCGACCTCACAAGTCGCGGTGTGCTGCTCGCACCGTGACCTCGGAGCGGCCGGCACGGACTTCATAACATTGAAGTCAATGCAGGTCGCTCCAGGTCGCCCCAAAGAAGCTCCGGACCCTTTTTCTAAGTCGGAGCGACTTGTGTCACTCCTATTAGAACGGGTCCACAGCTTCTCTATGGCAGGCGACCTACGGCGACCAGGTCGCCTGACAGGTCGCCCCAGTGTGAACCGGCTCTTAGATTTCTGAGTCTTACTTTTTACAAGACGCAGCTTAAAGTCACCCCCTTGGCCCCTCAGGGGTCCAGGTATAGAATCCTGCCTTCCTACTATCCCCTCCCCCCGTAGGCTGCCTTGCTCCTTCATATAGTTTGGTGGACAATTCCTTTACTTTATATGGTGAGCGCTGTCTTGTTACCTACAATGTTATCAATTTTATGTTTGTTATTGCTTTTTCTTGTAAAGAAAAATTTCATTAAAAATATGATTAAAAAAAAAAAAAACTTGTGTTCAGGTGTCACTAAGGGGTTAATGAACAATGAATCTAGCTGGGCGGTGTTGTAGTCTCTCCCATGACTCCTGGACAGAGATGTATAGTAACTAAGTAGAACTACTTCACTACTGTACTTAAGTACGGAAAGGCGGTATCTGTACTTTCCTAGAGTAGAATTTTTTTCTCCTACTTCCACTTTTACTTCACTACATTTTTTCAATGATTTCAATACTTCTACTCCAATATTTTTTTTTTTTTTTTGTGCTGCATAGTTACTCGTTACAATTATAAAAATTACCACTGCCAGAACAGTAGATGGCAGGTTTCATGAAGCTCAAAACGTGTATTATCAGCGCATACGAAAATAAAAGCTACTGTATGTATAAATAAAAGCTGCATTTGAAATAATAAAAAACAATATGATGTTCAAACTTTTGACTTCTTTCTTTAATAACTACATAACACAGTACTTGTACTTTTACTTTCAGTACTTGAGTAGCAAAATTTAAAAAAAAAAACTACTTGCAATACTTAAGTACAAAAAATGTTGAATACTTTAGTACTTCTACTCAAGTCACTTTTTGATCGATCACTTCCACTTATACTCAAGTCACTTTTTGATCGAGCACTTGTACTTTTACTCAAGTATGGGTTTCGAGTACTTTATACAACTCTGCCCCTGGACTGTATTGGTAATTTTCTGGAAAAGGTAAACTCAGCCAATAATTCACAAACCCAACACACCGAGATAAGACGCCGATTTATTTCCAACAAAGTGACCGTTAACCGGTTCCTGACCGGCCGCCGCCTATTTACTGCGGCAATGTGGCTCTGCTGCGCAAATCGACGTAGGTCTAAGTCGGTCATGTGCAGGCAGCTCCCGCCCCCACTCGGCAGCGGAGAAGCCGATGAATGGGTCAGGCGGCTCCAATCGCCACCTGACACCCGCGATCGTTCCCTGCTGAGAGAGAAGAACGGTCAGCTATTGTAAACACAGCCGACCGTTCTTCTCCCTGGAATGATCACAGAGTGCCTATGATCCTTCTATATAGGAACACATGTCTCTATGGTCATTTCACAAGCCATGTCCCCCCACAGTTAGAAACACGCCCCTAGGTACACATTTAACCCCTTGATCACCAGCAGTGTTAACCCCTTCCCTGCCAGTGTCATTATTACAGTAACAGTGGATATTTTTAGCACTGATTACTGTAGCAATGTCACTGGTCCCCCCAAAAGTGTCACAAATGTCAGTTAGGGGGTCCGATCTGTCCGCTGCAATGTTGCAGTCCTGCAAGAAATCGCAGATCGCCGCCATTACTAGTAAGAAAAAAAAAAAAAAAAACAATAAAAATGACATAAATCTTTCCCGTAGTTAGTAGACGCGATAACTTTTGCACAAACCAATAAAAATGCACTTATTACTGCAATTTTTTTTACCAGAAATATGTAGCAGAAAACAAATTGGCCTAAAATGTTGAAAATTTTTGATTTTTTTATTTTTTTGGGGGAATGTTATATAACAGAATGTGAAAAATATTGTTTTTTTTCCTCAGAATTGTCGCTCTTTTTTTGTTTATAGCGCAAAAAAAAAAAAAAAAAACGCAGAGGTGATCAAATACCACCAAAAGAAAGCTCTATTTGTGGGGAAAAAAGGACATCAATTTTATTTAGGTACAGTGATGCACGACCGCGCAATAGTCCGTTAAAATAAGGCAGTGCCGAATGGCAAAATATGGCCTGGTTATTAAGAGGGAAAATCCTTCCGGTCCAGAAGTGGTTAATTTTGGCCAACTGAGAAATCATTGGATCTATCTTTAGCTGAGGTCAGGGAGATCTGACAAAAGAAGACAAGCAGAAATAAATCCAGTCTAAACCCACCGTGCCCCCCCCCCCCCCCATAAACCTATGTAGTGCAATGTAGGGAATCATTCCCCAGCAGTCATTCATTGGGATAAACAACATGGGGGGGGGGGGGGGATTTAACCGTTTGTTGACATTTCATTTGCAAGTACTGAAGGCTGGAATTCTACTGAAAAAATTTTTTGCAGCAGTAAAGTCAAGCAGTGTGCAAGATTTTAACTGCCATAACGAATCACAGCTCTGTGGTCAAGTGCATCCCAACTGCCACTGAGATTCCTATATAAAGGAGCTCAGCAGAGGATGCTGCGTCAGTTGAGATTGACTCTTGAAGTGAACACACCTGTGTGTGATCTGGCTCTGAGAATTCTCATTTGATTTACAAAGCCAATATTCAGATTTCTTTCTGATTAGCTGAGTGAATATACTGATCTTTATTTTTTTTGTCACTTTTCTCTATTCTTTGTGACAAATTTGGAAAATGAGCCTTTTTAAAGTGCTCGCTATTTTCTGCTTTCTGCACCTTGTATTATTTGGTGTGGAATTTGCTCATGCCCGGCCATTGTACACCCGCCAGGAGGTTAAAGCCGGCTCTAAACTGGTGATCCCATGTGTGGTCCCCACCAATCATCTCTCTGGTGCAAGCAGGTATGGATTAGAGTGGGGAATGACTCCGGAAGGAGGTGGTCCTTACACTCGCCTCCGGCACCGTGATATTACCAACCTGCAGAAGCACCAAGGTGAAAAATTGAATCTGCATCTGACCCGCTCAGATGAAAAGGATTGCTCCTTGGTCATCAGCCCGGTCCTGCAAATAGATAGCGGAACCTATGAGGTCCGCTTCACTGTGGACAACGTCCGGCGTCTTCCATTCAAGAGGGTCATTGTTCATGTGACTGGTAAGTATTACAGGTTTTGGTTTATTGTTCATTCTATGGGGGGGTCTTCTCCTGCTGTGGGGGGAGGGGGGGATGTCTACTGAAGACTAATCAGCCACTGGGATCACTTTTATGAAAAAAGCCCGGCGTCTGTGGGAAAATGTAATACCGGGGTTATGGCATCTAGCTGCAGCTCTTCAATTAACTGTCAAACATATATTTTTTTTGTTTACATACAATAATTCTACAATAGGGGATTCATAATGAAAGCCCTGTAGAAGTGGTGGGGCAGCTGTACAGCCAGAAGACTGCCCTAAAAATGGAATCCAACTCATGGCTCCTGTATCTTCTGTGAGTTTCTTTACATCCTATTAATAAAGCAGCAGGAGGTGACAAGATAGAATAGATCTTAGCGCCTGATTCCGGGAAAAGTAAAATTCCTCCCTTGCACCTTCCTCACTGCAAGTGTAAATTGCTTGCTTGTATCTAGGGGGACAAGAAAAGTTTTACTTACCCCATCCCCCGGCAGATGGCGCTCCCCTATGCTCCTACAATGGACAGTTCCTTGGTATGTCCAATGCCGAGGAAGGAAGGGGGAATTTATCCAATGGGGACACAGAAAGCAATGTTTTTTTTAACCACTTCTGGACCGGAAGATTTCCCCTCTTAATGACCAGGCCATATTTTGCAATTCGGCACTGCGTTACTTTACCTGATAATTGCGCGGTCGTGCGACGCTGCACCCAAATAAAATTGATGTCCCTTTTTCCCCACAAATAGAGCTTTCTTTTCATGGTATTTGATCACCTGTGCGATTTTTTTTTGCGCTATAAAAAAAAAAAAGAGCGACAATCCTGAAAAAAAAAAAAAAAAAAAAAGGTTTTTACATTCTGCTGTATAACATTCTCCCAAAAAAAATGTAAACATCAAATTTTTTTAACATTTTAGGCCAATTTGTTTTCTGCTACATATTGTTGGTAAAATAAAAAAATCACAATAAGCGTATTTTGATTGGTTTGTGCAAAAGTTATCGCGTCAACTAACTACGGGAAAGATTTGTCATTTTTATTGTTGTTTTTTTTTTACTACTAATGGCGGCAATTTGCGATTTTTTGCAGGGAACTGCGACATTGCGGCGGACAGATCAGACCCCTAACTGACATTTTTGACACTTTTACGGGGACCAGTGACATTACTACAGTAATCAGTGCTAGAAATACTGTTACTGTAATAATGACATTGGCAGGGAAGGGGTTAACACTGTGGGTGATCAAGGGGTTAAATGTGAGCCTAGGGGAGTGATTCTAATTGTGAGGGGGGGCGTGGCTTCTGAAATTACCATAGAGACATGGGATCCTATATAGAAGGATCACATGGGCTCTATGATCATTCCAGAGAGAAGAACGATCAGATGTGTTTACAACAGCTGACCGTTCTTCTCTCTCAGCGGGGAACGATTGAGGGTTTTCCGGCGGCAATCAGAGCCGCCTGCCCGCTGCATCGGCTTCCCCGCTGACGAGCGGGGGCAGGGGGGCGGAAGCATGCCGCCGGCGGCACGTGCTCGCCCCCTAGACTCCCGAGAGCGAGCGCCCTACATGTAGGGTGATTCGCCCGGGAGCGGCTGCCTACCGCAGTCCATCTGTGGCGGGCGGTCGTAAAGTGGTTATAGAGCCAATTTTTTTTCATCATAAAAAAATTACTTTTTTTTTCTTTTTTAGTGTAGATGTGAGGTGTGAGGTCTTTTTGACCCCAGATCTCACAATAAAGAGGTCCTGTCATGCTTGTTTCTATTACAAGGGATGTTTACATTCCTTGCATAAGGAATAAAAATGATCAAAAACTTTTTTAAAAAAATAAAAAAAATAGATAAAATAAATAGGAAGAAAAAAAACGAAAGCGCCCCGTCCCCGTTTGCTTGCGCGCAGTAGCAAATGCATATGCAAGTCCCGCCCACATATGTAAATGGTGTTCAAACAACACATGTGAGGTATCGCCACGATCGTTAGAGTGAGAGCAATAATTAGGCCTCCTCTGTAACTCTAAACTGGTAATCTGTAGAAATTTTTAAAGTGTCGTCTATGGGGACTTTTAAGTACCAATGTTTGTCGCCATTCCAGGAGCGTGTGCAATTTAGAAGCATGACATGTTGGGTATCTATTTACCCGGCGTAACATTATCTTTCATATTATAGAAAACAATTTGGCTAACTTTACTGTTTTCTTATTTTTTAATTTAAAAAAGTGAGTTTAAAAAAAAAAATTGTGTTTGGAAGACCGCTGCATTGCAACGATCTCCATTTTATTCTCTAGGGTCTCTGCTAAAAAAAAATAAATAAATAAATATAATATGTTTGGGGGTTCTAAGTAATTTTGTAGCAAAAAAAAAAAAATGATTTTAACTTTTAAACAACAAGTGTCAGAAATGAGCTGGGTCCAGAAGTGGTTAATAGGGTGGGGAAGAGTTTGATCATTTTTTAGGTTTGTATTGCTGTGCCCCCATTGGGGAGAACTGTCACCACTTCCTGTTCCTGTGATCCTGGTCCCTAGTACAGGAAGTAAGAGGAAAAGTACGGCTCTAACCTTCCCCCGCTCTATCCAAAAATGTAAAAGACCTGATTTGTCCTCGATTCAGGACCAATTGGACCCGGGTCATTTGGAGTAGATTTATAGATATGAATGCAAACTTGTTTGTTCAACTTTATAGCTCATTATTCGGACGATTAAGCTCATTTCCTTTGTTTTTATTTCATCAGATCCCACTTCCACTGAGACCGCCGCTGATACCGAGACACTAAGGAAGCACCAAAGAAACCTGGAGATACACAGTGAGACCCCTTCAGTCACTGTCACTGACGAGGTCCCCACCATGTCTCCAATGACAACAACAACAACACCACCAACGACGACGACAGAGACCAATACTTATAATTCGGGAAGCCTAGTCTTCAATCCCGATGTGAAATTTTTAGGCAAGGACTTCTATCAAATTAAGAAAAAATTCCTCATTCTATTAGCGGGCATACTAGCTGGAGTTGGTCTTCTATTACTGATCGGCGCTGCTGCAGTAGGATGCTACTTTGGGTAAGTTATTGCACGTTCTTCATAGGTTTTCTCCATTACACGCCTTGCTTTTGGTGGTATTTAACACTACTGGGGTTTTTATCAAACAAAAAAAGACCGAAAATTTGGGGGACAAAAAAAAAAAAAAAAAAAAGTATTTAGTATTTATAGTTTGTTATAACATTTTGCAAACAGGTAATTTTTTGATGTGCACTGATGGGCCCTAATAGGCACTGATAGACGACACTGATAAGGCGGCACTGGTGGGCAGCACTTAAGGACAATGGTAAATGGCACCGATGGGCACGAATAGGTGGCAATCATGGGCAATGATAGGGACTGGTAGGGGACACTGATGGGAAGCACTTAAGATGGGGCACTGATTGGTACTGATAGGTGGCACTGGTGGGTACTGGTAGGTGGCACTGGTGGGCTTAGATGCTCCTCTCCTCTTCGGGACCGATGTCCCTCTGACAGCAGTGGCGATTGGCTTTTTTTCCTCCTCACGCTGAGAAAAAAAAGCTGATCGCCGGCTGCTGTTTACATGATCATATAATCGTCTGTCATTGGCTGACAGCTGATCACATAGTAAGGGGACGCGGATCACAGAGCGAGCCGCGTGCGCTCCGCAGGGAGTGTGCAGGCAGCTGATGCATGGGAGGACGTACATGGATGCCCTTCTGGCATATAAGATCCACGCTGTAGCAGTCTTTCGGCTATAGCGCGGACGGGAAGAGGTTAAACACACCTCTAACATGCGTTCTATGGGGGAGGGGTGAATGAACTGAGGCTGCTGGTAACAGTAACAAATGGGGTGATGGCGTGTGTAATGGTTTTCTATCAAACAGAGAATTAGGAACATTCTTCTAATATATCTTTCTTTTTCACTACAGAATTAAATACTGCAAGAACAGACCAAAAGGGATGGACAAGCTAAAGAGGATGGAAGAAGGACTCCCAGCGATGGATGAAGAAAGGATAATGATAGATAAAGGAAGCGCAGAGGTGGAAGAAAGACCCCCAGCGATGGAGGAAGAACACGTAATGAGAGAAGGAGACGCAGAGGGAAATGATGTCCCAGCGGTGATGGAAGAAAGATGCACAGCAAAGGATGAAGTGTGCATCATGATGGATGAAAGAAGCAGAGATACGGAAAGAAGAATCGCTGCGAGGGAAGAAATGCGCACAATGCTGGATGAAGTATGCATGATAGATGAAAAAAGACACAAAGCGACTGAAAAAGAAGTTGCAGCGATTAATGACAAACTTGCAGAGATGCAAGAAAGACTCGCAAGGAGAGAAGAAGCGTATGAAGAAAGACTCATAAGGATTGAACAAGCGACGGAAGAAATCCTGTCATTGCCTAAAAAAAGAAGGTCGTTTTTCAGGAGGTTTTTTTTAGGCATTTTTTGCAAGCATTGACATCTAACCAAAGACGCTTGTAATCTGCCAAAAAAGAAGCTCATGTACTTTTCTGAGCTTCAGGCAACAAAACGCTCAGATGTGAACAGGTCCTAATGCTTGCACAAGGAGTAAAGGGAAACTTGATCCAGGGAATATCCGATTGCCTCTCGGGGGATCAGGAAGGAATTTTTTCCCCTGCTGTAGCAAATTAGATTATGCTTTGCTGGGGTTTTTCGCCTTCCTCTGGATCAACCACGGGTATAGGACTGTCCTGAACAATCGCAGGTTAAGTAGCGGGCCAGAAATCTGTTTGGCGTGCCCTTAACAACCCGCTGACAGCTGAATGTAACGCAAACAATTGCCAGCAACAAAATGTGAAAATCAATTAGCGTAGGGGTTCCCCCCCCCCCACATCACTACTAGGCCCTTTGGGTCTGGAATGGATTATAAGGGGAACCTCAAGCAAAAATGTAAAAATAAAAATGGTGTAGGGGACCCCCCCAAAATCCATACCAGACCTTTATCAAAGCATGCAGCTTGGCAGGCCAGGAAAGGGGGAGGGGGACGAGTGAGTGCCCCTCCTGAACCATACCAGGCCACATGCCCTCGACATGGGAGGATGCTTTGGGGTAAGGGGGCTCCCCTCCCCCAAAGTACCTTGTCTCCACCATAGCATGAGGACAAGGTGCTTTGGGGGAGGGGGAGGGGAGTCCCATCTACCCCAAAGCACCCCCCATGTTGAGGACATGTAGCCAGGTATAGTTAGGGGTGCAGGGGCAGGGAACTCACTCGCCCCCTTTTCCAAGCCTGCCAGGTTGCATGCTCAGATAAAAAACTGGTGTGGATTTTGGGTATACCCACACACCATTTTTTTTTTAATTTAGGCATAGGGTTCCCCTCAAAATCTATACCAGACCCGAAGGGGCTGGAATGAATTGGGGGGGGGGGGGAGGGGACTCTTATGCTGAAAATTGCCAGCAAATCTTTGGATTACATTCAGCCGACAGGTAATGAGTCCTCGGTTGTTAAGGATGCAGCGGCCAGATTGCTGCCCCATTTCTTAAAACCCAGCTATTGTTAAGGATGCCGGCGGCCACCCACTCCTAAAATTTGCATCAGAACGGTATCTAAATCGCAGCTGGACTGCTACTTTGAAAATTCGCAGTGAAACGGACCTGAAATTTGCACTGCACATGTGTGAACCCGATTCTTACATCATCGGTTGCCCCCACCCCTTTGTTAGGGAGGCAGCAGAGCTGTCAGACGGCGGGAGCCAGCATAAAGTTCAGACCTGTAAGGTCCACCCTGATTGATGCTGAATTTACTTCGGGGGACAATGTTTTTGTTTGTTTAATAAAGGACTTGTCAGAAAAAAAAAAAAATGCAGTTTTATTTAAATACAGGGGGGGGGGGGGGTTCTGGGATTGGAGGGGGGCCCTTGAAACCATTAACATGGTGACAAGGTGCAGGGGAGTGAGTGGTGTTGAGCCCCATCTAACCCACAGCACCTCCTCATGAGGGTATGTGGCCTGGTATGGCTCGGGAGGGGGTCCTCCCTTTTTCTGGGGGGGGGGGGGGTGAGGCCCTTCAACCTATTAACATGGTGACAAGGTGCAGGGGAGTGAGTGGTGTTGAGCCCCATCTAACCCATAGCACCTCCCAATGAGGGTATGTGGCCTGCAATGGCTCAGGAGGGGGTGCACCCTTTCCTGGTGGGGGGGGGGGTGAGGCCCCTCAACCTATTAACATGGTGACAAGGTGCAGGGGAGTGAGTGGTGTTGAGCCCCATCTAACCCACAGCACCTCCCAATGAGGGTATGTGGCCTGGAATGGCTCAGGAGGGGGTGCTCCCTTTCCTGGCCTGCAAGGCTGCATGCTCAAATAAGGGTCTGGTATGGCTTTTGGGGAGTTATGGGCCCACACCTCTTTATGTTAAATGTTTTTATGTTTATGTTACTATAAATAAAACAAAGGTGCACAGAGTGTATTACAAATGTATTATCTTATACAGTGCTTGTAGTAATTATTTTGGTGAAGAAAATAAATGTACCAATGTGATTAGTACTCAATTAATTATTATCTAATTTTCTATGAAGTGACAGTGTGTTTAAGTCCCGGTTCACACTACCGCGACTTGTCAGGCGACTTGGCCACCTGACAAGTCGCGGTCCATTCAGTGCAATTGGAACTGTTCTTATAGGAGCGACTCAAGTCGCTCCGACTTAGAAAATAGTTCCTGCACTACTTTTGACCGAAGTCGGAGCGACTTGCATTGACTTCCATTATGTGAAGTCCATGCAAGTCGCGCCAAAGTCGCGGTGCAGGGAGACTTAACTAGTCGCCCCCGAAGTCGTGTCGCCATAGTGTGAACCGACTCTAAGAAAAATGATATTTAAAAACAAATAAATAAATCCGTCCCTTGAGTGCCGGTTCACATTTGTGCGATGCGGGAACGCTGCGAATATGCAGCGCGATCCCGCATCACATCCGCACCTCTGGCAGTTCACACTGCTATATGCGATACGCAGGGGGTGTCAATTAAAAGTTAACGACACCCCCAGCTGTGATCGCATATCGCAGTGCAATCTGCAAGTTCGCACAGAATCGGATCGCACTAGTGTGAACCACCATGCGATCCGATTCTGCTGCGGATAAAAAAAAGCCTCATGTGCGAGTTTAGTGCGGATGCGGTGCGAATTCAGCCATGCAAAGTGTATGGCTGAAATTTGCACCGCACATGAGATCTCATGTAATTTAGGAGCAGTGCGCCCCGAATTACATGCAATCTCCGCGATCGCACTAATGTGAACCGGGGCTTAAGGGTGATGAAAATAGTGCAAGTGAATAAGTTCAAGATGCTAAAATAGCAAGTGATGCTGGTGAGTCTAGTGCCTATACCCGTGATGCCCACTAGGTATTGCACTCAATCTTCTCAACCCCTAGATCACAGGTGTCAAACACAAGGCCCGCGGGCCAAATGCGCCCCCCCCCCCCATGCCATTTCATTTGGCCCTCGCACCTCTCCTGCAGCTGCGGCACCCCCTTGTCTCTGCCCCCACCTTGTCTCTGTAGTCGGCAGCAGAGAGGACAGAACTCCTTTGCCAGATCCTGCGCTCCTCTGTGCAGCTGCACTTCTTCCCAGATCCACCCGCATCTTCTTCCTGGCAGTAGCACAAGGTAAGGAGATGCACTGTGATGTAAGGAAGGGTGGTTGACTCCTGACTTCTAAAGGTGGGGGGGCTCTAGACATCCCATGTAAGGGGGCGTGGGGGTGCTCTGGACATCTAATCCTACGGATATAACAAGCCCTTTGAGGGCACCCATAATGCTGAAGTGGCCTGTGATGAAATTAAGTTTGACACCCCTGCCCTAGATGCAGGGTTTTTTTTGGTTGGCTGATGCTGTTTAATAATCTCCAAAACGGAATAGACAAACCGGGGTATCCTCTATGTATGAAGTGAGCGGGCTCAGGTGGGCCTCCAGGCAGAGGCGTACCGAGGGTCTCCAGTGCCCTTGGCGAGGAGCTGTATCAGCGCCCCCCCTGAAAGAGAGAGAGAGGGGGGTTTACAGAGAGAGAGAGGGGAAGTTTTACAGAGAGAGGGGGGTTTGACCGAGAGAGAGGGGGGTGACAGAGAGAGAGAGAGAGGGGGGTGGTGACAGAGAGGGAGAGAGGGGGTGACAGAGAGAGAGAGGGGGAGGGTGACAGAGAGAGAAAGAGAGGGGGTGACAGAGAGAGAGGGGGGTGACAGAGAGAGAGAGAGGGGGTGACAGAGAGAGAGGGGGTGACAGAGAGAGAGGGGGGTGACAGAGAGAGAGGGGGGTGACAGAGAGAGAGGGGGGTGACAGAGAGAGAGGGGGTGACAGAGAGAGAGAGAGAGAGAAAGGGGGTGACAGAGAGAGGGGGGGTGACAGAGAAAGGGGGGGTGACAGAGAGAGAGAGAAGGGGGTGACAGAGAGAAGGGGGTGACAGAGAGAGAGAGAAGGGGGTGACAGAGAGAGAGAGAAGGGGGTGACAGAGAGAGAGAGAGGGGTGACAGAGAGAGGGGGTGAGAGAGAGAGAGGGTGAGAGAGAGAGAGAGAGAGAGAGAGAGAGAGGGGGGGTGACAGAGAGAGAGAGAGAGAGAGAGAGAGGGGGGGTGACAGAGAGAGAGAAGGGGGTGACAGAGAGAGAAAGAGGGAGGTGACAGAGAGAGGGGGGGTCCCCCAGTCAGCCCTGCCTGGGAGAGGAGGTTGAAGGAGTCTCACTGTGCTGAGCGGTGGTACGGGTTCAAGGATTGGAGCCGCACGCTGCCTGGGGGCACCTGGGGTGCAGGCTGAGTGGAGGGTGACAGAGTGAGAGCGAGGGTGAAAGAGAGAGAGGGCATGATGGAGAGAGAGAGAGTGACAGAGAAAGAGAGGGGGGTGACAGAGAGAGAGAGGGGGTGACAGAGAGAGAGAGAACAGGGTGACAGAGAGAGAGAGAGAAGGGGGTGACAGAGAGAGAGAGGGGGTGACAGAGAGACAGAGAGGGTGAGAGAGAGAGAGAGGGGGGGAGACAGAGAGAGAGAGAAGAGATAAGGGGTGACAGAGAGAGAGAGAGAGAGAGAAGGGGTGACAGAGAGAGAGAGAGAGAGAGGGGGGATGACAGAGAGAAAGAGAGAGAGACAGGGGGGTGACAGAGAGAGAGAGGGGGGTCCCCCAGTCAGCATTGCATGGGAGAGAAGGTTGAAGGAGTCTCACTGTGCTGAGCGGTGGTACGGGCTCAAGGATTGGAGCCGCACGCTGCCTGGGGGCGCCTGGGGTGCAGGCTGAGTGGAAGGCGCAAAAATCACTGCTAACATTGCCAATTGTTTTGCGCCCCCCCCCCCCTCGGCTTGCGCCCTTGGCGGGCGCCAATCTGGCCAACCCCTTGATACGCCCTTGCCTCCAGGGGACATTCACACGATCTGGGTGCTTCTGCTCTCATAGACAAACATTGTCTGATTCCCCAGGCTGAGAGAGACACTGTTTTTTTTTTTTGTGGGCCTTGATATAAGCCCAATCAACGCCTATTTTGGCACATGCACTTTAATTATCATCAGCAAACTATTTATTTATTTAGGCAAAGACGAGCCTTTCTGCAGCAGCACAGAGAAGCACAGGATCTGGCAAAGGAGTTCTGTCCTCTCTGCTGCAGACTACTGAGACAAAGTGGGGCAGAGACAAGGGGGTGCTGCAGCTGCAGGAGAGGTGCGAGGGCCACATGAAATGGCTTTGGGGGGCTGCATTTGGCCCATGGGCCTTGTGTGTGACACCTGTGCTATAGACCAATATCATCATTAAATATTGACAATAAAGCTATATGCAAAAATTTTAGCCACAAGGTTGAAGGGTCTAATGTCAGAATGGATACACGCGGACCAAGTGGGGTTTGTGCCAGGGAGAGATAATGGGATAAGATCTTTGTTACTTTTCACAGAGTGGATTGGAGTTTTATGATACCAACATTGGAAGATTTAGGTATTGGACCAAGAATGATCCAATGGATTACAATGTTATATAAAAATCAATGGCAGCAGTTAGGATAAATGGGACTTTGTCACAAGCTTTTGAGCTGAGAAAGGGCACGAGACAGGGGTGTCCTTTATTACCCCTATTGTTCATTCTGACATTGGAGCCCTTATTGGCAACTATTGGGAATTGTACAGATATTAGGGGACTGAGAACAGGAGAACACAAAGTATCAGCATATGCTGATGATATTTTATTTTATCTCTCTAGTCCTAGAACTACCCTACCTAACATAAGCAAACTTTTGAAATATTATGGAGATCTATCAAATTTTAAAATAAATCCCCAAAAATCAGAAATCTTAAACATAAATATAGATAAGAAAGAAGGGAAAAGATTACAGGAAGAATTCCCATTTAAGTGGCAGGAACATTTAAGATACCCAGGGTTAAAATTAACATCAAAGTGGAAGGATTTATATCCTATAAACTACAATAAAATAGAATTAAGGAAAAACTTTAATAAACCATTATCCTGGATGGGACGTATTAATATGATAAAAATGGGGATCTTACCAAAAAAATTGATTTTTTTTAAAGAACTTACCATAAAATCCTTTTCTCTTGAGTCCATTGACAGACGCAGCTCTTATACTTCTTAGACCCTTGGGTTATGCTGCCCCCTGCAGGAGTAGTACTAAGCAGGAAAAAAAGCAATTCACCACACCCACGGGGCTGTCCCTATAGGCATAACCCCACACTACCTGCTCCAGCAAAACAGTTTAATTGCAAGCAGCGAAAGAAGACACGCAACCATCCCCATATCAGAGGGGTGCGTGCTGCGTCTGTCAATGGAGAAAAGGATTTTAGGGTAAGTTCTTACAAAAATCCAGTTTTCGATATCGTCCATTGACAGACGCAGATTTTATACTTCTTAGACCCTTGGGACTTCCCAAAGCAGTGTAGTCCCAAAGCAGTGTAGGCATGAGAAGTGGGGAGAACGCAACCAGATAGTAAACGTAAACTCCAAAGGCTAAACTTAGTCAACTGGGTAACATGAAGCTCAACCAGGAACAACAGGAGCTCACCCATGAAAGAAAAAACCCCTAAAAGGAAATAAACGATTCTCTTATGAAACAGCAGCCTGCAAAACCTTAGAAAATGAAGCCTATCCCTTCACTAGAGAGCCGTGACATCACTGAGAATGCAGCCTATCCCTTCACTAGAGAGCCATGACATCACTGAGAATGCAGCCTATCCATTCACTAGAGAGCGGTGACATCACTGAAAATGCAGCCTATCCATTCACTAGAGACCGGTGACATCACTGAGAATGAAGCCTATCCATTCACTAGAGACGGGTGACATCACTGAGAATGCAGCCAATCCATTCACTAGAGAGCGGTGACATCACTGAGAATGCAGCCTATCCATTCACTAGAGAGCGGTGACATCACTGAGAATGCAGCCTATCCATTCACTAGAGACCGGTGACATCACTGAGAATGCAGCCAATAAATTCACTAGAGAGCGGTGACATCGCTGAGAATGCAGCCAATCCATTGACATTTTGTAAGGGATCCTCTTTGTCGGAGAATAAAGGTCACAAAGACATATTTGTTCTAGAATAGGAAATTGGTTATTTATAACTCTGTCAGCATCAAACAGAAAGATCTCCAATATCGAAATTCCTTCATTGATGAGCTACAATGAAGCCAATCATTTGTCTTGTGGATAGAATACGGCATCTAGAACTTGTCCAGCTCTCAGCACTATGAAAGCTCCAATTCTGTGTGTAGAAAACCAATGCGCTACCACAACTTAAATAAACTGACGCAGGCGGAAAAAAGCTTGCAAGTGCGAATCCTCAAAGTATCAGACCCAAGGGGTGAGTAGCAGCCAATCCTTATCAGTCACCACATATAGCTAGATATGAAATAAAAGTAATGGAAAGGCGCTAATCTGAGCGGGTGCTAAAATATGATGTGACTAAAGAAACATACAATGTGTGTAACTATAAATAAACTTGATAAAAAAAAATATGAATCGCATAGTATCAATGCATCACATTAAAAATACAGTACATAAAATGAATGGTGAATCAGTGATAGTGACACGTGAAAAAATTGGACATCCCATATAGCAAAAGTGCATAAAATATTCAGATACGGATGCAATCCGGAAAATGATTCGGATATGTGCACATCTATAAAATAACTGAAAGAATAAGTGGAAATGGGGTAAATCCAAAGAAACCCTAAATTATATAAAGTGTCCATAGTGCATAACCAGTGTCCATAAACAGAATACTCAAATGTGAAAAAAAAAAAAAAAACGCAGAATTAACCACTTTAAGACCGGAAGGATTTGCCCCCTTAAGCACTTGCCGACCGACTATATACGGCGGCGGTCAGCCCCTCCCAGGCAAAGTGACGTACCGGTACATCACTAGCCTGGGAGCCAATAGGGGGAGAGCGCGCGCCGCCGGGGGGCGCGCTCCTGTCCCCGTTCGTTCCCTAAGAAGCACGCGCGTGTGACCGGCGGACCCGGTGTCCGCCGGTCACTCGCGATCGTCGGGTGGAGAGGGAGAAAGGCAGGCGGCTAATGTAAACACAGCCGCCTGTCATTCTCCCCTGTGTAAAAGCACAGATCACTCGGTCCTGCTATGTAGGACCGTTGATCTCTGCTGTTACACACACAGCCACGTCCAATCACAGTAAGAAACACGCCCCTAGGGACACACTTAACCCCTCCCTCTAAAATAAAGTTAACCCCTTCCCTCCCTCCCTCTGAAATAAAGTTAACCCCTTCCCTCCCAGTGTCATTTTTACAGTAACAGTGCATATTTATAGCACTGATTACTGCAGTAATATCACTGGTACCCCCAAAAGTGTAAAAAAATGTCAGTCAAGGGTCCGATCTGTCCGCTGCAATGTCGCAGTACCGCAAAAAAAAAAATCGCAGATCGCCGCCATTACTCGTTAAAAAAAAAAACAATAAAAATGACAAAAATCTTTCCCTTAGTAGACGCAATAACTTTTGCGCAAACCAATCAAAATACGCTTTTTGCGATTTTTTTTTACCAAACATATGTAGCAGAAAACAAATTGGCCTAAAATATTAAAAAATTTTGATTTTTACATTTTTTTGGGGGCAAATTTCATATAAAAAATGTGAAAAATATTGTTATTTTTGCAAAATTGACGCTCTTTTTTTGTTTATAGCGCATGATTAAAAAAATCGCACAGGTGATCAAATACCACTAAAAGAAAGCTCTGTTTGTGGGAAAAAAAGGACGTCAATTTCATTTGGGTACAGCGTCGCACGACCGTGCAATTGTCCGTTAAAATCACGCAGTGCCGAATCGCAAAATAGGCCCTGGTCAGGAAGGGGGTTAAATCTTCCGGGGCTTAAGTGGTTAATGACCAAGCCCTATTTTGTGATTCGGCACTGCGTTACTTTAACGGACAATTGCGCGGTCGTGCGACGCTGTACCCAAACAAAATTTACATCTTTTTTTCCCACAAATAGAGCTTTCATTTGGTGGTATTTGATCACCTGAGCCATTTTTTTTTTTTTTTTGCGCTATAAACAAAAGAAGAGCGACAATTTAAAAAAAAAAAAACAATAATTTTCACATTCTGCTATATGACATTCTCAAAAAAAAAAAAAAATGTAAAAATCTAAATTTAACATTTTAGGCCAATTTGTTTTCTGTTACATATTTTTGGTAAAAAATATTGCAATAAGCGGTTTGCGCAAAAGTTATTGGGTCTACAAACTACGGGAAAGATTTATGCCATTTTTATTGGTTTTTTTTTTTTTACTAGTAATGGCGGCGATCTGCAATTTTTTGCAGGACTGCGACATTGCGGCGGATTCGATCGGATTGCAGATCGAACCCCTAACTGACATTTTTGATACTTTTGGGGGGGACCAGTGACATTACTACAGTAATCAGTGCTAAAAATATGCACTGTTACTGTACTAATGACACTGGCATGGAAGGGGTTAACAGTATAGGTGATCAAGGGGTTAAATGTAAGCCAAGGGGAGTGGTTCTAACTGTGGGGGGGGGGGGCGTGGTTTCTGAAATCACCATAGAGACATGTGTTCCTATATAGAAGGATCACAGGAGCTCTGTGATCATTCCAGAGAGAAGAACGGTCGGCTGTGTTTACAACAGCTGACCGTTCTTCTCTCTCAGCGGGGAGCGATTGCAGATGTCAGGCGGCAATTGGAGCCGCCTGCCCCTCGCATCGGCTTCCCCGCTGACGAGCAGGGGTGGGAGCGCACCGCATACCTCCCAACATTTGAACTTCAGAATGAGGGACACTTGAGGGAAGTGACCTACTACGTGCGCCGTGGCAAAGTGTGGGTGTGGCCAAAGGTGTAAAAGTGGGAGGGGCTTAAGGGGCGTGGTTAAACATAACCCAAGCTTCATTGTACGTAAAAATATGCTTTGATTGCTTTTTCTGAGCCTACCTTAAAGAAGAACTTCATTCAAATAGCCAGGGACTGCATGGCAACCAGCAACTGTTGAGACAATGAAGACTTTGGTGAAAAGTATATAATGTACAGTATTATGTATATAGTGCAGGAGTGTGTAATGCAGAGCACAGGGATTGGGGGGTGTTTAACGTACAGAATGCAGGTGACAGGAGTGTGTAATGTACAGAATGCAGGTGACAGGAGTGTGTAATGCAGTGGCGGCCGGAGCGTTGGGGGCGCAGGGGCGGCGCCCACCCATCCATGCGTCCGGCCCCCTAATCTGCATGCAGGGCGCCGGACGTATGGAGCTCAATGTTTTTTTTGTTTTTTTTTTTAAATCACCTGATTAGAGCCAGAGGCTCTAAAAGTGTGATGCAAAGGGTGGTCACGGGGAGGGGGGGGGACACCCATTGTGTGACAATAGCATATGAAAATTTGCTATTGTCGCACGGATCCTACTCCTGGCCAATCAGGGAGCGGGTCGTATACCTGATTCCTGATTGGCCGCAAGGCAAACCCCATGCCATTGGCCAAGGAGAAGACGGGAGCGGGAGGACTCGAGGAGACGCGCTGGGGGACTGAGGAGAAGCCGCTGCCGCTCCAGGTCAGTGCACTGGTCTCGGGGCCACACTGTATTGAAGGGGGCACGCTGGTCACTGCATTGAAGGGGGGCACGCTGGTCACTGTGCATTGAAAGGGGGCACGCTGGTCTCTCTGCACTGAAAGGGGGCACGCTGGTCACTCTGCATTGAAAGGGGGCATGCTGGTCACTCTGCATTGAAAAGGGGCACAATATACCTTAATTACTGAAGGCCCCTTTCACACTTTTGCGACCTCAAAGTCACGCAATTTTTTACAGCGTTTTTTGCCACAAAGCAATGCCTATTACATTTTTCTGTTTGCGCCCCCCCAAAAATTTTGAGCACCAGCCGCCACTGGTGTAATGTACAGAATGCAGGGGAGAGGAGTGTGTAATGTACAGAATGCAGGGGAGAGGAGTGTGTAATGTACAGAATGCAGGGGAGAGGAGTGTGTAATGTACAGAATGCAGGGGTCAGGAGTATGTAATGCAGAGTAAGAGTCAGGAGTACAAAACAAAATGAGTGCAGGAGTCAGGGGTGTAGGGGTAAGGAGAGTGCAAAATCCCCCCACAAGCAATACTCTCCTCCACTTTACCACTCCTTCCTCTCCAAAAAAAAAAAAAAAAAAAAACAATAAAAGCACTAATTTGCATGATGACCCCCCAAGTACAAATCCCCCCCCCCCCCCTCCGAAAACAAATCCTCCCATGCAATGCAAATTCCCACCTCATTCCCCCCAGTACCCCTCTCAGAATAAATTCTCTATCAACCCCCCCCCCCCAAATCCTCTGTCCCAGTACAATCCCCCATTTTAGTACACAAAATCTGCCACCCAATTCCCCCTCTTCAAATGCTCCAGCACAAATCTTCTTTCCCCCACCAATCCCCCTTCCCAGCACGACAAATCCCCCCCCCCCCAAATGTATTTTCCCAGCAAACATCCAACCCTAAAATATCTCCCCCAAATCCCCCTTTCCAACACAGATTTTCTTTTACCCCCAAATCCCCCCTCCCAGCACAACTCCTCATCTTTGCACAAATACCCCACCCCCAAATCCCCTCCCGGCACAAATCCACTCCCCGCTTCCAGCACAAAGCCACCCACCCCTCTATCCCAGCACAAATCCTTTTTTCCCTTCTTTAAAATACTCCTGGACAAATCCTGCCCCCCCCCCCCCATCCCCACTTCCCTCTCCCAGCAAAAATATTCTCCCCATCTCTAGTAGATCCTCTCTCCCAAGTACTCCCTTCCAACACAACCCCCCCCCCCACCCCCCATCCTGAGTCAAATCCTCTCCAGCACAAATCCTCTCTCCCCCACATTCCACACATCTGTACAAGTCCTCTCCCAGTTCTATCACACATCCTCCCACCAAAATCCACCCTCTCAACACAAATCTTCTTCCCCTTCCCCAGGACAAATTTTCTGGCACAGCCCCCCTTTCCAGTAAAATCCCCCCCCCCCCAAAAAAAAGAAAAATTCCCCCAGCACCAGTGGCGGCTGGTGCTCAAAATGTTTGGGGGCGCGCAAACAGAAAAATGTAATAGGCATTGCTTTGCGGCAAAAAACGCTGTAAAAAATTGCATGACTTTGTGAGGTCACAAAAGTGTGAAAGGGGCCTTCAGTAATCAAGGTATATATAGTGTGCCCCCTTCAATGCAGAGTGACCAGTGTGCCCCCTTTCAATGCAGAGAGACCAGCGTGCCCCCTTTCAATGCAGAGAGACCAGCGTGCCCCCTTTCAATGCAAAGAGACCAGCGTGCCCCCTTTCAATGCAGAGAGACCAGCGTGCCCCCTTCAATGCAGAGAGACCAGCGTGCCCCCTTCAATGCAGAATGAACAGCATGCCCCCTTCAATGCAGAATGAACAGCGTGCCCCCTTCAATGCAGAGAGACCAGCGTGCCCCCTTTCAATGCAGAGAGACCAGCGTGCCCCCTTCAATGCAGAGTGACCATCGTGCCCCCTTCAATGCAGAGAGACCATCGTGCCCCCTTCAATGCAGAGAGACCATCGTGCCCCCTTCAATGCAGAGAGACCATCGTGCCCCCTTCAATGTAGAGTGACCATCGTGTTCCCTTCAATGCAGAGAGACCATTGTGCCCCCCTTCAATGCAGAGAGACTATCGTGCCCCCTTCAATGCAGAGTGACCAGCGTGCCCCCTTCAATGCAGAGAGACCAGCGTGCCCCCTTCAATGCAGAGAGACCATCGTGCCCCCTTCAATGCAGAGAGACCATCGTGCCCCCTTCAATGCAGAGAGACCATCGTGCCCCCTTCAATGCAGAGAGACCAGCGTGCCCCCTTTCAATGTAGAGAGACCAGCGTGCCCCCTTCAATGCAGAGAGACCAGCGTGTCCCCTTCAATGCAGAGAGACCAGCGTGCCCCCTTTCAATGCAGAGAGACCAGCGTGCCCCCATTCAATGCAGAGAGACCAGCGTGCTCCCTTTCAATGCAGAGAGACCAGCGTGCTCCCTTTCAATGCAGAGAGACCAGCGTGCCCCCTTCAATGCAGAGAGACCAGCGTGCCCCCATTCAATGCAGAGAGACCAGCGTGCCCCCATTCAATGCAGAGAGACCAGCGTGCCCCCATTCAATGCAGAGAGACCAGCGTGCCCCCTTTCAATGCAGAGAGACCAGCGTGCCCCCTTTCAATGCAGAGAGACCAGCGTGCCCCCTTTCAATGCAGAGAGACCAGCGTGCCCCCTTCAATGCAGAGAGACCAGCATGCCCTCTTCAATGCAGAATGACCATCGTGCCCCCTTCAATGCAGAGAGACCATCGTGCCCCCTTCAATGCAGAGTGACCAGCGTGCCCCCTTCAATGCAGAGAGACCAATGCACTTACCTGATTTGCAGCAACAGGTTCTCCTCAGTCCCCCGCGTCTCCTCGAGTCCTCCCGCCTCGTCCTCGGCCAATGGCATGGGTTCGCCTTTCGGCCAATCAGGAAACGGGTATCGGACCCGCTTCCTGATTGGCCAGGAGGAGGATACGTGTGACAATAGTAAATATTCATTCGCTGTTGTCACACAAATGGGTGAGCTAGGGCGCAGTGCTCCGCATCCCAGACCCACCCTTTCCTGAAGCCTATCAGAGCCTCTGGCTTTAATCAGGTGCTTCAGAAAAAAAAAAAGCCATTGAACTCCATGCGTCCGGCGCCCGCATGTAGATTAGGGGGCCGGACGCATGGATATGGGGGGGCAGCGCCCCTGCGTCCCCAACGCACCGGCCGCCACTGCCCAGCACCAATCCTCATTTCCTCCATTCCCCCTTCCAACCCAATCTCTCTCCTCCTTCTTTAAGCACAAGTCCCCCAATCTCCATTTCTTGCAGAATCCCCCTCCCCCACTCTGTTCCCCCTGACACTGTTCCCCCCCCCCCTCTTCTGTGTAGCCTCCTGTCATTGTGCCCCCCCTCACTCCACTTCCCTGTCAGTGTGCCAACCTACTACATGGCTCTTCTTACCAAGTCGGAGCCGCTGACAGGGCGCAGAGTTCTCCTTCACTGGAGCCGGAGGCTAGAGCTGTCCCATGCTGAAGGCGGGGGGGCGGAGCTATCCCGTGCTGGAGGAGGGGGTGGGGCTGTCCTTCCTTTGCTGGATCTTGAGGCGGGGGCGAAGTTGTTCCCTGGAGCCGGAGGCGGGGGGTGGAGCTGTCCCATGCTGGAGACGGGGGGCGGAGCTATCCCGTGATGGAGGCGGAGCTATCCCGCACTGGAGGCGGAGCTATCCCGTGATGGAGGCGGGGGCGGAGCTATCCCATGATGGAGGCGGGGGCGGAGCTATCCCGTGATGGAGGCGGGGGCGGAGCTATCCCGTGATGGAGGCGGGGGGCTGAGCTTTCCCGTGCTGGAGGCGGAGCTATCCCGTGATGGATGTGGGAGTGGAGCTGTCCAATGCTGGAGGCGGGGGGCGGAGCTATCCCGTGATGGAGCCGGAGGCGGAGCTATCCTGTGATGGATGTGGGAGTGGAGCTGTCCAATGCTGGAGGCGGGGGGCGGAGCTATCCCGTGATGGAGCCGGAGGCGGAGCTATCCTGTGCTGGAGGCGGGGGGCGGAGCTATCCCGTGATGGAGCTGGAGGCGGGGGGTGGAGCTGTCCCATGTTGGAGGCGGGTGGGCGGAGCTATCCCGTGATGGAGGTGGGGGGTGGAGCTGTCCCATGTTGAAGGCGGATGGGCGGAGCTATCCCGTGATGGAGCTGGAGGCGGGGGGATGGAGCTGTCCCATGTTGGAGGCGGATGGGCGGAGCTATCCCGTGATGGAGCTGGAGGCGGGGGTGGAGCTGTCCCATGTTGGAGACGGGTGGGCGGAGCTATCCCATGATGGAGGTGGGGTGGAACTGACTCATGTTGGGAGGCGGGTGGGCGGAGCTATCCCATGATGGAGGCAGGGGTGGAGCTGTCCCGTGCTGGGGGCGGAGCTATCCTGTGATGGAGTCGGAGGCTGGGGGTGGAGCTGTTCTGCACTGAAGCCAGAGGTAGGTGCACAGCTGTCCACTCTTACTACATGGCTTATGCAGTGGCGGTCCACCTGTCCATGCGTCCGGCCCCCTAATCTGCATGCAGGGCGCCGGATGCATGGACTTTTTGGGATTTTTTTTGTCACCTGATTAGAGCCAGAGGCTCTAATAGGCTTCAGAAGAGGGTGGCCCCGGGGCGCAGAGCAGTGCATCCAGAGCCCACCCATTGTGTGACAATAGCGAATGAAAATTCGCTATTGTCACACGGATCCTCCTCCTGGCCAATCAGGAAGCAGGTCCGAGACCCGCTCCTGATTGGCCAAAAACGCATGCCATTAGCCAAGGAGGAGGCGGGAGGACTCGAGGAGACGCCGGGGGACAGGAGAATCCGCGGCTGCAGGTAAGTCTCTCTGCATTAATGGAGGTACGACAAGCTGGTCACAGCATTGATGGGGGCACGGCACGTTGTTCACTGCATTGAAGGGGGCACGACAAGCTGGTCACTGCATTGAAGGGGGCACGACAAGCTGGTCACTGCATTGATGGGGGCATGGCCCGTTGTTCACTGCATTGAAGGGGACACGACAAGCTGGTCACTGCATTGAAGGGGGCACGACAAGCTGGTCACTGCATTGAAGGGGGCACGACAAGCTGGTCACTGCATTGAAGGGGGCACGACAAGCTGGTCACTGCATTGATGGGGGCACGGCACACTGGTCACTGCATTGATGGGGGCACGGCCCGCTGGTCACTGCATTGATGGGGGCACGACAAGCTGGTCACTGCATTGATGGGGGGCATGCTGTGGTAACTCTGCATTGAATGGGGGCACGCTGTAGTAACTCTGCATTGAATGGGGGCACGCTGTGCTAACTCTGCATTGAATGGGGGCACGCTGTGCTAACTCTGTATTGAATGGGGGCACGCTGTGCTAACTCTGCATTGAATGGGGGCACGCTGTGCTAACTCTGTATTGAATGGGGGCACGCTGTGCTAACTCTGCATTGAATGGGGGCACGCTGTGCTAACTCTGTATTGAATCGAGTCCATGACGCCACATCTGGGTTACTCGGGATCTAAAGGTGGCAGATTCAAAAAGTGAATGTATTCAAAAATGCAGTTTTCATGTTTTGAATACATGGAAGTGCAGTGGAGGGGTTTGGGGTCTTTTAGACCCTCGATCCCTCCATAAAGAGTACCTGTCACTGCCTATTACTGTCACAAGGGATGTTTACATTGCTTATGATAGCAAAAAAAGATTTTTTTTTTTAAAAACCTGTGTTAAAATGAAAAAAATAAAAATAAATAGGGAAAAATAAATAAATTTTGCCGCCCCCATCGCCGTGAGCTCGCGCACAAAAGAAAACGTATACGGAAGTTGTGCCACAAAAGAAATCGCTATTCAAACCACACATGGGAGGTATCGCCGCAATCGCCAGAGCGAGAGCAATAATTAAAAAAAAAGAACTACACTCTTAAAGCGGTTGTATACTCAAAGGGAAAAAAAAAACCCTGCAAGACGAAGGCATAATAAGTTAGTATGCATTGCATACTAGCTCATTATGAAACACTTACCTTAGAACAAAGCCCCGACACGGACCCCCGGATACCGCTGTGGGAGCTGACATGATCCCTTGGCGTCTCTTCCAGGTTCGGCGGCTCCGGCGCTGTGATTGGCCGGAGCCACGATGACGTCACTCCCGCGCGGGGAGTGATTTTCCGGAAACTTCCCGGCAAGGAATTCTATTTATTATAGGCTAACCTGTAGTTAAAAATCACAAAAAGCTGTATACTACCGCTTTAACTCTAAACTGGTAACCGTTAAAAAATTTTAAAGCGTCGTTTATGGAGAGTTTTATTGACTGTAGTTTGTCGCCATCCCACGGGTGTGCGCAATTTTAAACCGTAACATGTTGGGTATCTATTTACTGGGCGTGATATCATCTTTCATCACTATACAAAAACAAAAAAAAAAGGGCTAACTTCACTGTTTAGTTTTTTTTTTTAAATACGATTTTTCGTAGTTTTTCCCCAAAAAAATGGTGTTTGAAAGACTGCTGCGCAAATACCGCTTGACAAAAAAATATTGCAATGACCGCCATTTTATTATCCAGAGTCTTTGCTAAAAAAAAAAAAAATATATATATATATATATATATATATATATATATATATATATATATAATGTTTGGGGGTTCTAAGTAGTTTTCTAGCAAATAATACTGATTTTAACTTGTAAACAAAAAGTGTCAAAAATAGGCCTGGGGCTTAACCACTTGCCGACCGCCGCCCGACTATATACGGCGGCGGTAAGCCCCTCCCAGGCAAAGTGACGTACCGGTACGTCACTAGCCTGGGAGCGTACCCGAAGAACCCAGCGCATGTGACCGGCGGACCTGATGTCTGCCGGTCACTCGCGATCGCCAGTTACACCGGGAGAAAGGCAGGCGGCTAACGTAAACAAAGCCGCCTGTCATTCTCCCCTGTGTAACAGCAGAGATCATACGGTCCTACTATGTAGGACCGTAGATCTCTGCTGTTACACACACAGCCACGTCCAATCCATGTTAGAATCACACCCCTAGGAACACACTTAATCCCTCCTTCTCAAATAAAATGAACCCCTTCACTGTCAGTGTAATTTTTACAGTAACAGTGCATATGCATAGCACTGATTACTGTAGTAATGTCACTGGTACCCCCAAAAGTGTCAAAAATGTCAGTCAAGGGTCCGATCTGTCCGCCGCAATGTCGCAGTCCTGCAAAAAAAAAAAAAAAAACGCAGATCGCCGCCATTACTCGTTAAAAAAAAAAAAAAAAATGACAAAAATCTTTCCCTTAGTTAGTAAACACAATAACTTTTGCGCAAACCAATCAAAATACGCTTTTTGCGATTTTTTTTACCAAACATATGTAGCAGAAAACAAATTGGCCAAAAATGTTAAAAAATTAAAATTTTTACATTTTTTTGGGGAATTTCATATAAAAAATGTGAAAAATATTGTTATTTTTGCAAAATTGTCGCTCTTTTTTTGTTTATAGCGCATGATCAAAAAAATCGCACAGGTGATCAAATACCACCAAAAGAAAGCTCTGTTTGTGTGAAAAAAAGGACGTCAATTTAATTTGGGTACAGCGTCGCACGACCGCGCAATTGTCCGTTAAAGTCACGCAAGGCCGAATCGCAAAATAGGCCCTGGTCAGGAAAGGGGTAAAATCTTCCGGGGCTTAAGTGGTTAAAATATAACTAAGTGAAATATAACTAAAAGCACTGGAGACAGGAGAGGGAATTAAAGGGGTGACTAAAGACTGACAGGGAAGACGCTGACACAGAGGAGACTGAAGCAGACAGAACAGAGCGAAGTCTGTGTACATTCCCAGCCCTCAGAGCCTTCACTCACCCCTAAGCCTGTGATGATGATGATGATGGATGATGATGATGATGGATGATGATGATGATGATGGATGATGATTGATGATGAGGATGATGATGAGAATGATGATGATTATGATGATGATGGATGATGATTGATGATGAGGAGGATGATGATGATGATGATTGATGATGATGGATGATGATTGATGATGAGGATGAGGAGGATGATGATGATGATTGATGATGAGAATGATGATGATGATGGATGATGATGATGATGGATGATGATGGATGAGGATGATGATGAGAATGATGATGATTGATGATGATGATGATTGATGATGATGATGATGGATGATGATGAGGAGGAGAATGATGATGATTATGATGATGATGAGAATGATGATGATGGATGATGATTGATGATTGATGATGATGATGAGGGTCCTGTTGTAGAGGTGTTGATCACACTGTCAGGCCATGTTAGCAGCTTCAGACCCTCTGCCTCCCTGGCTGATGGTTGCAGTGTCTCTGTGGGTGTCTGAAGAAGACTCGGGCCTCCTCGTCCTGCGTATTCTTTCATGGTAGCTCCTGCCCTGTCGGCCTGTGTGCTGACACTTCCAGTCAGCAGTCCTCCTCTTCTGGTCCTTGCCAAGTCCCAATGGCAGCCCGGTCCCAGTGGTGAGGTGAAGCTCCTATGGTCTGGCCACAGGACTTGGTCTGCCTACAGATAGATGAAAAGTTCCCTGGCTGACCTCAGGTAACCTATTACCATCAGTATACTGGGTAGCCCTGGCACTTCAGGAATGAGAGGCACAATACTGGCCCAGGGCCCATAGATGGAAGTATGATAGAGCTGTCACCACTAAAAACTGAGGAGGGGGGGGGGGGAGTAAAAAAAAAAAAACAGAGGCAAGCCTTCCTCCAGGGGAATTTGTCCTTTGAAGAAGTTCATGAAGTAAAATCTCCATTCTGGGCTGAGAGAAGGTTCAAATATCCAGAAGGAAGGCTGAGGAGAATCCCAGCGGTGAGTCCAGCTGACAGACCTGAGGTAAATGCTGACTCCGCCCAGTGACAGGAGAGGATAGAAGTAAAAGGTTACACTCATTGGCTAGAGGTTTCCGGCCAAAAGATTTGTCACCAATCCAGTGCTCAGCAGCTGAGGTAAATCCTCCTAGCAACAGCAGGCAGCTTCTCACCTGAAACAGAAAACAGAAAGATCCAGCAAAGCAGCCATAGAGAGACATGTACTTAATCATCAGAGCCATCTATTAACCACTTAAGGACCGAGCCTATTTCTGACACATGTTGTTCACAAGTTAAAATCTGTATTTTTTGCTAGAAAACTACTTAGAACCCCCAAACATTATATATATATATATATTGTTTAGCAAAGACTCTGGAGAATAAAATGGCGGTCATTGCAATATTTTTTGTCACGCGGTATTTGCGCAGCGGTCTTTCAAACGCCATTTTTGGGAAAAATTATGAAAAATTACATTTCACTGTATTTAAAAAAAACTAAACAGTAAAGTTAGCCCATTTTTTTTGTATATTGCGAAAGATGATGTCACACCGAGTAAATAGATAATATGTTACAGATTAAAATTGCGCACACTTGCGGAATGGCGAAAAACTGCGGTCAATAAAAAACTCCATAGGCGACGCTTTAAAAATTTTTAAAGGTTACCAATTTAGAGTTAGAGTAGCTCTGGAGATCGCAGCGATACCTCACATGAACAGCGATTTCATTTGCGGGCGCGACTTCCGTATTTCCTATTTATTTTATTTATTTAAAAAAATAAATAAATAAATCTGATCACTTTTATTGCTGTCACAAGCAATGTAAACATCCCTCGTGACAGCAATAGGCAGTGACAGGTACTCTTTATGGAGAGATCGGGGGTCTAAAAGACTCCAAACCCCTCCACTGCAATTCAATGTATGCAAAATGCCAAAAACTGCATTTTTGATTACTGTCACATTTTAAATTTGGCGCCTTTAGCAGCAGAGTAACCCGCATGTGACGTCATGGACGCCGCCTCCGGGTTACATCATCGGAGACCTGATCGAAGCCACATCCGGCTTTGATCGGGACTCCAACCAGCCGGCGGACGCACCAGCTGGTTGCTCGGGTCTCCTGGTGGGACGGGAAACCCGGGCAGAGCTGCGGAAGGCGGCGGGAGTCCCCTCCAGCTCACTGGGGTAACGATCAAGCGGCGCCGCATCGGTCGTTATCGCCGGAAAGCCGAATGCCAGGTCAAAAAACCGGTACCGGGATGCAGTGGCATAGCGCAGGGGGTGCTGGGGAGGGCCAGCCGCACGGGGCGCAAAATCCGGGGGGGGGGGAGCATCCTGCAACCCCGCCAGTGTCACTAGGCAGCCGGTTTAGGTTTTTTTTTTAATGGAACACCAGGCCGACCGTGCCAACATGTCACCGCGCATGCGCATTTTTAAATCTATGGCACCTCAGAAACAAGTAAGTGTGAGACTTCTCCACAGCCGCACTACCTGCCATTATGCGGGGCTGCAGGCATACTATAAGAGATGCAGTGCTGCAGGGTTGGTACACCTTTACCATCCTCGCAGCACTGCATCTCCGGTAGTATACCCGCAGCCCTGCATTCCCCTGTACAATGCCCGCAGCTCTGCATTCTCCTGTACAATGCCTGCAGCCCTGCATTCTCCTGTACAATGCCCGCAGCTCTGCATTCTCCTGTACAATGCCCGCAGCTCTGCATTCTCCTGTACAATGCCTGCAGCCCTGCATTCTCCTGTACAATGCCCGCAGCTCTGCATTCTCCTGTACAATGCCTGCAGCCCTGCATTCTCCTGTACAATGCCCGCAGCCCTGCAATCTCCTGTACAATGCCCGCAGCTCTGCATTCTCCTGTACAATGCCTGCAGCCCTGCATTCTCCTGTACAATGCCCGCAGCCCTGCAATCTCCTGCACAATGCCCACAGCCCTACAATCTCCTGTACCATGCCCGCAGCCCGGCATTCTCCTGTAAAATGCCTGCAGCCCTGCATTCTCCTGTACAATGCCCGCAGCCCTGCATTCTCCTGTACAATGCCCGCAGCCCTGCATTCTCCTGTACCATTACCATGCCCACAGCCCTGCATTCTCCTGTACCATGCCCGCAGGGGAGGGTCAGTGTAGGGGGGTCAGTGTAGGTGTCAGTTTAGGAGGGGTCAGTGTAGGTGTCAGTGAAGGGGTCAGTGTAGGTGTCAGTGAAGGTGTCAGTGTAGGTGTCAGTGAAGAGGTCAGTGTAGGTGTCAGTATAGGGGGGGACAGTGTAGGTGTCAGTGAAGGGGTCAGTATAGGTGTCAATGAAGGGGGGTCAGTGTAGGTGTCAATGAAGGGGGGTCAGTGTAGGGTGTCAATGTAGGTGTCAATGTGGGGGGGGGGTCAGTGAAGGGGTCAGTGGAGGTGTCAGTGAAGGGGTCAATGTAGGGGGGTCAGTTTAGGTGTCAGTGTGGGGGTCAGTGTAGAGGGGTAAGTGTCAGTGTAGGGGGAATCAGTGTAGGGGGGCAGTCTAGGGGTCAGTGTAGAGGTCAGTGAAGGTGTCGGTGTAGGGGTCAGTGTAGGTGTCAGTGAAGAGGGGTAAGTGAAGAGGGGTCAGTGAAAGAGGGGTCAGTCAAGGAGGGGCAGGGAAGAAGGGGCAGTGAAGGGGTGCCAGTGTATGTGTTACTGTAGGGGGGTCAGTGTAGGTGTCAGTGAATGGGGTTCAGTCTAAGGGGGGTCAGTGAAGGAGGGTCAGGGAAGAAGGGTCAGTGAAGGGGGGCCAGTGTAGGTGTCCCTGTAGGGGGGTCTGTGTAGGTGTCAGTGAAGGGGTCAGTGAAGGTGTCAGTGAAGGGATCAGTGTGGGGTCAGTGTAGGGGTGTAAGTGTAGGGGTCAGTGAAGGTGTCAGGTAGGTCAGTGTAGGAATCAGGAATGTCAGTGTAGGGGTCAGTGTAGTAATAAGGTCAATGTAGTAAAAAGGTAGGTCAGTGTAGTGATCAGGTCGGTTAGTGCAGGAATTAGGTAGGTCTGTGTAGTGGTCAGATAGGTCTCTGTAGGTGTCAGTATAGTGATCAGGTAGGTTAGTGCAGGAAACAGGTAGGTTTGTGTAGTGGTCAGGTAGGTTTGTGTAATTGTCAGTATAGTAAATAGGTAGGTCAGTGTAGTGATCAGGTTGGTCAGTGTAGTGGTCAGGTAGGTCTGTAAAGTGGTGAGGTAGGTCAGTGTAGGTGTCAGTATAGTAATCAGGTAGGCTAGTGTAGGAATCAGGTAGGTCTCTGAAGTGGTCAGAAAGGTCTCTGTAGGTGTCAGTAAAGTGATCAGGTAGGTTAGTGCAGGAAACAGGTAGGTCAATGTAGTAGTCAGTGTAGAGGTCAGGAAGTTTGTGTAGTTGTCAGTATAGTAATTAGGTAGGTCAGTGTAGTGGTCAGGTAGGTCTGTGTAGTGGTGAGGTAGGTCAGTGTAGGTGTCAGTATAGTAATCGGGTAGGTTAGTTTATGAATCAGGTAGGTCTCTGTAGTGGTCAGATAGATCTCTGTAGGTGTCAGTATAGTGATCAGGTAGGTTAGTGCAGGAAACAGGTAGGTCTGTGTAGTGGTCAGTGTAGAGGTCAGGTAGGTCTCTGTAGTGGTCAGAAAGGTCTCTGTAGGTGTCAGTAAAGTGATCAGGTAGGTTAGTGCAGGAAACAGGTAGGTCAATGTAGTAGTCAGTGTAGAGGTCAGGTAGGTCTCTGTAGTGGTCAGAAAGGTCTCTGTAGGTGTCAGTAAAGTGATCAGGTAGGTTAGTGCAGGAAACAGGTAGGTCAATGTAGTAGTCAGTGTAGCGGTCAGGAAGTTTGTGTAGTTGTCAGTATAGTAATTAGGTAGGTCAGTGTAGTGGTCAGGTAGGTCTGTGTAGTGGTGAGGTAGGTCAGTGTAGGTGTCAGTATAGTAATCGGGTAGGTTAGTTTATGAATCAGGTAGGTCTCTGTAGTGGTCAGATAGATCTCTGTAGGTGTCAGTATAGTGATCAGGTAGGTTAGTGCAGGAAACAGGTAGGTCTGTTTAGTGGTCAGTGTAGTGGTCAGGTAGGTTTGTGTAGTGGTCAGGTAGGTCTGTGTAGTGGTCAGGTAGGTCAGTGTAGTGGTCAGGTAGGTCAGTGTAGATGTCAGTATAGAAATTAGGTAGGTCAGTGTAGTGATCAGGTTGGTTAGTGCAGGAATAAGGTAGGTCAGTGTAGGAGTAAGATAGGTCAGTGTAGGTGTCTGTGTAGTGGAAAGGTAGGTTTGTGTAGTGGTCAGGTAGGTCTGTGTAGGTGTCAGTATAGTAATCAGGTAGGTCAGTGTAGGGATAAGGTAGTAGGTCTGTGTAGGTGTCTGTGTAATGGTCAGGTAGGTTTGTGTAGTGGTCAGGTAGGTCAGTGTACTGGTCAGGTAGGTTTGTGTAGCGGTCAGGTAGGTCAGTGTACTGGTCAGGTAGGTTTGTGTAGTGGTCAGGTAGGTCTGTGTAGTGGTGAGGTAGGTTTGTGTAGTGGTCAGGTAGGTCTGTGTAGTGGTCAGGTAGGTTTGTGTAGTGGTCAGGTAGGTCTGTGTAGTGGTCAGGTAGGTTTGTGTAGTGGTCAGGTAGGTCTGTGTAGTGGTCAGGTAGGTCTGTGTAGTGGTCAGGTAGGTTTGTGAAGGTGTCAGTATAGTAATCAAGAAGGTCAGTGTAGGAATAAGGTAGGTCTGTGTAGTGGTCAGCTAGGTCAGTGTAGGTGTCAGTGTAGTGGTCTAGTAGATTTGTGTAGGGGGCACAAATTACTTACCTTGCCCCGGGCGCTGACAACCCGCGCTACGCCACTGCCGGGATGATGCCTCTAGCTGCACCCATCACACAACCACTTAAATGCAGCCGACGTACTACGTCGGTTTGCGTTAAGTGGTTAAAAGTAAAATTTATTTATAAAACAAATGGGTTTTAGAAGTGACAATCCCATGGGGCCACTTCTCTATTTTTTTATTCGCGGCTCTGACATTCTTTTCCTATAGCAGAAGAAGAAGATACAATGTATCATTGTCTCTGGTCAAGAGGAGGAAAAAAAAAAAAACACAGGGACTGGCTATATAGTGATTGATCACTGTGATAGCCGATCAAAGGCTATTTCATCGATCAGGTGATTGGAAACTGAGCTTTCCCGTTCCCAGTCTTTAATACTGAGAGAGAGGTGACCAAATTATTAAAATGAAATCCGGGGACATTTTTTTTTAATGGCAAATGGCAGAGGACTGCTTAATACACAGAGCACTGGGTACAGGACTGCATAATACACAGAGCGCTGGGTACAGGACTGCATAATACACAGGGCGCTGAGCACATGACTGCATAATACACAGGGCGCTGGGCACAGGACTACATAATACACAGGGAGTTGGGCACAGGACTACATAATACACAGGGTGCTGGGCACAGGACTACATAATGCACAGGGCGCTGGGCACAGGACTACATAATACACAGGGCGCTGGGCACAGGACTACATAATACACAGGGAGTTGGGCACAGGACTACATAATACACAGGGTGCTGGGCACAGGACTACATAATGCACAGAGCGCTGGGCACATAATTGCATAATGCACAGAGCGCTGGGCACAGGATTGCATAATGCACAGAGCGCTGGGCACAGGATTGCATAATGCGAAGAGCACTGGGTACAGGATTGCATAATGCACAGAGCGCTGGGCACAGGACTGCATAATACACAGGACTGCATAATACACAGAGCGCTGGGCACAGGACTGTATAATACACAGAGCGCTGGGCACAGGACTACATAATACACAGAGCACAGGGCACAGGACTACATAATATACAGAGATGTCCATATTCAAGCCACCAGGCTGTTTCTCAGCCAGCATGGGATGCCCTGTCTATGATATTCTGGCCCTGAATCCGGGGACAAAACCGGAAACCAGGGACGTCTGGTCACCCTAGGTTACGCTGCACAGATACAGTCCTAGTACCCACAAAACAATTCCTAATCACTACCAGAAGAACCGTAACAAGAGATTCACAGACACACATAAACATAGAGGATCTTTTTTAACCACTTCAATACGGGGCACTTTCCCCTCTCCCTGCCCAGGCCAATTTTAAGCTTTTAGCGCTGTCACACTTTGAATGCAACACTGTACCCAAATAAATTGTTATAATTTTTTTGAGACAGCTTTTGTTAGTTGGTATTTAATCAACACTGGGGCTTTTACATTTTTTGCAAAACAAATGAAAAACAAAAAAAAAAAAATTTTGAAAACAAAAAAATAGGTTTTTGTCTTACCAAAACCCCTTTCTCTGATGTTCATTGACGGAACCAGGTAAACCAGGAGCTCAACCAGAAACAACTGGAGCTCAACCAGAAAAAAACACCCTCAAGCCTCTGCCACAGCGGATTTGCAAAACTTTGTTGCCAAAGGCAGCATCTGCAGATGCGAAAATGTCCACCTTGTAGAACTTGGTGAATGTGGGTACAGACGCCCTGGTGGCCGCCTTGCAAACCTGGACCACTGACGCCTGATGACGGAAGGCCCAGGAGGCACTAAGCGCCTCGTGGAATGTGCCATAACAGGGAAAGGAGGAACCTGACCCTTAATTGAATAGGCCTGCACCACCATTTTCCTGATCCATCTGGAAATGGTCGCAGCAGATGCAGCCTGCCCCTTACGAGGACCATCTGTAAGAATAAACAAGGAATCCGATTTTCGAATAGACTCAGTCGCCATCAAATACACCCTGATGGCCCGGACAACATCCAAACTTCTTTTGGATGCTTTGGCTTAGGACATAATGAAGGCAACACAATGTCTTCATTTAAGTGGAACCCCCGAAACAACCTTAAGAAGGAACGACTGACAGGGACAAAGCACCACTTTGTCCCTGTGAACCAACAGGTAAGGTGACCGATAGGACTATGCAGCCAGCTCCGAGACCCTGCGTGTAGAAGTGATAGCCACCAAGAAAGCCACTTTCTGTGACAAGGGAATTAAAGGAATATTCTCAAAAGACGGTCTTTGAAGAACCGACAGTACCAGATTAAGAACCGACGGAGGCACCAGGGACCGTACCGGAGGGGCCAGATGGGGACCTCCCTGCACGAAGGTATGAATCAAGGAATTCATGACCAACCGTATTTGGAAGAAAATTGCCAAGGCTGAAATCTGGTCCTTAATGGTGCCCAAGGCCAATCACTGATCTACACCCCTTTGTAGAAACTCCAGCAGACGTGATACCCAAAAGGAACAAGGGGAAACGCCCCGAGACTCACACCAAGTAATATACGACCTCCAAACTTGATGGTAAATCTTCCGAGATGTAGATTTCCAAGCTTTTAACAGAGTAGGAAACACTGAATCTGACAAGTTCCTAGCCTTCAATAACTGGCTTTCAATAGCCAGCGACAGTAATGCCTTGATTCTCTGCAGGAGTTTCGGCAGAGGTTGCAGTGGAGGAAAAGTATAAATCAAACGATACCGGTCCCAAGGGGCCACCAGAGAGTCTGCCAGAGGATCCCGAGACCTTGCAACAAACCTGGGAACCTTCCGGTTGAGATGCGAGGCCAACAGGTCCACATCGGGGGTCCCCCACTGGAGACACAGGTTGTTAAAACACTTCCAGGTGAAGGGACCATTCTCCCGGACACAGTGCCTGTCGACTGAGGTAGTCCGCCTGCCAATATTCCACCCCTGGAATGTGTACAGCAGAGAGGGCTGGAACAAGGCGTTCTGCCCACCTTAGAATGCCTTTGGCCACTAGGGCATATTTGGTGCCCCCTTGGTGATTGATATATGCCACAGCTGTGGTGTTGCCTGATTGAATCCTTACGGGACACCCCTGCAGACGATCCATCCACTAGAACAGGCAAAGCCTGATCACTCGAATTTCCAGGATGTTGATCAGTAGACTGGACTCCTCCCGAGACCAGATCCCTTGGGCTGATTTTGTGCCCAGGACACCTCCCCACCCAGACAGGCTGGCATCCGTGGTAACCACTGTCCAGAACAGGGGGAGAAAAGACTTCCCTTGTCGAAGTGCCAGGGAGTAGAGCCACCAAAGCAGAGACCCTCTAGCACTCCCGACTCAACAGGATCAGATTGTCCAGGGACTGTGGATTCTTGTCCCACTTGGATAGAATCTCCTTTTGCAGAAGTCTGGTATGGAACTGAGCAAATGGAAGGTGGAAACCATCAGGCCCAGCACCTGCATGCAGGCTCTGAGAGACGACCGGAGATTGGACAACAGGAGCCGAATCACATTCTGCAATTTCAAAAGTTTTGTTTCTGGTCTTCAATGACTCCACCCTCAGAAGGAGATTGTGCAGGTACCCAGTATCGAAATCCCCCGCTGTCTGAGTAAGGCTAACACCGGGGCCAACACTTTTCTTAACACCCGAGGAGCTGAGGAGAGACCAAAGGGTAATTCCACAAATTGATAATGCTCCTCACCTATGGCAAAACAAAGAAAACGCTGATGCCTGATATAGATTGGAATATGAAGGTAAGCACTCCCTTGATATTGATGGAGGCCAGAAAGTCCCCTCGATGAAGGGAAGCCACAAATGTGTGAATGGACTCCATTCTCAATTTCTGAACCCACAAAAAGTGGTTTAGAGCCTTGAGATCCAGGATTGGGCAAACCCTCCTCTCCTTCCTGGGGACCATAAAGAGGTTTGAATAAAACCTTTGAAAGAAAATGTTCAGATTCTGAAACTGGTACTATGACACCTTGTGACAACAAATCCTGCACCGCTACCAGAAGGCCTTGAAGTCGATCCGAGGACAGACGCAGATTGGAAGGAAAGAACCTTGCTGGGGGGCAAGGTTTGAAACTTGATCTTGTAACTGGACCGGATCAACTCGAGTACCCATTTGTCCTGGATGGACGAAGTCCATGGTTCCGTAAAGAAACAAAGACGGCCCCCACCCCTAGTATGGGTGTGGGGGTCCCTTCAGGCAGAGGAGGGCTTATCTATGAGACCAGAGGAGCCTGTCTTAGCCTTACCACCCCAGGGTCTCTTGGAACCCCCTGTGAAGGAGTGGGAGGAATTTGAACCCTTGTCCTGCGACCAGTGGCAGCTGGTGCTCAAAATTTCTGGGGGGGGGGCAAACAGAAAAATGTAATAGGCATTGCTTTGCGGCAAAAAATGCTGTAAAAAATTGCGTGACTTTAAGGTCACAAAAGTGTGAAAGGGGCCTTCAGTAATTAAGGCATAGCGTGCCCCCTTTTAATGCACATAGACCAGCATGCCCCCTTTCAATTCACAGGAACCAGCGTGCCCCCTTTCAATGCACAGGGATCAGCGTGCCCCCTTTAAATGCACAGGGACCTGCGTGCCCCCTTTCAATGCACAAGGACCTGCGTGCCCCCTTTAAATGCACAGGGACCTGCGTGCCCCCTTTTAATGCACAAGGACCAGCGTGCCCCCTTTCAATGCACAGGGACCAGCGTGCACCCTTTCAATGCACAGAGACCAGCGTGCCCCCTTTCAATGCAGAGATGCCAGCGTGACCCCATTCAATGCAGAGATCACCGTGCCCCCTTTCAATGCAGAGATGCCAGCGTGCCCCCTTTCAATGCAGAGATGCCAGCTTTCCCCCTATTCAATGCTGAGATCATCGTGCCCCCTTTCAATGCAGAGATGCCAGCATGCCCCCTTTCAATGAAGACATGCCAGCTTGCCCCCTTTCAATGCAGAGATGCCAGCATGCCCCCTTTCAATGCAGAGACGCCAGCATGCCCCCTTTCAATGCAGAGTGAAAAGCGTGCCAAGCCCCCCTGAGACAAGTGCACTTAACCTGTAGCGGCGGCTTCTCTTCAGTCCCCCGGCGTCTCCTCGAGTCTTCAGTCCTTCCGCCTGCTCCTTGGCCAATGGCATGGGGTTTGCCTTTCGGCCAATCAAGAAGCGTGCATCGGACCCGCTTCCTGATTGGCCAGGAGGAGCATCCGTGTGACAATAGCGAATTTTCATTCACTATTGTCACACAATGGGTGGGCTCGGAGCGCACTGCTCTGTGCCCCGGGTCCACCCTTTGCTGAAGCCTATTAGAGCCTCTGGCTCTAATCAGGTGACTAAAAAAAAAAAAAAAAAGCCCCATTGAACTCCTTAAGCCCCAACACACCGGCTGCCACTGCCTGCGACCCTGTGGGGCGAAAGGGCCACTTGTGAGCCGAAAAGACAGGGCCACATTTGCGGCGAGGCTCTCTGTTGTTAGTAACCTGCGGAAGCAGGGTGCTCTCTCCCCCCATGAGACCATTTATGATCTCTTCCATGGAGGCTCCAAACAAGTGGTCCCACACAAAGGGGAGATCCGTCAGCACTTTTTTGGAAGCCTGATCTACAGAGCAGCATTTAAACCAGAACATGCGGCGCAAGGTCACCGTTGTCACCAACGCCCTTCAGGCTGAAGGGGCTGCATCCAGAGAAGCACAAATATACTGTAACCCCTGTATCAGCTGGTCCGCCAGTTAATGAGGGTGCTGACCCTCTTTCAAATCCTGGCGTAAAAGCTTTGCCTACTCCGTCAAGGCAAACACCGGCTTCAGGATTGAACCTGCCACAGTAAAAAGATGACGGACCAAGGATTCACCCTTCCTATCTGCTGGGTCCTTAAAGGACAGGGTGTCCTCCACTGGTAATAACCTGACTTTATTTAGCCCAGAAACCTGTTAGTCCACCACTGGTGGCACTGTCAGTTTCTTTAGGAGGGAATCCTCAAAAGGATACCTCCTAGCAAAACGCTTAGGTATCCCAACCATGCGTTTCAGGGACACCCACTGGTTAGCGACAATCTCGCCGAAATAGGCAGGAAAGGGAAACACCTTAGTCACTCTGGATGGCCTGTGGGTGCCAAATTGCACCGGTACAGCCAATGTAGCATCCACTGTGTTCTCTATTTTTACAGTTCCCCGCACTGATACAATCAGTGCTTCTACAAGCACCTTTTCTTGCACAGAGGTGGTGGAAGAGGAATCATCCTCACTATCAGAGCACTCGAAGTGCGTGGACGCAGACCCGTGGAGTGAATCGCGTCAGCGGCGGCCTAATCAGCCTCAGAATCCGAGAAGGCAGAGGAAACAGGTGTACTTGAAGCTTTAAAGTTCAGTTGATTGCATCAGAGTGCATATACAGTACAGCTGCCTCCATGTACTGAAGAGGGGGGTCTGTACTGAGTGTATTGTAGGGGGAGAGGGATTTAGGGCTGTGGGGGAAGCAATAAGTCAGGATATGGGGAGCCCAAATGTCATGACAATAATAATAAAAATAATATATTATACTGGTCTTTGTGCCGGGAGCGCACAGCGCAACATACTCCCAGCACAGGGGCCGGGCTCTCACCATGTCCCATAATGATATGGGTTTGTTTACCAGTTCCAGGTCAGCTGATCGTGGTGCAGCCCGCCCCTTTGTTTACTTCCACTTCTGAATAGAGCAGTGGTTCTTAACCTGGGTTCGATCGAACCCCAGGGGTTCGGTGAGTCAGTCTCGTGGGTTCGGTGGGGGGTGGGCATTTAACGGGGCAATTGTTCCCCCCGAGAAAATATTACTGATTGTCAGGCCGAGCGCACCCCGGGAAATCAGAGCTGCGGTCGGGACAACTCACAGCCATTACACATAGACACTTGACGCTCTGCCCCCTGTACCTCCCCCAGCAGGTTTCCAGCCTATATCCTGCAGGCTGCTTGCTGCTTGAGTGGGCATGATGGGGATGTACCTGACCACAGAGAGCGCGCCCGCCTCGAAGAGAGAAGTGTGAGCAGCTGAGCAGAGGGAGCGGAGTGAATGTTCCTGGAGGTAGGCTCAGCTAGCTGTACATGGTGGATTAGTTTACAAGCACCTCTATGCTAAGTCTGCTGAGTTACTGCAGCTTAGCATAGAGATGCTGTTAGCTGACAAATGGAAATGCATGTCCTTTTCATTTAGTTTAATAAAGCATTGTGAATGCCCCCTGGTGTGTGCCCTCCTGATACCCCATGGTATGCCCTCCCAACACCTCCCCCCCAGTGTGTGCCCTCCTGACACCCCATGGTATGCCCCCCAACACCTCCCCCCAGTGCGTGCCCTCCTGATACCCCATGGTATGCCCTCCCAACACCTCCCCCCCCCCAGTGTGTGCCCTCCTGACACCCCATGGTATGCACTCCCAGCCCCCCCCCCCAGTGTGTGCCCTCCTGATACCCCATGGTATGCCCTCCCAACACCTCCCCACCCCAGTGTGTGCCCTCCTGACACCCCATGTTTTAATGGTTTTGTTCTTTGTTCTTAATGGTTTTGTTCTTTAATGGTTTTGTTCATTTTGTGCATCTATGTATAAATATATACCCATGTTTTGAATTTGAAAAAATCATATTTTATTTTTCCAATTGAGCCCCCGTTCACACTGGAGCGGCCGCCACGGACTTCATAACATTGAAGTCTATGGCGGTCGCCTCCTGGTCGCCCCAAAGAAGCTCCGGACCCTTTTTCTGAGTCGGAGCGACTTGTGTCGCTCCTATCAGAACGGGTCCGCAGCTTCCCTATGGGAGGCGACCTGCGGCGACCTGTGAGGCGACATGGTCGCCTCACAGGTCGCCCCAGTGTGAACGGGGGCTAAGAAGGGTTCAGTGAATGCGCATATGAAACTGGTGGGGTTCAGTACCTCCAACAAGGTTAAGAACCACTGCTCTAGATACAACTTTTGAACCTGAGTAGAGGTCACCATTCTTGCATTGTCCCAGAAGAAGCCTGCTGGCGAAACATGTCGGACACAAGTGGCCCCTAGCACACTTCAATGGTTCTCTGTACATTAAGTATCTTTATGCTATGAATATATATCACTGTATGTGATTGTTTTTATCGGTTTTGTAATAAAATTCTGTTATTTTACTTTGTCTCCTTATTATTTATCTAAAATATATACCCTAGCAAGCCTCACCTTTAAAATCCCACCATTTGGTTCACGCCCACCTATTGCAGCCTCTCTGGGGCGCCAATAGAGCCCGCAGGGTTAGTGATACCATCCACTCCTCTTCTGTCCTATGTTCAGCTCCCAGGAATCATTGCATGCCAGGAAGTGACGAATCGCCGTGGCCACCGAGGGGAGGAAGAAGGAAGTAAGGTAAGTATATTTTCTTCTAAACGAGGTAAGTAAAAAAAAAAAAAAAAAAATTGCGATTATCCATATGTTTTTCAGGTGACCCGGAGCGAGAAGGTGGAGGTAAGTATAATTTTAGGGTGGAATTCCACTTTAGGAAGTGGACTGTTCCACCAGTGGCGGACCCTCCGGTTTCCAGGTTAAACAAGGCAATCATGATTTCAGTTGAAGAGTCCCCGGTCTTCAAGGCCTAGCTGAAAGGAAGGCGGAGGGTGCTGCCAGCAAAATTTACACCCTGGCTTGGCACGGAGGCTGATTTTCACCATTGCCCTGGTGTCGCAAACCTGGAGGGAGAACAGCTCCTCCTTCCTTTGCTGAGCTGGCGGATCAGCATGTCAAGGGGCTGCAGTTTATCTGTGATACTCAATCAAGTTGCGCTAATCAGTGCCAAATAAACAGCACAAATAAATCACAAAAAACGGTGTCAAAAGTCCAATAGATGTGTTTGTTCAAAGTTGATGACAACACTTTCCACCACCATGAAGAGTCATCAGATACCAACACCAATTGATAAAAGACACCCTTACTATATCCTATTGACCCCTCATTACAAAAGGTCAACAAGCGCTTGTAGTTCCAAACCCAGCCAGAACCTTTTAGTATCCAAACAGGTCCTCCAATTAAACTTCTTGCTCTCCTCAATTCCATATCGTGGAGGTTAACCTAGAATACAAAAGGCTCCGCATAGTGTAACTTGTAAAAAAATGTATTGAATGAAAATATTAAAAATCACTTACATCAAAAAAGATAATAAAATCACCTAAAACTGTGCATGTCGGTCTGTACACACACAATAACCCGTCCTACTGGGACTCGTGGGAATCAGTGATGTCAGCATGTCGTTGTGATGCCTCTTTGGATGTGGCTCCCCTAGTGGCTCGGCTCTCTGTTTTGACAGTGGTCCTTCGGCGTGTCTTTTGGCTCAAATGCTGGTCTGCAGACCAGACTTCTAAAAAGGCCTCGACTGATCTTCCCATTTAAGGAGATCGCCTGTGTGGTGCTACCCTGGATGACATCATTAAAGGTCTCACAGTGGGGAAGAGTACCCTTCTTCCACAGGCTTCTAAGGGCATGGTCCCTTGTCGTAGACGTGGGCCCTCCTTATCGGCTCATAAGAAGTTTTTTTTTTTTTTTCGTTCCTCAGAGTCAACTTACAAGGGATCGATGCCCTTCGGGGCCTCCTCTGGAGGATCCAAGCAAACTTGGTCTGGCAAGTCAACAGCAGGCTTCTCCAGACCCAAGGAAAATGCCCCTTCAGCTTGAAGGTGTGCCCTCACCCATATCTGGGGTGGGGGGACATCTTCATTGGTTCCCAGACTCGTGGACTTCCCTGGTACAAGACAAGAGACAAGTGGGTCCACAAAGTCATACAGTCCGGCTACAAGATCGAGTTTCATTCTTACCCTCCGGAAAGGTTCTTTCTTTCCAAAGTGGGACTGTGCCCGGTCTGCTGACAGGCTCTCTTTGGGGCGGTGCAAGACCTTTACTTCCAGGGATGATTGTCCCGGTTCCAACTTCAGAAAGTTTTCAGGGGTTTTACACAAAAACCTGTTTACAGTCCCCAGAAAGGAGGGCAAGGTGCATCTAATGCTGGACCTCAAGGTGCTGAACTGCTTGTGCAGGTGCAGAAGTTCTGAATGGAGTATATTCGCATGGTGGTGACTTCCCTGCATCAGGGGGATTTTCTTGCCTCCATGGACATCAAGAACGCTTACCTTCACATTCCAATATGTGTCGGTCACCAGCACTTCCTCTGCTTTGCCGTGGGAGAGCAGCATTATCAGTTTGTGGCATTACCCTTTGGTCTCGCCTCTGCTCCTCGGGTCTTCACGAAAGTGTTGGCCCCAGTGCTAGCATTGTTACGTCAGCGGTGGATCGCTGTACTGGTGTAAGAAGAGGTTTGCTGTTCAGAGTGGTGTTTCTGTTCAATCCCGCCAGGACTTGGCGAATGCGCGAACGCGCGCACGCAAACACGCAATGTGACAGATGCTGGCTCCAAATGGACTATTTAAACTCAGCCCTTGCTCAGCTCCAGTGCTGCTTTGTCTTCAGCCTTGTTGACCTGAACCTGCTACCTGTATCCTGTTTACCAGTACCAGACCCGGCTTGTCCTGACTATCCTCTGCTCTCCGCCTGCACCGACCTCGGCTTGTCCCTTGACCTCCGCTCCAGTCTGCTCCTTCTGGCTCCTGTATGACCGTTTGGCTTCTGTCCCGGCTTGTCTCACTACGCTCCTGCCACCAGCACCAGTTGCCTGCATACCTGCTCTGGACCTACCCGGCTATCCCTGTCTGTGGACATCAGCCTGCTTCCAGCTACATCAGGCACTCGTGCTACTCTATACTCGGCACCTCCTGTCTGCACTATCAGGGGTTCCGAGTCAGAGGCGTAAGAGAGGCCTTCCTCACTGTTCAGGCTCACCTCCAGGTACGTGATAACTGGGCTACTTGGATGACCTTCTTCTGCGAGCAGAGTCTCCTGCTGTCCTGGTGAAAAACCTGAAGAGCTCCATACGGACCCTGAGGAAGTTTGGCTGGATTCTGAATCTTCAAAAGTCTGCCTTAGTTCCTTCTACAAAACTAGATTATCTGGACTCGGCCTTAGACAGAGTACTCCTTTCTCTGGACAAACTCCAGAAACTGCAGGCTGCAACTCACCCCCTGCTAACCAGAAAATGGTAATTTCTCCGGACTTGCATGCGAGTGCTGGGCCTGATGGTGTCTACCTTCGAGGCGGTCCCGATTGCACGGTTCCATACGAGGTCCCTGCAAAGAAGATTTTGATCAAATGGGACAAGATTCCACAGTCTCTGGACAACCAAATCCAGCTGAGCCGGGTTGCAAAAGGGTCCCTAATCTGGTGGCTCCATTCCCTGGCGTTCCGGCAGGGCAAATCCTTCCTACTCTTGTATTGGACAGTGGTCACCACGGATGCCAGCCTGTCGGGGTGGGAAGGCATTCAAGACAGAAATTCTGCTCAGGGTGTCTGAGCCCTTGAAGAATCCAAACTACTGATCAATATCCTGGAGCTCCAAGCGATCAGACTGTGCCTGGAACATTGAACAGATCATCTCCAAGGATGTCCAGTGAGCATTTAATCATACGATGCTACAGCCGTGGCTTATGTCAATCACCAAGGGGGCACAAGAAGTGTCCTGGCAGCTCTGGAGGTAGCCAGCTTTCTCAGGTGGGCAGAACGTTTGTTCCAGCCCTTTCCGCTGTACTCATTCCCGGAGTGGAAAACTGGCAGGTGGATTACCTCGGTCGGCAGGCGTTGGCCCAGGTGGAATGGTCTATCTGCTGCCATAATACCGGTATTTAATGTCAAAATACCAACATAAAACTGTGGCGGGCGGTCCGGAAGTGGTTAATTTTGGGATAAAGTTGTTTTTTTTTATTTAGACTTTATTTTTAATACTTTTTTAAAACAAATAAGAAAAGAAAACATTACGATTAGATTTACATAACAAATCTAAATAAAAAAGAAAAACAAGAACAAACAACAACATCAATACAATTAATTTACTACTGTCAGCTATACAAATATACAGTGATACCTCCGGTTCACGAACGCTTCTGTTCACGACCAACTCGGTTCACGAACTTCGCTTCGGTTCACGAACAGGAGCCGCGGCCATTTTAATGCTATTTCCAGGCTGTCACATGGGCGTGACTTCCTGTAGGAAGATCGTGGAGAGAAGAGAGAGAAGAGAAGAGACACACAGAAAGAAGTTCAGTACACTTTTTGCTATTTGGTGTGCTTTTTAGCACGTACTGTACTGTACTACTGTACAGTACTTCTGTACAATACTGTACAGTACTTACTGTATTGTACAGTACAGTTCACCCGTTTGAGTGCTTACTGCACAGTACTGTACTATACTGTACTGGACTCCCAATATGGCTCCCAAGAAGCATGGTGGAAAGAAGAAAGTGCAGAGCAGCAATGAAGGTGACAAGAACAGCAATGCAGGTGACAATGTGCAAAGTGGAAATGCAGGTGACAATGTGCCAAGTGGAAATGCAGGTGACAATGTGCCAAGTGGAAATGCAGGTGACAATGTGCAAAGTGGAAATGCAAGTGAGAATGTGCCAAGTGGAAATGCAGGTGACAAGAATGTGCAGCGCAAGCATGGTGGCAAAAAGAAAGTGCAGAGCAGTAGTAAAGGTGACAGCAAGGTTGTGAAGAAAATAACCATTGAGCTGAAGAAGGAAATTGTAGAAAAGCATGACCGTGGTATTCGTGTGACTGATCTGGCCTCGGAGTACAAGATGGCAAAGTCAAAAATCTCGACAATTTTGAAAAACAAAGCTGCCATCAAAGGAGCTGATGTTGCAAAAGGAGTAACAATGTTAACCAAGCAGAGGCCGCAAGTGCTGGAAGAGGTGTATAAACTTTTGTTGGTGTGGTTGAATGAGAAACAACTGGCAGGTGATAGCGTTACTGAAGCTATGATCTGTGAGAAAGCCAGGAAATTGCACAATGATTTACTGCAAAGAAGCCCTCTACAAGTGCAGCAAGTGACGAATTTAAAGCCAGTAGGGGGTGATTTGAACAATTCCGCAGAAGTGGCATCCACAGTGTGATTAGACATGGTGAGGCTTCCAGTTTTGACAAGGCCGCAGCAGAAGCCTACAAGGAAGAATTTGCGGAATTCATGAAGACAGAAGGATACTTCGCTCAACAAGTGTTCAACTGTGATGAAACAGGGCTCTTCTGGAAAAAAATGCCGAACAGAACCTATATCACGCAGGAGGAAAAGGCACTACCAGGGCACAAGCCCATGAAGGACAGATTGACCCTTTTGCTGTGTGCCAACGCATCCGCTGATCTGAAAATAAAACCACTACTGGTGTACCATTCTCAGACCCCCCGTGCATTTAGGGAACAAAATGTGAACAAGGCCAGACTGTCCGTCATGTGGAGAGCCAATGCCAAAGCTTGGGTCACAAGGCAATTGTTTATGGAATGGCTGCACGAGGTGTTCGCACCCACCGTCAGAAGATATCTTTCTGATAACCAGCTGCCTGAAAGGTGCCTTCTTCTGATGGACAATGCCCCGGCACACCCTCTTCATCAAGGTAAAGTTCCTCCCCCCTAACACAACACCACTTCTGCAGCCCATGGACCAGCAAGTCATTTGCAACTTCAAGAAGCTGTACACAAAGGCGCTCTTCACTAGGTGTTTTAATGTCACTGAAGAGACGTCCTTGACTTTGAAAGAGTTCTGGAAGAAACATTTCAATGTTTTCTACTGCATTAACCTCATTGACAAAGCCTGGGAAGGCGGTCACTCCCTGAACCCTAAATTCAGCCTGGAGGAATGGCCAGAATGTGTCACTGAAAGTGAACCTGACTTAGAAGGGTCTGATGCAGCGGTAGTGGAGGAAATTGTGTCCATGGGCAACAGTATGGGTCTGGACGTTGATGGTGATGATGTGGAAGAGCTTGTTGAGGAACATAGGGAGGAGCTGACCACGGAAGAGCTTTCTGAACTCCACAGTGAGCAGCAGAAGGCACTTCTTGAGGAGCATTCCACTGAGGAAGAGGAAGAAAGGGAGGAGGTTAGCAGTGATTCCATAAAACCCATTATGCAAAAATGGAATGAGTGCCATGATTTTTTTTTGAAAAGCACCACCCCAACATAACTGTCACGAACAGAGTGTTAAATCTCATGAATGATAATGTGGTCTCATTTCCGGAGGGTTATGCAGCGCAGGAAGAGACAAGTGACATTGGACAGATTTTTCAGCAGAACTGAGCCTGCAGCTAGGAGACAAAGGAGAGAGGAAAGCCCTGAAGGAGATCCCCCTGATGTCCTTATGGAGGGGGACTCTCCCTCCAAACAATAACCACCTCCTACCTGCCTTCCTCCATGCCAGAAGTCATCTCAAGCAAGGTTAGTGTTCTCTCTTTATACATTACTATACTGTACTAATGTGTTTCATATGTTTTGTGCTTCAAAAACCAAGAAAAAAAGGTCAGAACGGATTAACCGGATTTACATTGAACCCTATGGGAAAATGTGCCTCGGTTCACGACCAATTCAGGTCGCGACCAGAGTCAGTTCACAAATTAAGGTATCACTGTATTCAGAAATATTAAACACCACAAAAAAAGGATAAAGGTTTTATATAAATGAATAAAAGCTGATCATTCTAAGCACCCTTGTCAGTGGTAAATGCTTTGGCCTAAACCCTCTCTTAAATGCTACATTGGCAGGATAGCATGTTCTGTTGAAAAACAACAGACTCAGGCCCCCATTCACACTGGGGCGATCCGACTTCCCGGGGCGACCTCATAGGTCGCGGCGCGCTGCTCACACCGCTACCTCGGAGCGGCCGGCACGGACTTCATAACATTGAAGTCTATGCAGGTCGCTCCGGGTCGCCCCAAAGAAGCTCCGGACCCTTTTTCTAAGTCGGAGCGACTTGTGTCGCTCCTATTAGAACGGGTCTACAGCTTCTCTATGGCAGGCGACCTACGGCGACCTGTCAGGCGACCAGGTCGCCTGACAGGCCACCCCAGTGTGAACGGGGTCTCACTGGTCAGATCATCGGGTGAAAATAAAGGAAAACAAAAACCGAATACAGCCATCACATCTAAGAATTGGTAGGCTGCAAAATAATAAATGTTTGCTTTTGGGTTCAATACTGCTAGGCAAAACTATTTTTTTTTTTATTTTGGATAAATTCAGAGCACTTTCACACTCGCAGTGGCCTGTGATGTCCTCTAATAAGCGACCCACATTCTGCATGCGTTTGCTGCGTGGCTCCATTGAACTCAATGAGTGAGTTTGTCAAACTCTGTGCCCTAGTTTAAAAGGTTTGCAGTTCAGTCCAAACAAAAAACATACATTAACCTAGACTGTAATGGTAATGTTAATAACACGTCACAGGAAGCCCCCTAATGGTTAACAGAAGACAGAGTCAGAAATAGACTTGAATAAGTCACCGGGACCAGATGACTTAGAGCCAAGGGTACTAAAGGAACTCATCCAGGTGATAGCCAGATCATTGCAGCTAATTTTTATGGACAGTATACTGACAATAATGGTACCAGCTGATTGGAGAAAAGCCAACGTGGCACCAATATTTAAAAAAGGGCCGAGATATATCCCTGGGAGCTACAGGCCGGTTAGCCTAACATCAATAGTCTGCAAGCTATTGGAGGGGATGATAAAGGATTATATACTCGATTTTAGTAATAAAAATGGTACGATTTATAGTAATCAGCATGGATTCATGAAGAATCTTTCTTGCCAGACCAATCTATTAACCTTCTATGAAGAAGTGAGCTGCCATCTAGATAAAGGAAGGTCTGTGGATGTGGCGTATCTTGACTTTGCAAAGGCATTTGATACATTTCCCCACAAAGGTTTACTGTACAAACTAAGGAAGGTAGGTATGGACCATAGGGTGAGTACCTGGATTGAAAACTGGCTTCAGGGGTGAGTCCAGAGGGTGGTGATAAATGGTGAGTACTTGGAATGGTCTGGTGTGAAAAGTGGGGTCCCCAAGGATCTGTCCTGGGACCAATTCTGTTTAATTTATTCATAAACGATCTAGAGGATGGGATAACCAAATCAATCTCAGTATTTGCGGACAATACTAAATTAGGCAGGGCAATAACTTCTGCACAAGATGTGGAAAACTTACAAGTAGACCTGAACAAAATAATAGGGTGGGCATCTACATGGCAAATGAGGTTTAATGTTGGAAAATGTAAGGTAATGCATTTGGGTGCCGGAAATACGAAATGCAAGTTACTTACTAGGGGCAGAACCTTTGGGGGAATCTAAGATGGAGAAGGACCTGGGGGTCCTAGTAGACAACAAGCTCAACAATGGCAAGCTGCTGCAAGCAAAGCCAACAGAATACTGGCATGTATATGTAGCACCTGGGCTTGCTGTGTGATGACTTTTTGGGCCTTCTCTAATTACCTGCAGGAAGTCACTTAGGTAAAGTTCACACATTCATCCTTACTCCCAAAGGCTCATTGCTCAAAAAAAACAGTGCAGGGGTTTTGTTTTGTTTTTTTGTATTTATTGTGGAACTTGGATGGGAGAAGGGAATAGTGGGATACTCCAACTGGAACTATTTACAGTTGATCAGGACAACTCCCACTTGACCTCACCAGGGTACTTGTGGAAGCAGTCACACTGCTTTAAAACATACTGCCACATGTATGGAAAGGGACAAGTCTCCTTTCTCTCTCTCCAGCAACAGACTTGGTGAACTACATTATCTTCAGAACACTCTTTAGCATCCCCTTTACTGACACCCGTCCACTGACTCTTTTAGCTGCAGGGATGGCCCCTCTCAGGTCAGGCCCCTTGACACAGATCTGTACTCACTGTATGCAGAGTCAAGTCCTTCCAGTGTTTCCCTTCCAGTCAGCTTTACAGGACTTCTGGGTTCAGTTCCTCTCAAGCTCTTAAGGCCCTTAGGTGGATTACCTGAGGCCCCATGGCAACTTGTACAGAGGAGGAGGTAGCTGCCCCCACCCTCCGGGACTCCGCTCTCCAGCTGAAAGACCCGGAGCACATGTGCTCTTGACATTTATACAGTATCCCAGCATGCGCCAAGGAACTTTCCAATCGCCAGGGCTGTACTGAATGCCTGTGCACTCATTTGTCAGGTTTCCTCCCACTGTCCAATATGCCTCCCTATTGGACCAGTGTCAAACACTGCAGTCAAACTGAGTTGCTCTTGAGCATACTGAGCAGACCTCACTAGCAGATCCTGCTCTCTGGTAGGTAGAGAACAATATAGATTTACCTGCCAGTCCTGGTAAGCAGAAAGGATCCAAAACCTAGGAGGTAGCTACATCCACCGCCCGGCAAACTGAGCCATGTCCTCATTGGCTCTGGGCATCCACCTCTACAAAAATAGCTATACAAAAATGTACACAGAATATCCCACAAACCTGGAAAGGGGGAAAGGGGAAATAACATACAGTATGTACAGGGACATGGGGCAAACCCCATATGTAGCCAGTAGTGTGACGTGAGTCACTTTGGTTGGGGGGCTTTTGGAACCCAGATTGCTTTAGGGAGGTTGGGAGACTACTTGTCCCGCTTCCCCAGCCCCTCTTATGTGTAAGTCACCCTGTGTCTATTAGGGGCACAGGGTGACCAAGAACCCCAGTCGGGGCCGGATCTATTTAGACTCGCTGTACAACCACACTGGACTCAGCCTTTTGTGTTACCCCGGTTATCCTGGGTTCTATATGTGTGGCTTGTGTTGAAAGAGTGAAAGAGCTCTTTCACTTGGGACAATAATATTTCTGAACAGTGTCCCTCAGGAAATATATGAAGATATATTGCAGATTGCTAGGGTATTGCAAAAGTGTTTCATAGACCCTTGCTAGTGGGATGGGCGTTTGTTATTGTTGAATACCTGCATTGCATTGTTCTTTTGTTCTGCTGTAGAATATTTACACATTAACACATAGGAGTGTATCAGGTGCATTTAGACCAATGCACCCCCCCAACATCCCCCCCCCCACAAACAAAACAAAAATCTGTCTGACTGGTAAAGGCTAGACATCCTAACTAACTATGCTACAAGTAACGTTTGTACAGTGAATGGCCTGAAGATCCCCCCCCAAGCCTGCAAAGGAAAGGGTGAGCATATAGCAACGTATGCATCCTACATACTTACAATGAGACTATCCTCTCCGTAGAGAAGACCTTCTCATCTGCAGAATCTCTAACTCTAACATTTCCATAGAAATTTCTGATGCATCTGGCCCCCTAAGGGCACACTTGACTCATCCTTCTGTTGTGCACCTGTAATAGACATAAACAGAACAACTCCTGCCAATCTAACTGACTAACAAATCTGCACTGGTTCCATCCAGGAACTGTATCACCAGCGATAGGCACAGTCCCTCTCAGTTACCAGGGCACTGACTCTTTCCTATCCTACTCAGAGCCACAAGTTAGGATGAAGAAATGCAGAGTCCACCCGACTGGTGTTCACACTATCCTTCTCTCTCTGTAACACGAGGCAACACATCTTCTCTTGGCCGCAGGTTATTAATGATGGAGCCTGAGCAAAGCTTGCCTTACTTGTGGATGTCTATAAGAGCTCTTCAAGAGATCCTTCACTCTGGCATCCCTCTCTCTGAAGAGGCAATGAGCTGCAACCCTTCTCTCACAAGGTAGCAACTCGCACAAAGTTTCCTTCAACATTACTTTGGTCCACTGGCCCAAAGGATCTTTGTAAAATGTCCTTTAAACAAAGTATCTTTGCAAAGTGTCCTTTCTCAGTACTACTCTTTAGGTCACTGCTTTCCTGACCATAACTTGAAAGCACGCTTGCACAGGTAAAGCAGACATGATTTTCTCCTACAATACAGCACATCCTTTCTCCACCGACACTCCAGCACTTTACTTGAGAAGACATAGCATTTCCTAGGTAAATGTCCGGTCATTGCAGATAGCAACCACTGCCATGACCATGACTTGGAAACACACTTGCACTGATCACTGTAGAGCAGATATTACTTTCTCCCCTGACACTCCAGCACTTTACTTGAGAAGACATAGCGTTACTTGGGGAAATACTGAGCCGTTGCCGGTAGCAACCACTGCTGTAACTCAGAGGAGATCCCGGGCGACGCCCCCAAATGTAGCACTGTCTCTGTAGGGCTTACTGTGTGATGACATGTTGGGCCTCATCTGATTACCAGCATACAGTCACTTGGGGTACAGTTCACACATTCATCCTTACTCCCAAAGTCTCGTTACTCAATAAACAGTCCAGGGGTTTTGGTTTTTTGGTATTTATTGTGGAACTTTAATGGGAGAAGGGAATAGTGGAATACTCCAACTTGAGCTTTTTACAGTTGATAAGGACAACTCTCACTTGGCCTCACCAAGTTACTTGTGGAAGCAGTCACACTGCTTTAACCATACTGACACGTGTATCGAAAGGGTTAAGTCTCCTTGCTCTCTCTCCAGCAACAGACTTTGTGAACTACATTATCTTCAGGTCACTCTCTAGCATCCCCTTTATTGACACCTGTCCACTGACTCTTCTAGCTGCAGGAATGGCCCCCCTCAGGTCAGGCCCCTTGACACAGATCTGTACTCACTGTATGCAAAATCAGATCCTTTCCAGTGTATCCCCTCCATTCAGCTCTACAGGACCTCTGGATTCAGTTCCTCTCTAGTTCTTTATGCCCTTAGGTTGACCACCTGAGGCCGCATGGCAACTTCTACAGAGGAGGAACAGCCGCCCCCTCCCTCTGGGACTCCTCTCTCCAGCTGAAAGACCCCAAGGACATGTGCTCCTGACAATTATACAGTATCCCAGCATGCACTAATGCACTTTCCTCCGCCAATCGCCAGGGCTGTACTAAATGCCTGTGCACTAATTTGTCAGGTTTCCTCCCACTGTCCAATATGCCTCCCTGTTGGACCAGAGTGAAACACTTCAGACAAACTGAGTTGCACCTGAGCTCAATGAGCAGATCTCACCAGCAGATCCTGCTCTCTGGTAGGCAGAGAACAATAAAGATTTACCTGGCAATCCCTCTGGTAAACAGAAAGGATCCAAAACTATACTTTCTATCTCTAGCACCTACCTAGGAGAGTGCTACATATAAAAATGGGGATTCACTCCAGAGATAAAACGATAATTCTCCCACTCTGGTCCGGCTGCATCTCGAATATTCCGTTCAGTTCTGGGCACTGGTCCTCAGAACGGATGTGCTAGAGCTGGAGAGAGTCCAGAGAAGGGCAACAAGGCTAATAAAGGGACTAGAGGACTTTAGCTATTAGGAAAGACTTCAAGCATTGAACTTATTCTCTCTGGAGAGGAAACGCTTGAGAGGGGATATGATATCAATGTACAAATACCGTACTGGTGAACCTAGCATATGGAACAAACTTTTCAGCGAAACGGAATATAAAAAGACACGGGGCCAGTCACTAAAATTAGAAGAGAAGCGGTTTAACCTTAAACTGTAAAAAGGGTTCTTTACCATCAGAGAGGCAAGGATGTGAAATTCTCTTCCACAAGCAATGGTATCAGCGAGGAGCATCGATAGTTTCAAAAAACTATTAGATGGGCACCTTAACGACCACAACATACAGGGGTATACAATGTACTATTGACAGCAAACACATACTGTAGATATCATAGATTGAACTGAATGGACTGGTGTCTTTTTTCAACCTCACCATCTATGTACCTATTTAACTATTTAGGGTTTTGGTATTCACGTTCAAAAAAGCCTGTTCAGCTGTAAAAAAAAAAAAAAAAAAAAAAAAAAAGGCATTCAGTGGATGTCAGAATTACCTCATGAATGCCTGAAAGTCACACCTGTATGGCTTGTTGAAAAGCCTTCCAACGCCCTTACAGTGATCCTTATGACCTCATGGGTCCTATGCTGAGCGCCTGCCCCACTGCACACTGAGCATAGGGTGTTGCTTGCTCTCTGAAAAGCCTTCCACTGCCCTAACAGTGATCTTCATGGTCTTAGGGGTTCTATGCTGAGTGCCTGCCCCACTGCACACTGACCACAGGGGGATCCTTGCTTTCTGAAAAGCCTTCCACTGCCCTTACAGTGATCTTCATGATCTTCCGGGTCCTATGCTGAGTGCCTGCCCCACTGCACACTGACCATGGGGATCACTTGCTCTCTGAAAAGTCTTCCACCCCTTTTACAGTGATCTCCATGATCTTCCGGGTCCTGTGCTTAGTGCCTGCCCTACTGCACACTGACCACAGGGGGTTGCATGCTCTGTCCTGTTGCCATTCACAGAATATTTTGTATTTATTTCAATTAATGCAAGTTGTTTTCTGATTGGATGAGGTGGAGAGCATGACTTCTCTGCCCCTCCTCTCCACCTCATCCAATCAGAAAACACCTTGTATTATTTGGGGGGAAAAATAAATGAAGGTGTTCTAATAATGACAGCAGTGCCAAGTGAGTGACCCCCTGTGATCAGTGTGCAGAAGGGAAGCTGTTTGCTTTGCCACTTTGCCATCCAGTAGATTGCAGCTATCACGTAATAGCACCGAATCCTGCAGGGATATTCCAAAGAAGCCCCTCAGGCATAAGATATATACAGTATAACTACACTGTACCAAGCTGGACCAACGTACGCAATACAAATATTTCCTGGTATTCAGCTTTAAATGTTGCTTCCTCATTGCAGACATTTTTTTACTTGATTTACTGTAAACACACTTTTTTCTATATTTTTCTATGTGGTCACATTACTGCAAAGCTTCTGCTCTGTCCTCTTTCTCTTGCAGCTGGCGGGTGTTAACTCTTTGACAACACCCTTGAATTATAGACACCAGCGGGTGCCAGAACTGCACTATGGGATTCAACAGCAAAGTCGACCATCTGAAATGCACAGATCAACGACAGCCAGAGCTTTACAATCCCTTGACCACATAGAAAAACGCTGCTTTTGAGTATCATTGAAATTGAATGTCTCTGCAATGCATGTACTATACATTAAAGTGATTGTAAACCTTCAGTTTTTTTTTAATCAGAATATATGTTTATTGTGCCAAAGGTCAAAGTATACAAGGAATCAAAACATACACAAGCAGTAAGGGGTATACATCAGCCAGAGGATTACATTGTATACATGAATATTTAGAAACTTCCCCAGTAGAATAATAGTACATAAAATACCAAAGTACAAGAAAAGTAAAAAACCAGTGTAATCGTTCTTCTCAGCACTAGAATCTGGTAATAATGTAATAAACATAAAAACAATGGCCAACAGGCCAACTTATAATAAAAGTATAAAACAACCCTGGAAGGCAATCCATTTCTGTGCAATAAAAGTACATCACCAGATGTGACTCAATTCTGCAATCAGACAGGTAAAGGATATACCACCAAACCCTTCATTAGGTAAGAGGTCTCCCAGTGATGTCATACTCAAACCTGAAACAATCTCTGCATGATCAATTGAGCTGGAGCCACTCCAGGGGAGTCTAGCCATGCCTGCCAGATCCGGATGATTTTTTTTGTTAGCGTTTCTATGCTGGTAAGTCATCTTCTCCTGAATAAGGGTCTTATTAACCTGTTCTATCCATTGTGCTGTAGAGGGGATGTGTGAAGACAGCCAAAGCCTGTCAATTTATTTTCTAGCTATGTATAGCAGTCTCAATATCGCAATATTTACTGGGGGAGGGAAAAGCTCTTCATCCACCACTCCCAATATATAGACAATAGGGTCCGAAGGAACCTTGATCATATACAGTCAGGTCCATAAATATTGGGACATCAACACAATTCTAATCTTTTTGGCTCTATACACCACCACAATGGATTTAAAATGAAACAAACAAGATGTGCTTTAACTGCAGACTTTCAGCTTTAATTTGAGGGTATTTACATCCAAATCAGGTGAATGGTGTAGGAATAACAACAGTTTGTATATGTGCCTCCCACTTTTTAAGGGACCAAAAGTAATTGGACAGATTAAAGCGGAGTTCCGGCCTATTTTGCAACTTGGAGTGCTCGCTATGCTGATCAATAATTGGGCATTTTCAATTTTTTTCCCTTACCTTATTTTCAGGGCATTTTTGATTGTACTTCCTCCTTCTCCCCCCTCTGTGGCCACGGCCACCGACATCACTTCTGCAACAAAAACACCCAGGTGGAGCGGAGCCCCATCCCTGCGCTACTAAAAATTCTAAGGAAAATTATCTTTCTCTTACGTCCTCCGACAGTCGCCGCCTCTTCATATTCGTCACATATGGGGTATTAGACTTTGCTCCGAAGGAGTAGCTAGGCAACAGAATATGTTAACAATAAAGCTTTAACATATCCCACCCTCAAGGGGTGGTCCCCTCAGTCAATACCCTCCTACTTCCTGCAACCATATCTCAGTTTTAATGTCTAGCTTGTCAGGAGTGGCTGGCTCTCTCTGTGCTGGGACTTTTTGTCCCAGACTCTTTCTTCTTTTTGATATTTTGTTTGAGTTTTCTCTCTACCTTTACTTAGCTGTTATTTTTGTCAGCATTAGTTAGTTCTTCGGACGAAGAGGATCATGCGGACTGGGTCTCGGGCTGATCCCCCTGGTCGCAGGTCGTGGGTCAGTGGCTTCCCAGTCTGCCATCGAGCGTTCAGCCAGGTAACGCTCCTGGCACGGTGAACGACCCATCCCTGTTCGGTGCAGGGATGATTGGTGAGGTGGCTACCTCACCGGACGCTGTGCGGTTTCTGAACCGCCATTGTGTGCGTCTTGAGTAGCGACTCTCCCTGCCTCATGTGCAGCGGCTTGTTCGCCTGTGCGGGTTCCCCACGCCATGTGAGGTAAGTGTATCTATGTGGGGACCTGTCTGTCTGGGGGGGTCTCAGTCTGGGACTGTGTAACCTGCCTTTAATCACACTGCTTGTCTCCCTATCTCTCGGCTGCATGCTGTGGGCTGCAAGGGGGGGGGGGAGCTGTATGTCACTGAGTATGTCAGGCTGGGCAGTGTGAGGAGCTGTGTGCTGTGGGGCATGTTTTTAATGGCATGTTGGGGCATATACAGCGATCGCTGCGGCGATCTAACATGTATCCATATTATGGGATGATATTGTGTGTGATTTTATGCACTGTGGAGCGGCGATTTCGGCGCCAAACGGCGCCATTTTACCGGCGCCCGCTCCGGCCGCATGGTTTACATGCACGGCGGCCATTTTCTTGTAGCCTCCATAGGCTTACATAGAGCGCCCTGGCAGCATCACTTCCTCTCTCCTGGAAGCACCGATCGAGGCAGCAGCAGCAGCGGAGTCTCCTCAGGTTTTATCCTTCTATTCCTGTGTTCCATTGCCTGTATTCAGTCTGTATATTCCCTGTGGGGGTCTCATTGTGCCTGAGTGTGGTGCGGTGGGCTGCGCTTGCCGCGCTTGCTGTAAGGGGGCAATTAACCCTTGGTTGTCTGGCATACAGGGGCAATGGATTCTCAGGAGGGCAAATTTCCCACAGTCTTGGTGGAAAGCCAGGGGACCGCTGTTTCCCCCCCAGGGGGGGATTTGGCCACTATTGTGGCTGGCCTTGCTGCACAGGTGCAAATGCTGGTGGCTGCTCAATCTACTAAACGGCCCAGAGTTGCTCTGTCCTCTGATTCTGAGGGTGAAGGTGATGGGGCTGTTCTGGCGGGGACCCCCCTATCGGGGTCCCGCTCCTCTCTGGATCTAGTGGGGTCTGAGGTAGAGGCAGAAGTTGAGGGGGTTGATAATTCTCCCCCTGGCTCGCCTGAAGAGCTTGCAATCATGGATGAGTTGATTGCTTCCATTAAGCAGACGCTACGTTTGCAGGACGAGGTGTGTCCCCCAGCTGCCTTGGCGGCTTATGGGACGCAGAGAAAACGCAGGACGCCGCAGGTCTTTCCCTGCAATGCTGATTTTCAGCGCGCTGTTAAGGACCAATGGCGCGATTTGCGCAAGCCTTTTGCGGTACCAAGTAAATTTAAGCTGCGTTATCCTTTCTCGCCTGCCACTGATGAACGGTGGTGTGTGCCTCCGCCAGTAGATCATGCTATTGCGGTTTTGAACAAAGCCACTGCGATCCCGGCAGAGGGATCCCCTATTTTCCGTGATGCCACGGATAGGAGACTGGAGTCTCTTGCCCGTCATACTTATTCTGTTACGGGTTCTATGCTTAAGGCTCTGTTTGCTTCTCTCATGGCGGCCCAGGCGATCGCAAGTTGGACGCAGATGCTTAGGCGCGTCCTAGTGGCCGATTCGGCCTCAGCGGCGACCCTGGATATGGTGGATCAGATCCACCAGGGTGTCATGTATCTGTGTGATGCGGACCTGGACCTGATTCCGTTGGCCGCGCGTGTGCACAGCGTGGCGGTGTTGTCTCGCCGCCTGGTTTGGTTGAAATGTTGGTCGGTGGACCAATCTTCACGTAAAACCTTAGCCAATCTGCCTTATGATGGGTCTCGCCTTTTTGGGGAGTCCCTGGATGTGTTGATTAAGGGGATTACTGGGGGTAAGAGCACTCTCTTGCCCCATTTCCCCAAGGCTAAGGGGGCTTCTGGGAAGAAGCATGCTAATTTTCGGCCCCCTCAGGGGTCCTTTCGTGCCTTTCGGCCGCACTACAAGGGCAAACCGTTCAAGGGCCAGGGCTCTCAGAAGAAGCCCTGGTCTGGAAAACAGAAGTCCGGCCAATCCGGACCTGCGGCCCATAACAGTTCGGCCTGAAGGGGCGCCCTCACCCAGTTTTGGGGTGGGGGGACGCTTGCTCGGTTTTCTTCAGCCCTGGTTGGCCCGTGTGCGGGACAGATGGGTTCTGGAAATCGTTCGATCTGGTTTCAAGATCGAGTTTCTCTCTCGGCCAGAGAGCAGATTTTTTCCCTCAAATCTACAACTGTCTCCAGAGCGCCTGCGGGATCTGCGCCTGGCGGTGCGGGACCTGAGGGCTCAGGGAGTGGTGGTTCCGGTGCCTCATCGGGACAGATTTCGGGGGTTTTATTCCAATCTGTTCACTGTGCCCAGAAAGGAGGGCAAGGTTCGTCCAATTCTGGACTTGAAAGCTCTGAACCGCTCTGTGCGGGTTCGCAAGTTCCGCATGGAATCCCTGCGCTCGGTGGTGGCTGCCCTGGTTCCGGGGGAATTCATGGCCTCCATCGATTTGAAGGATGCGTATCTTCACATCCCCATATTCGAGGGTCATCAGAGATACCTTCGATTTGCCATTGCGGAGGATCACTACCAGTTCGTGGCGTTGCCCTTTGGGCTCGCCTCGGCTCCGCGGGTCTTCACCAAGGTGCTTGCACCGGTTCTGGCATTATTGAGAGCCCAGGGCATTTCTGTCCTGGGGTATCTGGACGACATTCTGATTCGATCTGCGACCAGTCAGGGTCTGGAGAAGGACCTGTCTGTCACGATGCAAACTCTGCAGGAGTTCGGTTGGACGAAAAATGTTCCAAAGTCGACTCTGAGTCCGTCGGTTCGTCTTCCCTATCTGGGAATGATACTGGACTCGGTGCAGGCGAAGGTCTTCCTGCCGGAAGACAAACTCAGGACTCTTCAGGAGGAAGTCAGGTCCCTCAGGGACGTTCCGAACTCGTCTCTGCGGACGTGTATGAGATGTCTGGGATTGATGGTCTCGGCTTTCGAGGCGATTCCTTTCGCGCAGTTTCACACGCGGGGTCTCCAAGCGGAGATCTTGTCCAAGTGGGACGGGCGACCTCGATCTCTGGATCTTCAGATCTCGTTGAGTCATCGCACCAGGGAAAACCTCCTGTGGTGGCTCCAGTCCCCGTTGGTGTCCGGGGGCAAGTCGTTTCGTCCGATCTCGTGGACGATAATCACCACGGATGCCAGCCTGTCGGGCTGGGGTGGTGTTCTGGGCGTTCTGTCCGCCCAGGGGACCTGGTCGGAGGGGGAGTCTTCCCTCCCGATCAACATTCTGGAATTGCGTGCGATAAGGCTCTGTCTTCATCGCTGGACGGACCGGCTGCAGGGCTGCCCGGTTCGGGTGCAGACGGACAATGCCACGGCGGTGGCCTACATCAACCACCAAGGGGGCACCAGGAGTGCCCGAGCGGCTCGAGAAGTGGCCGACATTCTGTCTTGGGCCGAGACTCATGTCCCGGCGATAACGGCGGTTCACATTCCGGGAGTGGAGAACTGGCAGGCGGACTATCTGAGTCGCCAGACCCTGGATCAGGGGGAATGGTCTCTACACCCGGCTGTCTTCCAGATGTTGTGCGCGAAGTGGGGTCTTCCAGATGTGGACCTGTTCGCGTCTCGCCTCAACTACAAGGTGAAGAGGTTCGTGGCAAGGACGCGCGACCCTCGGGCGGACGCGTCGGACGCGTTAGTGGCCCCGTGGCATCAGTACAGGCTGATGTACGCGTTTCCACCGATTCAGTTGCTGTCCCGGTTCCTTCGCAGGTTACACTCGGAACGCAGCACGGTGATTCTTGTGGCACCGGACTGGCCTCGCCGGTCCTGGTACGCAGACCTCGTGAATCTGGCGGTCGACGCCCCCTGGCGTCTGCCTCTTCGGGACGATCTACTGTCTCAAGGACCGATTTACCATCCTGCTTTACAGTCGCTGGCTTTGACGGCCTGGCTGTTGAGACCGAGGTCCTGAAGGAGAAGGGTCTCTCTCCAGAGGTTGTTCATACCTTGATCAACGCGAGGAAGTCTTCCTCGGGAAAGGTTTATTACCGTACTTGGAAGGCCTATTTTGCCTGGTGTGAGTCCAGGGGGTTTTCACCCCGCACGTACTCGGTTTCCCGTGTGCTGTCTTTCCTTCAGACGGGTGTCGATCAGCGTTTGGCGCTGGCTACGATAAAGGGTCAGGTGTCTGCGCTGGCCGTTCTGTTTCAACGTCCCGTAGCTTCCAACTCCTTGGTTGGCACTTTTATTCAGGGTGTGCGGCATCTGGTTCCTCCTAGGAGGGATCCCTTGCCCCCTTGGGACTTGAATCTAGTCCTGTCTGTGTTACAACGTGCTCCTTTTGAACAGATCAGGGAGATCTCGTTGTCTATGTTGTCCAAAAAGGTCGCCTTTTTGGTGGCGATCACTTCGGCTCGCAGAGTGTCGGAACTGGCGGCTTTGTCCTGCAAGTCTCCGTACCTGGTTGTTCATTTGGATAAGGTGGTCTTGCGACCTAATCCTTCTTTTCTGCCGAAACGTGTTTCGGAATTCCATCTTAACGAGGATATTGTTTTGCCTTCGTTGTGCACGAAGCCTAAACATCCTAAGGAGGTGAGATTGCATTCTCTGGATGTTGTTCGAGCGATTAGGGTTTACCTTAAATCGACTGAGTCTTTTCGAAAGACGGACTCCTTGTTTGTTCTTCCAGAGGGTCCTCGGAAGGGCATGGCGGCTTCCGCCTCTACCATTGCCAAATGGATCAGGCAGACCATTGAACAGGCTTATGCCTTGCAGGGGAAGGTTCCCCCTGTGCCTGTGAAGGCGCACTCTACTAGATCTCTGAGTACGTCTTGGGCCTGTCGTCATGGGGCTTCTGTAGCCCAGGTGTGTAAGGCGGCGACTTGGTCGACCGTGCACACTTTCACAAAATTCTACAAAGTAGATGTTCAGGCATCGGCGGATGCTTCCTTTGGCCGCAAGGTTCTTAGTGCGGCTGTTCCCTAGGGTCCCTTGTTGGGGACTCCTGGCTGTTGGGATAAGTTTTGTATCCCCTGGTTTTTTGTCTTTTCCTGGGTTGTTGCTCCTGTTGAGCACTTATTTTTGCTGTTGCCCAGCTAGTTTCCTTCCTTTGGTAAGGTTCCTTTCTTTGATGTGGAGACTGCGTTGCCTTTCGGCGCGGATGCGTTTCCCACCCCTCATGTTTGCACTGCTTTGGGACGTCCCCATATGTGACGAATATGAAGAGGCGGCGACTGTCGGAGGACGTAAGAGAAAACGGAATTTTTGTAAAATCTTACCTGTAAAATTCCTTTCTCTGAGTCCTCCGACAGTCGCCGCCCCCGCCCCTCTTTTGGGGTTTGAATGTATACTCTACTGCTATTCCACTAAAACTGAGATATGGTTGCAGGAAGTAGGAGGGTATTGACTGAGGGGACCACCCCTTGAGGGTGGGATATGTTAAAGCTTTATTGTTAACATATTCTGTTGCCTAGCTACTCCTTCGGAGCAAAGTCTAATACCCCATATGTGACGAATATGAAGAGGCGGCGACTGTCGGAGGACTCAGAGAAAGGAATTTTACAGGTAAGATTTTACAAAAATTCCGTTTTTTTTTCTGGTTCTGGACATGCTACAGAGCTGAAACTTCATAAGTACACTTTTTAGACCCCCCCAGACACTAAATCCAAAAAAAGTCATGCCTGCCTCCAAAGAGGCCCAAAAAATGCCCGATAAACGCCTGCAACAAAAACGCCCAGGTGGAGCGGAGCCCCATCCCTGCGCTACTTAAAATTCTAAGAAAAATGATCTTTTTTTCTGGTTCTGGACATGCTACAGAGCTGAAACTTCACAGGTACACTTTTTAGACCCCCCAGACACGAAATCCAAAAAAAGTCATGCCTGCCTCCAAAGAGGCCCAAAAAATGCCCGATAAACGCCTGCAACAAAAACGCCCAGGTGGAGCGGAGCCCCATCCCTGTGCTACTAAAAATTCTAAGAAAAATGATCTTTTTTTCTGGTTCAGGACCATTTTAATGGAAAGTCGGATCACAAGTCGCTTCAAATAAGATAAGGAGGCGACTCCCATTGAAGTCTATGGGACAAGTCGGATACAAGTCGCCTCAAAGTACTACAGGACCCTTTTCAGAAGTCGGAGCGACTTCAGTAGTGCCAATTAAGACGGCACTCATTGATTAACATTGCTTTTGTTATGTCAAGTGACTTGGGCGACTTGAGGGCACACAAGTCCCCTCACAAGTCGCGGCAGTGTGAATGAACTCTAAGCGCCTAATCTGTGCTCTTTATTTACCTTTTTTACATGAAGCTTGTCACTATTATGGTCTGGGAGATGCATTGTTGCTGATGCACAGGTGCTGATGCATTGGAGTGCTGAATATTGATTTTTTATTTTTTTTCATGTTATGAACATTTTAGGCTTCATTCACACCTGAGCGGATCCTTTTCAGGCGTTATTCTGGGGTTTTTTGCAGGTGTTTGGAGGCAGGCATTGACATCCAACCAAAAATGCTTGTAATCTGCCAACAAAAGAAGCTCATGTACTTTTTTAAGGTTGAGGCCCTGTTCACACCTGAGCATTTTTCAGCTTCTAAAACACTCACCTCTGAAGTTCCAAAACGCCCAACAAGCAAAATCCCATTAATTTCAGTGGCCCCCTGTTCACATATGAGCGTTCTGTCACCTGAAGCAAAACGCCTGAAGCTCAAAAAAGTACATGAGCTTTTTTTATTTTGGCAGTTAACATGTGATTTTGGTCAGATGCCAATGCCTGCCTCCAAACACCTGCAAAAAACTGCCCAATAAACGCCTGAAAACGATACGCTCAGGTATGAATGGAGCCTTTTTCAGGCTTTTTTTGCAGTTGTTTTTTTGCAGGTGTTTGGAGGCAGGCATTGAAATCTGACCAAAAATGCTTGTAATCTGCCAAAAAAGAAGCTCATGCACTTTTTTGAGCTTCAGGTGTTCAGGCATTTTGCTTCAGGCAATATGTGTAAAAAAACTGGTCGCATAAATATGCGATCAGCAGCGCATGTTCAAAACATGAATACTCCTTCAAAGGTAGTGTAAATATGAACAAACACTATTTATAAATCCGAAAAGCGAATAAAGTGCTCTGTGCAAATATATACATAAAAAAACCAAAAAGTATATATATTAAAAAAGTGCAATCACAGTCCCCACAAAAAAAGTCCAAAGTTAGCAGTGTGCAGATTCCTTTAAATATTCCACCAAGTGAACACACTCCTTCAAAAATACAAAGTGCAAATTCTTCTTGAATAGCAGTGATGGTGACACCCTCCGTGCTGGGAAAATGGCAGAAATGCACACTTACCAGATGATGTTGACCCCTCTTACCATTTTTCAAGTAGAGGTCCAGATAAGCCTGTAAGATCTCCTTGATCTAAATAGGATGCTTGATTTATCCTCCCAGAGGGTCCTTTCCATATACTGGCAGCTTTTAGATAGGGATCTCAAGAGCCACAGACATGAAAAAAAGATATTCTCCTCATAGTGTAATAATTAAAAATGATGGCAGTTTATTTAAAATTAGGCCCCAATAGGGCAAATACAATTTATAGCGTTGGCATAAAGAAGAACTTGTGAGCTTAAAAAAACTCCTGTGCGGCTTCCCGCAATGTACAAGGAAGTCGCGCTGCACTGGAAGAGCCTGGAGTTGTGTGTGTTCCGGAATGAAGCGCAAAGCGTAGTGACGTGTGTGTCAGCTTAACGCGTTTCGTCATAGAATTGACGTCATCAAATTGTTTGGCGCAAGTGTATTTGTATTCACTTATTTTGCTTCAGACGACAAAACGCTTATATGTAAATAGGGGCTGTTGAAATTAATGGGATTTTGCTTGTTGGGCATTTTGGAACTTCAGAGATGAGCGTTTTACGAGCTGAAAAACGCTCAAGTGTGAACAGGGCCTCAGGTGTTTTGCTTTAGGCGACAAAATGCTCAGTTGTGAACAGAGACCATTGAAATTAATGGGATTTGGGATTTTGCTTGCTGGGCATTTTGGAACTCCATAGACGAGTGTTTTACGAGCTGAAAAATGCTCAAGTGTGAACAGGGCCTCAATAAAAAGATTAAAAAAAAAAAAAAACGTTACATTCACACCAGCAAATTAGAAAACAAACAATGGCACTGGCATCAAGGAAGAACAGTTGGGTCCAATTGGTTCTGCTAAAAACAGTTAAAAAGGACACAATCTCTATATGCTATGTGTAGGGTCCATGAAAATGTCCATTAGAGAATTTCCATGATATACAAAATCCATATGCGACTTACTTGGGAGACAACTCTGCGTGCAAGCAAAAAGGGGCTTGAGGACAGTTAGGAAGAGAGCACAGGCACCAAACTAAGTGTAGCATATAGGGCTTTATTCAATAAAAACACATGTATAGGTACTCACAAACAATGTAAGCATCAGGGGCAAAGGAACATGATAAGCGCTGTTAGTATTCATCCCTGTCCATGGAGTGGGAGATCAGGATGGCCTCTTCCTGTTGTGGCTCCTAGGGACGCTGCCGGTGGTAGTTGGCACTTCCTCTGGCCGTGGAACGCACCACACCAGCGATTTAGTGGCAGAAATTTTCTGATTCCCGCTGTGGCTCTGATAGGCTATGTGCGGTCACTGGCCCCATTCACTTTATTGACAGGTCACCGGTGGTCGCAGCTGTTTGTGGCTTTCTGCACCTCCAGTGATTACCCGAGGTGATCGCTGCTGGACACTCTTTGTGGGAGTCCAGCAGCGATAACCGCAGGTAAATTGCTGGCAGTAAGGACAGCCATGAATACCTGCAGCTACCTGTCTTTACAGTAAACTGGGCCGGCGGCCTCATCTGGCCACTCAGAGCTGTATAAGGGCTAACTATTGCAGGTGAGTTATATAAGGGCAAACTACTGCAGGTGAGTTATATAAGGGCAAACTATTGCAGGTGAGTAATAAGGGCTAACTACTGCAGGTGGGTTATAAGGGCTAACTATTGCAGGTGAGTTATAAGGGCTAACTATTGCAGGTGAGTTATATAAGGGCTAACTATTGCAGGTGAGTTATATAAGGGCTAACTATTGCAGGTGAGTTATAAGGGCTAACTATTGCAGGTGAGTTATATAAGGGCTAACTATTGCAGGTGGGTTATAAGGGCTAACTATTGCAGGTGAGTTATAAGGGCTAACTATTGCAGGTGAGTTATAAGGGCTAACTACTGCAGGTGAGTTATATAACGGCTAACTACTGCAGGTGAGTTATATAACGGCTAACTACTGCAGGTGAGTTATATAAGGGCTAACTTTTGCAGGTGAGTTAAAAGGGCTAAACTATTGCAAGTGAGTTATATAAGGGCTAACTATTGCAGGTGAGTTATATAAGGGCTAACTATTGCAGGTGAGTTATATAACGGCTAACTATTGCAGGTGAGTTATATAAGGGCTAACTATTGCAGGTGAGTAATAAGGGCTAACTATTGCAGGTGAGTTATATAACGGCTAACTACTGCAGGTGAGTTATATAAGGGCTAACTTTTGCAGGTGAGTTATATAAGGGCTAACTACTGCAGGCGAGTTTTATAAGGGCAAACTACTGCAGGTGAGTTATAAGGGCTAACTTTTGCAGGTGAGTTATATAAGGGCTAACTATTGCAGGTGAGTTATATAAGGGCTAACTACTGCAGGTGAGTTATAAGGGCTAACTATTGCAGGTGAGTTATATAAGGGCTAACTATTGCAGGTGAGTTATATGAGGACAAACTACTGCAGGTGAGTTATAAGGGCTAACTATTGCAGGTGAGTTATATAAGGTCTAACTACTGCAGGTGAGTAATAAGGGCTAACTATTGCAGGTGAGTAATAAGGGCTAACTATTGCAGGTGAGTTATATAAGGGCTAACTATTGCAGGTGAGTAATAAGGGCTAACTATTGCAGGTGAGTTATATAACGGCTAACTACTGCAGGTGAGTTATATAAGGGCTAACATTTGCAGGTGAGTTATATAAGGGCTAACTACTGCAGGTGAGTTATAAGGGCTAACTATTGCAGGTGAGTTATATAAGGGCTAACTATTGCAGGTGAGTTATATGAGGGGTAACTACTGCAGGTGAGTTATATAAGGGCAAAATACTGCAGGTGAGTTATAAGGGCTAACTATTGCGGGTGAGTTATATAAGGGCTAACTATTGCAGGTGAGTTATATAAGGGCTAACTACTGCAGGCGAGTTTTATAAGGGCAAACTACTGCAGGTGAGTTATAAGGGCTAACTATTGCAGGTGAGTTTTATAAGGGCTAACTATTGCAGTTGAGTTATATAAGGGCTAACTATTGCAGGTGAGTTACATAAGGGCTAACTACTGCAGGTGAGTTATATAAGGGCTAACTTTTGCAGGTGAGTTAAAAGGGCTAAACTATTGCAAGTGAGTTATATAATGGCTAACTATTGCAGGTGAGTTATATAAGGGCTAACTATTGCAGGTGAGTTATATAACGGCTAACTATTGCAGGTGAGTTATATAAGGTCTAACTACTGCAGGTGAGTAATAAGGGCTAACTATTGCAGGTGAGTAATAAGGGCTAACTATTGCAGGTGAGTTATATAAGGGCTAACTATTGCAGGTGAGTAATAAGGGCTAACTATTGCAGGTGAGTTATATAACGGCTAACTACTGCAGGTGAGTTATATAAGGGCTAACTTTTGCAGGTGAGTTATATAAGGGCTAACTTTTGCAGGTGAGTTATATAAGGGCTAACTATTGCAGGTGAGTTATATAAGGGCTAACTACTGCAGGTGAGTTATAAGGGCTAACTATTGCAGGTGAGTTATATAAGGGCTAACTATTGCAGGTGAGTTATATGAGGACAAACTACTGCAGGTGAGTTATAAGGGCTAACTATTGCGGGTGAGTTATATAAGGTCTAACTACTGCAGGTGAGTAATAAGGGCTAACTATTGCAGGTGAGTAATAAGGGCTAACTACTGCAGGTGAGTTATAAGGGCTAACTATTGCAGGTGAGTTATATAAGGGCTAACTATTGCAGGTGAGTAATAAGGGCTAACTATTGCAGGTGAGTTATATAACGGCTAACTATTGCAGGTGAGTAATAAGGGCTAACTATTGCAGGTGAGTAATAAGGGCTAACTATTGCAGGTGAGTTATATAAGGGCTAACTATTGCAGGTGAGTAATAAGGGCTAACTATTGCAGGTGAGTTATATAACGGCTAACTACTGCAGGTGAGTTATATAAGGGCTAACTTTTGCAGGTGAGTTATATAAGGGCTAACTTTTGCAGGTGAGTTATATAAGGGCTAACTATTGCAGGTGAGTTATATAAGGGCTAACTACTGCAGGTGAGTTATAAGGGCTAAATATTGCAGGTGAGTTATATAAGGGCTAACTATTGCAGGTGAGTTATATGAGGACAAACTACTGCAGGTGAGTTATAAGGGCTAACTATTGCGGGTGAGTTATATAAGGTCTAACTACTGCAGGTGAGTAATAAGGGCTAACTATTGCAGGTGAGTAATAAGGGCTAACTACTGCAGGTGAGTTATAAGGGCTAACTATTGCAGGTGAGTTATATAAGGGCTAACTATTGCAGGTGAGTAATAAGGGCTAACTATTGCAGGTGAGTTATATAACGGCTAACTACTGCAGGTGAGTTATATAAGGGCTAACTTTTGCAGGTGAGTTATATAAGGGCTAACTACTGCAGGTGAGTTATAAGGGCTAACTATTGCAGGTGAGTTATATAAGGGCTAACTATTGCAGGTGAGTTATATGAGGGGTAACTACTGCAGGTGAGTTATATAAGGGCAAACTACTGCAGGTGAGTTATAAGGGCTAACTATTGCGGGTGAGTTATATAAGGGCTAACTATTGCAGGTGAGTTATATAAGGGCTAACTACTGCAGGCGAGTTTTATAAGGGCAAACTACTGCAGGTGAGTTATAAGGGCTAACTATTGCAGGTGAGTTTTATAAGGGCTAACTATTGCAGTTGAGTTATATAAGGGCTAACTATTGCAGGTGAGTTACATAAGGGCTAACTACTGCAGGTGAGTTATATAAGGGCTAACTACTGCAGGTGAGTTATAAGGGCTAACTATTGCAGGTGAGTTATATAAGGGCTAACTATTGCAGGTGAGTTATATAAGGGCTAACTATTGCAGGTGATTTATATAAGGGCTAACTATTGCAGGTGAGTTATAAGGGCTAACTATTGCAGGTGAGTTATATAAGGGCTACCTATTGCAGGTGAGTTATATAAGGGCTAACTATTGCAGGTCATTTATATAAGGGCTAACTACTGCAGGTGAGTTATAAGGGCTAACTATTGCAGGTCTCACAAAATGAAAAGGGTTCATTACTGCAATTTGAAAATCCTGCAGATTTAGGACATAGGATGGTAGTATGGGGGAATTACAGCAGCTTAAGGGAGGTTTGGCTTTGACAGGTCACTTGATCGTCTCCCTATACAGGAGATCAAAAACACGTAGACCAAACATGCTCAGCTAGAATAGAGAATATACAGGCACACAAACAGGAATCACAGGAGCGTGTACATAGCCAGGGATACAGGGGATACCATTTTTCATGTAAAGCCTTGAGAGGCTGTCCCTATTTATATAGGACAACAATAATAAAAGCATACCCTGACTAGTACAAGTTCAGTGCTCAGACATAAGGCTAGAAGATACAAGAGTTCATACTGTCTGCTGTGCTGTGTTGATCTGCATAAATCCATGAATGCTTAATGCAAGGGCAACTGTCTTCTCTGTGCCCTGTTGAAACCATGTATGTGCGGGGGTTCTGCGCTGCATAGAGTGCTGCAGGTATGCGCAACTCATGCACTGCAATGTGCTGAATGAAGCATCATTTTGCGACACTTCATTGTAACAATGCATCCCCTCTACACAACGTACATCAGCATGCACAACTAAATAAAGCCCTAAAGCTTTCAATAGTTGAAAAAATGTAATGTGAAAAAATCTTTCTGCACCTATGCAATTTTAAGTGTGTAAATCCCACATTTTGATAGGAGTATTACTGTGCGATAAAATATCAAAATAATACAGGTAAAATAGAACTACAGGCAAAACTTTTTTTGGGATAGAATAAGGAAGGGTTATAACCCCTGTCATTTTTATTTTGTCATCTGTGTCCCATGTGGAGATTTCCCCTCACTTCCTGTCCAATAGCCAAAATAAGAATTAGGAAGAAATTACTCCAAAGCAGAGTTGTATAAAGTACTCAAAACCCATACTTGAGTAAAAGTACAAGTGCTCGATCAAAAAGTGACTTGAGTAGAAGTGGAAGTGCTCGATCAAAAAGTGACTTGAGTAGAAGTACTAAAGTATTCAACATTTTTTGTACTTAAGTATTGCAAGTAGATTTTCTAAAAATGTTGCTACTCAAGTACTGAAAGTAAAAGTACCAGTAGTTTTGAAAAAAAAATTGCTACTCAAGTACTGAAAGTAAAAGTACAAGTACTGTGTTATGTAGTTATTAAAGAAAGAAGTCAAAAGTTTGAACATCATATTGTTTTTTATTATTTCAAATGCAGCTTTTATTTATACATACAGTAGCTTTTATTTTCGTATGCGTTGATAATACACATGTTTTGAGCTTCAAGAAACCTGCCATCTACTGTTCTGGCAGTGGTAATTTTTATAATAGTAAGGAGTAACTATGCAGCACAAAAAAAAAATATTGGAGTAGAAGTATTGAAATCATCGAAAAAATGTAGTGAAGTAAAAGTGGAAGTAGGAGAAAAAAATTATACTCTAGGAAAGTACAGATACCGCCTTTTCGGTACTTAAGTACAGTAGTGAAGTAGTTCTACTTAGTTACTATACATCTCTGCTCCAAAGTAAGGGAAATCAATCCCTGGTTGTCCCCCTATTTCTGTTATATAGTGACAAGCCAAAATTTTGTATTTATTTTTTCGTTAAACAGGACAAATAGAGGAAGTGATTCTCACTAACAGGGACACTAACAGCTAAACAAACCTGACAGGCAGGGCCAGTGCTTGACTATTTTGCACCCTAGGCAAGAATAACACACCCCCCAATGTCTCCGGAGGGTGGGGGGGCTGTCGCCCTACTAACAGGCTGAGCTACTGATGACCTCCGCAGCAGCAGCCGTGACGGATGTCCTCCATGGCTGCTGCTGACCTGAAAACAAGTATATAAGGACTTCTGATTTTTCTGACTTTTCACCAACTTTTCTGGTTGCATACTTGTTCCAGGTTAGTAAATTGGAATGTATTGAAGCAAGAAGATTAGCATAACAGTCAAGCAAACAGCATTTCAGAAACAGTGGCAAAAACATGATAACAGCAATGATAGTATTTCAATTTATGCATTTTTAATTTCAGATGCCTTTATGTATATATTCTCCATATTTACATGCAGACCAAGCTGTCAAGTAAAGGTTACATTCCCAGGGGTTGGAGCAAACTTTAAAACTGCCAGGAATGCTTTCCATGATCACCTTTCATGCAAACTGTTTTAAATCCTTCTACATTTCTATTTCTAAAAAAAAAAAAAAAAAAAAAAGAATAAAAAAAAGAAAGATTTTTACTCTATTGTGTCCTGTATTGATGTTGGCAAAGGGGAACCACATAGTGCAGAACTAGGGATCCAACACTACCAAAGAGGTTGAATTCTGAAGAGGATATAGACTGCAGTTTGTCTGCATTCCAGCAGCATTTATTGGCATGAGCAAGGTGAGTACTCACTTTCTTCTATGTGGGGGGCACAATTATTTGCCATTTTATTTTATTTTTGTGGCTGCAGGTTCCATGCAGCGCTTTATCTTATCGAAGTTGCTCCACAGTGCCTTCACCTACAGAGGTTAGTAAGGGCTTGTTTTAAAGCAGGCATGTCCAACCTGCGGCCCGGGAACCACAGGCAATGCGGCCCGTCAGCCATGGAACTCCAGACCAGGGGCTGATGGGGGGGGGGGGCAACTGCTCCCCCCGAGAAGATTTTGGTGACTCTCCCTCCTGCTTTGGGATGGCGGGTCGGTAAGCCCAGATTGCGGGTTCCCGACCCGCCATCCCCGAGCATCACACCACTGTAAATAACGGAGCCGCGCTGGAAGAAGCAGAGCTGATGCTTCCTGTATAGCGCCGGCTCCTATCCCTGGCAGAGTGATACCAAATGTACTCTGCCTCCGCCTGTGACAGAAGCCGGCCGGCGCTATACAGGAAGCATTGGCTCTGCTTCCTATAGCGCGGTTCCGTTATCAGCTCATGTGACTGTTACGCTGATTTTCAGGAATGGTGGGTCGGGAACCCACCAACAATACCCGCCAGCACCAGGCAGTAATACCCACCAACAGTACCCACCAGCACCGGGCAGCAATACCCACAAACAGCACCTGCCAGCACCAGCCAGCAATACCCACCAACAATACCTGCCAGCATCAGCCAGCAATACCCACCAACATTACCTGCCAGCACCAGCCAGCAATACCCAATAACAGTACCAGCCAGCACCAGCCATCAATATCTGCCAACAGTGCCCGCCAGCACCAGCCAGCAATACGTGCCAACAGTACCCATCAGCACAAGGCAGCAATACCCACCAACAGTACCCGCCAGCACCAGCCAGCAATACCCTCCAACAGTACCCGCCAGCATTACCCACCAGCAGTACCCGCTAGTACCAGCCAGCAGTTCCGCCAGTACCAGCCAGCAGTACCCACCAGCAGTACCCACCAGTACCAACCAGCAGTATCCACCAGCAGTACCCACCAGCACCAGACAGCAGTAACCACCAGCATTACCCGCCAGCAGTAACCGCCAGCATTACCCACCAACAGTAACCGCCAGCAGTAACCGCACCAGCAGTAACCACCAGCAGTCTGCAAAATATGTAGAAAAGGTATGAATATATACATATATGTATATTAGCGTGTGTAAATTGTTGCAATATGTTTTTTAATAACTAGACAATACATTTTCTGGCTGCCTAAGTCATACGTGCTAGGGGTGCAACTAGCCCCCAGCACATATCTGTAAATATTCCAGCATGTGCAGTGTTTCTGACTCCTACCACCATGACCACTTCAAATCACTGAAGTGGCGATGGTGGTTAGAGTGTTCCTTTATTATCGCTCAGAAGAATTAAACCTCTGTATACTGATTTCATTTAATTTGATCATCCTCTAGTTGTGTTAAATTAGTGCGGGGGGGTGGCATCGGCGGCGCGAGGAAGTGCGCGGCGGCATTTTATTACTTATATACCTTAACTATAGTATATAATTTCTATGCGGCCCGAGAAAATTCTCTACACTCAATGTGGCCCAGAGAAGCCGAAAGGTTGGACACCCATGTAAATTTAAAGCTTTTTACATCTGCTCCTAGGGGCGTCTGGCTTTTTTTTTTTCTACTGCTAAACTCCCCTGCATGTTAGCCTATGTGTCCATGCACACATAAGCTTTTAGCAGCATTTAGTGACAGAAGCTTTTAGAGGCAGGAAAAAATAAATAAAAGACTGCCAGTGTGTCCAGCAGATTTGGGGCAGAAAAAACACTTGACGCTACTAAAAGCTGCTAAACGTGCCTAAACGCTAGGTGCGTGTAGTGCTTGAGCATTAATTAATTTCATTGGCCAGAATAAAAAATTTATTCTGGCCAATGAAATTAATTATTGCCCAAGAGCTTGACACCTGTAAATGCATCTACAAGCTTGTAAAAGCTTTAGCCACTTTACAAGCATCAGGCATTTTTTCTGCTAAAATGCTGCTGGCTTCTAAGAAAGTTAAATAAACGTCCTGTGTGCATGAGACCTAAGTTTCCTCTACCCAATGCTTAAACTCGCCCAACCCTCAAAATTTCTTCTCTTCTGTTTTTTTTTCTCCTTCTAATGAAGTGATTTAGCTGAACACCTCGTGTGGGTATAGCAAGGTGGACCACCTCAGGAGTATGAAGCATGGTTGCAACTGCAATCCCCGTTACACTTTTTGTAAATCCCTGTTCATTTAGTCAACTACTAGTCAGCAGAACTAAACTGGACATCCTTTTTTTATTGGAGTTCCACCTTTAGGAAAGAATCCAGGCCTTTTTAAAGCAATCTACTGAGCTGGTCAGAATTAGCTCTTGAGGGAGTCTATTCCACATTTTCACAGCCCTTACGGTGAAGAAACCTTTCTGTATTTAGAGAGGAAATCTCTTCTCTTCTAGATGTAAAGAGTGCCCCTTCGCCTCCGTGATGACCTTAAAGTGAATAACTCAAAACCAAGTTTACTATATGAACCACTTACTGTATGAACTGTACAATGGGTATAAGAAAGAATCACCACTTTAAAATAATCACATTTTGTTAATTTGCAGCCTGAAATGAAGACAGACACAGTTTTGGTTTTATCCAGCTGTGTTTACATGAAGCAAATTTTACATAAAATCTATCTTATTGTTGATTTATTGTTGATTTAGAGACACATTCAAATCCCCATATCCAGGCTTGGTAGAATTATTTCCACACTTGTCCCCCCCTTACCCTTCAGAGTCTACTACCATACCTGGTTACATTACATTTAGTTTACCTTACCCAAGTAATTGCCCGTAATTTGATAGGCAGATTATCTCTCTCCAAACAATTTCTTGAGGAGTGGCTTTTTTTTCTTGTAACCCTACCATGAAAGCCACATTTGTGAAGAATTTGTGATACTGTTGTCATATGCACACAATGACCCTTTTTGCCATAAATTCCTGCAACTACTTCAGAGTTGCTGTAGGCCACATGATAACCTCTCTGACCAGTTTCCTCCTGGTTCTTTCATCCAATTTGGAACTAAGTCCTGGTCCAGGGAGGATCTGTGTTGTACCAAATACCCTTGACTTCTTAATAATATACTTCACTGTGCTTTTAGGCATTGATAAAGCCTTTGAATTTTTTTTTTGTATCCATTTCCTAACTTGTGCATGTCCACAACTTTATCCCGGAGATCTTTTGACAGTACCTTGCAACCCATAGTTGATTGTTTGCCTCAGTTGCACTACCAGGGACTGAAATGTTCCATGAAAGCTCTTTTCATGCTGAACTATTTAAAATGACCACAACTGATCACAGTTCAAAAACAAATGGCTGTGTGTGCCATTGAAAAGGTGACTAGCTACACCTGATTAAGTTTACAAGTCTCACTGATTCTGTTTTTGAATGTTTTTATTTTTTTTCTGACATGTTAGTGTGATAACTTTCGCTTAGATGTTTTAAGTTGCACTGAGTAAATACAGCTGGATAAAACAAAAACTGTGTCTGGCTTAATTTCAGGATGCGAAGCAACAAAATGTGATTTTTTTATACTCGCTGTATTTATAAATGTTGATCATATCCTCCATCGATCTCTTCTTCTCAAGAGAGAATAAATTCAGTTCCTCTAATCTTTCAGCTGAGCTACCCCATGTGTCTTATCATTTTGGTTGCTCTTCTCTGCACTTTCTCCAATTCCTTCATTCAGTATCAATATCCTTCAATATCCTTTTTGTGAAAACTGAACTGCATATCCCAGATGAGGTCTTACTAATGATTTGTACAGGGGGTAAAATTATATCTCTCTCGCTGCTGTCCATACCTAATACAAGAAAATATTCTGCTCTCTTTGGAAACTCCATCTTGGCATTGCATGCTATTATTAAGCTTATGATCCACTAGAATAGCCAGATCCTCCTCCGCCATTGATTCCCCCAGTTGTACTCCTCCTAGTATGTATGATGCATGCGCATTCTTAGCCCCCAAGTGCATAACTTCACATTTATCAACATTAAACCTCATGTGCCTCCCAGTTGCTCAATTAAACAGTGCATTGAGGTCTGCTTGTAAGTTTGAGACATCCAGTAAGCACATTATCCCACTGCATAGCTTCTGAAAACATCTGCAAAGACTGAAATGGTACTTTTAATCTCAGACCCTATAAAATTAATAAATATATGAAAAGTAAGGGTCCCAACACTGAACCTTGGGGTAGACCACTGATAATCTTAGACCATTAAGAGTAAGATTTGAAACCATCAATCTCTGAATACTGTCTTTTAGCCAGTTTTCTATCTACAGCAGGCATCACTAAATGGCGGCCCGCGGTCCGTTTCCGGCCCCCCTCCTTCCCCCTCCCGGACCGCAGCTGTCTCGCCATTTATCAGCCTGCTCTCCTTTCAGCTGTGATGATTTCTTTGCAGAGCCGACAGCGTGAGGCAGGACAGCTCTGAAGGGAGGGCGGGAACTGCCCGAGGTAAACAGCCAGTGATTGGTTGCCAAGATGAATGGCAGTCTAAGCAACCAATCACCATCTTGCAGCTTCCTTCCTCCAGACCTGCTATGCCTCGAGTGCTCCTGGCTGTGTAAGGTAGGGGAGAGACACTGAGTACAGCAAAGAAGAGTACTCTAATGTGTATGGGGGCTATGTACTATAATGTGTATGGGGGCTGTGTACTATAATGTGTATGGGGGCTGTGTACTATAATGTGTATGGGGGCTGTGTACTATAATGTGTATGGGGGCTGTGTACTATAATGTGTATGGGGGGGCTATGTACTCTAATGTGTATGGGGGCTGTGTACTATAATGTGTATGGGGGGGCTATGTACTCTAATGTGTATGGGGGCTGTGTACTATAATGTGTATGGGGGGGCTATGTACTCTAATGTGTATGGGGGGGCTATGTACTCTAATGTGTGTGGGGGGGGGGGGCTATGTACTATAATGTGTGTGGGGGCTATGTACTCTAATGTGTGCGAGGGCTGAGGACTCTGATATGTGTGTGTGGGGGCTGAGGACTCTGATATGTGTGTGTGGGGGCTGAGGACTCTATGTGTGTGGGGCTGAGGACTCTGATATGTGTGTGTGGGGCTGAGGACTCTGATATGTATGTGGGGGGCTGAGGACTCTGATATGTATGTGTGGGGCTGAGGACTCTGATATGTGTGTGTGGGGCTGAGGACTCTGATATGTGTGTGGGGCTGAGGACTCTGATATGTGTTGGGCTTAGGATTCTGATATGTGTGTGTGGGGGCTGAGGACTCTGATATATGTGTGGGGGCTGAGGACTCTGATATGTGTGGGGCTGAGGACTCTATGTGTGGGGGCTGAGGACTCTGATGTGGGGGGAATGGGGGTTAAGGCTGAGTACTCTAATGTCGGGGGGGGGTGAATACTGTAATGGGGAACTGAGGACAATGTGGGGGAGCTGAGTACTGTGATGAGGGGCTGAGGATAGTAATGTAGGGGAGTTGGGTTCTGTAATGAGGGGATAAGAAGGGTGTTGATGTTAAGGGGGTATGATAACGCAAAGGGGGGAGGGAACTGTGATGTGCAGTGGACAATGTGGAATAGATGTAAGGATGGGATTGTGATATGGGGCTCAGTGTCACAGGTAGGTCAGCCCATTCATTTTAATGGGCTGCACTACCCATGAGAAATGCAGGAAAACAAGTCCCTGACCCTTTTTTTAAATTGCGCAGCACCAAGCTGTGCTGAAGTGTGGCGTGTTCCTCTGCGGGCCGGGAACATGTGCAGTTTCACCTGCATTCCCCAGCTGCAGAGATGGGACCGCCTAGGAGAGGGTGCTGTAATGTAAAGGATCTGAATCAAATCACAAACATGATTCGGACCTCCGCTAGAAGAAGATTTTACTAAGCGGACCTCCATGAATTTTAATTCAGTACCCCTGATCTACAGTATTTACATACTGGTTTTTCCAAGCTTTTAGACTTTACCTTACACATTAGCTGTGTGTGGGGAACTGTGTCAAATGCTTTTGCAGAATCCAAGTATACCACCTTCCCAGCCACTCCTTTGTTTAAGGTTTTACTTATCTCCTCATAAAAAGAAATCAGATTTGTCTGACAACTTCTGTTTTTCATGAATTCATGCTGTCTGTTGCTTAAATTTTTTTTGTTACAGCAAGAACTTATCTACAGTATGTGATTTTTTTTAAACTCTCCAGTATCTTCCCAACTATACAAGTTAAACTAGCAGGTCTATAGTTACTTGGTAAAGACGGTGATCCCTTTTTAAATATAGGCACCATATTGGCCTTATGCCAATCTATTGGTACTATTCCAGTCCATAAAGAGTCCCTAAATAATGACAAACAATAACTTTGAAATGGCAGAGCTCAATCCTTTTAGAATCCGTGGGTATATGCCACCTGGTCCAGGTGCTTTATTCACTTTTATTCTGTCTAAATTTTTCTGGACCATATCACTTTTGAGCCAATGTGGATCATTTGGGGCTGTGTCAATGCCATCCCTATAATGGACATGAGTTCTCCCATGCTCCTTTGTATACACAGAGCTGAAGAAGGTATTTAATACATTTGTCTTCTCTTGGTCCCCAGTCACCCTCTCTAAATTATTTTGTAAAGAGCCTACATGCTCAGACTTGACCTTTTTAATATTATTATAGTTAAAGAATTTTTGGGGGTGTTTTCCTACTATCTTTTGCAATCTGTCGTTCATTTTGAATTTTTGCGGCCTTGATTTCCTTTTTACTTATTCTGTTATATTCTTTGTAACATTTAAATGATGATAGTGTTCCTTCATTTTTATATTTTTTAAAGCTCTTTTCTTATTATTTTGTAGTTTTTTTTTCTACACTTTGGCCGTAAGCCACATAGGTTTTATTTTTAGCCTTTTAAACTTTGGCCGTAAGACACATAGGTTTTATTTTTAGCCTTTTAAACGTATTGCCCATGGGAATATGTTTTGCAGTGTGCTCACATACAGTGTTTTTGAAGAATTCCCATTTCTGTTCTGTGTTCATCAATGCCAATATTCCCTCCAAGTCTAAGCCTTGGAGAGCAGCCCTCATCCTTGGAAATTTTTCTCTCTTAAAGTTAAGAGTTTTCAAATATTTCCAGTATGAGCTTGTTGCTTACAGCTAACAATAAATGAAATCATATTTGAAAAAATTTGCCATACCTGTAACTTATCTTAAAGGTTTCAGTAGAAATCAAGGATTTTTTTCTATGGGAGCTTTTTTTCAAATACTAGGAAAACCAATGTTATTGGATTAAAACATGAAACCATATTGAATGTTATTGCCAAACACTGCATTTTAATGCCAGTTTTTGTAAATTAGCCTGTTTGTATTAAATCAAAGCTGGGTAAAGATGTTTAGCCTCATTATTCCACTGCAGTACACACAATCTGGAAGCTTGCCAGGCCCTAGATTTTTGTTATGCCGAAGTAAAATGTGCACATCTCCCACTGTCTCAGCTGGTCACTTGTCATTAGTTATAATAAAATTCTGCAGCTGGCCTCTTTGAACATGACCGCCTAAGATACCTTACATTTCTATATTTATCTATGTTCTTCATTACATTAGAATATCTCTAAACCAACCATATTCACTGATGCTCATGGTATTCCTGCAACTGGAGAATTTTCCTGTAGTCAGCTGAACGTCTAACTACATTATCCCTTGGTGACTCTTTTTTGTGTTGAAAATGCTTATTCATTTTATACCGTATGTTTCCTAACAGTAAGTAAAAGCATTCTTTATTTTGTTTGACTCCTATCACAAGGACCATATGTGGAACTGACACTCAATCATCATGTATAATTACATTTTCTTCCACTTTGTACCCACAAAGACTGAATAGCTCAAGTCAATGGGCTTTCTCTGCAAATGTAGTTGTAATGAAAGCTTAAGTTAAAGCTGAAATCCAGGCACAAACACTTTTAATTTAAATATATTCCTCAAAAGCCACAAAGGATATAAATAGATTTTGTGTGCACTAACTCTACATATTATCTTATAAAACTAGCAGTGACCTAATTACTGTGCTGTTATAACCTGTGTAAATGGCAGAGCTGCAGGAGAGACCCAGGAGACTGCCTGCATAAACCTAGAGGAAAGGGAGAAGACAAGACCAGTTACCCTGCACAAGAAGAGAGAGCAGCAGTGACCGATCTTTATTACAGGAAGCTCCTGCCCAGGGGTAAAGCTTCACACTGGATTACTGCACTGTTTTGGAGGAGATACACAAATCACACCAAAATAAAATACACACAACACAAAAATACACATGACCATTCTATTTAGACCATATTTTCTCAACCTGAGATCCCTGGGCCCCTAAGTGGTGCATGGATTGGTTTCAGGGGGTCTGTGAGACTCAGATAAAAAATAACATTTACATACACTATATAACTCTCCCCTTTGTCCCAATCAATGTTGATAGAAATGAAAGAAAATGCACCCTAACACTTATAGTGCTGACTGCGCATGTCCTGACTAGTTGTTGGCCCATGTTTACCAAATTTGTATCCTCGTTCTCTACACGACCTCCATCTTGTGTCACTCCATAATAGAAAATGCTAATTCTCATTATCTAGTACTAATACTAGAATTAGAGTTGACCAGAAATAAAATGGTTTTATTTAATTTGCACAAGATGATTGTATTTCATTTTTGTAATGCCTGGTCGTTACTTTTTCCATGAAAAGGAGTTATTTGTTAGGATTGTTTACTTTATTCAAACTTTGTGTATGTCATAAATGAACGAGGCAGTCAATTTTCAATACAATTCAGTACATATATTCATTTCATGTTGTGCTTATGTGTATATTTTTGGGGAGCGGTCCATAGCTTTCATCGGGTTCCTAAAGGGACTCAAAAAACAAGTTAAGAATCACTGATTTAGACAATGTTTGCTTATTCTGAAATTCAGCTTTAAAGTACATTTTATTTAAAATTTCCATAATTCCTGTTGGTTATAAAGGTGGTGAAAATATATCAAGCAAGATTTTGACCATCAGATGCCTGCTTAGTTAAGGTGGGCAGATTTTAAAAGTGAAATCCAGGGACACCCTACAACAACACAAAGCTCATTACATCAAATGTTGGGTGTGGCCAATCTGTGCTAACAGTGGGAGGAGCTTACATGGATATCCTTTATTAACACCTGAACCTACTGTCCTCTGGGTCAAGAGTGCATAATACACAGAGTGTAGAGGCCAACAGTAGGTAAAGCACAGAATGCTTTCCAAACAAAAATTCCTCCTTCCTCCCAATACAACCCCCCCCCCCCAAACACAACCACCTCCACCTCCAAATTGAATTTCCCCTCCCCTGAATTGTACTTGGCATGGCATTGCTGGGGAGTGCCAACAGTCTGCTGGTGAGTTTGCCTCCTTCATCTCCACTGTTAACACCTGTACAGTTTCAGAAAGCAGCATATAGATTCAGGATAGGGAGGAGTCTGAGGCATCAGATGGAGTATGTCACTTCTCCAGCACCACCCTGCCTTCTCTCTGCACAGGCAAGCACCAACATGCCCATGTGACAGGTCATGGCCCAGGCTACATTTATACTGTAGGTGGCTTCCAGCAAAGGGCTCTTCAGTCACAATCTAGTTTAGTATAGTAATGGCACAAAGTGCTATTGGTGCCAACTGCTACTGATTTACTTAGTAATGCCCCTTTTACTGCTACTGTTCTACTTAGCCCCATTCCCCCATATTAAAACACATTAAAACCCACCCTCTTGTCCTAGCCCTACACTCTTGTGCAATGTTGACTTTTGACTTACCGGTTTCAGGCCTCAAAAGTACACTGCAGGTCAAAATCACAATCAAGAGCAAGGGCAAGGTGGCAAATAAACCTTAATATATTTACCTCATGTGAACACATCTACCCAAGTTCAGAGGGAGTAGCCAGGGTAGACCACATCATTTTGGCATGTTACATCACCTGTACAACATCACCTAAAAGCAGACAAAGCTGGAATCAGACACACCCCATCTCCTGCTTCCTCTTGCTTCTGGCCAATCACAGAAATGTTGCTATTATGAGTAACCCAACTGGGCCAGGGACACCATTAATAAAGATGGAAATAAATTAGGGAAGCATTCTTTAAACTGGGGACAAAATCAGGGACACATTTTTCCCCAGGGACAGCCCCCTAAAATCGTGGACTGTTCCCAGAAACCAGGGATGTCTGGTCACACTATGCTTAGTGCAAATCCAAATGCTTCAATAAAGGAGGAACTACACTTTTTTAATGCTTTTTAGCCATACACCCAAAAGAGATAAGTGTAATGCAAACAATCTTATCAATGTGTTCTACTATAAATAAAACCTTGTTCCTATGTGAAGTGTATGGATGGCAAAAATAAATATAGCTATAGTATGATTATTCAAAGACTATCTACATTTATGGAAATCTGATAGCTGAGCTGGACACAAATCCTTCTTAATCTTGGGAGAGTGGGTTAACCTTCTGGAATGTGTCAAAATGTCTGAGCTTTTAAACAATAATACAAATTACATTCTTTGCATTAGGCCATCTGTAGACTCGTAAGAGGTGGAAAATAATAAATAATGATATTGGTATAATATTGTTCTCACTGTTCTTCATAACAATATACACTCACCGGCCACTTTTGACTTTATTTATCACACTTAATTATGCCTGGTCTGATAAGTCTCGATTTCAGCTGCGACATTCAGATGGTAGGGTCAGAATTTGGATTAAACAATATAGTTACATAGTTACATAGTTACATAGTAGGTGAGGTTGAATAAAGACAATAGTCCATCCAGTTCAACCTGTGTAGGTGTGTGTGGCTGTAATCATCTCACATAGCCCTGAATGTTCTGATCCTTGAGATGTACGTCTAAGAGTCTTTTGAAAGCCACCATACTTCCCACAGAAACCACCTCTTGTGGTAGAGAATTCCACAATCTTGTAGCCCTAACAGTAAAGAACGAAGAAAGGGTGTGTATGACCAGTGTTCAAATGTGCCACATCCCTAATAAGCAGTACATAGAGAGGGGTTCCCCTAAATGGGACTTTTTAGGCACAGAAGGATCTAGTATTATAATAATCAAAAGTGATTTAGATAATAATGGTGATTTTTATTAAATGTGCATAAACAAAAAATTAAAAACATATACAAGCTATACCAGATGACACCAATTTTCAACCAAATAACAGAACTTTAACCCGACATGTTTCGAAGATAATAAACTTTCTCTTCTTCTTCAGGGGAAGCTCAAGTAAGTATTCTATTAACAGAAAAATATATATATATGAATGTTATATAATAGATGTATAAAAAGCACATTTGAAGGTATTGTGTTAACATTACTTACAAGGTTGATAGTGTCTAGACTCAAATAGCTTGTACAAAGGGTTAAAACCAAGGAAGCTGGGCTTGATCTGACTGGCGGTGTGGGCTGCTGATATATGTATGCAGCTTGGATGGTATGACAGGGTAAGCCGACCCGAGACCTCCACTATGGGCGTCTGAAGTCCAATAAGATTAGGAAGCCAAACAAGGTGCCATATCTTATCCCTTTTCATAAAAGATGTTTAAGCCAGACAGCTGGTAAAAAAGATTCACAAAAAAGGATTGGGTTTAGAATTCTGATAGTTCAATGTGTGGCAAGAAGAATGAGTATTAGAATTGCTCAAACTTTAGATTGCCAGATAGTATCGAAAATAGATTAGGAAAAATTTACTTGTACCTTGAAGGATATGTAGATAGGCAGACCGATCCTCTCCAGCGAGCAGACAGCAGATACTGTGCTGCCTGAATGCTGGGAGGAGGTGTATAAGAGGCCATGATCATTAGGGAGAAGGAGGCATCAGCTGGCGTCCAGGACTGGGCTTCCTGGATCGCAAGCGCCGGGCCCGCCCCCACCCGACGTGTACGCCGCATAGCGGCATGACGCGGAGTGGGCGGGGCCGGCGTCTGCGTTCCACCGGCACGGCGTACGAAAACCGGAAGTTCAAAAGAACATCCGGTCTTCGTTGGTGCGCACACACCCAGAGGGAGTGGAGCTGGAAAAGCACCAATGAGAGACATCGCATAGAAGCGATGTGTCTCCACCGTGCCGGGATGCCCACAGGGGAGGACCCGGGAATCAGCTCACAGATAAAAGGCTGATAGGATACAAAGTGAAAAAGTTTAGTTTGTGCCAGAAACTTTTAATCAGCCAATATACTTGGGCGTGTTAATATATGTATACTATAGGTATATATAGCACCGCTAGAGATCAAGATCCAGACCAAGGTGTTGTAATGGGAACCACCTAAAGAACACAAATGGAACAAAAGCATCAATAACACGAATTGGAAATATTTATGTTGTACAGTACAGATATGGACATTGACATCATGGAGACAGAAAAGCATATGTTGTGATCAAAAATAGATAACAATAAAACACAACAGTGAAATTCATTATATGTTGCTTATATGTACAGGATAATAAAGTACAATACATATGTGGACATATTACTCTGTATTTATCATTTTTCCATTCCTCCTGACTCAAAGCCTTCCAGGAATGGCTTGAAAGACAATATGCCATTTAACCCTGGTGGCTCAGTGGCTTTAAGGGAATAGATCCACCTCAGCTCAAGTTGGAGGAGACTTTTGTTCCAGTCTCCTCCTCTCGGGCTGGGGTGGATGCGATCAAGGATTAAGAACTTTATTTTCGGGAATTTTCCCCCGTGGACTGTGCCTACATGGCGTCCAAGCGGGAGCTCTGGGTCAGACTTCCTCATGCTGAGGATGTGCCGGTAAGCCCGTCGCCAGAACTCTAATTTAGTTTTGCCTACGTAAAAACATTGACAATCACATACCAATAGGTACACCACCCCCGCCGTGCGGCAGTTGGCGAAGTGTCTAGCTTTAAAAACAAGACCGTTGGGCAACATGGGATTTTTTTGTGTCATCATGTAGCCGCAATAGTTGCAGCTACCACATGTAAAGGTCCCTTTATATTTACAGCAGACAGTGAGGGACTCATTTATGAATTCACTCCGGACCAACCTATCTTTGAGCGCAGGGGCTCTTTTAAAGGTGAATTTAGGAGTGTCTGAAAGATATTGGCCCAGAATTGGATCGGATGACAGAAGGTGCCAATGTTTGGCAACAATCTGTCTAATTTTAGAGTATTGGTACATAAATGGAGTTATGATTCTGGGTTCATCATTGTTGCTGTCTGTATTAGGAACCCTCTTTGGGGCCAATAAAGCTTTCCTGTCACTAAGAAGAGCGCGCTTGTAAGCATGTTTAAGTGATTTTTTAGAATAACCTCTTCGTAATAATCTATCCCGCAGCTCACCGGCTGCAGATTGGAACGAGGGTAGATCAGAACAAATGCGCCTTAGTCGTAGGTATTGGCTTACTGGGATGGAGCGGAGAAGGGGTGTGGGATGGAAGCTAGAAGCTAAAAAGGATTGTGTTCCCCGCAGTGGGCTTTCGAAAAAGTCCACTGTGTAGGGTACCTCCTTCGTCCCTGGTGATGGCTACGTCTAAAAAGGTGACACAGTTGGAATCTGCATTCATGGTGAACACTAGGTTAAAATCATTTTTGTTCATTCGTGCGAGGCAAGCTTGGAGGGATTCAGTGGGGCCGTCCCAGATTAAGAACACATCATCTATATATCTGACCCACAAATGAATGTGGTCAGTATATATAGATAGTGCTTCATCCTTCAAGAAAAACTCCTCCCACTCCCCCAGGTACAGGTTGGCGTAAGATGGCGCACAACGAGTGCCCATCGCGACTCCCTGCACCTGGAGGTAGTGGGAGCCATTGAAGGTGAAGACGTTGTGGGTTAAGATGTATTGAAGGAGATCCAGAATGAAAGCGCTATAGGGGCCTTCCTGTCCATGACGGGATATGATATGCCTTACAGCTGCAATACCTCTATGGTGGGGTATTGAGCTGTAGAGGGCCTCTACGTCAATGGTAACTAATAATGCAGTGGGAGGAATCCACAAATTTTCAATTCTGTTTAAGAAATGAATCGTATCTTTGATGTATGAGGGTAAATTTTGGACGAATGGTTGAAGGAAGGCGTCTATTAATTTGCTCGCATTCTCAGAGATGGATCCCCTGCCCGATATGATGGGTCTCCCCGGGGATTGGTAGCGTTTTTATGTATCTTGGGGAGCCCATAAAAGGTGGGAATTTTAGGGAACTTAGTCCGAATGTATTCCCAGGTGTGTTTTGGGAAAATGTTGTTTGAATAGGCAGAGTCCACAAGCTGGTAAAATTCTTGGTGGAATTTTAAGACAATATCAGAGGTAATGCGTCTATACCAATTAGGATTATTGAGTATATTGGTATGTACATGAGTATGTATTGGGCATTGTCCATGACGACAATGTTGCCACCCTTATCTGCTTGTTTTATGATGATTGATTTGTTAGCAGATAGTTTATTGATGGCTTCTCTTTGTGTTGAAGTGATATTCGGGTATGGAATGGGTCGAATTTTTAATTTTTCTATTTCATTAGAGACAGCTTTCAGAAATGCATTCAAATTTGCATTTTGAATAGCAGGGTATGCGTCGGATTTCTTTCGGAGATCACTTATTGGTGTTTTTTTCTCCGTAGAGTCCGTGGAGATACCCGCAAGCAAGGAGTCTAAATCCACCCGGTCTATAAGGTTTTCATTCTCTTCGAGGAGAGAGATGAGAGTGTCCAAGATTGGATCCTTTGCCTCAGTCTTTTTATTTTCCTTATGGAAAACGCACTTGAAGTTCAACTTCCGTGCAAACAAATGGAGGTCTTTAATAATGTCAAATTTTTGGGTATTGGTAGTTGGGCAAAAACTCAGACCTTTCTGAAGTACGGATAATTCGTCCTCAGAGAGATTATAATTGGACAAGTTGACAATAGAGAAATCAGATGAATTGGAATAAGGAGAAGGGGGGGGGAGGAGAAGGAGAGTGTTGTGTTAGGTTTGTGGAGGGGGTGGGAGTGATGGAGTGTTGGATATAGGAGCCATTTGTAGGGCACGTTGGTGAATAAGATCTAAAAAAGTCTGTTCCTGTAAATTAATTGTGGAAGTCAAATTAGTGGGCATGGTGGGAGGGGCCAAGGTGATTGTGGATTGGGAGGAAGGTGAGGACAAGTTGTCTAGTGTATGTGCTGTGACTGGTGGTGGAAAAAGGGAAAGACCTTCTTTTGGGAGTGGTTTAGTGTTGGACTTTTTAGATTTTTGTTCTAGACTAGTGTCATTTTGGTAGGGTCGTTTAGAACGATCACTAGATGTTTTAGGTGTTTTGGACACAACAGGTTCTTTTGAGGAAAAATGAGTAGGAAATGTGTTGGTGTCCTTTTTGGGGACCCTAAGATTGTTCCTATTAGTAGACCAATTGTAGGCTTTACCTTGCTGGAACGTGTGCCTATCTTTGTTAAGAATTTTTTGTTTCTTGGTCAGAATCATTTTATTAAAGTTGTCAAGTTGTTCCTTAAGTTTAACCTCTCGTTGTGCAAAGGTGTTATGGGTTTTGAATTTTTTGATCTTATCACAAATTGTGGCAATAATTCCATCTAATTGGATAGCTCTTGTTGTGTACTCCTCAATCAGAAGATTCATTAAGGTAATTGAACACTCCAATAGAGATTCCTCCCACCTGGTCTTGAACGCAGGTGTGATGTCGTCAAGGACAGGAAACACCTGGGCCCTCAGGCCAAATGGGCTGACTCTCTCTCTGATATGCTCTTGGCTTCCTAATCTTATTGGACTTCAGATGCCCATAGTGGAGGTCTCGGGTCGGCTTACCCTGTCATACCATCCAAGCTGCATACATATATCAGCAGCCCACACCGCCAGTCAGATCAAGCCCAGCTTCCTTGGTTTTAACCCTTTGTACAAGCTATTTGAGTCTAGACACTATCAACCTTGTAAGTAATGTTAACACAATACCTTCAAATGTGCTTTTTATACATCTATTATATAACATTCATATATATATATTTTTCTGTTAATAGAATACTTACTTGAGCTTCCCCTGAAGAAGAAGAGAAAGTTTATTATCTTCGAAACATGTCGGGTTAAAGTTCTGTTATTTGGTTGAAAATTGGTGTCATCTGGTATAGCTTGTATATGTTTTTAATTTTTTGTTTATGCACATTTAATAAAAATCACCATTATTATCTAAATCACTTTTGATTATTATAATACTAGATCCTTCTGTGCCTAAAAAGTCCCATTTAGGGGAACCCCTCTCTATATAACAGTAAAGAACCCCCCACGTTGCCTGAGGTTAAAACGCTTCTCCTCTAATCGCATTGTATGCCCTCGAGTCCTTCTATGCCGAGATCCCCATTGAGATATTTATAAATTTCTATCATGTCCCCCTCAGGAGTCTCTTCTCCAGGGAGAATAAATCAAGCGATTGCAGCCGCTCTTCATAATTAAGGTCCTCCAATCCCCTAATCAGTTTAGTTGCCCTTCTCTGGACTCTCTCCTGCTCCAACACTCCCCCAATATGAAAGCATGGGTCCAATCCTGCCTTGTATCAATGGTTCAGGCTGATGGTGGTGGTGTAATGGGGATATTTTCTTGGCACACTTTGGGCACCTTGGTACCAACTGAGCATTGTTTAAATGCCACAGCCGGCCTGGGTATTGTTGCTGACCATTTCCATCCCTTTATGACTACAGTGTACACATCTTCTGTTGGCTGCTTCCAGCAGGATAATGTACAATGTCACAAAGCTCAAATCATCTCACCACTGGTTTCTTGAACATGGCAATGAGTTCACTGAATTCCAATGGCTTTCAAAGTCACCAAATCTTAATCCAATAGCGCACATTTTGAATGTGGTGGAACGGGAAATTCTTATGATGGACATGCAGCAGACAAATCTGCAGCAACTGCATGATGCTATCATGTCAATATGGACCAAAATCTCTGAGGAATATTTCCAACACCTTGTTGAATTTATGGCACGAAGAATTAAAGCAGTTCTGAAGGCAAAAGTGTGTAAAACCTTGTACTAGCAAGGTGTAACTTATAAAGTGGCCGGTGAGTGTATATAGTGGGCTTCAGCTTCAAGTCAAGAGCTTGCAGTGAGATAATCTATGCAGCAATTTCTGTAGGTTTAAGGGTATCCTGCCTTTGTTTAATGGTAAATGTTACAGAAAACAAGAAGAATTTTTCGCAGGCTTAAGAATTACAGTCTAAATCTAAGGTTCAGCAAAACAGTTATCAACCCTTCTGGCTAGTAAACAGACCTTCTTCAGATCAGCAGACTTGTTACTTCAAAGACTGCTTCCATTCCTTTCCAGAATCAACCGATTAACACAGGGAAAGACAAATTATATCCCAGGTGAGGAACAAGATGTGGTCAGTGATTAAAGAGGAGCTCCAACCAAAAAGGGAAGTTCCGCTTGTTTGCACCCTCTACCCCTCCACTGTCACATTTAGCACTTTTTTTGGGGGGGGCTCTTTTTTTGCCCCCCCCTCTTTCCCCCACAGTCTTCTGGAACACATTAAAGATCCCAGAAGCCTAGGGGACCATTTACAAGGCACAGCGTGCATGTGCAGTAGGAAACCCGCTTTGAAGCCGCAAGACTTTACAACCTGTTTCCTGTAGGGTGACCAGACGTCCCCCGTTTCCAGGGACAGTCCCCGGACTGAGGACACTGTCCCCGGATTTCAGGCCCGGGCCCTGGACACTGCTTTTCTCCCCCTGAAGTGCCGATCCAGCTCTGTTCCCCCCCGAGCGGCACACAGTGATTGCACACACAAGGCTGTGCTGGCCGCTCTGATGAATGGAAGGAAGGAGCAGGCAGGGGGTGGGGCCCAGGCTGACACTATGGGAGGAGCTTCAGGGGCCACACCACTACCGTATATAGAGAGAGGGAGATACAGTATATAGAGAGAGGGAGATACAGTATATAGAGGGAGGGAGATGCAGTATATAGAGAGATGGAGATACAGTATATAGAGAGATGGAAATACCGTATATAGAGAGATGGAAATGCTGTATATAGAGAGGGGGATACAGTATATAGAGAAAGGGAGATACAGTATATAAAGAGAGATGGATACCATATATAGGGAGAGGAACATACAGTACAGAGAGAGGGGGATACAGTATATATAGAGAGGGAAATACAGGATAGAGAAAGAGATAAAGTATATAGAGAGATGGAAATACTGTATATGGAAAGGGAGATACCATATTTAGAGAGAGGGAAATACTGTATATAGAGAGGGAGATACAGTATATAGAGAGAGGGAAATACAGTATATATAAAGAGAAACAGTATATAGAGAGAGGGAAATACAGTACATAGTGAGTGGGAGATACAGTATATATAGAGAGATGGGTACCATATATATATAGAGAGGGAAATACAGTATATAGAGGGAAATACAGTATATAGAGAGAGGGAGATACAGTATATAAAGAGAGAGGGAAATACAGTATATATAGAGAGGGAAATACAGTATATAGATAGAGGGAGATACAGAATAGAGAGAGAGGGATATACAGTATATAGAGAGATGGAAATACTGTATATAGAAAGGGAGATATCATATATAGAGAGAGGGAAATACTGTATATAGAGAGGGAGATACAGTATATAGAGAGAGGGAAATATAGTATATATAAAGAGAAACAGTATATAGCATGGGTGTCCAACCTTTTGGCTTTTCTGGGCCACATTGAGTGTAGAGAAATTTTCTCGGGCTGCATATAAAATATAAACTATAGTTCAGGTATACAAGTAATAAAACGCCGCCGTGCCCTTCCCGCGCTGCTGCCCCCCCGAGCGGCACACAGTGATTGCACACACAAGGCTGTGCTGGCCGCTCTGATGAATGGAAGGAAGGAGCAGGCAGGGGGTGGGGCCCAGGCTGACACTATGGGAGGAGCTTCAGGGGCCACACCACTACCGTATATAGAGAGAGGGAGATACAGTATATAGAGAGAGGGAGATACAGTATATAGAGGGAGGGGGATACAGTATATAGAGAAAGGGAGATACAGTATATAAAGAGAGATGGATACCATATATAGGGAGAGGAACATACAGTACAGAGAGAGGGGGATACAGTATATATAGAGAGGGAAATACAGTATATAAAGAGAGATGGATACCATATATAGGGAGAGGAACATACAGTACAGAGAGTGGGAGATACAGTATATATAGAGAGATGGGTACCATATATATATAGAGAGGGAAATACAGTATATAGAGGGAAATACAGTATATAGAGAGAGGGAGATACAGTATATAAAGAGAGAGGGAAATACAGTATATATAGAGAGGGAAATACAGTATATAGATAGAGGGAGATACAGAATAGAGAGAGAGGGATATACAGTATATAGAGAGATGGAAATACTGTATATAGAAAGGGAGATATCATATATAGAGAGAGGGAAATACTGTATATAGAGAGGGAGATACAGTATATAGAGAGAGGGAAATATAGTATATATAAAGAGAAACAGTATATAGCATGGGTGTCCAACCTTTTGGCTTTTCTGGGCCACATTGAGTGTAGAGAAATTTTCTCGGGCTGCATATAAAATATAAACTATAGTTCAGGTATACAAGTAATAAAACGCCGCCGTGCCCTTCCCGCGCTGCTGCCCCCCAAGCACTAATTTAACACAACTAGAGGATGATTCCTTCTGAGGCAGCTTCTGCCTACAGTAATTTGGAAGCCGCTGTGGCCGTGCCCCCGACCCGACTTCCTTCTTCCCCATCACAAAAAAAAAAAATTGTCATGGGGGCAGTGGGCCGCATTGCCTGGGGCTCTGGGCCGCATGCGGCCCCCGGGCCGCAGGTTGGACATGCCTGGTATATAGAGAGAGGGAAATACAGTACATAGTGAGTGGGAGATACAGTATATATAGAGAGATGGATACCATATATATAGAGAGGGAAATACAGTATATAGAGGGAAATACAGTATATAGAGAGAGGGAGATACAGTATATAAAGAGAGAGGGAAATACAGTATATAGAGAGTGGGAGATACAGTATATATAGAGAGGGAAATACAGTATATAGATAGAGGGAGATACAGAATAGAGAGAGAGGGATATACAGTATATAGAGAGATGGAAATACTGTATATAGAAAGGGAGATATCATATATAGAGAGAGGGAAATACTGTATATAGAGAGGGAGATACAGTATATAGAGAGAGGGAAATATAGTATATATAAAGAGAAACAGTATATAGCATGGGTGTCCAACCTATTGGCTTTTCTGGGCCACATTGAGTGTAGAGAAATTTTCTCGGGCTGCATATAAAATATAAACTATAGTTCAGGTATACAAGTAATAAAACGCCGCCGTGCCCTTCCCGCGCTGCTGCCCCCCAAGCACTAATTTAACACAACTAGAGGATGATTCCTTCTGAGGCAGCTTCTGCCTACAGTAATTTGGAAGCCGCTGTGGCCGTGCCCCCGACCCGACTTCCTTCTTCCCCATCACAAAAAAAAAAAATTGTCATGGGGGCAGTGGGCCGCATTGCCTGGGGCTCTGGGCCGCATGCGGCCCCCGGGCCGCAGGTTGGACATGCCTGGTATATAGAGAGAGGGAAATACAGTACATAGTGAGTGGGAGATACAGTATATATAGAGAGATGGATACCATATATATAGAGAGGGAAATACAGTATATAGAGGGAAATACAGTATATAGAGAGAGGGAGATACAGTATATAAAGAGAGAGGGAAATACAGTATATAGAGAGTGGGAGATACAGTATATATAGAGAGGGAAATACAGTATATAGATAGAGGGAGATACAGAATAGAGAGAGAGGGATATACAGTATATAGAGAGATGGAAATACTGTATATAGAAAGGGAGATATCATATATAGAGAGAGGGAAATACTGTATATAGAGAGGGAGATACAGTATATAGAGAGAGGGAAATATAGTATATATAAAGAGAAACAGTATATAGCATGGGTGTCCAACCTATTGGCTTTTCTGGGCCACATTGAGTGTAGAGAAATTTTCTCGGGCTGCATATAAAATATAAACTATAGTTCAGGTATACAAGTAATAAAACGCCGCCGTGCCCTTCCCGCGCTGCTGCCCCCCAAGCACTAATTTAACACAACTAGAGGATGATTCCTTCCGAGGCAGCTTCTGCCTACAGTAATTTGGAAGCCGCTGTGGCCGTGCCCCCGACCCGACTTCCTTCTTCCCCATCAAAAAAAAAAAATTTGTCATGGGGGCAGTGGGCCGCATTGCCTGGGGCTCTGGGCCGCATGCGGCCCCCGGGCCGCAGGTTGGACATGCCTGGTATATAGAGAGAGGGAAATACAGTACATAGTGGGAGATACAGTATATAAAGAGAGATGGATACCATATACTGTATATAGAGAGGGAAATACAGTATATAGAGGGAAATACAGTATATAGAGAGAGGGAGATACAGTATATAAAGAGAGAGGGGAATACAGTATATCAAGAGAGAGGGAAATACAGTATATAGAGATTGGGAGATACAGTATATAGAGAGAGGGAGATACAGTATTTAGAGAGAGGAAAAACAGTATAAAAAGAGAGGGAGATACAGTATATAGAGCGAGGGAAATGCAGTACATAGAGGGAAGGAAATACAGTACATCAAGATATGCATTGAAAAGTTTTTTTTTCTATATCTTATCTTCTTAACATTTGGTAGTCATATCCCTAAAAATTCTAAGAAGTATAAAGTAAGTAGAAGTAAGTTTTTTATCTCATGGAGGAAATGTGAGAAATAACGTATATATATATATCATACAATTATTCCATAAACACATACACTGCATATATCATTTGAGGAAAATATGCTTATAAAAAAAGTTTACCCTTTGCCAATAAAAAAAAAAAAGATATGTCCCCAGTTTTAATTTTAAAAATCTGGTCACTTTACTTTACTTTAGATACTGACCCCTGCACCTGAAGCCGATTAAAGAATCAGCTCTTGTGTGGACATCACTGGATCCCTGGACAGGAAGGTACAGTATTTGTAGCTGCTGACTTTTAATTTTTTGGAGGGAGCCTGGAGATCCTCTTTAACTTCCTGCAGCCTCCTACAAACTTTGCAAGACAACTTATTTATCTCCTAAACGACAAAATCCTATGCGGCAGATACACTCCATCCACAATTGATTGGGGCTGTTTGCCACAATATAGAGTATATATTCTGGTGGAAGGGACTCAGGGAGTGCTAATCGTCCACAAGTTAGAGGGATGCAATAATTGCCTTGCCCCAGGAGCTGACCACCCAAATGGAGATTTGCAGTTTATTTATACTGTAACTTTTACACATTATCAAGTACTGTGAATGTAGTTTTATCTTACAGCATACAAGATTTGCTTTATAACAGTGCTTTAAGTGGGCCGGTACGCACCGGTACTCAGTACCGCCACTTCCAAATATAGCTCTTGAGCATACCGCCACCTCTCCGTGCGCCTTAGCATACCGGTACGCTCATTTCCGACTCCAGAGCCAGACCAGTCTACACCAGTGAGCCCCCTGCTCCGGAGTCCCAGCCCGGGCCAGCAGCAGCGGCAGAGCTGCCATGCTGCTGGCCTGTACTGCAGTGCACTGGTTGCTATCGTCGCCCAGCGTCCAGCAACCAGTGATGTCATCTGAGGAGGAGGAGAGTGAGGCCCCAGCATACACTGCAGAGCCTCCTTCTTCCTCTGCTGCGCACCGAGTGGAGTGTTGGCTCCACCCACCTCCTCCCTCCAGCTACTCCAGGCCAGCACAGCACAGTGAGTCAGCCTAAAAATGTGAGTAGGAGCAGTTCTGGGGACCCTGATGTGGGATGGGATAGGATGGGATGGGGGGGCTTTTTGAGGAACCTAATGTGAGGGGGGTGCTCTGTGGGGACCCTTATGTGGGATGGGATGGGGGCTCTGTGGGGACCCTAATGTGAGGAGGGGGGGTGCTTTGTGGGGACCCTGATGTGGGGTGGGGGGGCGCTCTGTGGGGACCCTGATGTGGGGGGGCGCTCTGTGGGGGCCCTGATATAAAAAAAAATGTATAGGCTATAATACAGTACCGGCACCTCTTTTGGGCCAATTAAAGCGCTGCTTTATAGGACATATTTTAACACATGAGTGGGCAGGTAGTTTTTAGATGTCAAAAAATATAAAACATAGACAAAATGAGAAAAGTCACTAAAACTTTATATACTGCATTTTTTTTATGTGCACTGGACCTGGCTTTTGGGATTTGTCAAGTTTGTTCTTAGCTCACTGACCCACAATCTACAAATTTTCTTTTGCCTGAAGTACATCATTAAAATACCTGATCTATCTGCTTCGGTGAGTAGACTTACTACTTTGGATGCAACGTGCAAGTTTCTTGTCAGCCTATATCAGAATCTACACCCTAAGCACTTTTGGTTCACTGGTTTGTCAAACCAAACAAGTCAGCGTAAGGCTGCATACTTATCCTCCAAGTCAGCAGTTTCTTAGGTTAAAAAAAAACCCACTTAGAGGACATGACTTAAAATGCAAGTAAAATATGTGCAATGTTTTGGAATTATTACATTTTCTGTCAGACATTTTGTCAATGTCCACTAATGTATGTGACACAATGTCCAAGATGTTTTGTAATATTTTAGCAAGACGCTGTAAAAAATACTCGCACATCTTTGGTGTGGATTTACAGGTTACGTCTAGGATGACAGGACACAGAGCACTAGAACACTTCACCAGAGCATACTTTGTATTCCTGTAGTTAAAGTAGAAGGCAAAACTTGGATAGCATAGAGAGAGGGACCAAAATGTCCATGAGTTTTGTATTTATGTTTTTGTCGTTTTGAGGTGATTCACCTTCTCTATTTGTCCTGTAGACCAGTGTTTCACTATCTTTTTTCAGTCAAGGCACCCTTTAAAGCTCCACACAATCTTGAGGCATACCATTCTAAATTTTCAAAATCAAAACTGAAAGTTTTGCATAATGTAGCAACATCCACATGCGTAAGACACCCAACGGTGAATTTATTCTTCCAAAGCAAACACATCTTTGCACACTGGTACTGATTAGTATTCCAATATTTTTCTTCTCCCTCATTTCTCTCCCTCACTCAGCTAATGTGACCCTGGTGCTAGAGGAGAGGGGCAATTACCCGACGTCCTCCTTATCAACCAATGACATCATTGTCATCGCATCTTCCATTAAGGGGACATTATAAAAGAGCGTGCTGCAACAGGGGGGCTTTGCCTTTGATAACGTCTGACGGTAGGACGAAACGCGTCAGAAACGCCAGCCCCCATGCAGATACGCTTCTAGCCGCGGCAATTTCTTACTACATGCCTGAATCATACAGTTGACATGTGAGTGTTATACCTTTGCTTTTATCTCAATAAATGTACATACTTCACCATGTGAGCCTCACTTGTTTTTTGGAGGAACATCATTATCCAACATTTGGGGTCTTTGAAGCATATGAGGTTGTACTGTTCCACCTGGAGTGGACCCTTCCCTGGTGATTGCTTTTACGCCCTACGCTCGGTGGACCTTCCGTAACAGGAGGTCTAAAGCTTTGTTAAGGGAATTACCTTATTTATGCACGTGGTGATCATCAGGATTGTGTCTTCACTCACGGTGTTGGAGTTTACTTGTATTTATTTCTGAACCTCAGCATCTGTTCTGACGGACTTCATGGACTCTGTTCACTCATTGTGTTTTTAGTGTCATTTATTTATGTGGCGCTGTACTTGAATACAATGACATCATTGGACACTGGGGCTAGAAGGCTGTAATGGTGTACGATGAAAACCTGTGGCTAGGCAGGCTTGATCCACCCACTCGCTTGTATACACTTTTTGGGCAATTTCTAAGTATTTTGCCAAAGTACCCCTGCCCTGAAGAAACCTGAAGGCACCCTGGTTGAAAAAGGCTGCTGTAGACCACGATCACCACAAGTGACAGAAAATCTTTAATTTTGTATATTATTTAATTTTTTTTAAATACCAAGGAACAAAGGCACAGAGCATATACATTTCCCTATGAAAGAAAACTGTCAGGTGTCTGTGATAGTGAGGCATTGTAACTCAGGGTTCCCCAGGGTGTGGAGTTTAAGCTCCAGCCTGCTTCTTCACCAGGGCCCCTGTTGGTGAGGATAGACTTGCAGCAAGCTGGAACCAGGTCATAGTCCCCAGCTGAGGATGCGGAAACCACTAGCATGTGCAGAGTACAACAACAGGAGACAGAAGGGAATTCAAGAAACAAGCTATGGTCAGGGCAGGCAGCAGGCAAGCACAGATGGTTGACGAAGCCGGAGTCAGTATACAGGAAGTCAGACACTGAATACACATGATGGTAGGGAAGAGGAGCTCAGAGAACTGTGAAGATGAAAGGGAAAGGAAATATAAACAGATAGCAGGTGACCCCCATAGGTAAGAACAGAAGCCAAACAACACATGTGAAAGGAATCAGAGGACTAGGAGAAGAACTGCAGCAAGGAGGTAAGACTACACAGACAGGAAACTGCAGGCTAAATTGTGACAACATTTTTTTCTAGTACATACACTATATTACCAAAAGTATTGGGATGCCTGCCTTTACAAGCACATAAACTTTAATGGCATTCCCGTTTTAGTCTGTAGGGTTCAATATTGAGTTGGCCCACCCTTTGCAGCTATAACAGCTTCAAATTTCTGGGAAGGCTGTCTACAAATTTAGGAGTGTGTCTATGGGAATGTTTGACCATTCTTCCAGAAGCGCATTTGTGAGGTCAGGCACTGATGTTGGAGAGAAGGCCTGGCTTGCAGTCTGCTCTCTTATTCATCCCAATGGTGTTCTATCTGATTGAGGTCAGGACCCTGTGCAGGCCATTCAAGTTCCTCCACCCTAAACTCGCTAATCCATGTCTTTATGGACCTTGATTTGTGTATTGTTCCAAATAATTTAGTGGAGGAGGATTATGGTGTGGGGTTGTTTAACAGGGGTTGGGCTTGGCCACTTAGTTCCAGTGAAGGGAACTCTTAAGGCGTCAGCATACCAAGACATTTTGGACAATTTCATGCTCCCAACTTTGTGGGAACAGTTTGGGGGTGGGTCAACTCAATATTGAACCCTACAGACTAAGACTGGGATGCCATTAAAGTTCATGTGGGTGTAAAGGCAGGCGTCCCAATACTTTTGGTATTACAGTGTATGTTGTGTAAGAATAAAGATCACACAGTCAATGTAACCATACCAAAGTCAAATTGGTTCAGGTATAAATTTAACAATCAGTAATACCCTAGAAAGGTAATGTAATAAAAGTGATAAAAACATCAAAGGCCCAATCATGATAGTAAACTTGTTATCAAAACTACTATGTTACAAGTGGGCGTGATACTCTCTAAATGAACCCTGAACTTATCCATGTAGTTTAGGGGCCTAGGTATGGTATACAGTAGCTACACACTGACCATGCATAACACACTAACTTCTTCTAAACATGAAGAACAGAATAAAGGGAGTAGAAAAGAAGAGTTGTAAAGGAAAGATTATACCAAAACCTGTAGGGAGGGTGTTCCTGAACTTAATTATCTCCTGAGATATATTGAATCCAAGGATCCCACGTCTTGAAAAACTTAGCTTGATTGTTATGTAAGTTTGTAAGTTTGTCATTGATCATAATTACATTCAGCTTTTGTTTAACATAGTTTATTGCCACCATGGTCTGGTTCCAACATCTCGCTAAAGTGATACTTGCCTCCCAGTAACATATAGGAAATTAACTGTTTGGCTTTTTTCAGGATATCAGGGTAAATTTCTGGAAGAGGGCAATATTTGGAGATCTTTGGATATTTATTCTTGTTGCTGATAAGATGAGATGGAAAGTTTTAATACAGAACCTGGATCATTTGGGGCATTTCCCCCTCATGTGGTACATGGTGCCTATTTGGCCTACCATCTAAAACAATTAGAGTATGCTGATAGGTGCATTTTTGCCACCAGTAGGCACCAGGTACCATCTTAACAATGTCTTCTAGTTTGATTCTATTAATGGTATTAATGGATACAGTGTTTTAGACAAATCGTTAGCAATTTTTTGCCAGTCATAAATCTCAAAAGAGGTGCAAATATTCCGTTCACACTTTTACATATATGGTGCCTTGCAATTCTGGTCTATTATTATATTGTATAGTACACAAATGCGACCTTTAGTTGAATCTCTGGAGTTGCATGACAGTTCAAATGATGTCAGCCTTAAAGGACCCTCTGAAAGTCTAAGTTTAGTCTTACGATTGGATGTAATTTGGTTATTCTGAAATAGTTCAGTATGGGCTAAGTGTAAGTTGTTACGGTTATGTTCCAGGGTGCATATTTCTACCATTAAAAAAGTCCCCTATCTGTAGAAGACCTTTATTTTTTGATCTGCGGAACTGGTATGATAACAAACCTAGGGTAAATTCCAGGTTTTTTAATATAGGTGCTAGGGGTGTATTAAGAGAACAAAGTGATCTTCTAGCTCTCTGTCTGTCCCAACAGTGAGCAAATTTGATAATGTGGGACATAAGATATGGATCCACATTAAAGAGCTGATGGATCCATAGGTATGTGAGAGAGCTTCTATAGACACAGACTGAAGAGAAGGACATTTTATAGTAGTATATGCCAACTGTGTTATCTGGGCCACCCGGTGGTATGCTAAAAGATTCAGAAGTCCTAAGACTCCACTGCAAGAGTCAAAATTATTAGTGGTCACCAAGGCAGGAATAGAGGGGAAATCTTCCAATACACTAGTTCTAGTGACCAATAGGACACTGAAAGTATAAAAAACCTGACAGGAGTTAAAATCCTTGCTTACTCTATTTTAAATGAAAAGTTCTACTTTAAGCAGAAAGTAATTGACGTCAGCCCAAGAAAAACTTTAGCAAAAAAAAAAATCTGTAATTATCTGCTCTGGCTTCCTCTTCAATTTTCAAAACATATTATTAGATTTCAGATGTAGACTTGAGACTCTTATCACTGGTTGCCATGCCCTGAGTTAGGGAAGTGCTGAAAAACAACTACCGGTACTATCCCAGCGCTTTCTAAATTTTGTTAATGCATCAAGCACACCTATAGAAATTATTGGCTGTGTTGAGCAGCTGAGGGTGATTACAGTTGTGAATTTACGTGGCCATGAACGAGAATATGTGACACCAGGACCGCTGTTGTAGATAAGCAGTTCAGATAAGATGATGAGTCAGATACGGAAAGGCTAACTATAAAATGTGCTGTTTCTCTTAAAAAGAGAAGATAACATATATTTTTCACATTTTCCATCAATACTTCTTTAGCATGAATTTCATGCCCATTGCCCAAAAATTAAGTTTCACACTTCTTGCAACATTTTTTTTTGGATCTAAAATGCACTTATACTGTATATATGTTTTAAAAAAATGTATTTTTGGAAAATTAAAGCGGTATTAAACCCAAAAATAAAAGTTTAATATATTACAGCTTCAATCCTTAAATGTGGTGGTTGCATTTGTTTTTTTTATTTATTTATTTTTAGTCATATTATTTTCTTTATTTTCACTTAGTGATTAGGCCAGTAACACACTTCTTGTCTTAGCGACGGTTCACACTACCGCGACGCTACTTTAGGTGGCGACCTCCTAGGTCGCGGTGCGAGCAGCGCGCCGCGACCTCGGAGCGGCCGCCATGGACTTCATAACATTGAAGTCTATGGCGGTCGCCTCCTGGTTGTCCCAAAGAAGCTCCGGACCCTTTTTCTAGGTCGGGGCGACTTGTGTCGCTCCTATTAGAACGGGTCCGTAGCTTCCCTATGGGAGACGACCTGCGGCGACCTGTGAGGCGACCAGGTCGCCTCACAGGTCGCCCTAGTGTGAACCGGCACTTAGGGTGTTTCCACTCTGGATAAAGGAGCAATGGAGATATCTTTGGACAGCAGCGTTGTCAGTTTAGCAGAGAGGGTAGTGTTAGGTACATTAGCAGACTTAGACAGATTCTAATGCCTCGTACACACGCACCGTTTGTTGGCTGTGAATTTTCGGCCAACATCCAATCGGCCGATTGTCGGCTTGTTAGTATGATGCTTCCGACAACCGACTGCGACTTTTCAGCCGAACAAAATCTGGTGTGCATGCTATAAAATTTTTGTTGGCCGTCACCAGAACGGCCGATTGTTCTTCAGTCAGTACAGATTTCGGCAGACAAAAATGTGATGAGCAAGACTGGGCATGCTCAGAGAAGAAAAAAAACACGAAAAGTAAACCAGAACATGACATCACTTCTGAAGTTGGTTGTTATTGACCGACAAAATTCGTGTGCAGTCTAGAGCACATTTCAACCAACACAACAACACTGGACAAAAGATGGCCGATCGGTCGGCCGATAATCGTTGCGTGTGTACGAGGCTTAAGGCTGTGTTTAGATGTGCATCAAGTTTGCCAACACCTCAGGCACCATCGGCTTTTGAATAGCTTTTCAGGGGCATTTGACTGGCGGTAAGGAGGTGATATGATGTTTCCTCATTGCTTATTTTTACCCCATAAATGCTGCTTGAGTCCCATTTAGCTGGGGTACTGGCTGCCGAATGCAACAGGAATTGCTTTAAGCTGCCTTAAGCTGCAGGGGGCAATTGGGGGGCGCAAGGCTAAATGAGCCCCTATTGCCACTTTTGCTGGACAGGTTGGTCTGTTAAAGAAGCTGAAAAAAAAAAACCAATACTTAACGACCAGTTCAGCTGGTAAAAAATAAAGAAAAATAAAAAAACGTAAAAAAAAAAATAATGCTTCCATCACATCTAATGATTGGTAAGCTACAATATATAAAATTTTTGTTTTTGAGTTTAAAGCGGAGTTCCACCCTGGATTTTTTTTTTTTTTTTAATACCCCCGGGACAGTCAGGGCTAGTGCATTCCACAATGGCTAGCCTCTGATCTGTCCCGGGTTGCACTTACCTGCAAGACGAAATACTTACCTTGCAAACGTCTTGTCCAGCGCTGCCATCTCAGATGTGGGCAGCTTGAAGCCAGCGCGTCCTCTTCGGCGTCTTCTTCCGCCTTCTGTGGTCCCACGATGCTCTGCGCCGGCCCCGACGTCACTTCCGGGTCACGCGCGTCACCCCTCCACAGCTTCTGGGCATGCCCAGAAGCTGTTTAGAAGGGGATGACGCGCGCGACCCGGAACTGACGTCGGGGCCGGTGCAGGCGCAATGATTCCTGGGAGCTATGACGCCCAGCTCCCAGGAATCATTGCAGAGCCAGGAAGTGACGACGGGCCGCGGCCGAGGAAGGAGGAAGAAGGAAGTAAGGTAAGTATATTTTCTTCGCTACGAGGTAAGTAAAAAAAAAAAAAATATGCGATTATCCATTTCTTTTTCAGGTGACCCGGAGCGAGAAGATGGAGGTAAGTATAAAAATAGGGTGGAACTCCACTTTAATACCGCTTTAAAGTGGTTTTAAATGTAAACAGAAATTACAGCCAGCCCCTCTGTTCTAATAATCTATACTACACTGTTTTTTTTTTAAAGATGCCTGTAAATACCTTATTTTCTATCTCTTCTCGCCAGTCACGTGACCTCCGGCTGCTCGTTTCCTCCGATCTACAGGCTACGGCAGGAGGGGCAGAGATCCCTCTGACTTCAGCCCAGTAGGTCATGTGACTATTATGCAGGGTGCTCAGCCCTCCTGCTGTAGCCCTTAGATGGGGGAGAAGAGTGGCTGGAGGTCACGTGACGGCCAGAATAGATTGAAGATAAGGTATTTACAGGCATCGTTTAAAAAAAATTTACACAGTGTAGGATAGATTAATAGAACAGAGGGACTGGCAGTAATATTTCTTTACTTTCACTGCCAGCTACTAATAGCGGAAGGAAGGGGGGAGGAGAGGGGGGAGGCACACACAGGAGATGACAGGCACGAAGGTGGGGGGAGAGGGAGAGAGGAGAGCAGCGGGATGACAGAGGCATGTAACCTGACCACGGTAATAAGGGAACAGCAGCCATGATTACCATAGTCAGCACACAGAGGGGGGACACAGGAACAGGCAGGATCAACCAGGTTTTTCACAGCTTTGAAAGGGGCAGATAAGACAGCACAAGCACTGTGCTGTTTATATTGCTATAAGGAAACAGGAGCTCTTTTTTTTTTTTTTAGGGTTAGAACCACTTTAAGTTGCTTCTGCGAGTCAGCACATATTCTCTGCCTGTGATTAAACCAAAAAGGAAACGCATAGAAACAGAGCGTTGGACCAACAAATGCATTTCTATGTTTTCATGATCTCTGCAAACACAGATGTACAGTATGTCTATATATCCTAATATCTGGTCACGTAAAGAAGTGTCTATACCTGTTCTGCAATGAAAAAAAATGTTTCTGGATATCATTACATCCAGGAAATTCTAAGGCAGAAATGGTGCTGATTATTAAGTCTTGCATGATAATTACAGATTAATCTGTGTCATACCACCTGGCTTTGCTTGTCTCTTTCAGTTTGACTAGCTCTTCTTCTTACGCTAATCAGTTAAGTTTTAACTATGTCATCAGATGCACTTGGCAGCAAATCTGACTGCTTTCTAATAAATTGTCAAACACCATAAAAATTATCCTCTCTGCTGCTTCCAAAAAAGGAGATAAATTCACAACTTTATGATGGTGCCTGGAAACATTACTCTCGTGTTCTAGCGTGAGATAGGCTGTGAAGATTATGCTGGCAGACCCAACATCCTAAATCATGTGCATATGTCACCATGCGTGGCGAGCATAGTGACAGTAAAGTTATATGGCATAAGTCAGCCTGTTGGTTAGGGCTTGGATCTACCAGCACCAAAATAAAGCAAATAACTTTGAGGTAATTCAAGTGGACAAGTCATGTCAGTAAAATGTAGACATTTGTCTTGAAGATATGGAAAGTAAGAAATATGTCCACTCAAACTGTATCACCATTCCACCAAACATGCACTGTAGGTACACAAGTACTCTTAAAGCCCTTTCACACTGAGGCACTTCTAAACTGCCCATAAAACGCTGAGTGCTTTTGCAGCTCTTTTGCCGTGCTTTTCAGGCACTTTTCAGGTATTTGCAGTGTGCTTTTTGAAGGACACGTGACCTAAAAACTTCCACCAAAAACCATTTTGAGGCGCTTTTGAAGCTTTTTTCAGGGCGCTTCCAATTCATTCAATGGAAAGGGGCATTTTTGAGGCACTTTTCTTAGCTCTCCAATCATGCTCCAAAGATGCTGCATGCCAGGTTTTTTTCACCGCACTACCAGCTCACCACCCCAGTGTGAAAGCATTCTTTGATTTTAATGGAAAGCAGTTTTCGTGAGATTTTCAGGTGCTTTTTTTAATGCCAAAGCGCTTGAAAAACTCCTCAGTGTGATTTGGGCTCTTAAAGACATGAGTGGGCCCCTTTAAACCCCCTGCCATACTTTCTATGCTACAGTTGTAAGATTACTTCCACTGCACTCTAAAATACTCCCACCATGCACTAAGATACTCTAAGTGGATAAAGAGTTATTTCAGATCTTTATTTACATACTGAGAGGGACATTCAAAAGATTTTGGAAAAACGGTCCACATTTTGATGTACCTCTCCATTTCTTTTGAATACCCTGGAGCAGGTGGAAATTTACCTGAATAACATGAAAGAGATAAAAAAACTAGCAAAGCCTAACTAAACAGTAAGGGAAACTTAGAAAAAATGATAAAACAATTGTCACTGTAAAAATATAAACTTAACCTACCTTAAAAGTGAACAGTGTGAGTCAGTAGAGCAGTGAACAGTGTCAGGCAGTGGATGGTGTCAGTAGATCAGTGGACAGTGCCAGTAGAGCAGTGGACACTGTCAGTCAGTAGGGTAGTGGATGGTGTCAGTAAAGCAATTGATGTGCCAGTAGGGCAGTGGACGGGGTCAGTCAGTAGAATAGTGGACAGTGTCAGTCCGTAGGGCAGTGGAAGGTGTAAGTCGGTAGGAAAGTGGACAGTGTCAGTACAGCAGTGGGCATGTCAGTGGGGCAGTGGACGGTGTCAGTCTATAGAGCAGTGGACAGTGGCAGTCAGTAGGGGACTAGACGGTGTCAGTAAAGCAGTCCAGGTGTCAATAGGGCAGTGGAAGCTGTCAGTTAGTAGAGCAGTGGAAGGTGTCAGTAGGGCAGAGGTTCTGCAGAGCAGTGGATGGTATCAGTAGTGATGGTATCAGTGGTGTCAGTAGGGCAGAGGGTCAGTAGAGCAGTCGATGGTATCAGTAGTGATGGTATCAGTGGTGTCAGTAGGGCAGAGGGTCAGTAGAGCAGTCGATGGTATCAGTAGTGATGGTATCAGTGGTGTCAGTAGGGCAGAGGGTCAGTAGAGCAGTGGATGGTATCAGTAGGGCAGTGGATGTTGTCAGTAGTTTTTTTATTTTTGTTATGTTGTTCTTTTATTATTTTTTTTACCATTTTATTTTTTAATAATTTTTTACAATTTTCTTTTAGCAGCCCTGTTGGGGGACTTTGGTGAAATATCAGGGGTCTAAACAGACCATTGATGTCTCACGTTTGAGACAGAGAAGCGTGATTGAGCACATAGAAGATCTAAGATCTGGTAGCACTAATCTGAGGTTTCCTGCAGGTCCACAAAAACATTGCAAGCTAGCTTCCTTTTTCTGTACGTTAAGCAAAGCCTGCTGCATGACACTTTGCTGTTTTATTTCTGTACAAATAATGAGAGAAGTTGCATGGTGAATGTGGCAATGGCTCACAGTAAAAACAACTTCATGTGGTTATGTGTAACATTGCAATACTATGCACAGTTCAACTTCATACAATGTGGTTCACAGGCAGACTCCCTATGAAGAAGAATAAATTACCAATGTCCTGTACTACACGTAGCCTTTGTGGAAAGGCAGTCTCTACTTAGCTTCTTAAGCCTGGATTCACACTTGTGCCCACATGACCTCCGAGATCATATGCCGGATGGAGCGGTATCACCAGGGTGTCACTTACGGCAAGTGGGTGAGAGACGGAGCATTATCGGGTGGGTTGGAGATGGAGTGGGTGAGGGACGGAGTGGTATTGAGTGGATGCCGAACGGAGCAGTATCACCCGGGTATCACTTACGGCAAGTGGGTGAGAGATGCAGATCTGCTAATGTGGAATTGCTTATATCTTTTGTACATTATGTGAGTGGCATATTCAATAACATTTCTAAACTGAATTATGCTATGTGACATCATTTTACCCTTACATGAGCATCACCACCTAATGGTTGGAGGAGGAGAAGACTAGTCTTGGACCCTGACATAGGATGTACAAAATATCGGCCCATATCGGCTGATACCGATACATTGTGACCAATATATTGGTATCGGCCCTGAAAAAAACATATCAGTCTATCCCTAGTTTGCTGTGTCTCCCAGCACAGTCTCAAGAGCATGGAGGAGATTCCAGGAGACAAGCAGTTACTCTAGGAGAGCTGGACAGGGCCTTAGAAGGTCCTTAATCCATTAGCAGGAACGGTATCTGCTCCTTTGTGCAAGGAGGAACAGGATGAGCACTGCCAGAGCCCTACAAAATTACCTCCAGCAGGCCACTGGTGTGAATGTCTCTGACCAAACAGAAAGAAACAGACTTCATGAGGGTGGCCTGAGGGCCCGACTTCCTCTAGTGGGCCCTGTGCTCACTGCCCGGCACCATGGAGCTCGACTGACATTTGCCATTGAACACCAGAATTGGCACATCCACCACTGGCGCCCTGTGCTTTTCACAGATGAGAGCAGGTTCACCATGAGCACATGTGACAGATGTAAAAAGGGCTGGAGAAGCCATGGAGAATGTTATCCTGCCTGTAACATCATTCAACATGACCAGTTTGGTGGTGGGTCAGTGATGGTCTGGGGAGGCATATCCATGGAGGGATGCACAGACCTCTACAGGCTTGACAATGGCACCCTGATTGTCATTATTTATCAGGATGAAATCCTTGGACCCATTGTCAGACCCTACGCTGGTGCAGTGGGTCCTGGGTTCCTCCTGATGCCTCATGTGGTGAGAGTATGCAGTCAGTTCCTGGAGGATGAAGGAATTGATACCATTGAATGGCCCCCATACTCGCCTGACCTAAATCAAATAGAACACGTCTGGGACATTATGTTTTGGTCCATCCGTCATCGCCAGGTTGCACCTCAGTCTGTTTAGGAGCTCAGTGATGCCCTGGTTGAGATCTGGGAGGAAATACTCCAGGACACCATCCATCGTCTCATTAGGAGCATGTCCCAACGTTGTCAGGCATGCAAACAAGCACATGGGGCCAAACAAACTACTGAGTACCATTTTGAGTTGCTGCAATAAAATTTCAGCAATATGGACTAGCCTGCTGCTTCATTTTTTCAGGGTGTCTTTGAATTCAGCTCTCTGTAGGTTGATCATTTTCAATTCCATCAAACGTGTGGCATCCTTTCGTTCCTAATGCATTACCCAGTCCATATCAGTATATATATCCAGCATGATATTTTTCTCTATTGAGATCTGATGTGTTTTCAAAGTGTTCCTTTCATTTTTTGAGCACTGTATATTTCTTTTAAGGAAATTTCTCCATATTTCCTGCCCTGTCTGACATCAATCACCTAGAAAGGAAGCAAGGAGAAATCTCCCAATAGAGACTAGACAACAATGAATGTTTGATAGTGGTTCTAACATTTTCTCAGTCTAAACAAAATTGTTTTATTATGTTCTGTGCATACCAGAGGTCCTGACTCCTCTGCACACATTCAAAATAGAAAGGTTTTTGGTGGAGTTTTACTTTAATGCATTTAAACAGTAGAGCCAAGCTATTCCAACAGCCACTTTCTCAAAAGGGCCATTCTTAGCAGTATTTTATGATCTTAGATTACAAAGAGTAAAGTGTCAAACCGCTTATCATTCAAACGGTAAATAAGAATTTGTTAGATGCTAATCATGCATTACAGATACAGTAGGTTGTCTCATCGGAGCTGTGAAATGGGGATATTTTCTACAGAGGCCAGTTCACATCAAGTTTAAAAATAAGAAAAGACATTACTTTTTGTCCTCCCAGCAAAAGTTAGAGAAATCATTTGCCTGGAGGTAATAAGGTGTTTATTACCCCAGAATTTAAAATTCCTGATATGTCTATGCTGTACCATGTTTTTGTATGAAAAAGTTTTCTGTTCTCTTTGTATTGCTTCCTTTGTGTTAATTCCCTGGAGATCCTGCCAGTCCCTTTGCTTTCCTATTAAAAGCTGAACACACTAAGCAGGAGAACACAGCACGGTCAGTTTGCTTTTCTCTAATGATTAGACTTGTCCTGACACGCCCACGCTGCACAGACTAATGCTGGCCATACACCTGCCGAAAAATCGTCCGAAAATCTGTCATTTGGTCCAATCATCCGTTTTTCCTCCAGTTAATGGGCAAATAGAAAATCGTTTTCAACTTTTCAGAGCCGAAAAATCGAAGGAACAGTTTTGAAAATCTGCCGGCCGATCGATAAACTAACGATAAATTGAAAGGTTAATGTGTTTCTCGGCCGACCTGTTTGCACTAGGTATATGTAACAAACTGAATTCATTTATGTCCATTGAACGATTTATCGTTTGAAATTCGGTCATTACGTGATGGCCCGATCGTCTGCTCTCAGGGCCGAATTTTCATTTTTCTAAAGTTAGTTTGCCCCATATTTTGGCTAGTGTATGGCCAGCACTACACTGGGAAGATTAGTGTACTGTTGTTTCTCCTGCCTCCCCAGCTCTTATACAGCTGAGAACAGAGGGAATTTGATCTCTTATAAAATAGGAAAAAAAGGTATTTATAATGTTTTTTATATCTACACACAATTTTTTTTTCTTTAATTTCTATTGTGAATGGGTTGTTTTACAAACACTTTAAGATTTCAGTCTTCTGAAGAAATCTAGTTTCAAGACTTTGCTATGATAAAGATTTATTTTGAATTTGGCACATTTATTGCACCACAATGTAAAATGTACATTTTAAAACTACCTGAATTTGTTGCATGAGTCGCTGTCAGAACCAAAAGTGTTGCAGATGATTAACACCTCAAAATTGGCGCAGTAGCTTTACTGACTTCCCCCCAGTATGTGCTGTTGAAATCTGAAAGTTGTAACCATCAGGAAGCCTTTAACCACTTTACCACTAGAGGATTTTGCTGTCTTACGTCTGAGCCACTTTTTGCGATTCGGCACTGTGCGACTTTAACCACTTAAGCCCCGGAGGATTTGGCTGCTAAAGGACCAGGGGTTTTTTTGCGATTTTTTACTGCGTGACTTTAACGGACAATTGCGCGGTCGTGCGACGCTGTACCTAAACGAATTTGACGTCCTTTTTTTCCCACAAACAGAGCTTTCTTTTGGTGGTATTTGATCACCTGTGCGATTTTTTGATCACGCGCTATAAACAAAAAAAGAGCGTAAATTTTGCAAAAATAACAATATTTTTCACATTTTTTTATATGAAATTCCCCCAAAAAAAAAGTAAAAATCAAAATTTTTTAACATTTTTCGGCCAATTTGTTTTATGCTACCTATGTTTGGTAAAAAAAAATCGCAAAAAGCGTATTTTGATTGGTTTGCGCAAAAGTTATCGCGTTTACTAACAAAGGGAAAGATTTTTGTCATTTTTGGTGTTTTTTTTTTTAACGCGTAATGGCGGCGATCTGCGATTTTTTTTTCGGTACTGCGACATTGCGGCGGACAGATCGGACCCTTGACTGACATTTTTAACACTTTTGGGGGTACCAGTGACATTACTGCAGTAATCAGTGCTATATATATGCACTGTTACTGCAAAAATGACACTGGCAGGGAAGGGGTTAACTTTATTGGACAGGGAGGGGTTACGTGTGTCCTAGGGGCGTGATTCTAACTGTGTAGGGACATTCCTATTGGTGTAAAAGCAAAGATCAACCGTTCTACATAGTAGAACGGACAGATCTTCACTTTTACACAGGGAGAACTGACAGGCAGCTTGTTTACACAAGCTGCTCTGTCTTTCTCCCTTCACAGGAGCGATCGCAGTGTGACTGGCGGACATCGAGTCCGCCGGTCACACGCACTGACTTGCCTGTGAACGAGCCGCGGCGGGCGCGCGCCCGCCCGCTATAGGCTCGCAAGTCAGTGACAGGCGAGTGACGTACCGATACGTCACTCTGCCTGGCCGGGGCTGACCGCCGCAGTATATAGTCGTGCGGCGGTCGGCAACCGGTTAACTGACAATTGCGCGGTCGTGCGACGCCATACCCAAACTAAATTTACGTCCTTTTTTTCCCACAAACAGAGCTTTCTGTTGATGGTATTTGATCACCTGTGCGATTTTTACTTTTTGCGCTATAAACAAAAAAAGAGCGTAAATTTTGCAAAAATTACAATATTTTTCACATTTTTTTTATATGAAATTCCCCCCCAAAAAAATGTAAAAATCAAAATTTTTTAAAATTTTTGGCCAATTTGTTTTCTGCTACCTATGTTTGGTAAAAAAAATCACAATAAGCGTATTTTGATTGGTTTGCGCAAAGGTTATTGCGTTTACTAACTAAGGGGAAAGATTTCTGTCATTTTTGGTGTTTTTTTTTAACGAGTAATGGCGGCGATCTGCGATTTTTTTTTTTGCGGGACTGCGACATTGTGGCGGACAGATCGGACCCCTGACTGACATTTTTGACACTTTTGGGGGTACCAGTGACATTACTACAGTAATCAGTGCTATATATATGCACTGTTACTGTAAAAATGACACTGGCAGGGAAGGGGTTAATTTTATTGGAGAGGGAGGGGTTAATGTATGCCTGGTGCTTACTAACGTGTGTGTGTGGGGGGGGGGGGGGTGACTATGTGACACAAGGACAGATCCAGGGTGCTGAACCCTGCAATCTGACCCTGCCTGTCACTTAGGAGATCCGCCCGCTTGTGTTTACACAAGCAGGCGGATCTCCACACTCGATTCCCCGACGATCGGGGAAGAGCAGCGGCGATCGCCGCTGCTCCTCCCCTGGCCCGACTCCCGCTGTGACTGAACACAGCGGGAGCGAGCCTCCGGCGCCGAGAAAGGGGATTGTCTGGTGACGTAGGTCTACATCGCCAGACGATAACCAACCACTTTGCCGCAGTAGTGCTCGAGTGAGCAGACGGCAAGTGGTTAAATAAAGACATTGTAATGAGCAATATTTTGTGACCACCACATTCATTGGTTCCTATACAAAGCTTAAAAAAAGGGAAAAACTATTTTACTGCATACTCCGATTTTGGATTTGCCTCTCTTCTATCCCGCTTATCTTGGTACTGGGCCAAGAGTTCTATGGTAATCCTTGTCCCCGTGAACAGCTCAGTCTCTGTAATGTATTATAAAGGTTCACATACATTGCTATTTTTGGTCACTAATGGATTTGTATGCTTGTAGTGTCCATGTGTATGCAAAGTCATTATCCACTTGCAAATACAAACCTGCATTTTTTGTACCATATGCCTTTCTTTTTTTTTTTTTTTTTTTTTTCGATAAGTATAACCTTTCAATAAGTATAACCACCTCTTGACATTTCCTAGCTGAAGCTCTTTATATACAGTATACACATTCCTTAATGAGGTAAGACCTTTATTGCACTACATATAAAAAGCTGAGCTCCAAACTGATAGCTAAATACACAAGTAAAATGTATGTATGAAAGCTGTTTTACCTGCCATTGGAATTATACATGTCTCCAAGCAGTTCTTGTCAAATTTGTTTTATTGAGTTTTTACATGTTATACAAGGAGGATTAGATGCAACAATAAGAAAGTAACATCATAAAGTACGGGTATAAAGATAATTACAGAAACAATGTAATATAATGAATACCATGTAGTTCAAAAATAGGTATAGCAAATAAGAAAATTCGTCCTTGAAAACATCTAGAAAGGATCAAAATCTAGTATATCATAACCAACTAAGGCCCCTTTCACACTTGTGCGACTTCAAAATCTGGACTTTGTTGCCACGCTTTTGATGCGAGTTTGACTGGGCTTGAATGTCTTTGGACCTCAAAACGCATCATAATCATACCAAAGTAGTGCAGGGACTACTTTGAAGTCAGTGCGACTTCAAGTCGCACAGATATGAATGATACTCATTGGAAATAATGGAGAACGACCTGTCATGCGATTTGGCAGTCCCAAATCGCATGACAAGTCGCACAAGTGTGAAAGGGGCCTAAGATGTGATGCTTACTAAAGCACAACAATATAATGTTACATATACAGAAAGCATAGGTATAAATGTTGCTACGTGAACCACATGAGAGTACATGAGAGAGTAAAAGAAGGGAAAAAGAGGAGCAAGAAAAGTAAGGAGAATAGGAAAATGACATAGGAATAGGAGAAAAAAAGGATAGGGATAAGGTTAAAGATAATTCCTGGGGTAATGTGCGACCTCAAGCGTTTAATATACTGTACATACAAGAAGCTCGAATGTAAAAATACGTCACCATGGCACAGGGCCAGAGTGGGACTCATTTTCAGCCCTGGAGTTTCATGCCTTAGACTGGCCCACTTTAGTTCACGACTCCCTATATTAAAATAATGTAATTAAAACCTCTGAATAAGTTTTTGCAATGGTGCACTGTTCTCTACAGCCTTGTAATTCATTCAGTGAGAGAGAGAAGGAGTGAAAGAAAGAGGGAAGGAGAGGCAGGGAGCGAGAGAGAGAGATAGAGAGAGGGGTGGAATGAAAGAGGGAAAGACTGACCCCCCTACACTGCTCCCCCTACACTGACCCCCCTACACTGACACTTCCCTTCACTGAACCCTTACACTGACCCCCCTACATTGACCCCTTCACTGACACCTACACTGACACCCCTACATTGACCCCCCTACACTGAACCTTTACACCGACCCCCCTACATTGACCCCCTTCACTGACACCTACACTGACCCCCCTACACTGACCCTTTCACTGACACCTACACTGACACCTACACTGACCCCTTCACTGACACCTACACTGACCCCCCTACACTGACCCTTTCACTGACACCTACACTGACACCTACACTGACCCCCCCCCTACACTGACCCCTTCACTGACACCTACACTGACCCCCCTACACTGACCCTTTCACTGACACCTACACTGACCCCCCTACACTGACCCTTTCACTGACACCTACACTGACACCTACACTGACCCCCCCCTACACTGACCCCTTCACTGACACCTACACTGACCCCCCTACACTGACCCTTTCACTGACACCTACACTGACCCCCCCTGCACTGACCCCTTCACTGACACCTACACTGCCCCCGCCCCCCCCCCCCACCTTGAAGCAGTGGCATCTGTAAACCTCTAGCTGCTGCATCTACAGCTTAAACGGCGGGAGTGATAGGGAGCTGTAAAATGAGGCTCAGCAGCATGTTTTATTGCCCGCCAACCGCAAGTGTAAATGAGCCCATGGCTAGGTTCACACTGTTACCGGTGGTTGCATGTGCGGGACAGCTTGTAAATGGCACCTATTCCCACAACCACCTGCAGGAAAAATTCCCTGCTCTTTTACAGATGCGCAAGGCTGCCATTTATTCCTTTTGGCACTCCCGCGCATCTGAAAATGCAGCACATTTTTTGGTGCGGGAAATTACATGGTACTTTTGCACCATGCGATTTTGCTGCGGCTGCGTTTTCATAAAGGTGCAGGGGCCTTTTTCCTGTGTTTCCTGCAGGTACAGTAGCCCATTTAAATGAATCGGCTGCTGTGCCTGCGCTAATGTGAGTCACAGAAAATGCATTAGTGTGAACCTGATATAATAGTCACCTAAAAGGAAAATACATACAGCAAGGTGCCTCCAACATATTTTACTTAACCGCTTGCCGACTGCTCACAGTATATTTACTGCGGCAGTCAGCCCCTCACAGGCAGAGTGACGTAGGTCTACGTCGCTCGCCTGTGAGGCTCTGGGGAGCGAGTGCGCGCCCGCGGAGGCGCGCTCCCGCTCCCGCGCGGTCACGGACCCCCCCGCGCGTGTGACCAGCGGACCCAATGTCCGCTGGTCACTCGGCGATCGGCGGGGGAGAGGGAGAATGTCAGGCAGCTTGTGTAAACAAGCCACCTGTCATTCTCCTCGCTGTAAAAACACTGATCACATGGATCTATTATGTAGATCCGTTGATCAGTGTCCTTACAGCTCAAGCCACAGCCAATCACAGTAGAAAGCACGCCCCTAGGGACACACACAGCCCCTCCCTCCCAAATAAAGTTAACCCCTTCACTACCAGTGTATTTTTACAGTAACAGTGCATATATATAGCACTGATTACTGTAGAAATGTCACTGGTAACCCCAAAAGTGTCAAATATGTCAGTCAAGGGTCCGATCTGTCCGCCCCAATGTCGCAGTACCGCAAAAAAAATCGCAGATCGCCGCCATTACACGTTAAAAAAAAAAACACCAAAAATGACAGAAATCTTTCCCTTTGTTAGTAAACGCGCAAAACCAATCAAAATACGCTTTTTGCGATTTTTTTTTTACCAAACATAGGTAGCATAAAACAAATTGGCCGAAAATTTTAAAAAATTTTGATTTTTACATTTTTTTTTGGGGAATTTCATATAAAAAAATTTGAAAAATATTGTTATTTTTGCAAAATGTACGCTCTTTTTTTGTTTATAGCGCAAAAAGTAAAAATCGCACGGGTGATCAAATACCACCAAAAGAAAGCTCTGTTTGTGGGAAAAAAAGGACGCCAAATTCGTTTAGATACAGCGTCGCACGACCGCGCAATTGTCTGTTAAAGTCACGCAGTGCCGAATCGCAAAATACCCCCTGGTCGTTTAGCAGGAAAATCCTCCGGGGCTTAAGTGATTAATAGCACAAAGTCACTTTAAAAAAAATTTCTGCTGAGTACTCCCCTATTTATCAATCATATCCACAGTGCTCAGCTGAAAAGAGCAGAACATCACTGCATTGTGCAAGTGCTATAGATATTCACGACAAATGATTAATAAATTAATTAAATTGTATATAGCGGTGAACAAGACTGCAGCTACATTACAATCACCAATAGGGAAAGAGTACTCTACTAATATTAAGAAGCTATGCTTCAATTAGGCAGCGCATATCTTGTCTTCCAAAATTGTGCTTTAATGTATGTATTATACTATAGTGACATGGACTTTTAAATAATACCAATCCTTATAAATAATTATTAAAGTGCATAAATGTCAAAAATTAATAAAATATACATAAAGTGCTCTGTAACATTCATGTAAACATCCGTATCCAAAACAATATAACTGTGTGTATATAACACTGCAATCAATTAAAGTGCTTAGTGCTCATGAAATACCCAATTAAATACAATTATATATATATATATATACATATATATATATATATATAACACTTCAAACAAATAAAAGTGCTTTTGTGCTCAGTGCTACTATAATTTGATCACTCAAAGTTCAGCGCAAACAAATTGTCCAATATTCTCCCAGTGAAGTATTCGCGACCATGCAGAGGAACAGTGGTGGTGGGTATCTCCTATTCACCCGTGCAGTATTATCTGGGGTGTACGCTTACCAGAGGGATATGATCACTGTTACCTTATGGCAACCAGGATCCTGAACGCTTTTTAGCTAATATTTAGCTGTTGAATGGTCCTCTCGTCCACTTTTCCTCTGTTTGGGATCACCTATATGTCTCAGGGTAAGTAATAGGAGAGAGACAAGGGACTTCTCATGGTGTAGTATGTTCAATAATCGTATTATTTATTACGGGTTCATTAAAACTCATACAAAATATAAAATCAATTAATGCCTATGTAGCATTATGCTGAATAGCTGTATATACTAATTACCGGATCACGGAGAATAGCAAGCCCTCATGTGCAAATCACGTCGCTCCTTCCCGGCTACTAGTCCGGCATCCGGCGTGCGTTCCAGCTAAACTGTGCAGTGAGGTGGATCGTGGTTGCCATAAGGTAAGAGGGATCATATCCCTCTGGTAAGCGCACACCCCAGATAATACTGCACGGGTGAATAGGAGATACCCACCACCACTGTTCCCCTGCATGGTCGCGAATACTTCACTGGGAGAATATTGGACAATTTTTTTGCACTGAACTTTGAGTGATCAAATTATAGTAGCACTGAGCTCAAAAGCACTTTGATTTTTTGAAGTGTTATATATATATATATATAATTGTATTTAATTGGGGATTTCATGAGCACTAAGCACTTTAATTGATTGCAGTGTTATATACACACAGTTATATTGTTTTGGATACGGATGTTTACATGAATGTCACAGAGCACTTTATGTATATTTTATTAATTTTTGACATTTATGCACTTTAATAATTATTTATAAGGATTGGCATTATTTAAAAGTCCATGTCACTATGGTATAATACATACATTTAAGCACAATTTTGGAAGACAACATATGCGGGGCCTAATTGAAGCATAGCTTCTTAATATTAGTAGATCACTGCATTGTACCTACCTGTAATTCATCAGTGATCTTGTGTTTAATCTGGGCATCTTCTGTCTGCTTCTGTCCCCGTCTGTCAGCCCGCCCACCACCTGAATTGCTTTAGTATTCTTAGCTCTGCGTGCCAGGGATGTAGTCCCGACATTTTCTTCATCTTCTGCCGGCCTCTACCCCCCCCCCCCCCCCCACTGGCCCGCCCACCACATACAGCACTTCCCTAGACCATTAACTACAGGTCTGATAGGAGGTGGGCGGGGACAGAAGATGCAGAAAATGCCGGGACTCAACCTGGACACAGAACGAAGAATTCTAAAGCAATGCAGGTGGTGGGCGGGCTTACGGTCGGGACGGAAGCAGACAGAAGATGCTGAGAGTAAACCCAAGCCCTAAGCACTTCACCTCCGCTGCGTCCCCCCCTTTCTTACAATAAATTGTTCCACCTCTTGTACCGGCCCTGCACTGGACCAGCCCATCGGGAATTCTCCCGATGCTCCCAATTAGCCAATCTGGGCCTGCCATGGCATCAATAAGGATTCATCAAAGTTGGAGGGTAAATAGTGTGTGACCCAAGGGCACCAAAGTTTCTCAAAGTTGCACATTTTGTCATGAGTGATGGCTTCTATTTTGGCATGGATCATAGCTTGTTTAACTCTATGTTTGGCTTCAGCCATTATCAGCGTTGGGGCTTTCCAGGCTTTGGCGATGGTCTGTTTTCCATCCGTAGAGACTTGCAGAAGGAGTTTAACCTTCCTAGCGTGGCTCGGGCTTTAATTTCAGTGCCAAAAGCGGTAACCCTGAGCCACACTCGGGGTACCGCCAGAAGCATCGCTGGATTCTGGTAGAGGGGTTAATAACCTTGTCACCGGGATCCAGCGATGTATGCGGGCGGTGTGCGGCGGCGGATCTTCCTCCCGATGCTCTCTATGCCCCAGCTTCCGTCTCCTGCAACGTGATGCTCACAGGGGGGGTGGAACCGGCGGCAAATTCAAAACTAAAACACACCAAACACACTGATACATTGCAAAATAAAATAAATTCACATTCGATTGCCCCCAGTGTCCTTTCCTGCAGTTTTACTGTACTTTTTATGTATATGCATATATATATATATATATATATATATGTACATACATACATACTTTAACTTATTTATAGTCATTTATTATATTATAATTTATGATTTTGTGTTTTAAACTTTATCATACCCGGGATGTTATAAAGAAGAACGCCCAGTAAAAAAAAAAATCATATGTAAATAGTTGGTTTGGGTTGCTCATTCTTAAGAATTACATGCAAAATAATGGTACCGCTTTCAGCACCTAAAATCGGAAAGAATCATACCGCCAGGGAGGTTAAAGTGGGATCGGGTGAGGTTAGCCGGTCCTAAATGTAGAAGTGCTACGGAGGGGTCAGGAGGGATGGGTTCTTCAAACAATGTAGAAAGCATATGGAATTTTTACTTCCAAAATTTTTTAACTACAGTACCGGGCAATCCCACCAAATATGTGAAGGTGACTCAAGGGCAGGACAACCTCGGAAGCAAGATGCAGGGTAACTGGGGGTAAATTTTGCAATCCTGGCAGGGACCAAATATCATTGTGTGAGTACTTTATAATTTGTTTCTAATGCAACTGTATTTTGCGAGAATGATTTTGTTGCATCCCATATCTCATTCCAATCAGTTGTTTCTAACTTAAGCCCGAAGTCAGACTCCCATTTAGCTACATAGGTAGGGGGTTCAGCATCAGGTTTGGCAATAAGTTGGGCATAGAGAGTCAAAACCATTCCTTTTGTGAGGGGTATCACGTTTATGTATGTCTTCAAAACAAGATAGATTATTGAGTCTAACTCCGTCTTGAATATATGGTATGAAAAAATGTTTTATTTGAAGGTATCACAAGAGTTTTGGTTTCGGAAGTTCATGATTTTCACATAAAGTGGGGAATAATTTGATTGAGTTGGGAGACGTCAATTCGCAGAATCTAGTTAGATTAGAAGCAAACCATGCTCGAAAGTATTTAGGGGGAGATCCAGGCAGGATAAAAAAAAGGGTTTTTAAGAAATGATTGAAGTGGGATATGTGGGGATTGTAAGCTGTACGTTAATTTGAATTTGTCCCAAAGAGCAAGAAGATGCTTGGTAATTGGGTTAGTGATTTTTTTGCGATCTGCAGAGCGCAACCATAAAAGGTTAGCCAGAGACAATGGATTGCAATCCACTGATTCTAACATTACCCAAAGTGGGACTTCAGAGGTTGCGTGATATTTGGGTAGTAGTGCTAATTGGGCTGCATTGTAATAGGTAGTAAAATTGGGAAATCTGAGGCCACCTCTATTCGTTGGAAGGTATAGGGTGTGTTTCAGCAGTCAGGGTTTTGACAAATCTCCAAGCACTTCTACGATATTCTAAGATATTCAAAGCCCTGCCAGAGAACACAGCCAGACTTGGAACCTCACTTTTCTCTATTGCAGTTATGCAACATAGCCTGGTCACCTCCTGCCCCTCCCTAGCCTGTGATTGAATAGAAGAGAAGAAGAGACTGATGACAAGTTCATTCTCTTCTCGCTCATTGTGACAACATGTTCCTTGTCAGTATTGCAGTATACCCAATTGACTCCTAGTGCTGTACCTCCCTCCATTACTGCCTAAGCATTGTATTACGTGGCTAGCACTTCTGCATAGCATCACTACGGTTGTAGGTTCAAATCCCAACCATGGCACTGCCTCCATGGAGTTTTTATGTTCTTTCTGTGGCTACATGGGTTTTCTCTCCCACACTCCAAGGACATGCTGATAGGTTAATTGGCTCCTCTTTAAATTGGCCCTAGTATAGGTATGTATGAATGTAAGTTAGTGACCTTAGAATGTAAGCTCATTGAGGTCAGGGACCGTTATGAATCTACAATATAAAATGTAAAGTGCTGTGTAAATTGACAACGCTATACAAGTGCCTGTAATAATGAATAAGGTTCAATACCCTTTAGATTTTTGTGCCAAGAGCGATACTAAAAAATGATAATCTAAAATATTACCACAGCACATACAGTGTAACCCACAAAAAAATAAATTATGTGTTAAATAAATGTATATAGTAAATGAATCAGTCCAACAGAAAAAATGCCAAACTCAAACGTTATCCATTGCATGATCATCGATCTTCCTATAAAGTGCTCAGTGCTCAATAGTTCATTAATAAAGTGCTGAAGAGCTCCAGATAAAAATACTGGGAAGTGTGGTACACACTCCTCTTGTGCCCCTACTCACCAAAGAAAATGAAACAGCTTTTCTGTCAGGGACATGCTGGCCATTGTGCAGCCGAAGCTCCTAGGCAGAGGGAGATAAGCATGCACTGACATGCTCCTGCAGGTGCCCCTCTTGCCGGGCATAGGCTAACTCCTATGCTGCGCATGCATGCAAATATGCGCGCCTGTTAGCCATTAATGCTGGCGCCAAATGGCCTGGATAAGGGCAGCAGCTGCACTAGTGCAATGCTGTCTGATCTGCAGCTTTACTCGTATACCTGTTCCTGTGATCTGTGCTTGATTCCTGTGTTTGACCCAGCTTATTCTGACCATGCTTGCTCTCCACCTATCCTGACCTCGGCTTGCCTTAATCACTTCTGGACCGGAAGATTTCCCCCTTAATGACCAGGCCATTTTTTGCGATTCGGCACTGCGTTACTTTAACGGACAATTGCGCGGTCGTGCGATGCTGTACCAAAATAAAACTGATGTTATTTTTTTTCCCACAAATAGAACTTTCTTTTGGTGGTATTTCATCACCTGTGCAATTTTTTATTTTTTGCTATATAAACAAAAAAAGAGCGACAATTCTGAAAAAAAAAAAAACAACAATATTTTTCACTTTCTGCTATATAACATTCCCCAAACAAATAATTTAAAAATCTAATTTTTTCATCATTTTAGGTCAATATTTATTCTGCTACATATTTTTGGTAAAAAAAATCAGAATAAGCGTATTTTGATTGGTTTGCACAAATGTTATCGCGTCTACAAACTAGGGGAAAGATTTATGTCATTTTTATTTATTTATTTATTTATTTACTAGTAATGGTGACGATCAGCGATTTTTAGCGAGGCTGCGACATTGCAGCGGACAGATTGGACCCCTAACTGACAATGTTGACACTTTTGCAGGGACCAGTGACATTACTACAGTAATCAGTGCTAAAAATAGGCACGGTTACTGTAATAATGACATTGGCAGGAAAGGGGTTAACCCAGGGGCGATCAGAGGGTTAAGTGTGAGCCTAGGGGGTGTTTTATAACTGTGAGAGGGGTTGGTTTTGTGAAATCAATACAGAGACCTGTGTTCCTAAATAGGAGGAACACAGGAGCTCTGCATTGATTCGCGAGAGAACAACGGGCTGCCGGCAATCGCGGGCGCCGGCTCTGTGGATCAACTTCCCCGCTGGCAAGTGGGTGCGTGCATGGCCTTATAACTGGTGGCTGGTCGGTGGGTTGTTAAAGACTTTGTTATATCTTCCATCTGCCTGATATCCTGTTGCCAACCTCTGCCCGCATCTTGACCATTCCCTGCCTGCTGTTTATGCTTATACCTGATCATCTTTTGCTAACCTGGCTTGTCTGACCCTCTATCCAGTTATCCATCTGTCCTGCTCTGCATAGTGCCTGGTGACGTTGGTCCTACATCTTCTGCGTGCCTGCATCTGCTATTCCTGTTGCCATCTGCTGCTTTAGCCATCCAGCCCAGCTCAGGTGATTCACCTTCCACATACTTCTGCAACCAACAGAAGATCTTGCAGGCACTCTTACCTCACTCAGGGCCGGCCTTTGGGGTGTGCGAGCCGTGCGGCCGCACAGGGCGCCATGGGCAACAAGGGCGCCGTGCGGCCATCACAGCTCGCAGATCAGGTGATTCAGGCCGCACAGCGGGAGGTGATCGGCGACCGCGGCCTGGACAGGGTTAACACAGGCCGCGGCCGCCGCTTACCTCCCGCTGTGCGGCTGTGCCTTGGTCACCCGTACATGCAGTGAGGCGAGCTGTGTGTATTACACACAGCTCAGCCTCCGCTCCGATGCTGCCACGCTGACGATCTCTCCTCCCTCCCTGCACTGATGCCAGAGGAGAGATCGCCAGCTCCTCCTCACCCCGCCCCTTCTCCTCCTCCCGCCCCGCCCACACTCCCGGGGACGTGTGGGCGGGAAGTTTAAAGAAAAAAAAAAAAAACTGCAGAGATCGGAAGGTATCAAGGTAAGTGAGGACTCTCTCCTTTAAAAAAATGTAAGGGGGGGCTTTTTGTGGGGAGCTCTGTGTGAGGAGGGGTCTGTGATGTAAGGGGGGGCTCTCTGATGTGGGGGGCTCCACGGGGGGGTCTGATGTAAGGGGACTTTGTGTGGGGGGTCTGTGATGTAAGGGGGGCTCTCTGATGTGGGGGGCTCTGTGTGGGGGGGGCTCTGATGTAAGGGGGCTTTGTGTGGGGCTCTGTGTGGGGGGGCTCTGATGTAAGGGGGCTTTGTGTGTGGGGTCTCTGATGTGAGGGGGGGCTCTGTATGTGGGGTCTCTGATGTGAGGGGGGGCTTTGTGTGTGTAGGGGGGCTTTGTGTGGGGGGTCTCTGATGTGAGGGGGGCTCTGTGTGTGGGGTCTCTGATGTGAGGGGGGCTTTGTGTGTGTAGGGGGGCTTTGTGTGTGGGGTTTCTGATGTAAGGGGGGCTTTGTGTGGGGGGTCTCTGATGTGAGGGGGGCTCTGTGTGGGGGGTCTCTGATGTAAGGGGGCTCTGTGTGTGGGGTCTCTGATGTGAGGGGGGCTTTGTGTGGGGGGTCTCTGATGTGAGGGGGGCTTTGTGTGTGGGGTCTCTGGTGTGAGGGGGGCTCTGTGTGTGGGGTCTCTGGTGTGAGGGGGGCTTTGTGTGTGTAGGGGGGCTTTGTGTGGGGGGTCTCTGATGTAAGGGGGGCTTTGTATGGGGGTCTCTGATGTAAGGGGGGCTTTGTATGGGGGGTCTCTGATGTAAGGGGGCTCTGTGTGGGGGTCTCTGATGTAAGGGGGCTCTGTGTGGGGGTCTCTGATGTGAGGGGGCTCTGTGTGTGGGGTCTCTGATATGAGGGGGGCTTTATGTGGGGGGTCTCTGATGTGAGGGGGGCTTTGTGTGTGTAGGGGGGCTTTGTGTGGGGGGTCTCTGATGTGAGGGGGACTTTGTGTGTGTGTGGGGGGTCTCTGATGTGAGGGGGGCTCTGTGTGGAGGGTCTCTGATGTGAGGGGGGCTTTGTGTGGGGGGTCTCTGATGTGAGGGGGACTTTGTGTGTGTGGGGGGTCTCTGATGTGAGGGGGGCTTTGTGTGTGTAGGGGGTCTCTGATGTGAGGGGGGCTTTGTGTGGGGGGTCTCTGATGTGTGGGGTCTCTGATGTAAGGGGGCTTTGTGTGTGGGGTCTATGATGGAAGGGGGCTCTGAGTGTGGGGTCTCTGATGTGAGGGGGGCTTTGTGTGGGGGGGGTCTCTGATGTGAGGGGGGCTTTGTGTGGGGGGGTCTCTGATGTGAGGGGGGCTTTGTGTGGGGGGGTCTCTGATGTGTGTGTGGGGTCTCTGATGTGAGGGGGGCTTTGTGTGGAGGGGCCTCTAAATTAAGGGGGGCTTTGTGTGGGGGCTCTCTGATGTAAAGGGGGCTCTGTGTGGGGGTCTCTGATGTAAAGGGGGCTCTGTGTATGGGGTCTCTGATAAGGGGGGCTAAGTTATTAGTGATCATAAAAAATGTGCAAGAAAATGCGGGGGGGGCGCCACAGGATTAGCTCGCACAGGGCGCCTGAACACCTAAGGCCGGCCCTGTGGTGCGCTCTCGTGGCCACTGTCACCAGTGGGTCTTGAGCTGGGGCTGTACGAGGGGTCTTCCTCTACCCGTCAGGCTCTGCCACAAGGTACGTGACATTTTCAGTCTGAGGGTCAAACTTACTTGTATCTGGTGGGGGTGGGGGTACTTCTCTTTCTTTGTATGCCTCCAACACGCTGGTTTTGTATATAGCTATCACTTTGCACATTTTTCACCAGGCTCAATAGAAGAAGAGAGTCCTCATGATGTAGTATTTCAAATGTATTTAAGACACAAAATTAAAAATTACATTTACAGAGTATCCAATCAAATATGGCTTCGAAAAGTACAATGGCTCTTCCAGGTTCACCATGGCTTGGCGTGTGTTCCATGGGTGGTGGAATTGACCTAATTGGTTAGGGAACCGGAAATGGCGTAAGTTTGTTTTTCCTAAATATTGATAAGTCAGCCTCTGAGCCTTGTGGTTTGTGGTGACGGGGCATCCAAAATGTGCACTAAAAATAATCCTGGCACTTTTAGGAGCATCAGTTTTATCCTTAGTTCCAGTGGTGTTTTATTATTTTGTTATATTGTTTGTTGAAGCCATCCTGCTCCACTATGTGCTGTATGTGGCATTATTTAAATGTTTAGAAGTGACTGGGAGACGTGGTGGAGGGTGCCCTGAGACATGCCAAGCTGCTAACCGGATTCATATTTGTGGCAGCAAGAATAGTGATTGCGAGGTCGTGGAAGTCGGCTGTTATACCCTTCGAATTGCTTAAGGCAAAATTATCTTGGATAATGATCAATGAACACCTTTCGGCCATACTAAATGACAAAGTGAGGCTTTTTGAAAAGGTTTGGAGTCCGTGGATTGCATATCTGAAAGGGGACCCCCGAGCTGCACATGTGGGCCTACTCCAAGCACGCTGGTAATGTAATGTAACTTACATTGTAAATGTTTTACTCTAATCAAATCTGACCTGAAGTATTTTCACCTACTCTACGCTATCATATTTTCCCATGCCATTTCTCACCGTTTCCTCTCCCCCTCCTTCTCTCTTACTTTCTTTAGGTTGGTCTTTCCCAACGTAATCTCTTTGGTATTCCCTTAGTGGTTTAAGCATATTTTAAAAAATAAAGCTTGAGGTCATTTTAAAAAATAAAGCTTGACGGATACCCCTGACCAATTAAAACAGAGGGGCAATGGGCTGTCCTGGGTTTATGACAAATATCAAGACCTCCTTTGTGGACAGAGTCATGCCACTCTCAATATCTCAAAATATGTAATGGTTACAGTCTTTAAACTGCTAGCTTATCATTCAGCATGTTAAGAGGGAACCTGGTTCTCCAGCAATACTATTGGACCAGACCGCACACAGGTGAACACCGTAGCAAGGTGGACCTGTGGGGTGACAAATTGAGCCTACAACAGTTGGTTGCGTCAGGAGGGAAATTGCAGTTCCCTCCCATGCAACCACCTGAGGGGGGAGGTGTAATGATATCCTGCACTGGATATACTAAAAGCTGTCACAAGCAACCATTTTGTCACGGGCAATCATTTTGTTCAGTAACACAGTCTAGCAGGCCAAATGTGTACTTACATAGTTACATAGTTACATAGTAGGTGAGGTTGAATAAAGACAATAGTCCATCTAGTTCAACCTGTGTAGGTGTGTGTGGCTGTAATCATCTCACATACCCCTGAATGTTCTGATCCTTGAGATGTAAGTCTAAGAGTCTTTTGAAAGCCACCATACTACCCGCAGAAACCACCTCTTGTGGTAGAGAATTCCACAATCTTGTTGCCCTAACAGTAAAGAACCCCCCGCGTTGCCTGAGGTTAAAACGCTTCTCCTCTAATCGCATTGTATGCCCTCGAGTCCTCATGCAATCCCTTCGAATGAACAGCTTTTTTTCTAAGCTGGGATCCCCATTAAGATATTTATAAATTGCTATCATGTCCCCCCTCAGACGTCTCTTCTCCAGGGAGAATAAATCGAGCGATTGTAGACGCTCTTCATAGTCAAGGTCCTCCAATCCCCTAATTAGTTTAGTTGCCCTTCTCTGGACTCTCTCCAGCTACAACACATCCCTCCTGAGGACTGGTGACCAGAACTGGACGGAATATTCCAGATGCGGTCGGACCAGAGTTTTATAAAGTGGAAGGATTATAGTCTTATCTCTGGAATGCATCCCTTTCTTTATGCATGCTAATGTTCTGCTGGCTTTGGCAGCTGCCGCTTGACATTGCATGCTGTTTCCTAATCTATCATCAACCAAGACTCCCAGATCCTTCTCCATTTTTGATTCCCCCAAGGGCTCCCCTCCTAACGTGTATTGTGTTTTTATGTTTTTAGTCCCCAAGTGCAAAACCTTACACTTCTCCACGTTAAACCTCATTTGCCATGTCGTTGCCCACTCCGTTATTTTGTCCAGGTCATTCTGTAGGATATCTGCTTCATGTTGTGAAGTTATTGCCCTGCCCAATTTTGTGTCATCTGCAAAAACTGATATTGAACTACTGATCCCGACCTCAATGTTGTTTATGAATAAATTGAACAAGGTTGGTCCCAAGACTGAGCCTTGGGGGACCCCGCTTACCACCTCAGACCAGTCTGAGTATGCGCTGTTTATTACTACCCTTTGGACACGCCTTTTAAGCCAGTTCCGTATCCAAGAGCAAACCCTGCTATCGATACCTGCAGACCTTATTTTATAAATTAAGCGCTTGTGGGGAACTGTATCAAACGCCTTAGCGAAATCCAAGTACACCACATCCACTGGTCTCCCCCTATCTAGCTCACAGCTCACCTCCTCGTAGAATGTTAGGAGATTGGTTTCACAAGAAGGCCCATTTGTAAACCCGTGCTGATTACTGCTGATGATGTTGTTGTCTTTAGCAAACTCTACGATATAGTCCCTTATCATCCCCTCCAGAAGTTTACATACTACTGATGTCAAACTGACAGGCCTATAATTTCCCGGGATATGCCTCTGGCCCTTTTTGAATATTGGAATCACGTTAGCTTTCTTCCAATCCCCTGGTACATCTCCTGTCCTAATACTGTCAGCAAAGATCAGGAACAGTGGTCTTGATATAACTTTACTGAGTTCCTTGAGTACTCTTGGATGTACGCCATCCGGTCCTGGTGATTTGTTTGTGTTAAGTTTATCCAGCCTTTCCCTGATTTCCCCCTCTGTTAGCCATAGTGGCAAGTCCTGTGTATTACTACTAACCATACAGTCATGGTCAGTGTACCCCTCCTTTTCCTGTGTAAAGACTGACGAGAAAAAAGCATTCAGCACGGTTGCTTTTTCAGTGTCCTCTGTAACCATCCTCCCATCATTGTTAATTATGTGTGCAATATGCTCTGCCTTAGTTTTTTTGCTGTTGATATATTTAAAGAATTTCTTTGGGTTTTTTTTACTATCCTCTGCTATTTGTCTCTCAAAGTTGATTTTAGCCATCTTGATTTCTTGTTTACTTTTCTTATTTGCCTCCTTGTATTGCTCGAAAGCCGATACTGTGCCCTCTGATTTATACTTCTTGAAGGCCAATTTTTTTCCCCTAATAAGTTTTTTGACGCTACAGTTTAGCCAGCCAGGTTTGGCTTTGTCTCTTCTAAATTTATTTCCCATAGGAATGCACTGCAAGATGCCTTTGCCTAATATGTTCCTAAAGCATTCCCATTTTTCCTCTGTGGTCAGGGATCCCAGGGTTTGGTCCCAGTTTACCCTTTCCATCAAAGAGTACAATTTTGGAAAGTTTGCCCTTCTGAAGTTTAGGGTTCTTATGTTCCCCACTTGCCTTGTTATATTGTTATTTACACTAAATGTGATCATCCTGTGATCGCTAGAGCCCAGGTTGTCCTGGACTCCTACCTCCGAGATTATGTCTGGGTTATTAGTGAGCAATAGATCCAGGACTGCGTTTTCTCTGGTAGGGGAATCCACCAACTGTGACATGTAATTATCCAGTAAGGTTTCCGTGAATAGACGGGCCTTCTGTGAGTGTGCAGTCCCCTCTTCCCAGTCAATGTCGGGATAATTGAAGTCCCCCAATACGATGACTGATCCCAATTTTGCCACTTTACCCAGTGATGTTTATTAAAAAATAAAGAATGTTTCGGTTGACGGGGTGAGGAAAGTAAGAAAATTTACCATAACGTTTACTAATGCTTATCCCCATCGAAGTCAACCCATATATGTTCCGTTAGCGCTACTGACAGTGTTTTGTCGTATGATAAGACATGTTCATTTATCACATTGTCTGTACAATATTCATTTCTTTTCCCATATTGAATATGCAATAAAAACATTGAAAGAGAAATGTTTAGAAGTGACTTTGCATTGATCCAGAACAAAGCACTATTCAGCCCTAACTTTGTAAAGTTGTAAATATGCTCCTAAAAATATCATACACACATAAAGCTCAAAAACATAACATAATAGATCTTTCAGATGACAACGCATCTCATGAATTGCCAAATATCTTGTCTTTTCTACAAGTATATTTGTACGCCATTTGGTACAAGAAGTACCCATAAATATACGCTTCCTGTGTGTTTAGCTGATAAATCAGGGAACAGAGCCTTTCTCGTTAATTTGCAAGCTTGTAGCTGCTATTCTCCTGTAGAAGGAACAGGATGGCCTCATTACCAAAGGTTTCAGAGCAGATGACGCACTAGTCCTGCCAATGAAACGCTTTTGGCATAAAATCTCTGCATCCTGTTGTCAGCGTAAACTTGGTCAGAACTAATGGCATCAGCTGCTAGAACTGTATTGCTGCTCTGCCCGCTTGCTTTTATTCCCAATCAATGTTGCATCACATTGATTTGAAAATAGCATTTTACTAGCAAGGATCTGCTACCTTTGACTCCATCAGACCTCAGTCTGCCATAGTGTTTTTTAACATCAGAAAAAAGTTTATTTTTTGGTTAAAATTATTTAAATGCATAGTTAATCAGTTTTGTCTTAAACTGAAAAAAGAGTACATTTTAATAAGTCGAATATCCTTAGAGAGTAATTTGTACTTTCCTCACAATAAGTAAATAATATTGCTTAAAGTAGTATTAGGGCCCCCCTTTTTTTTTAACAAAAAGTTTACTTACCAAAAGGAAAAATTGCAGATAATAATTTATTTTGGAATTATTGCACATTTCTATTATTGTTCGTTTGTGTTCATATATCACCATTCACCATATATGATTTATTTTTGGTACTTATTGGTTACATTTGTTGTAGTGCACCTATAGTTTCTTTATCACTCAGTGTGTTTGACATTTAGAGCCGATCCACACTGGCGCGACTTGTCAGGCGACAAGTCGCGCTCCCTCGCGGTCCATTGACAGCTACAGGACCCGTTCTAATAGGAGCGACACAAGTCGCTCCGACTTAGAAAAAGGGTCCTGTACTACTTTGGGGCGACCTCGGAGTGACTTGCATAGACTTCCATTATGTGAAGTCCCTGCAAGTCGCTCCGAAGTCGTGGTGCATGGGAATGCACAAGTCGCCCCCGAAGTAGTAAGGAGTCGTGTTATTTATTTGCAAAATATATGCATAAACAATTACAATGTGTTCATTTTAAAAGAGGCATACGTCTTTATACTCTGCGCCCCTTCCCCAAGTTTCCTGTTGGGTGGCAAACTCGGTGAAGCTACAGCAAAATGTCATGACTTTGCGATTGCAACTACATGTCTCATTATGTTCAGCACTGTAATAAAGTACATTTCTGACTGTCCTAAGAGTTAGTGCTGGTCTCTCTTACCACAGCCAGCTGTAGGTCAAAGTGCATGTGTGCCTGTCCTATCAGGGTAAACGCTGTTCTTTCCATGTACAGCAGGCTGTGGTCCTTGGTGGAAGTGCACACATAAAGGAGGCTCCAAGGACTCATGCAAGGCAGCAGAGTCACTCCTTTCACACCTCAGCTGAGCGATTTTTAGGAGTTTTTATCTGAACTTTTTTGAGGATTTTTGTGTATACAGGCGTTTTCTAGAAATGTATTACAGGCATTTTACATGTGTAATTAAGCTTCAAGCTTTTTGTTTTAGCCAATGGAAATTACTATGGGAGGAGATCTGTTAACAGCTTGTCGACCACCCTATAGCATATTTACTGATACAGGGCAGCTGTGCTGCACAGGATAACGTATTTATATGTGACCCCGCACTTCCGGTTATCAGACGCGAGTGCCCGCCACCAGTGGCTTGCTCCCATGGACCCGATGTCCACCAGCACCCGCTGGTCGTTTGGTACATAGGCAGAACAGCAGTCTGCATATTTAAACAGGCTTTCAGTACAGAAGGCATGGATCCTGTGTTTCCTGCAAAACAGGGACACCGATTAATGCCTTCCTCTAGTAAAAGCTCCTTCCACACTACACTGAAACACCAGCTAGGCACACATTTAACCCTTTAATTGCCCTTGATGTTAACCCCTTCCCAGCCAGTGTCATTAGTACAATGACAGCACATATTTTTAGCACTGATCACTGTGTAATGTCACTGGTCTCCAAAAAAAGTGTCAAAAGTGTCAGTTTAGTGTCCGATTTCTCAGTCACAATATCGCAGTCCCGCTACAAGTTGCTGATCGCTGCCATTACTAGTAAAATAATAAAAATAAATAAAAATGATATGTATGTATATATATATATATATATATATATATATATATATATATATATATATATAATATACATACCATAGTTTGTAGATGCTGTACCTTTTGTACAAACCAATCAATATACCCTTATTGGGATTTTGTTTACCAAAAATATGTAGCAGAATACATATTGGCCTAAATTAATGAAGAAATTTATTTTTTTTTAACTTTTTTTTATTGAATATGTTTTAGAGCAGGAAGTAAAAAAAAAATATATATATATTTTTTTTTTTTTTTCAAAATTGTCAGTTGTTTTTTGTTTATAGGGCAAAAAATAAAAACCGCAGAGGTGATCAAATACCAGCAAAAGAAAGCTCTATTTGGGGTAAAAAAAGGACGTACATTTTAATTGGGTACAGTGTCAGGTAAAGTAATGCAGTGCCGTATTGCAAAAAAATGGCCTGGTCAGGAAGGGGGGGGGGGGTAAATCTATTGGAAGTGAAATGGTTAATGCAGGCTACAAAACACCTGGAAAAAAAAAAGCTCAAATCAAGCATTTTAAAGCAAGGTGTTGAAGTCTATGGGGCCAAATGCTTGATTCTGAAAAGCAGATAATGTACTTTTTGGAGCAACAGGCGTTCAGCTACAAGTGAAAGGATGCCCGGATGTGAACAAGGGCTATTGAATAAAATAGATTTTTGCTATTTGAGCATTTTTGAGATTTGAGCTACAAGCTACAAAACTCTCAGGTGTGAACGGAGCCTAATGCCTCGTACACACGCATCGATAGTTGGCCGTGAATTTTCCGCCAACGTCCGATCGGCCGATTTTAGGCTTGTTAGTATGATGCTTTCGACAACTGACTCCGACTTTTCGGCCGAACAAAATCTGGTGTGCAGGCTATAAAATTTTTGTTGGCCGTCAACACAACGGCAGACAAAAATCAGATGAGCAAGACTGGGCATGCTCAGAGAAGAAAAAACACACAGAAAGTTAACCAGCACATGACATCACTTCTGCAGTTGGTTTTTGTTGGCCGAGAAAATTTGTGTGCAGTCTAGAGCACATTTCAACCAACACAACAACACTGGACAAAAGACGGCCGATCGGTCGGCCGATAATCGCTGCGTGTGTACGAGGCTTTAGGCCCGCTTCACACTAGTGCAGGCTGTACGTCCCGCGTTTGCTTGGACATGGCAGCCCATTCATTTGAATGGGCTGCTGCGCCACGTAAAACACACACAAAAGGTGCATGCACCTTTTTAAAAATGTGACCACAGCGAAACCACATGGTCTTTTTGACCATGAGGTTCTCACACCCGCCGTGATCGCGCTGCAGGCTGAGATGCGTGAGGGTGCCATTCAGAAAGAATGGCAGCCCCGCATGTCTCGCAAAGAGCAGTGCGATTTGGCTGTAGGAATCAATGCGATTCCTGCAACCGGAACGCACGAACCCGAACTAGTGTGAACTGAGCCTTAAACAGAAACAACATCTTTGAAATGTCGTAGGGGAATTACAAAGAAGGATGAGGCTGCAAACGCAAGGCAGACATCAAACTGTAACTGCTGTAGTATTCTGCTGTATGTAATGTTTTTCAAGGAAGACTTTAAAAACACGTAATGCAAGCTACATCCCAGATAATACCTCACTCATAAATCTCAGCTTTCTATACATAGAAGTAAGTACAGCTATAAAGAAAGACAGACACCTTGGCAAGTCAACAGAAAGATTTAGCAAATGTATTAATGAAAAATAAAGTTAAACAAGGCACAAGAAAAAGGTTAATTTGACACTTATGTTAAAGTGGAAGTTAACTTCCATCACTAACTTTTACCTATAGGTATGCCTAATATAAGGCTGACCTAAAGGTAGTGTAAATATCTCCAAAATGTGCATCGCTTAGGAGATATTACTGTACATGCAACCAGTGACATCACTGGCATATGCGCTCTAAAGGAACGGCCACCCGTACCATTCCTTCATAGCCCTGTGCCGTAAATGGTGGCTCGCACGCAAATTAGACTTCATCGCAGCTTCGGCCAGTCACAGAGCCTGATTCCGCGAACCCAGAAGCAAGCTGGTAAATATGGGAGTGCCTGCAGCTCTGACACCCTGGCGCTGGAAGAGCTTTGTTTTAAGGTAAGCTTAACATAATGTGTTAGTATGCGATGCATACTAGCACATTATGACATTACCTTGCAGGGTAAGATAAAAAAAAAAAAAAACGTCCAGCGGTTTGCAATTGCTTTAATTTGATTTATAACAGAGAGTAGATATTGCTTTTATCCTCCATTATAATTTACTGAAAACCTGCATTCTGTGACCGATTCATAAAATGTAGGTCACAGCATGGACCCTGTGCTATGCTACATCTAACGCAGCAGAAAGAACTACAGGATTTGCAACCTCCATTTATTTTTTTTGTGCTTTACCTTAGGAGCCGTATAATATAGATTCCTTTGACAAATCTGGGGTTTTCTGGCGAAACATTGGGATGGATTGTTTTTATCCGCATCCATTTTACATAACACATGAGTGTGACCGGTTTTCACACGCCAGGGTCGGCGGCAGGGCGGTTTTCAAAAGAGTCCTGTGCGTCTTTGTGTCCGCTTCAGGTATGAATGCAAGGAAAAATCTGGCCCTGAATCGCACCTTTACCAGTGAACAGAAACGCACCGGACTCCGGATTGCAAACCGCAGCTGGACATGTGTGAATCCAGCCTGAAGCAATATTAAATCTAAAACCAAGGTAAAAAAAAAACTTATATTGCAGCTTACCAATCATTAGATGTAGTGGCTGCATTAGTTTTCTTTTCTTTGGCTTTTTTTCCCTCTGCTTTCACCTGGTGATCTGGCCACAGCGGACAGCAGCATTGCCAGTCTGGGGGGAGGGGAACATTAGATGTACTAGCAGATTTATATACAATAAGAAATTAAATCCAAACTTCAGCTCACACTTTATAATCAGCTCTGGCAAGCAGTTTTTTTGTCCTTTTGGGATAACATTTTTGCATGAATAAATACAATTTGACAATTTAATCACCCCTTCCAGTGTTAGGGCTCTTTCACACGGGCGCTCAGTTTTTTTTGCCCGATCAGGTCCTTTTTTTTTTTTTGCAACGGACACAGACGACACTTGTGTCATCCGGTCCTTATGTCCGTTTTTCATCCCATCCGTTTGCGGATGAAAAACGGACATAATGTATGTCTGTGTAAATACGGATGTCAGCGGATGGCACAACTGACATCCGTTTTTGCGTCCGTTCCGTTTTTTGAACGGAAGAAAAAATAGGGTTCTCTTCCGTTCCAAAAAACTGAACTGAACGGAACGGATGAAAAACGGATGTCAGCGGATGGTCATCCGATGACATCCGTATTTACATAGAGATACATTATGTCCGTTTTTCATCGGATGGGATGAAAAACGGACATACGGAACGCCCGTGTGAAAGAGCCCTTAAATGGTTTGTCTCCTCCATATAAACTAATACATTCTGTTGGGGAGCTTGGGCTTTTGAAAAACAGGCTTGCTGGCTGGATCACCAGATGAAAATAAAAGTAAAAGGTCTAAAAAGGAAACTAATACAGCCATCATTTCTAAGAATTGGTAAGCTGCAATATAAGCTGCAATATAATAAATGTTTGCTTTTGGGTTTAATATTACTTTGAGTGCACTATAATAATACAGTATATTCATGCAGGATGACTATGTGAACTATTTGTATGAAATATTCATGGTGAAGTGGCCTTTGCAATAAGGTTCATTTTTGGTGTTGAATACTCAATATGGCCATACAGTTGAGTTTTAACTTATAGTATATGTAAGCCCAAACAGCAAAGAGTCGTATTTGTTAATTTCCTTGCTGAATTGCAGAATCCTTGTTGTTGTCTCTTCCTTTCCAGTGAAAAACCATATTTAAAATTAGCCTCCAAGTCACTTCTTCTTTAAAGAATATGGGGTTAATTTACTAAAGGCAAATCCACTGTGCACTACAAGTGCACAAGAAAAAAAAAAATCCAAAAGGCCGTGCTTGGTCCCACCTTACTAAATGTATATGATCAGTCATTAAACTAATAGCACATAAACCAATCAATTAATATAATGTATGAGGTAGCCAGCACATAGGACATGATTGGGATCCACCAAAAAATAAAATAAAAAGTGCAGCGCCAATGGTGAGTGTGACTGTAAATGTGCAAAAACTATATGCCCACTATGAAGGGCACACAGATAGGGACATAAAAACAGCACCATAAGATGTACATAATCAATGTCAATACTGAAAATTCCTCATTCTAAAGAGAATAATATGCCAGTCCTCAGTTTTGATAAGTAAAGCCCAGCAAAAGTGCATTCAGTGAATAGATGTTTGGGAGGAATGAAATGGAAGTAGATGTAGAAATCCCGCTCCCAGAGTAAATTCCGAGCCCTCTGATAGTTCCACCACTGTGCTCCACACACCCAAACCAGAGCTAGTGGACCCTCACGTGAATGAGTGGTCAAACGGGCAAGTGATGAGGATCTCATAGAGCCAGCAGCTGGACAGCAATCATCCGTCTCGTCACAACCCCCAATGGAATTAGAAGCCGGGTCAAAGGTTACTCAGAAGTCTCCACCAATGATCATCTCTCATACATGTAAACCTCCAAAGGAAGAGAAGCTCACATAGTGTAATATGTAATGGACTTTATTGAAAAATGTGTTACATCTGCTCACAGCAGTAAAAGAAGGACAAATCAAAATGGCCGCGGTGTGTGCGTGCTTGCGTGCGTCGTGACGAGCCTGGTGCGTTTCATCATTAAAGGACGTTCTCAAAAGGATCTTGGAAGTGTACTTGGAAGTGCTGTCCCTGAAGAACTAAGGGGAAGATCTGAAATGAGGGGAAGCTCTGCTGATTTCTATCATCCAATTATGTGCAAACAAAAATGCTAATTTTTATTTTCCTTACATGCCCCCCTTAAGATCTACAGCGACTGCACTTCCAAGTGCACTTGCAGTGGACTAGTAGTGCACAGTGGATTTACCTTTAGTAAATAAACCACCCTATTCACTTTTGCCACAAATAGACTATGCAGGTAAGGAACCCCAATAGATAATAAAAAGCTATGCAGCTTTGTAAAATGTTCATTAATTGTATTGTCATACCTGTAGGTCGTTTGTGCCCCCCACGGAAACCTGGCTGAAAAACTCCCAGTTGGCAATGCCCACATCCTTCCTTATTGCTATGACGTAAAAACCATTGAACACTCACTCCCGCCATTATACGAGTGAAAACCAAAGGTGATTGCAAACGGGGCGTTTTTTGGCCAAGTTTCTAGGGGCACCTAATGTCCTACAAGTATCATAACACAATTGCTGAACATTTTACAAGGCTGCACAGTTTTGTTAGTACCTACTGGGGCCCTGACTGCTTAGGCGGTTTTCTGGAAATGGGACCCCTAAGGGTAATGGCATTGCCCTGCAGGGCACAGCATTCTCCCCTTCATCTGTGAGCTCCTGGGACTATAAGGACTGCATAGGCATCCTTCACTACAAACATCTCCTACAATGCCCTTACAGTATCTATGACTGACAGTGATATAATCAGTAAGGCTAAGTTCACACTTGCTAAAAATACAAATGCTGACAGTAACACAAAGCAACATACATATAGCATTAATGCGCATTTTTAACGTGCATTTAGAATGTGTTAAAAACAAACCCCAGATGCCCAAGTGATTTTTTTTTTCCACCTCACTGATATTCCGCCTTTCATCTCACTGATATTTGAACAATGCTTGTCAAATACTTTTCATATGTGATGTAAACACGCTGTAAAGCCTGCAGGTTCGTTTATAGTGCGTTACCATAGACATGAATAGAAGAAGTTGACAAGCTTCAACTCCTCCAGACTTGACATGCATAAAGCTTTATTAATGCCACACAGTGACAAGTGCTACATGTTTTGCAAATGTGAACAGCACTATCTGCTGTCCATGTTATCCATTTCAATCTGCTTTACTAGGTGGTTGAAGAGCAGAAAAAAACATGCCTCAGATGCCTGTTTCCAGTGTGAACAGGGCATGACACCAGTATGCACTTGTCATAAAGAGTGCAAAGGGTCATGAAACTTGTAGTCACAAAGGTTGTATCGCTGATACATGCACCCTGAAAAGAAATTTGGTGGGGCATGGACTTGATGTGCACTAAGTTCATACTTTCATAAACCAAAAAGTGTCTTTCCTTCCATAAAAAAAATTTGCAAGCATGATTAGCACCAAACGTTTTATCACAGGAAATTGTTTACAGGGGCGTACCATGGGGTCGACGAGAACGGGGTGCCAAAAAACAATGTGTTAACAGTTGGCAGTGTTAGTTTTTGCTCCCCGTGCTCAGCCTGCGCCCCCAGGCAGCCTGCCGTTCCTTGATAGAGCAGTACCAGTGCGGCAGCGTCACTCACCCTGCCTGTTCGCGGCGGCCCAAGTGTGCTGTGCTGTGGTGTCCTATTGGCTCCCCCTCCTATAAGGTCCGCCCCTCCGCAGCAGCCTATTGGTCCTCCCACTGCCCGGCAACTCTCAAGTGCAGAGAAAAGTGGAAGGGAAGGGGAGGGGCGGTGCATGGTGCCGACACCATGGATGGTGGAGTGCACTGAAGATACAGCGGCTGTGCCTGTGGACCAGCGGGGGATACTGAGGAGCGGCTGGGTGGCTCCACTGTATACATGGGCAGGGAAAAGGTAGTGGAGTCAGGGGTGAGGCCAATTGGGGGGAAGGGGGTGGCAAAATGAGGTTTGCATGGGGGAGGTTGGCATGGTCATGGGTAGGGGGGCGTCGATACAGCTCCTCGCCAAAGGCGCTGGAAACCCTAGGTACGCCTCTGATTATTTATTAATGTTTAAATTTCACTGTCCTTTTATGTGAAGACATTAAAATGTTTGCATTTAAGCAGCTAGCTGCAAGCATAATACTTGAAACAAACAAGCTATAGAAATAGGGGACATGGTGCAAATGTTTAACCAGGCCCCACAGCCTTTTGCCAGACATCCTACCATGGTGCCCTTTACTACAGCCCTCCTCTTACTGTCTTACTGAGCAAAACTTTCTTGCTATACCCTTACAACTCTAAGACCCGCTTCACACTGGTGCGAAATGGGATCCAACTTATGAGAGCACAAGTCAGATGACATGTGAAATCCAATGTTTCCCTATGAGAGCTGTCTTAACTGATCCTAAACCAGTCTTTCTGACTTTAGAAAAGGTTCCTGCACTACTTTGGTCCAACTTTGATACAACTTCATAGTCATAGAGTGTAAAAAAGTCACAATAAGTTATATCAAAGTTGGACTGAAGTTACAGGGCAAAGTCGGTCGTACTACTTTTGTGTCAGGGCATTGTGAACATAGCCTAATACAGTACCCCTCAAGTAATGCAGAGGACATCAAATGAAATGGTTCCTGACTCTTCAAAACTGAATTGAGCAGTAAAGTTAAGGTTCAACTGAACACACAGGAATAATTTCCCATGTGTGCTTGATTATCTTCAGATCATATGATCAGGCTGGAGGGAAGTATGGAAAAATGTCTTTCGCCAAACCTGTAAGTTCCTTCCACAAAGCCGATTTGGAGGATTCATCACCTTTTCACACGGCATATTCTGATTTATGGTAAGTTTACTGAAGGGCAGTTCAGAAGCAGCGCTATGGTAATAACCAGCCCAGGCCTCTTTTTTAATTACAGATCCCATTGTGCTGATGTCAGTGCTGCAGACTCCTTTTCTGGATCTTGAAAGAAAACTAGATAAGAGCTCAGGCGTTTTCGGATCCTAGTCCCAACTCACATGAGCAATCCCGCCAGGAAGCCATCACTGCACACAGCCAATCATAAGTTGGGGTTTTTCGTATATGAGATTGTATGATTGGGTTTTCAATACTGTTTTTTTTTTTTGTTTTTTGTTGGTTGGTTGAACCAGATGCACTTGTGTCTTTTTTTAACCTGACTAACTATGTATATAAGTGACAGAGGTATTTCCCGGCCTGCAGCAGCACACACACATGCCTCCTTACAAATGTGTAGCTGTGGGTCAAGGAATTACTAGGCTGCTTATGATTGGGGGTGTGCAGTGAGGGCTTCCTGATGGGATTGCTATTGGTGGGTTGGGACTTGGATCCGAACATGCCTAAGCTCATCCCAAAAGGAGACCTCTGCTGGACAGCCAATTGGAAGTGTCCACATGTTGCAGGTAGTGACATGGACACCTGAAGAATTACCCTGACTTTCATAGAAGAAGAGAGAAGACTTAAGACTGAAGGTTCATATATCGTAGCAATAGTTAATGGCAACAATCAGTTAGAGGGGGGTAATGTGTGCGTGTGTTTAAAAGAAAGATTAAACCGCTTATTTTTACTGTGTACTTTAAGTACTGGCACAAGTGTTATAAATGTGAAATATGCCAGTTTCTGCATCTCTTTTTTCATTTTTGAGTTGCTAGTTTTGTTTCTGTGTGTTCTCATTCTGTTTTTGTCAAGACAGATTTAACGTTTTAAAAGAATTCCTAGTAAATCGTGTTATCTGTACTGTCCTAACCTTCATTTTCTTCACTAGAACATTACAGCAGACCGCTGCTGTGTAAATTACTGTATAAGTCATATATTTCAGAGATGAAGATAACACATTTTCCGGCACATTGAATAAAAGCAACCACAGATGTTGACCCATCATCACCTTTAAATTAAAGTATTTTTTTCCCCAGAATAATGTGAAAAGTGTTGCCTACTGTCAAAAGGTTTACAAAGTGAACTTCAACAGTTTCCTTCCAGTTTCATTTTTACATGTTACACAATGCTTTAATCTGCTAATATGGAAATTTAGCAAACACACACTGCCACAGTGAATTGGATAATTCTTGGCAAAGTGATTTCATGCTGGGTTCTAAAGAGCTTGAACATTTAAGTGGATTATGATAAAATATTCTGTTTAGTGTTAATACATTTAGTGTTACTAATATTAGTCTAAAACGGAACCTGTCCAAAAGCTTTTTTAAATGAATCAGGGTCTTACTGCTCACCAATAATATTCAACGGAACACCATCTTTCAAAATAAGTGAAATACAAGCATATAAAATAATCTCATATATGTGAATCCACAGTACACCACCAGAATACCGTCTTTGTTTTAGGAAAAATGTTTATTCACATCACCATCATCTTTACCAAGGAGGTCCTTTTATCCTGGCAATGAGACAAACATTTCATTACATGTACAGTATTGAAAAATGACCCCCCACCTATGCAAAAAGCCAAGTGCATGCTCTATGACATCATAATGTTACCACCGAAACAATGTAAACAACATCAAGAAATCAATGCTCAAAAAAGTAAAAAACACACTAAAAAGATAAGTCTGTAGATCATCATACATCATGTGCTCAAAGGGCCCTTACCCTTGTTGGGCCCTCATGCACTGCCCCACCATTCCTGACAAGTCACAGGATAATCTGTTCTTGCTCTATGTCTTCACTGTGCAACCTGCTCAGGAACATAGGTTCTTCTTAACAATCCTTATTATTGTTCATGCTACTCCTGAGCATGTGTGCCGTCATTTCTGTTCATTCTAATGGAAGGTCCTTACTACCAGTGTTGCCAACCCCCCCGAAGTGAAATTTACTGACAGGATGCCAAATTTACAAAAAAGGGACAATTTTTTAATGGCATAAATCATGAAAAGTACTGACAGAGCCACATTTTTTACTGACACTGCAAAAAAGTACCTAAAACTGAAGTTTTCAGTGCTAAACAGTGCAAATATCAATACTTAAACTATAAAAATGTAGCTAGTGCTATTAGCAATGTGTTTAAGTTAAACAAAAGTCAAAAACCATATTTCTCCATTTTAATGAAGGACAGATATGCGCGGTCTTTCCTTGCGCACGCTCAGAAATGCGTTGTGTTGCCTAGCTCCCCGGTGACGTCACATGTTTCTCCCCATGCTGTATGTCTCTTCACGGCCTCCGCCTGGGACCCGGAAGTAAACAGAAGACTGCCGGCATCATCTTCTCCTATAGACCACGGTGCCCCCGGCTGTCGGATCGGGTTGAACGGACTGACATCTCACCAGGAGGATCCGTATTACTGCACTACCCCAAATAGCCTGATGATTTCTGGCTTCTGCGAGTTGCCACTTTTCTTTTTATATGTGCTACATTAAAAAGTCTACACTCAGAGGCGCTTTTCTGTTTTTCTTGTATATTCCATCAACATCTGCAGGCACTCGTGTTCCTCCTGTCCCTCGGTACCCTCTGTTCCACTTTCAGTGGGGTCCGGGCTGGAGATACAAGAGAGGCCGACCTTGTCATTTCAGTCACCTATCAGGTACGTCATGTACAAAGTGCAGAAAAGGGCATGGCACGTTAGAAATGTTAAAAGATCAGCTGCCGGGAGAACACAGTTCAGTTCTTCTTTAAAACCCATCTATACTGATTGAGACATACAGTTAGTTCCATATATAATTGGACACAGGCACAATTTTAGTTTTTTTTTTTTCAGGTATTTACTAAAACATATTCAAGCTATAGTTATATAATGGATAAGGGCTAAAAGTGCACACTCTCAGGTTTAATTTGAGAGTATGTACATCCAAATCGGAGGTAGGGTTTAGGAATTACAGCTCTTAAGAATAGCCACCCCCCCTTTTTTAAGTGACCAATAGTAATTGGACAATTGAATCAAAAGCAGTTTCATGGCCAGGTGTGGACTACTCCATTATTTCTTCATCAATTAAGCAAGTAAAAGGTCTGGAGTTGATTTTAAGTGTGGTATTTGCATTTGGAATCTATTGCTGTTAACCTACATCATGCATTCAAAGGAGCTGTCCATACAAGTGAAACAGGCCATTGTAAGGCTTTAAAAACTAAACAAATCCATCAGAGCGATAGCAGGAACATTAAGAGTGGCCAAATTAACAGTTTGGTACATTCTGAGGAAAGAAGAACGCACAGGTGAGCTCAGCAACATAAAAAGGCCTGGACGTACACGGAAGACAACTGTTGTGGATGATCACAGGATCCTCTCTATGGTAAAGAAAAACCCATTCACAACATCCAGACAAGCGAAGAACACTTTCTGGGAGGTGGGCTTATCATTGTCAAAGTTTGCAATCAAGAGAAGTCTTCACAAGAGAAAATACAGAGGGTTAACCACAAGGTGCAAACCATTCATAAGCCTGAAGAACATTAAAGCCAGATTAGAGTTTGCCAAAAAACATCTAAAACAGCCATGTGATGGCATGGGCATGCATGGCTTCCGGTGGCACTGGGTCATTGGTGTTTATTGATAGTGTGACAGAAGACAGAAGCAGCCGGATGAATTCGTCAGTGTTTAGAGATATATAGTCAGCCCAGATTCAGCCAAATGCAGCAAAGTTGTTTGGACGGCGCTTCACAGTACAGATGGACAGTGATCCAAAACACACTGCAAAAGCAACCCAGGAGCTTTTTAAAGGCAAAAATAAAGGCAAAAAGACCCACAAACAAGGAACAACTGAAGACAGCTGCAGTTAGAGCCTGGCAAAGCATCAGAGAGGAGGAAACCTAGTCTTTGGTAATTTCCATGGGTTCCAGGCTTCAGGCAGTAATTGACATTAAACATTTTATTTATGATTATATTCATTTGTCCAATTACATTTGAGCCCCTGAAAATGGGGGGACGGTGTATAAAAATGGTTGCAGTTCCTAAAATGTGTACTGAATATTTATGTTCAACCCCATGAATTAAGCTGAAACTCTGCACTTCACATTAATTTGGATTGTTTTGTTTTCATTTTATTCTGGTGGTATACAGAACCAAAAGTATGAAAATTGTACCCGTGTCCACATATATATGGACCTAACTGTAAGTGTTTGTTCCTAAGCTATGGCCACAGGTTCAAGGAGGTATGGCCTGGAAAAGATTTTCATAACATAGTGTTCACCTCCCAGCCCACTGACAATGTAATTAATTCCACAGCTTGTCTGAACATTTTTTACAGATCATGTACACGCTGTAATGCTCCTGTTCATTTCAAAATGGCCTGCAAAACATTTCACTATGTAAAAACAAAATTTCAGACATTATCTTTGTTTATTGCAGTTTGCTGATCTCAATCTTTGTTGCGAAACTGTGGATAAACAGAAAAGATGTGTTAGTCACCATACTCCTCTGCTTGTATTACATCACTATTTTAGGTCAGTGTTATTATAGAAATTGGCCAGTATCTCTTGTAACACTTTTCAACACATTTTAGACTAGATGGTGTAGTGTGCATATATTTTAAAGCAGGCATATCAAACTCAAAGGAAACAGTGGACCGAACTAAGTTGAATTAATAGGGTCATATTATGTTTATTATGTTGGTCAACACCTACACAGTTCAAGGAAAAAAGATGATGGCATTGTGATAATTACAGAATTTCCACAATATGAAAAAAAAACTACCCTTGCAATGGGGCTCCTCCCTTCCTGCAAGTGTTAAATGCTTGTTTTTGCCTAGGGCACCAGTAAAAAGAACTTTTACTTAACTTATTCTTTGCTCACTCAGCAGTTGACACTCACACTCAGTGCTGGGACAAGGTCATCCAGTGCCCAGGGCAAAGATGCTAAACCGCGCCCCCCCCTCTCTTAGGGTTGGGGTCAGGGCGCCCCCATCCCTGCAATAAACTATTGTGCCCAAGGCAGCCATTCCTCCTGCCCACCCCTTGTCCTGGCCCTGCTCACACTTTCTCTCTGATGCTGTGGCTGGTGCCCAGCACCCTAACTTACAATGCAGGACTGATAGTCTTCCCTTGTTCGTGATGACATCACAGCTGAAACCACGAGAGCAAAAGGCAAGAGGCTACGGGGCACGGACACATGGAGGGAGGAGCATTATGGAATGTGTGATAAGCTAAGTAAAGATTTTTACAGGTGCCCTAGGCAAAAATAAGCATTTAAGCATTGCAGTGCAGATTCTCATTGCAACACTGCAAGAGTATTTTTTTTTATTTCCCTGGAGTTCAGATTTAATATTATTGTACCAACTGCCATTTACAATTAGTGTTGAGCAAACCCGGACTGTATTGTTCGGGTTCGTACTGGACTTTTGGGTATTCGGTACCCGGACCTGAACCAGAACATTTCACTGTATGTTCGGGTACTGTCTGTTGTTCGGTAATGTTATTTGATGTTTTGGCGCGGTTTTAATGGCACGCTTTCAACAGGTGCAAGGCAGCCAATCAGCAAGCGTTTAACTAGTGTGCCCTAGAAGCCATCTCAGCCATGTCTACTAATTGGCCAGTGCAGCATGTGACCCAGACTCTATATAAGCTGGAGTCACACAGCGACGGCTATAACTCTACTAGGGAGAGGTTCCTGACTGCTGCTGAGGGAGAGGTATGACTTTACTGTAGGGCGAGGCTGGAGAGATTGCTTGTAGGGAAAGCATAGAAACAATCTGCTTTAATCAGACAGCGATCTACATTGATTTGATTGTGTGGGGGTGCAGTGCACAATCTTTTTACCCGGAGGGAGAGATAGGAGTTTACTGTAGGGCCAGACTGAAGAGATTGCTTGTAGGGAAAGCATAGGATAGGAACAAACTGCTTTAATCAGACAGCGATCTAAATTGATTTGATTGTGTGGGGGTGCAGTGCACGATCTTTATGCCCTGACCTGAGCCAAGTGAGGAGGAGAAAGGAGAAAAAAAAAAACTTTAATCAGTCTGTTAGGAGTGCGGTGCTGTACATTTCATGCAAGCTCAGTGCATATGTGTCTGCCTAATCTGCTTTTCTAACCTGCTCTTCAAAAAGCACCAATGTGAGGGGAAAATAATTATTTTTCAGTATTTAGGGTAAAAAAATAATTATTCGGTTTTTCATTCAAATGTGTGTTTTTTTTTTTTTTATTCAACAGTATCCAACCTGTTAGGCGTGTGGTGTGTAGCGGGCATTTCCTGCAACCCCAGTGCATATATGTCTGCTTAATCTGCATTTTAAAAAGAAAAAAACTTTTTTCCTTCATATTTTACTTTGACTTACAGCGTTTAGACAGACACTGCATTTCAAATCTGCTATTCAACAAGCACCAATTAAGGGGACAATTATTTTTCAGTTTTTCATTCATACGTTACAGTGCACCCATTGCATACTGTTGTACTGCGCATTACAATAAAAAAAACATTTAGTCGCAAAAAAAGTTGATTGCGGCCCTGTCTGCATATGTTACAGTGAGATACACCAATTGCATACTGTTGTATTGCGCCTTGCAATAAAAAAAACTATTTAGGGGACAAAAGATTTTATTGCGGCCCTGTCCACATATGTTACAGTGAGATACACCCATTGCATACTGTTGTATTGAGCGTTGCAATAAAAACCCATTTCAGGGAAGATCCAAAATTCGATAAATATGAGGAGAAGGTCAAATAAGGGACGTGGCCTGGGTCGTGGTGTTGCTGGTGGAGCTCCTGTTGCAAGGAGAGGACGTGATCGATCTGTGCCAGCTACATGCACAGGTGAAACACCTTCCTCAGCTGCGAGTAGGCGACAGAACCTGCAGCAGTATTTGGCAGGACCTAATGTGCCTCTACAAATGTTGAGGCCAGAACAAGTACAGGCGATAGTAGACAGGGTTGCTGACGGTGCCTCCAGTTCCTTCACATTGTCTCCCACCCAGTCTTCTGCTGAAATTTCAGAGTTGGCACCGGCAGCCGATGTCCATCAATCTGTCACTGCACCCCCTTGCAAATCAGCTAAGCTGTCTGAGCCCCAATTCATGCAGCAATCTCTTCTTCTTTTTGATGACTCTGTTAGCATGGTTTCCCAGGGCCATCCACCAGCCCTGCCCCAGAAGTGGAAGAGATTGAGTGCACTGATGCCCAACCACTTATGTCTCCAGATGAGTACATGGGAGGACCATCGCAGCACGTTTCGGATGATGACGAAACACAGGTGCCAACTGCTGCGGAATTCCGAATTGTGGAGACCGACAAGGGTTGCAGGGGTGAAGACTGGGTGGAAGACGATGTGGAGGACGATGAGGTCCTCGACCCCACATGGAATGAACGTCATGCAGGTGACCTGAGTGGTTTGGAGGAAGAGACAGTGGTCGCACAGAGCCACCAGCACAGCAGAAGATGGAGCAGGGTGCAAAAGCGGAGCGGCCGTGCCCTGGACACTACGCCTGCTACTGCCCAACACAGCAAGGGACCGAGCACACCAAAGCCAGCTCACAGGAGTTCCCTAGCGTGGCAGTTCTTCAGACAATGTGATGATGACAGGACACGAGTGGTTTGCAGGCTGTGCAAGCAGAGCCTGAAGCGAGGCATAAACGTTCTCAACCTGAGCACAACCTGCGTGACCAGGCATCTAAGTGCAAAGCACGAGCTGCAGTGGAGTGCACATCTCAAAAACCAAGAAAGGTCCTCCTGCTTCCTCTTCTGCTGCTGCAGTCTCGGCCTCTTCATCCACCTCTGTAGTGCCAGTGGCACCTGCCACCCCGCAAACAGAGGATCCACCAGCAACACCCCCACCATCACCAACAACCATCTCCACAATGTCCCGTGGAAGTGTTCAGCTTTCTATCTCCCAAACACTGGAGCGGAAGAGGAAGCACCCCCCTACCCACCCGCGATCCCTGGCCCTGAATGCCAGCATTTAAAAATTCCTGGCCTTTGAAATGCTGTCATTCCAGCTGGTGGAGACGCAGAGTTTTAAGAGCCTTATGGCGGTGGCTGTCCCACAGTACGTCGTGCCCAACCGCCAATACTTTTCCAGGCAAGCCAACCCTTCCCTGCACAACCAAGTGGGTGACAAAATCAGGTGTGCACTGCGCAACGCCATCTGTGGCAAGGTCCACCTAACTACAGATATGGATGCTGTATCCAAGCATATCAATGGAAAGTTGAGGGGAAGGAAAAAGTGTGGTAGAAAAAGGTGCACAAGCAACAGGGATAAACACAGCCTTGGGAGAATAGTGAAGCAAGAGCCATTGAAGAATTTTGGGGGGATTTACAAAGAATGGTGTCAGTGCTTCAAGAGCTACCACACACAGACATATCCAGGACATGGGCTAAAACTGTCGCATTCCTTGTGTCAAGCCCCTCCTGAACCAGAGACAGCGTCAGAAGCGTCTTACCTGGGCTAAGGAGAAAAAGGACTGGACTGTTGCTCAGTGGTCCAAAGTCCTTTTTTTGGATGTAAGAAAATTTTGCATTTATTTTGGAAATCAAGGTCCCAGAGTCTGGAGGAAAAGTGGAGAGGCACAGAATCCAAGTTGCATGAGGTCCAGTGTGAAGTTTCCAGTCAGTGATGATTTGGGGAGCCATGTCATCTGCTGGTGTTGGTCCACTGTGTTTTATCAAGTCCAAAGTCATTGCAGCCCCCTAGCAGGAAATTCTAGAGCACTTCATGCTTCCCTCTGCTGACCAGCTTCATGGAGATGCTGATTTCATTTTCCAGCAGGACTTGGCACCTGTCCACATTGCCAAAAGTACCAATACCTGGTTTTATGATCATGGAATCACTGTGCTTACCTAAACCCCATAGAAAATCTGTGGGATATTGTCAAGAGGAAGGTGAGAGACACTAGACCCAATAATGCAGAAGAGCTGAAGGCCGCTATCAAAGACCAATGGGCTTCCATAACAACTCAACAGTGCCACAGGCTGATCGCCTCCATGCCACACCACATTGATGCAGTATTTCATACAAAAGGAGCCCCGACCAAGTATTGAGTGCATACTATACTGTACATGGAAATACTTTTCAGTAAACCAACATTTCTGTATTAAAAATCCTTTTTTTTATTGGTCTTATGTAATATTCTAATTTTCTGAGATACTGAATTTGGTGTTTTCACTAGCTCTAATCCATAATAATCAAAATTAAAAGAAAAAAATGCTTGAAATATATCACTCTGTGTGTAATAATCTATATAATATACAAATTTCACTTTTTGAATTGAATTACTGAAATAAATTAACTTTATGATGATATTCTAATTTTATGAGATGCACCCGTAAATACCTCCTGAAGTCTGATTGGAATACTCCAAGGACATTGCTAGGATGCTGCTAAGTGAGGCCTAGTCATTATTGCTTACTTCCTAAGGTGCCTACATTCAGTCTCCTTAGTCCCACTGTAAGAAAGAGAGTAGCCACCCTCTCTTTAACTTTCACTCCCGATTTGGACTAGGGACTTGGGACTATGGACTATGGGATGTGTAGTTTGCATAGAGCAGTACACAATACTACCACTAAGGTATACTACTCATTTCAAACAAACAGAAGCAAAGGGGATAAGAAGTGGTTTGGGAGCCCACAGAGAACATTACAAGGAGGCAGAAAAACACAGTGTGAAATAATTAAAAATAGAGTATAGGGCCATTTACATACCTCCCAACATTTTGAGATGGGAATGAGGGACACCTATTAGCAAAAGTATGTTGGCATTGGACACATCCCCTGTTACGCCACCCTTAGAGGAGAATTATACAAAAAAATGATTAGCTAAACCCACAATTGCTTTTTTTTTTTTTAACATTACTATTCCTTTATACTGGCCTTTGAAATTTAGAGATACAGAAATTTAGAAATTGGATGAAAGGTTTAGCACTGGCAAACACTTTTTGAAGGATAAATAGTGCAGTTTATATACAACTATATAGATCAGACCAAAATGAGGAGGAAAGGGGGACATAAGGACTTTGTTCCAAATCAGGGACAGTCCCTTAAAATCAGGGACTGTTGGGAGCTATGGCCATTTAGTGGATGAATTATTTTTTAAAAATAAGGATATCGTTTAATGTCACTTTAAACATATAAGGATAAGGATAAGGATGTCAGCCCTTAAACCTGTACTCTTTGAAACAATTCAACAGTGTCCTGATGGTCCAACAAAGCCTGGTCCCACTATGGTAAGTCTAGGAATAATAGCTCTGTATCTTACCCTAAGGTGACTATTTGGCACTGATGTCCCCGTTGCTGTGCGATTCCGGGTCACCAGCAGCAATTCATGTGAGTGTTATGTGACTTGCTTATGTTTTCTACTGGTTTTATGGTTGTTTTTAATAAATGTACTACAGTATGATTGTACCTTCTGGCTCTGGCTGAGCTGCTTCATTTCCCAGTTGAATACTTGTGTGGTGATTCAGCGGAGGTCTCTCTTCCATCCGATATCCAGGTCATGTATGTTTAAGGCATTACAGCTATTGTAATGGTAGCCATACCATCTGGTGAGTGTCCAACTTATCTGGTGATGGTGGTGACTCACGAGTGATAAACATTACTGTACCTTGAAGTGATTATTGTTGCATATACTACTGCACCTGCAAAAGATAATTATCACATTTAAAGCAGAGTTCCACCCTAATTTTGAACTTTACACCATCAATAATATTAAAACATTCTAAAAACAAATTGGATAATTATTTTTTTTTTGTTTCACTTATCTTTTTTTTATTGAAAATAACTTACCTTCCTCCCACTTCCTCCTTATGCGGCCGCGGCCACCGACATCATTTCCTGCTTTCCATTGACTCCTGGGAGATGAGTGTCATCAATTCCAGGAATCAATGCGCCTGCACCGGTGTCCCTCGTCACTTCCGATGCAGATACGAGAACAGCTTCTGGGCATGCGCAATGACAAGGAATCCGGCTTTGGGATGACGCGCCTGCACCGGAAGTGACGAGGCATAGCATTCTGGGACTCCGAAATCCAGCAAGAGGGACACTAAGTGCCGGTTCACACTGCAGCGGCACGACTTCCGGGGCGACCTGTGAAGTCGCGTGCACCGCGACTTCGGCGCGACTTGCACGGACTTCATAAAATGAATGTCTATGCAAGTCGCTCCGAGGTCACCCCGAAGTAGTACAGGACCCTTTTTCTAAGTCGGAGCGACTTGTGTCGCTCCTATTAGAACCGGTCCTGTACTACACAATGGACCGCGACGGTCCGCGACTTGCCAGGCTGACAAGTCGCCTGGGAAGTCATACTAGTGTGAACCGGCACTGAGAGGGACACTGCGGCTTCAGCTGCCCACACCGCAGATGGCAGCGCTGGACAAGAACTTTACAAGGTAAGTAATTCTTCTTACAGGTACACCAAACAGGGTACAGTTCAGAGGCTATCGTTGTTTAAATGGACTAGCCCTGACGGTTCTGGCTGGTATTTTTAGGTTAATAAAAAAAAATTTGGGTGGAACTCCGCTTTTAAGATCTTCGCTTCGGACACCTGATTGCTTGGACTTTATATGAGCATTTATTTGTACTTATTTAGTGCGCCACACTGTTTTTATTCTTATATCATATATATACTGTCTCAATTGAGGCAGTTTACTGAAGTCTGCAGACCACAAGAAGTTCTGTCATTCAGCTTGCAAATCCAGCAGCCAAAGCCCCCATTATAATTGCAGACAGCAAAGGCAGAGGAGGGGTTGGATTTATGAAGTGTCAAAAAACACCAAATTTAGAGGAAAATGTAACTTGTAACTATACTGTATATACTGTATGTTTGTTTCCAGTTCTATATCAGTTTACCTTCTAAAAGAGCTGCCTTAACATTGATGGATTATTACACTGTAAAAATAAAATGTTTAGCTATTCTGTCTGTAAATATTCCCAGCTGTGGACGCAATTCTAAGTACAGTATTTGTAGGGCCAGTTCACACCATAGAAACACAGTCTGGATGCTTTTCTGCGTGCATATTCTCGATGCGTTGTTGGTGGGTTTTTAAAGCAAACCAGTGCAGATGTGTGTTCCAGTGCATTTTTTGTGCATTTAGGTGCGTTCCAGTGCATTTTTGAAGACTTTTACAACGTTCCAGTACAGTCCAGTGCAGGAAAAATGCAGCATGTTCTACTTTTTTTTCTTGAACTGGAACGCACTGGAACTGCAAGCACTGGTGTAAACTATGCCATTGGAAACTATAGAACCTACTTTCCATGCATTTTTGATGCAGAAAAAAACATGCTGGACTACATGTGGTGTGAACTGGCCCTTAGAGTTTTGCAACTATTACCAGTTCAGCTGTAAGAATGGGATATTTAAGAACATAATGCTTATTTATGAACAGTACAAACTGTATGTAGAATCAAACAATGAGTAACTGAAGAGAGTCTAAAAATAGTTTTTCCTTAAAGTATATGTGAATCCTCACCTTGTAAAACAACCCATTTAGTTAAAAATAGAAATGTAAGGCAAAACATTTGTGTATACAGATTAAAAACATTATAAATACCACCCCCCCTTTTTTTTTTTTTACAAATAATCACATACCCTCTTGTTCTTAACTGCATAATGATCTTAGAGAGCTGGGGGAGGAGAAACTGTTGCACAATGATCTTCCCAATGAATGGCGTTGAGGGGAGGGTGTGTGTCAAGTCTGATCATGCAGGAGAGCAGGCTGAGTTCCCAGCACAGCTAAAAAACTGACCCAGCTTTGCTCTCTTGCCTAGTGTGGTCAGTTGTTGATTGGAAAGCAGTGGGACTGGCAGGAACGCCAGGGATTTCACACAAAGGAAGAGGATACTTTTCCATACAAGTACATGGTACAGCAGGCACATATCAGGAATATGAAATGCTGTATTTACACGTTCTTTAATATCGGCATGCAGAAATTCCATCATTTGTTTATTGAGTGCACATTCAAGGGAATCAGAAAATCACAATTTGCGTAGAAAGATCATATGAAACTGTTAAACCTCATCCATCAGAATCATGCCATTTCTGAAATTATCCACAGCTCTGCCTAAAATAGTTTGAACTGTCTTCAGTACTGTCCTCCATGATGTCTGTCTGAACTTTACCATTGCATGTAATGAACTTCTGTGAGATTCCACAGGTTCCCCTATCTACAATCCTGAAGTGTGTCTTGATAGCACTCAGAAAGCTGTTTTATATTTTATACAGTATATTATGTATTTGGCATCATATCCTTAGGAAGCCATAGGACCAGAAGACAGTGTATCTAGAGGCATGGGTCTGAGCTACACCAAGCAGGGCTATTTCAGTCAATACATGCACCTCTTAAGGTGCCTTAAAGTGGAACTTCACCCAAAAGGGTAAGCTCCACTTCTTTGTACTCCCCCCCCCCCCTCTTTAATTATTGGAAGTTTTTGGGGAAGTGGGTACCTCGTTTTGAAACTGACAGTTTCCCTTAAGATGCCTGCACCTGGGCCTGTTTGAAGAATCGGCTCAGGAGAGGACAACGCTGGACCCCTGGACAGGAAAGTGTCCTTATCTTCCAAGTCAGCAGCTACAGTATTTTTAGCTGCTGACTTTTAGTTTTTTATTTTATTTTTTCCAGCACATTGGAGTTTGTTTTTACTTTTTCTGAAGCTGGGTTCACACTGCTGTGAGGAGAGGCTCACAGCAGGGGTCCGGTGCGTCCCTGTTCTCCATTTCATGGACGAATAAGGCCCACATTTTTGGCTGGTTTCGGACCTGAAATGGACCAGAAGACGCACAGGACTCTTCTGCAAACCGCTCCACAGCCGTCCTGAAGCTGTGTGAACCGACTCCATTGAGAGCCAGTCACAGCCTCCTTATATGCGAATTGGATGCGAGGAAACCAACATCTATTTCATACTAGTGTGAACCCAGCCTAAAGGACATTGGGCATGAGTTATGTAGTATTGTTTTTTGGGCTGTAACACATTAAATACACAACAAATAAGCAGAAACAACAGCACTATATAAAGGCTAGCAAGTGACTAGCGTGGGTTTACATAAATGTAATCTTTGCTTTAAATACACTCTCCTTTGTTAATCATTGCATTATGTAGATTGGAAAATCCCATTTCAAGTTTATTAACACTCTGCCTAACCTTAAGAATAACCATAAAGTTAAAGGTATGTTGGTTTTCAGCATATATTCTTAAAGCTGGATTCACACTGATGCGATGTTAGACATCGCATGTGATTCGTATCGCACTGCTGTACAGATCACATGTGATGTCTGTGCGATGTGAATTCAGCCATAAAGATTGTATGGCTGAATTGGCATCACATTCGTACCAAAATGGTGCAGGACCCATTTTTTGGTCTTCAGCGGGATCAAATTTCATGCAATCCGATTCCTGCACCAATTAGCAGTTTGCACTGCGATCAGCAAACCTATCTGGTGGTGTCACTAACTTTGCATTGACAACCGCAGCGGTTCGAAGATGTCAGTGTGAACCGTCAGCAGGTGACATGAGGCTCCCTCTAGTCACCTGTCCTCCATCTATCCCATTAAATACATGTGCTCTCACTGTAGAGACTCTTTAAATTGTAGAGTTAGGGACTGCAGATCACAGGGTGCCTTGTCGGGGCCTGCAGCTTACGTATGTATTTGCAAATGTGTGCAACCAAACCCCTGTTTTTAACGCATACTGTTAGACAGGTCAATTCGGTTGGTCGCTGACTGGTTGGTAAGTTGTGACTGGAAATCTCTTCGTTTTTGATATGCGTCCGCCCTTCCAGTGCTTCTTACCATTAAGACCAGTTATAGATGGAGGCTGTGACCACTTTATGCATAAGACATGAGGTGTGGAAACCCGCACTGGAATCACGCTGGTTCCCGCATCGCATATACAGTATCTCACAAAAGTGCGTACACCCCTCACATTTTTGTAAATATTTTATTATATCTTTTCATGTGACAACCCTGAAGAAATGACTCTTTGCTACAATGTAAAGTAGTGAGTGTACAGCTTGTATAACAGTGTAAATTTGCTGTCACCTCATAATAACTCAACACACAGCCAGGGGCGTTGCTAGGTGGGAAAAAGACCAGGGGCTTCAGCCCAAAGGTAAATTTGATAAGCCCTCCCACATTTTAAAGTCCCGCCCAAGCTCCTCCCATATTTAAAAAGTACTGCCCATACTCCACCCAATGCCCCCCCTCAGTCAAGGGTCAGACATGGGGTGCTATAGAGCGGAGTACAGGGGGTCAGGATAGGAGAGGAGAGAAGAGGAGAACAGGGGGTCAGGAGGAGAGAAGAGGTGAACAGGGGGTAAGGAGGAGAGAAGAGGAGAACAGGGGGTCAGGAGGAGAGGAGAACAGGGGGCCAGGGGGAGAGGAGAACAGGGGACCAGGAGGAGAGGAGAACAGGGGGTCAGGAGGAGAGGAGAACAGGGGGTCAGGAGGAGAGAAGAGGTGAACAGGGGGTAAGGAGGAGAGAAGAGGAGAACAGGGGGTCAGGAGGAGAGGAGAACAGGGGGCCAGGGGGAGAGGAGAACAGGGGGCCAGGAGGAGAGGAGAACAGGGGGTCAGGAGGAGAGGAGAACAGGGGGTCAGGAGGAGAGGAGAGGAGAACAGGGGGTCAGGAGGAGAGGAGAACAGGGGGTCAGGAGGAGAGGAGAACGGGGTCAGGAAGAGAGGAGAGGAGAACAGGGGGTCAGGAAGAGAGGAGAGGAGAACAGGGGGTCAGGAGGAGAGGAGAACAGGGGGTCAGGAGGAGAGGAGGAGAGAACAGGGGTCAGGAGGAGAGAACAGGGGGTCAGGAGGAGAGAAGAAGAGAACAGGGGGTCAGGAGGAGAGAAGAGGAGAACAGGGGGTCGAGAGGAGAGGAGAGAACAGAGGAGAGAACAGAGGAGAGCAGGGGGTCAGGAGGAGAGGAGAACAGGGGGTCAAGAGGAGAGGAGAGGAGAACAGAGGAGTGGAGAACAGGGGGTCCGGAGAGGAGAGGAGAACAGGGAGTCAGGAAAGGAGATGAGAACAGGGGGTCAGGAGGAGAGGAGAGGAGAACAGAGGAGAGGAGAGAACAGAGGAGAGGAGAACAGAGGGTCAGGAGGAGAGGAGAGAACAGAGGAGAGGAGAGTAGAACAGGGGGTGAGAAGAGGAGAGGAGAACAGGGGGTGAGAAGAGGAGAGGAGAACAGGGGGTGAGAAGAGGAGAGGAGAGGAGAACAGGGGGTCAGGAGGAGAGGAGAACAGGGGGTCAGGAGGAGAGGAGAACAGGGGGTCAGGAGGAGAGGAGAACAGGGGGTCAGGAGGAGAGGAGAGGAAAACAGGGGGTCAGGAGGAGAGGAGAGGAAAACAGGGGGTCAGGAGGAGAGGAGAGGAAAACAGGGGGTCAGGAGGAGAGGAGAGGAAAACAGGGGGTCAGGAGGAGAGGAGAGGAGAACAGGGGGTCAGGAGGAGAGGAGAGGAAAACAGGGGGTCAGGAGGAGAGGAGAACAGGGGGTCAGGAGGAGAGGAGAGGAGAACAGAGGAGAGGAGAGAACAGAGGAGAGGAGAACAGAGGGTCAGGAGGAGAGGAGAGAACAGAGGAGAGGAGAGTAGAACAGGGGGTGAGAAGAGGAGAGTAGAACAGGGGGTGAGAGGAGGAGAGGAGAACAGGGGGTCAGGAGGAGAGGAGAACAGGGGGTCAGGAGGAGAGGAGAACAGGTGGTCAGGAGGAGAGAACAGGTGGTCAGGAGGAGAGGAGAGGAGAACAGGGGGTCAGGAGGAGAGGAGAGGAGAACAGGGGTTCAGGAGGAGAGGAGAACAGGGGTTCAGGAGGAGAGGAGAACAGGGGTTCAGGAGGAGAGGAGAACAGGGGTTCAGGAGGAGAGGAGAGGAAAACAGGGGGTCAGGAGGAGAGGAGAGGAGAACAGGGGGTCAGGAGGAGAGGAGAGGAAACAGGGGGTCAGGAGGAGAGGAGAACAGGGGGTCAGGAGGAGAGGAGAGGAGAACAGAGGAGAGGAGAGAACAGAGGAGAGGAGAACAGAGGGTCAGGAGGAGAGGAGAGAACAGAGGAGAGGAGAGTAGAACAGGGGGTGAGAAGAGGAGAGTAGAACAGGGGGTGAGAGGAGGAGAGGAGAACAGGGGGTCAGGAGGAGAGGAGAACAGGTGGTCAGGAGGAGAGAACAGGGGGTCAGGAGGAGAGGAGAGGAGAACAGGGGTTCAGGAGGAGAGGAGAACAGGGGTTCAGGAGGAGAGGAGAACAGGGGGTCAGGAGGAGAGGAGAACAGGGGGTCAGGAGGAGAGGAGAGGAAAACAGGGGGTCAGGAGGAGAGGAGAACAGGGGGTCAGGAGGAGAGGAGAACAGGGGGTCAGGAGGAGAGGAGAACAGGTGGTCAGGAGGAGAGGAGAGGAGAACAGGGGGTCAGGAGGAGAGGAGAGGAGAACAGGGGGTCAGGAGGAGAGGAGAACAGGGGGTCAGGAGGAGAGGAGAGGAGAGGAGAACAGGGGGTCAGGAGGAGAGGAGAACAGGGGGTCAGGAGGAGAGGAGAGGAGAACAGGGGGTCAGGAGGAGAGGAGAGGAAAACAGGGGGTCAGGAGGAGAGCACAGGGGGTCAGGAGGAGAGGAACTGACACCTACACTGCCCCCCCGACACTGACCCCCCCGCATTGACACCAACACTGAGTCCCCTACACTGACACCAACACAGACACCTACACAGACACCCCATACACTGACACCTACACTGATCCCGCTACACTGACACCAACACTGACACCTACACTGACACCAACACTGACACCTACACTGACCCCTCCTACACTGACCCCTCCTACACTGACCCCTCCTACACTGACACCCCTACACTGACACCAACACTGACACCCCTACACTGACCCCTCCTACACTGACACCCCTACACTGACACCAACACTGACACCCCTACACTGACACCAACACTGACACCAACACTGACACCTACACTGACCCCTCCTACACTGACACCCCTACACTGACACCAACACTGACACCCCTACACTGACACCAACACTGACACCTACACTGACACCTACACTGACACCTACACTGACCCCTCCTACACTGACACCCCTACACTGACACCCCTACACTGACACCAACACTGACACCAACACTGACACCAACACTGACCCCTCCTACACTGACACCAACACTGACACCCCTACACTGACACCAACACTGACACCTACACTGACACCAACACTGACACCTACACTGACCCCTCCTACACTGACACCAACACTGACACCCCTACACTGACCCCGCTACACTGACACCCCCTACACAGACACCCCATACACTGACACCAAAACTGACACCCCCCCCCCCACATTGACACCTACACTGAGTCCCCTACACTGACACCAACATAGACACCTACACTGACCCTGCTACACTGACACCCCTACACTGACACCAACACTGACACCCCCCCCCCACTGACCCCTCCTACACTGACACCCCATACACTGACACCCCCCCCCCCCCCCACTGACCCCTCCTACACTGACACCTACATTAGTGTCATCCTTACCTTAAGCAGCATGGCTGTAGTGTCACAGATTGGAGGAGGAGCACAAGTGTGTACTAGGGAAAGTTCTGTCCTCCTCTGGGAGCTGGGGGGGGGGGGGGGCAAACTGATGATGTAATTTGATATTAGGACCAGACAGACCCAGCATCCAATAACTAGAGGGGAGCATGGAGGTGTTCAGGATGTCTCCGCCCTATCTTAGGCTTTGCAGTGTTCACAGAGAAGATCTTTCAGCTGCTTTTGTCACTGTCTGCTGCTCCTAAAAGATCGGTTCTCTGTGATCATTACTGCAAATCCTGGGAGAGCTCGGCTAGGAGAGCATTTCTTGGTGTGCACTCAGCACAGGCTGCAGGACACACATTATAACTACACAGATAAGAGAGAGAGAGATAAGGCAGAGTGAGGATCGTTAGTGCCCTGAATGAGGGAGAATCACTCCTGTGTCATTGAGGCAGAGAACTGTGGAAGCTCCCAATGCACCCTCCCCCTCTCTACATATTAAGACACCGTCCAAGGTGTTTCTTCACTGCCCACCTCTCCTCCCATCCCTGCTGGCTGGGGAGGAAGGTGGCAGGGGGTGGGACTGATTGTAACTACTGTATGTGTACCCACAGCGTGTATAATAAACCTGACTTATACACTGTTGAGTGTCCACATACAGCAGTTACAATCAGTCCCACCCCCTGCCACCTTCCTCCCCAGCAATGTAACGTCCGCTGTTTGTCTGTGCACGGGCTGTCTGACAAAGGGGGCGGGTCCGCATATCAGTTCCGCCCATCCCCGACATCAGAGCTACAATTTGACAGCTCTACTCTCTCTCCTTGCAGCTGCCTGGCTTCCCACCAATCACTGGATAGATTTTTGCACAGTGCTGAGGTATGTAGCCTGAGTTTCTAGCCAGCTCCAGGTCTTGGGACTCCGGGCTGATCATTCTAAAGTAGCAATACAAGACCCGGGGCTTTACAGGGGAACACTCGGGGCTATAGCCCTGGTCAGCCCCCCCCTGCCTACGCCACTGCACACAGCCATTAATGTCTAAACCGCTGGCAACAAAAGTGAGTACACCCCTAAGTGAAAATGTCCAAATTGGGCCCAATTAGCCATTATCCCTCCCCGGTGTCATGTGACTCGTTAGTGTTACAAGGTCTCAGGTGTGAATGTGGAGCAGGTGTGTTAAATTTTTGTGTTATCACTCTCACTCTCTCATACTGGTCACTGGAAATTCAACACGGCACCTCATGGCAAAGAACACTCTGAGGATCTGAAAAAAGAATTGTTGCTCAACATAAAGATAGCTTAGGCTATAAGAAGATTGCCAAGACCCTGAAACTGAGCTGCAGCAAGGTGGCCAAGACCATACAGCGGTTTAACAGGACAGGTTCCACTCAGAACAGGCCTCGCCATGGTCGACGAAAGAAGTCATAGCCAGCGGTTGTCTTTGAGAAATAGACGTATGAGTGCTGCTAGCATTGCTGCAGAGGTTGAAGGGGTGGGAGGTCAGCCTGTCAGTGCTCAGACTTTACACCGCACACTGCATCAAATTGGTCTGCATGGCTGTCATCCCAGAAGAAAGCCTCTTCTAAATGTAGCACCCTACAAGTAGGTGCTAGGTAAAACTATAGTGGGCCTTGTCTGCCTAACAGCAGGGCTGTGGTTTATCTAGTCAGGGTGTCGGGGCTTCCAGATGTGCCTGCTGAGGGGAGAAGTATCCCCACTGGCTCCTGTGAGAGGCGTCTCATAGGGCAGTGTGGGAAGCCCAATCAGGGGACACATCCCAGCTTGTAAATACCCCAGAAGGCAGATTACGCTGCAAGGGATTCTGGGAGTGGGTATAAGTTTGGGGGGAAGTGTGTGGCACGGTGTCTTTGGCGGGAGCAGAGTCCCTGTAAGGAGAGTGCAGCTGTCTCTCCTCCTGTCTGAGGAAGGTGGATATCTCGGGGTGTCACCTGAGTGTCCAGAGAGTGCTGAGTGGAGCTGAGGGGATCCGGTGTGCCGAGAACCTGCGGAGAGAGAGAGAGGGGTCCAGTCCCAGGAAAACCTACACAGGTTGTGAGTACTGCGGATTGCCCCTGGGGGGTCTGCCTGAAGTTAGAGGGGACCACTCCGGAAGAGGTTCTGGGATCCAGTGTCAGCTAGCTGTAAAGGGGGTACCTAGGTTGAGGACCTTGAAGTTGTAAATGGTTAAATAGTCAGTTGACCCTGAAGAAGTTCAAGGAGTAAAGGGGGCACTAGCAGTCTAGGCCCTGAATTGTGTTGCGTGTGCCAGTTACAGAGATAGTTGCTTGGAGTTCTACAAAATACTACCTCAAGCCGTGCCAGGCGGGGGAAAGTATTCAGAGACTTACATAGTGAAACAGTGTCAGGAGTACTACAGTTCTCAGTCTTGGATCTACTGGACTACAGGTCGGGATTCAACACTTCATCTGTTATACAGAGTGTTCTCAAAGTCAGTGAGCGTTGGCTGGCGCCGGCTGGCGTCGGCTGGCGTCAAGGAAGTGCCAATGGCATTTTCAGGATCGAAGTCCCAATTGTAATTAGTTCAAGCCAAAAGGAGCATCCCACTCATTCCCTTCCCCCATCCCCTTAATTTACAATATAAACCACAAAAAAAGATGCCAGAGTTGTCACTGCTTCAGTTGTCACACCTGGGGACTCAGCTCACATGGGCTGGAGAGGATTCCGGTACTAATGGCAGACCCACATCAGGCCATAGGCCTAGAAACCTTGCTACATAAAGATGATGCACAAGAAAGCCCACAAACTGTTTTCTGAAGACAATCAGACTAAGGATATGGATTACTGGAACCATGTCCTGTGGTCTGATGAGTCCAAGATAAACTTATTTGGTTCAGATGGTGTCAAGTGTGTGTGGCGGCAACCAGGTGAGGAGTACAAGGACAAGTGAGTCTTTCCTACAGTCAAGCATGGTGGTGGGAGTGTCATGGTCTGGGGCTGCAGGAGTGCTGCCGGCATTGGTGAGCTACAGGTTATTGAGGGAACCATGAATGCCAACATGTACTGTGACATACTGAAGCAGAGTATGATCCCCTCCCTTCGGAGACAGCGTTGCAGGGCAGTATTCCAACATGATTACGACCCCAAACACACCTCCAAGACAACCACTGCCTTGCTAAAGAAGCTGAGGGTAAAGGTGATGGACTGGCCAAGCATGTCTCCACACCTAAACCCTATTAAGTGAAAAAAATGTGAAATTGGCGAAAAACTACCTTACAATATTACAGTATCCTAAAAACTCTCACCTAAAAGTGCAAGTGCAATGATTCTATTGACAAATAGAATCTATCAAAAATTGTATGAAAATCTGTGCAAAATTAGAAGTGTAGCGGGGTCTTCCATTATACAAGTTCTAAAAGACTGCTGCTTGACATTTGAGAGGAACTCGGCTCCATCTAGTGGCCAAAAGGACACATTGCAGCGGCTATGGAATGTCTTTTGATGTTATTTTCCTTTCAGGAAGTTGAGCAGTCTTCATCGCCCATAGTGCTTTGAGAATACCAGGGTGCACTGCTGCACCGCACAGCCTTCTGGGGGAAGCTTTATAAAGGAAGGGAGGAGCCAGGCTCACTCTCTTGGGAAAGACACAGTGAGACAAGCAGGATGCCAGTGCTGTGGGCTGATGCTGTATGCTAGGCCGAAACTCCTGGGCCTTAAGTGACTAAGTTGCAGTGTTTCATCTCCAGTAGAGGATCCCTCCTGGAGGTCCCATCGATGTTCTACAGAGACCAGACTCATCCACCCCAAATACCTAGTGCGGCTGGTGGCAGAGGTCGGAGACTGAGACCGCAGCGGAGGCTTCCTGGGAGACAGTCCTGTTGGTGAGAGGGCACCTGCCCAAAAACTGACTCTATCTATCAAAGAAGTAACTTTAGTCAGGATTAGCCTTAGAGTAGTAGAAGGCAATATACCAGGTGGCCCAGTACATCTCTCACAGAAGTTTTACCAGCAATCCTGCACAGACACCCCGCGGTGATTACTAACTGTTTGCTGCCATTCTCTCTATTGATCACCCATCCTCAATGTGGATTACAAATTGCGAGTGCACCAACGTTGCTAGCGAAGATATAGAGAAGAAACAGCGGACTCAGATAGGTCTGACATTCTGATACTGTGTCTAACTGAATGCTGAGCCTTATCTCCAAAAGTATAATAGTGATTAAGATGGCGGTCCTATAGGCTCTGAGACATTTCCTGAAACAATTAATGTGCCCTTGAGGAGTGATATCACAGTATTTATCTTATCTTTGATTAATTAATTAGTATATCCTTTTACAAAGTCATATTTTACTGTATCGAAACTGTTTATTTGATTCACAGTAAATAACTTTCCTGTTTAAAAGCAAGCTTGTGTGTGGTCACCTTGTATTACCCAGAAGGACTGCAGCTGGAGAGAGGTAACAGGTCATTATTATTTATTGAAGTGTTATATTCCAATCTGTGTAGCCATTTGGTATTCCAGTCCTATTCTGGGTCAGTTGTGCCTAGGGAGGGTTCGAGCCAATTCTGTGGGTTGTTAGGCAGGACGTAGACCCAATAATCTAATCAGCAGCTCCTGCGGGGGTGGTGCTACACGTGGGGGCTCGTCCGGGATCATCTACAGTCCTGCAACACAACCCTCTCAGCCACAGAATCCCCCTCAACGCAGAAATGGATCCTACCGCTGCAGCCGAGTGGTGCAGGGAAGAGAATGTCGTAGTGGAAAATGGCCTGGTGGTTGAAATCAAGGGAGAGGTCTGGACTGAGGAAAAACTCCTCACAGTTTTAAGGGCACTGTCCACAGACAGGAAATTCTGGGTGACTGACATAAAGACAGACACCACCGTTCCACACACGTATGCATTGTGTGAGTGGAGGAAGGGGGTCCCTGATTACTTTAAGGGAACCAGTGTAAAGACTACTGACCAAACAGAACTTTTCTTAATACATCCAGAAGTCCTTACTGAAGGTCCCTCATCCACCACTCCTGGGGGATCCAGCAAAGAAAAAGGTGTCCAAGAAGGGAGTCCAGAGTCACCACCTTTGTCTACCTTTAGCTCAGAACTGTGTGCTGTTCTCGGGGAAATCGTAGCAAAATGTAGTAAGGACTCCCCAAACTATCTGATGACTGAATATAGGAAGCTCAGGACATTCTCTGGGAAACAGCCTGTGCCTTCGACAGAAGATGGGTTTGAAGAGTGGTTAGATACCGCCACTCAGGCTTTGGAAGAGTGGGAGGTACCAGAACAGCACAAGAAACAGAGAATCACAGAAAGTTTAAAGGGACCTGCACTAGAGGCCGTACGTAATCTCAAGCTAAGCAAAAAGAACTGTACTGCACAGGATTATCTAGACATTCTACAAGATGTATTTGGTCGGACGGAGAACGTGGCTGAACTTCTTTACCAGTTAGACCACTGTTACCAAGAAGAGGAAGAGAAGTTGTCCGAATTTATTAGACGCCTAGATAAGATCATCCACCAGATCTTGATAAAGAAAGGGATAGACCCCCGGAAGGTAGATGAGACTCGTGCACGGCAGGTGCTGAGAGGGGCTCAACCCTTAGATCCCATTGCCATACTGTTGCGAACTCGCCAAGATGGTGGCATTCTGGAATACCCTGACCTGATCCGAATGGTCAGAGAAGAAGAGGTCATGTTAGACAACAAAAGGAAGAGTCGGCAGTTTGACTCAACTGCTCGTGTCAGAGTGATAAGTGCAAAAGAAAGTGACTCGCAAGTTGAACTCCTAAAGACCCAGGTGTCCCAGTTGATAGAAATGGTGTCCATCCTGACTAGTCAGGCATCTACTCTACCTGATGGGAACGTGTCAGAGAAGCCGGATAAACCTTCTAACCTTAGAGTAGACCCGGAACCGAGACCTAGGAGATCGCTAACTTGTTTCAACTGTGGGGGAGTAGGACATGTTAGAGGAGTATGTCCCAGCCCAGGAAATGTCGCCTCAGAACCTCGCAAGCCAGCGGAAAAAATTTAGAGGGCACCCGTGAAGGAGTCGACCGGGTGCCCGCCAGTTTCAAGGGAATCCAAGAGGCTCAATGATTCAGGGAATCTGAGTCAGGGAGTCAGATCCAGGTACAACGCCCCTAGTTCTATACTCCAGGCTACTGAGAGAAGGAAAATCAATGCACACCGGGCCCAGAGGGGACTGAAGTCCAGAAGAAAAAAAAAGAAAAGAGCCTGGGTGCAGAGAACTGAATCAGACAACAAGGCCACTTCAAGAGAATTCCCAACTAACTTGGTCGGGCCTTCCCCTGTAGTCTCTGTCCAGGTAGAAGGAATTTACACAAGAGCCCTCCTTGACACTGGGGCCCAAGTGACTCTTCTGTATAGAGACTTCTATGATAAACACCTTACCCATCTACCTCTGCAGAAGTTGGAAGATCTGGAGATATGGGGTATCGGGACTCAAAGTTTTCCCTATGACGGGTATCTGCCAATCAAGTTGACCTTTGACCCATCAGTGGCTGGTGAAGCTGAAACCTTCGACACCCTAGCGGTGGTCTGTCCTCGTCCGCCAGGGGCCAACAAAAGCTCTCTCATCGTAGGGACCAACACTGACCTAGTAAGGCGCCTCCTGACACAACTGGTCCAGGGACAGGATGCTCCAGCGCCAAGGATTCACCCCATGCTACGGCAGGCCTATCAACGATTAGTATTGGAGCAAGAGACTCCTGCAGAAGGAGTTGGAAGACTCTGGAAGTTGGACAGAACGGAAAAGGTCTTGCAGCCAGGAGAGGTGGCTTGTCTGAAAGCTTCCGTTAAACTCACATGGAAACAGCCGGGCCCTTTTATCATCTTTGAATCAGGTCCACAGGAAGAGGAGAGAGGGATAGAAGTAATCCCTGAAGTGATCCCTTTGAAGGTGTTACAGAAAAACCATGGAAGGGTTTTAGTGAGTGTCAGAAACACCTCTACTACACCGGTGAAGGTACCGGCCAGAGTGCTGTTGGGCCAAGTTAACCCGGCTACCCCAGTTGTCCCATCTGATCTTAAAGAGGAGGGAAGGGGTGAAGATGTTATAGAAGAGCTCTGCTCTGGAAACGCTGCCCTCCCACCAGAATGGGTGAAGAGGGCCAAGGCACAACTTGCTGGATGGCGAGGAATATTTTCTAGGGATGAGTTCGACGTGGGATGCGCCAGGAGTGCCACTCATAAGATCCGCCTGAGTGAGGACAAACCTTTCCGAGAAAGAGTCCGGCGAGTTCCCTTAGGTGACTTAGAAGATCTACGTCAGCAGCTGGCGGAACTCAAGAAGACTGGGGTTATTCGAGAATCCAGGAGCCCATATGCTTCTCCGATAGTGGTAGTCCGGAAGAAAAACGGATCTCTGAGGCTTTGTATCGACTACCGAACACTGAACAGAAGAACCATCCCAGACCAGTATACCACTCCTCGAATCGAAGACGCCCTACAGAGCCTGTCAGGGGCGAAGTGGTTCAGTGTGATGGACTTAAAGAGTGGGTATTATCAGATCCCCATGCACCCTGAAGATCGGGAGAAGACAGCCTTCATCACCCCTGTGGGGTTCTTTGAGTTCAATCGCATGCCTCAGGGATTGTCAGGGGCCCCTGCTACCTTCCAAAGGCTGATGGAAAGGACCGTTGGAGATATGAATTTGATAGAGGTACTGGTATACTTGGATGATGTTATCGTGTTTGGCAGAACTTTGGAAGAACACGAGGAGAGGTTGGAAAAGGTCCTGAAGAGGCTACATGAAGAAGGCCTGAAACTTTCTCCTGAGAAGTGCCAATTCTATCAGTCCTCGGTCCATTACCTGGGCCACATCGTGTCTGAAGAAGGGGTGGCCACCGACCCGGACAAGCTGGATGCTGTCGCCTCCTGGCCGAGACCTACAAATGTGACCGAACTTCGGTCGTTCCTGGGTTTTTGCTCCTATTACAGGAGGTTTGTAGAGGGGTTCGCCAAGATTGCCCGACCCCTCAATGAGTTACTAAAGAACGAAGAAGATGACGTTCCTGAACTGGTCAAGCCAATGAAGTCCACCATGGGACCCCGGAAGGCCAAGGAGTCCATCCAGGATCAGTGGACCCCAGAATGTGAAGGGGCTTTCATTCAGTTGAAAAAGAATCTAACCACTGCCCCTGTGTTGGCCTACGCAGACCCCACGAAACCATATGAACTACATGTCGATGCCAGCCGAGATGGGCTGGGTGGGGTACTCTACCAGGAACATGGGGGCCACCTGCGACCCGTAGCCTACGTGAGCAGGAGTCTACTACCTGCTGAAAGGAATTATCCTACCCACAAACTTGAATTCCTGGCCTTAAAGTGGGCAGTGGTCGACAAACTGAAAGATTACCTGTACGGAGCTGAATTCATTGTCAAGACGGATAATAATCCCCTTACCTATCTGTTGACTACAGCTAAGCTGGATGCAACAGGACACAGATGGTTGGCTGCCCTCTCTAGCTTCAACTTCAGCCTGAAGTATCGGCCAGGAATCGGGAACAGGGATGCAGATGCCCTATCCAGAAGGTTGCATGCACCACACGAACCTGATGAAGAATGGACCCATTTGGCTCCAGAAGGGGTGCGTGCCCTATATCAGGGAACTGAACTTCGATCCAGAGGAGGATCAAGAGCCGAAGAGATTGGGGTTTCGGCTGTCGGAGTACCCAAATACTATTGCAGGGTGACCCAGGTTGAAGGGGAAGATTTACCCCGGCTGTCCAAAAGGGACTTGAGGAAGGAGCAGCTGGAAGACCCTCTGGGAAAACTTCTTTTGGAAGCCTTGGAGATCCAGCGCCCTGAGTTGCTTCTCACCGACTCTCCTCAGGGGGCCCGTCTGTTGCATAGAGAGTGGACCCGGTTACAGATCCGAGAAGGGGTGGCCTACCGAAGAGGCCCATCTGAAGATCTGGAGGAGAAGTGGCAACTGTTCTTACCAGCTAAATACAGGGAGAGAGTTCTGGCTGCTCTTCATGATAATCATGGCCATCTGGGACCTGAAAGAACTTTTCAGCTTGTCAGAGACAGGTTCTACTGGCCCTGTATGAGGGCCGAAGTTGAAGGATACTGTCATTCTTGTGTCCGATGTATACAAAGGAAGACTCTGCCACGTCAAGCAGCCCCAATGGGCCATCTGCAAAGCCAGGGACCCATGGAACTGGTGTGCATTGATTTCCTTTGCCTAGAGCCTGATCTGAGTGGCCAAGGGAATGTCCTTGTGGTAACAGACCATTTTACCAGATACGCCCAAGCATTCCCAACAAGGGATCAGAAGGCCTCTACAGTAGCCAAAGTTCTTGTAGAAAAGTTCTTTGTACACTATGGGTTACCACAACGCCTCCATTCAGATCAGGGAAGAGACTTTGAAAGCAGACTGATCAAGAGACTGTTAGATCTGTTAGGCATCCAAAAGACTAGAACTACTCCCTACCATCCACAAGGGGATGCCCAGCCGGAACGATTTAACAGGACTCTTTTGGACATGTTGGGGACTTTAAGCTCAGAGAAGAAACAGCATTGGGGCAAACATGTAGCTGCCATTGTGCATGCCTACAACAGTACTGTCAGTGATGCTACTGGATATTCCCCTTATCGTCTAATGTTTGGACGAGAGGCTCGATTGCCAGTGGATTTGGCCTTTGGCATCTCGCCCGATCACACCTCTTCAGCATCGCACAAGGGATATGTGGACCGACTGCGGAAGAGTCTGAAATCGGCCTATGATAAAGCTCAGGCCACATCTGATCAACGTGGACTGAGGAATAAAAGGAATTTCGACTTAAAAGTTCGGATCCAAGACTTGCAACCAGGGGACAGGGTATTGTTGAGGAACTTGGGTGTCCCGGGAAAACACAAGTTGGCAGACCGCTGGAAGTCCCAACCTTATGTTATCTGCAAGCAACTACCAAACCTCCCTGTGTATCAAATTCGGCCTGAAGGAAGTGTGGGTCCATTGAAGACTTGGCATAGGAACCATTTACTGCCTCTCTCTGAAGCAGTTCGCATGCCTCCTGTCGTAGATTCGCCAGAGACCCCTTCGACCTCTCGCCTGTCCAGACCAGTCACCAGATCTCAGTCGACACTCCCAGATGTGAGGGAGGGAAATTCTCCATCTGAAGATCTGGAAGATGAAGAGGAGGTACCTGACTGGATGTGGTCGTCTCAGTTACCAGAACCCACACCTGCCTCCCTGTCTTCATCCGAATTGGCTGACAGAGGAACCCTTCGGGCGGAAGCCCCCGAATTCATACCTTTCCACATGCTTCCAGAAGAAGTAGTTGATGATGAAGATCCTGAGGAGGAGGTTGCACCTTCCTCTGAAGAAGAACTGACCGCTCTTGAAGCATCAGATTCCTGTGTGTTGGACCATGAGGAGGAGGACATTGAAGAATCCCCAGAAGTGGCTGGTCCTAGTACCTCTGAGATCGTGCATCCCAAAGAACAGAGGGAAAGAAGAGTCATTCACCCGCCCAAAAGACTGACCTATGACCAATTGGGTGAATGCTCAGAAGAGGCTATCTTTACTTCCAAACGAACTCTTAATCAGCCTAGTTCTTCCACCGCAGATTTGGTGGAGGACAACCCTAGCTCACCCCCAGGCACATCTGTACAAGCCACTCAAGTGTCAGGGGTCTGTGAACAGAATTACCTTCCCTCCCCTGACAATTGGTGGGAGGTTCCTATGTCGAACCTGTGTTGTAATATGCAGTTGTTAAGTTTGAACTCTGCTTATGAAAAGGAAGATGATTCCCTGTTATGCATATGTTAATGTTTTTTTTGTGTACTGCCAACATATGCACTGGAGTACATGCTGTTGTCCTCTTTGGGGACCAAAGTTTCTCAAGTGGGGGGAGTGTGTAGCGGGGTCTTCCATTATACAAGTTCTAAAAGACTGCTGCTTGACATTTGAGAGGAACTCGGCTCCATCTAGTGGCCAAAAGGACACATTGCAGCGGCTATGGAATGTCTTTTGATGTTATTTTCCTTTCAGGAAGTTGAGCAGTCTTCATCGCCCATAGTGCTTTGAGAATACCAGGGTGCACTGCTGCACCGCACAGCCTTCTGGGGGAAGCTTTATAAAGGAAGGGAGGAGCCAGGCTCACTCTCTTGGGAAAGACACAGTGAGACAAGCAGGATGCCAGTGCTGTGGGCTGATGCTGTATGCTAGGCCGAAACTCCTGGGCCTTAAGTGACTAAGTTGCAGTGTTTCATCTCCAGTAGAGGATCCCTCCTGGAGGTCCCATCGATGTTCTACAGAGACCAGACTCATCCACCCCAAATACCTAGTGCGGCTGGTGGCAGAGGTCGGAGACTGAGACCGCAGCGGAGGCTTCCTGGGAGACAGTCCTGTTGGTGAGAGGGCACCTGCCCAAAAACTGACTCTATCTATCAAAGAAGTAACTTTAGTCAGGATTAGCCTTAGAGTAGTAGAAGGCAATATACCAGGTGGCCCAGTACATCTCTCACAGAAGTTTTACCAGCAATCCTGCACAGACACCCCGCGGTGATTACTAACTGTTTGCTGCCATTCTCTCTATTGATCACCCATCCTCAATGTGGATTACAAATTGCGAGTGCACCAACGTTGCTAGCGAAGATATAGAGAAGAAACAGCGGACTCAGATAGGTCTGACATTCTGATACTGTGTCTAACTGAATGCTGAGCCTTATCTCCAAAAGTATAATAGTGATTAAGATGGCGGTCCTATAGGCTCTGAGACATTTCCTGAAACAATTAATGTGCCCTTGAGGAGTGATATCACAGTATTTATCTTATCTTTGATTAATTAATTAGTATATCCTTTTACAAAGTCATATTTTACTGTATCGAAACTGTTTATTTGATTCACAGTAAATAACTTTCCTGTTTAAAAGCAAGCTTGTGTGTGGTCACCTTGTATTACCCAGAAGGACTGCAGCTGGAGAGAGGTAACAGGTCATTATTATTTATTGAAGTGTTATATTCCAATCTGTGTAGCCATTTGGTATTCCAGTCCTATTCTGGGTCAGTTGTGCCTAGGGAGGGTTCGAGCCAATTCTGTGGGTTGTTAGGCAGGACGTAGACCCAATAATCTAATCAGCAGCTCCTGCGGGGGTGGTGCTACAGAAGTAATGAAAATAATTTTCAAAATATCATAAATAAAAAACATATAAAAGCAACAACAAGCTGGAGCTAAACCAGAAAATAAGAGTTCTAATGTTTATTGCAGTAGGCACTGAATACGTGTCAGGTTGTCTTGTCAGGACCTGTTATAGTCTGATAGCCAAAGCAATATATTTCACATGTAGCAATCTGTCACAGCTGTGCAAATATATCCTCTGGCTTAACATTTCGTGTATAGAGATACCTGTGGAAAAAAGTTTGCTCTTGCAAGAGAACAAAATACAACTATTTGGTGTCACTACTAAGTAGAAAACATATCCATTGATGAATCAGCACTATATTTTAAAGAGTGGTGCAAAATAATGTATAAGAACAGTTTTTGTGTACATTTCAATAGTAATAAAAAAAAAAGTAGTGCATCATCATTACTAATCACTGAAATGTCAAAGGAAAGGCAGACTATCAGCACACATGTTCATACAAAGTACATTGTTTTATTCATCTTATTCTATTGTTTTATGATGGACACTGTAACTTATTACCAGTCACTGATAGTATGTATTAATAGATATCACTAAGGTCAGCCTTTCTCAACAGGGGTTCTTTGGAACCCTAGGATTTGGTAGGGGTTCCTTGAGCAACAAGCCATTTCTTACTTCGACATAGGTAACTACTGAAACCAATGATCTTTTTAGCAGTTTTTATTATTTTTTTTAGCTTTTAGCTGGAGCTTTCTTCCCACTGACCATTACACTAATTTACCATGAGCTGTAGATTTAGTAATTGTTAGCAGGGCTTCCCTGAGGCTGGAAATGTAAAGAACATCTTACCCCAACATTTCATATTTCTTATACATGCCTGCTGTACACTGTACCATGTACTTGTATTGCTTGCATTGCTTCCTTTATGGGAATTCCCTGATGTTCCTGCCAGTCCCTCTGCTTTCCTATTAGAAACTGACCACACTAAGCAGGAGAGCACACAATTGTCAATTCTCTAGCTATGCTGGGAACTCTGTGTGCTCTCCTCCAATAATCAGACTTGTCCTGACATGCCCCCTGCACAGCCTTTTACTGGGAAGATCGGTGTGCTGTTGCCTTTCCTCCTCCAGCGCCTATGCAGCTGAGAACAGAGGGAATGTGATCACCAATAAAAAAAGGGGAACAAAAAGGTATTTATGTTTTTTTTTTTTTTTTTTATCAATACATAAATGTTTTAAACTGAATGGGGTGTTTTACAAGGTGAGGGTTTACATGTGTTTAAAGATTGAGAATGGCTGCCTGAACTATTACCATTCTGATCCCTTATGGCCCAAATGCCCAACATTTGAGAAATAATGAATTCTACTCTGGCCCACATATCTTATACCAGCAGTGGTTACAGTATATCCCTGCAAAGCTGTATCCAATTCAATACATTTTGCCAATTTAAAACACTGAGATTCACAATAATGAAGACTTCAATGAAAATGTATTTTGATCACTAACTGAAAAGGGTAATATCAGCAATTAGTCAGCAATTTTATGTAAAATTTTTAGCATTCCTGTGGGTTATGCGTTGTAAATCTTCCTTATGACCCGTACACACATACTGAAAATCGTACAATAGATCGTCCGTTTTTTTTTTTTTTTTTGCATGCTAGTCGAATATCGAAAGTGGAGAAGTTACTAAAGTTACGAAAATTCTCGTACGACAGGATAAAAATTTGGAAGTCATGTGTTGTAGTGTAATTGTATTGTATTTTTGAACGACAACTGTACTGATTAAACTAAAAGCTGGTATTGTACGAGAACAAAAGCTTCTTTAGCAAGGCAGTGGTCATCTTTTAGGTGTATTTGGGGTTGTTATCATGTTGGAATATTGTCCTGCGGCCCAGTCTCCGAAGGGAGGGGATCATGCTCTGCTTCAGTATGTCACAGTACATGTTGGCATTCATGGTTCCCTTAATTAACTGTAGCTCCGGCAGCACTCATGCAGCCCCAGACCATGACACTCCCACCACCATGCTTGACTGTAGGCAAGACACACTTGTCTTTGTACTCCTCACCTGGTTGCCACCACACATGCTTGACACCATCTGAACCAAATAAGTTTATCTTGATCTCATCAGACCACAGGACATGGTTCCAGTAATCCATGTCCTTAGTCTGCTTGTCTTCAGTAAACTTTTCGTGGGCTTTCTTGTGTATCATCTTTAGAAGAGGCTTCCTTCTGGGATGACAGCCATGCAGACCAATTTGATACAGTGTGCGGCGTATGGTTTGAGCAGTGACAGCGTGACCCCCCCCCCCTTCAACCTCTGCAGCAATGCACTCATACCTCTATTTTAATCTTCTTATAGCCCAGGCCATCTTTATGTAGAATATGTGAGAGCGATAACACCAAATTTAACACATCTGCTCCCCATTCACACCTGAGACCTTGTAACACTAACGAGTCACATGACACTGGGGAGGGAAAATGGCTAATTGGGCCCAATTTGGACATTTTCACTTAGGGGTGTTCTCACTTTTGTTGCCAGTGGTATGGACATTACTGGCTGTGTGTTGAGTTATTTTGAGAGGACAGCAAATTTACACTGTTATACAAGACGTACACTCACTACTTTACATTGTAGCAAAGTGTAATTTCTTCAGTGTTGTCACATGAAAAGATATAATACAATATTTACAAAAATGTGAGGGTGTACTCACTTTTGTGAGATACTGTGTCTGCGAACATTTAGACTGGGTTCAGACTTGTTCAGGTTGTCAATGTAAACCTAATGAAACCCCCATCGCAGCGCAAACTGTGAAAGGGTGCAAGAGTCAGATCCCCGTGCATTCTGATTCCAGTGCAGACCAAAAAAAGGCTCCTGCACCATTTTCGTGCGAGTGCCATGCGATGCGTTTTCAGCCATACAGATTGTATGGCTGAATTCGCATCGCACAGACATCGCATGTGATCTGCACAGCAATGCGGTGCAAATCACATGCAAGATCTATAATCTCCCAAGTGTGAACCCAGCGTTAGATATAATTTACTGTATACAGTATGATGCTCAATTTAAACATGATGTATTTAGGTGAAGTAATCTGAACTTTGTGGTCTCACGCTGCTCATAAAGTTGATTACAGCAGAAGATCAAACAAAAGAAAACTTGAAAGAGGCCAGTCTAGCTTTAAATGCTTAATCAAAATGTCTGTGTATGATCACTATACTGTATATAACCTATGTAGTTGTTTAATTTAGGCAATTGATCTATAAAATATTTGAGTTACAGTCAAGAAATTATAAAATCTATTTTTCGTGCTTTTACCATATGTTTTTCAATATTTCAATCTATAGCTGCTGTACCGAAATAGTAAACAAGCTATAAAATGATCAATCAGTGCAGCACTCCCTGTACTGATTGATCATTTTATAGTTTAATTAAGGTAAAGCCATAACTATAATGCAAAAGGACAAACTGATGAACTATAAGACTGGCATTGGACAAGCAATCTTGTTGCTGGGGACAGTTTAGTTGGACCATTAAGATTCTTTCCCTTGCAAATGAGTGAGATTCAGCAGCATATGGGCCAGTAAGGGAGGGACTCCAAGGAGCTCCCTCACCTAGAGAATTTTTCCACTGGCAATAAGTTGCAAGTGGCACAATCACCCTCCTTAAATAACCCTAATTGATTACAACTCTGCGTTTTTTTCTAGAATCCTTATTATTGTATTTTGCTGCTATGGACCAGTAAACTCTGAGTGCTTTAGACCTAAGGTTACCTCTACAGTTGTAATGCATATAAGGCTGCAAAGGGGGTATATAGAGGGGGAAGGACTATGTTGTGGGTTTTATTGTAGCTTGTAAAGTTAAAGTGTATCTAAACCCAAAAACAAAAATGTTATTTATTGTAGCTTACCAGTCCTTAGATGTGGAGCCAGTGTCAATGGACACAGCAGCAAGGCTCGAGAGCGAGTACGCACAAGTGCCCCCATGGGAAGCTGATTCCCATGGGAGCACTGGACAGAGAGGAGGGGCCAGGAGCGCCTGTGGGGGACCCAAAAAGGGGAGGTTCACAGCTGCTCTGTACAATTTCATTGCACAGAGCAGATAAGTATAGACATGTTTGTTTATTTTTTGTATTTTAATTACCTTTAGAATCGCTTTAAGGGTTGGATATGCTTTAACTATACAAAAAACACCACCTCATCTCCCCTACTTTCCTTTAATATTTATCATTCTACCCCTGTGTTTACACCATAAAAAACAAGTGTGTTGTGTATTTCAAAAAATAACTCTATCTACTCTGAAAAGGCAAAAATAAAACAATTTGCACTCAGGTCGCCGTAGGTCGCCTCCCATAGGAAAGCTGCAGACCCGTTCTAATAGGGGCGACACAAGTCGCTCCGACTTAGAAAAAGGGTCCGGAGCTTCTTTGGGGCGACCAGGAGGCGACCGCCATAGACTTCAATGTTATGAAGTCCGTGGCGGCCGCTCCGAGGTCGCGGCGCGCTGCTCGCACCGCGACCTCCGAGTCGCCCCTATGTGAACGGGGGGCTTAACACTTTATTGTGTGAAGTTAGATACACAAATTACAAAAATACAAAGCACAATATGTACCATCACCATAAATACAACAGGCATATGATATAAAAATTCCTGCTATTCCAGGGATCCTCCACAATTCAACCAGCACAAGCAACTAGAGATAACATCACTTTATATCTACTACATGTCTATACATTAAAAACAAATGATCTCTTCTTAGCCTATATAGATGTGACATCTGAGATGTTGAAGCCGTCCCATGTCTGACCACAAAGAGTCTGTTCTCATAAATGTGTTGTTGAAATACAGTTGTACACTGGAATTCCCCCCAGCCCTACTTCTCCATTTAAATTCCAGTGCCATTAGATAACGTGTATCTTATTTTACTAATGTAGACATATATCTATTCCTTCGTAATAACAGTAACTATTATATGCCGGCTTAGTTGGGACCTGTATGATGGTGCACTTAAATGTATTCCACTGAATCTCTTCTCTTCTAGGTAGAGGCAACAGGCCGATAAACAGTTTAAACAATGGGATGTTTCTTGAGTAGTCTCAGTAGGATAGCAAAAAACGAAGGGCGATAAAACAAGTGGGAGGAAGTAAAACAGGAGAATATCTATGCTCCGGAGTGGGAAATTAGATCATGAGCTGACAAAATGTCACTGTAGGTGGCAGTAGGGGAGCTGTTTGGCTAATTACAGTCTTACAGGTATGGTAAAGATTAAAGGTGGTGGACTATTGTATCTGTGTTTACTGAGCAAAGTTACAATGGGTTTACAACCCTCTAGCCAACTCCGGCACATCTGTGACTAGTTATTGTGGTGGAAGGGCCCCTCAGGAGTCGAAGTGATGCTCTGCCGTCAACATGGTTGACTCTTCAGTCCAGTAGGAACAAGATTTTGCCCTAAATTGTGCCTTGGGAAGGCGAGAAGACAGGTCAGCGATACCGCTTTGTGCCTTTAGCTAACAGGTGTGAACTTAAATTAGCTTCTAGGTTTCACTGTCAAACTTTAATTGAATAAACTGAAGTTAGAAGCTAATGGGCTACCATGAAGAGCTGCACCAGAATTTGCACTCTCTGGTATGTATTAGTAAATCAACCCCTATGTATCTTAAGATAGTAGAGAACAGAATGGCAATCTCGCACAGGGTCTCAGAGAAGCTTACAGCAGGAGGGCAACTTCATACAAGGTCTCCAGATAGCTGGGGATAAGCTGTGCGGGCACTGTGCTGGATGAGTTGTATACGCTGTACATAATGCCTTCCACTCAACTAGTGAATTGAAGTTAGTTTATAATGATTATTTAACATTGACATGTGTTGGCACACTGTACCAAGAACATAGAATTATTCACATGGAGGTGGAAGGATGGAATTTTCATTATATTTTGACTGTGTCTGTCATCAGATTAGATAAGAGGGTTTTTTGTCAATGGTCACTTTTTTTGTGTTTTATTACAGAAATAACTATCACAGACGATTATATACCAAGATGTTCCTAACCTGCATTACCTCGTTATAGGAGATATAAGGCATAAAGACTACATCCTGTACTTGTCCTGAATATTTGTGAATTTATGAATTATGCTCTGAAGACATGTTAATACAGTGGAGATGACAGGTAATGTTTATGGCATCAGAATGAAAACTGGAACAATAATAAATCAGACATCTGTCACTGAGCTTATGTCTGCAAGGTACACATCAAGATGCTAGGACCAGGAAAATAAATACTGGCATCACTAGCTCTTTTGAAGGGAAAATATCATGTATTTATCAAGCACACGTTTTACAGCTGTCAAAGTAATGTTTTTTTCTGAAAGAATGAAAGTTTTTGATATGACTACATGTCATGTCAAATTTTTAACTGTAATCAAGTTGCTATAATTTTTAAGTGTAAATTATACAAAATCTTGGCATCTAAAGAAATATACTAAACAAAAAAATATATCACCATAACTATCAAAAATGTATATACTGTATAACCAGATTAGTTTTAGGAAGGATAGAAAATAGATAAAACCCCTAGTAAAGTTATTTATTTTTTTTGTGTATGCATCCCATGAGGGAGATCCCCTTCAATTCCTGTCCTTTCCTGTGAAATGAAACAAATAAATCTTCCCAAATTGAGCGAAATGCTCATCTTAGACAGTTGTTTCCATAACATTTGTTCCCAATGATGATTTGCTCTCATTCTTGCTTTGGATTTTCCCTCATTTGTTACCTTGGTGAATATGGTCACTACTAGAGATTGGCTCAGGCATGCGGAATCATTCCCCACCCCACAGCACACATAAACAAAGGGTTAATGATGTCAGTGCCATTATATGAGCACATGCCCATATTGTATTTAGCCAATGACATTGACTAAATATGGGAAAGCAAGAGAGCAATATCCTATAGAACTGATGATCGAGCATCTGTTAAGCCCCGTACACACGATCAGATTATCGAAAGATCTGTCGTCTGTTTTTTGTGGCATGCTAGTCTGATATGGAAAGTGAAGAGGTTTTTTTCATACGAATTTTCCCGTACAACAGAATTCTACTTCAGAAGTGATGTCATGTGTTGGATTGCTTTGTATGTGTTCTTTCGTCTCTGAGCATGCCCAGTCTTGCTCTTAAGATTTTTTCTGTCGAAATCTGTACTAATGAGATGAAAATCGGACGTTGTATTACGGACAACAAAAATTCTATAGCCTGCACATCAGGATTTTGTCAGCCAAAAAGTCAGAGTCGGCTGTCGAAAGCACCATACTAACAATCCGAAAATCGGCATATCGGTCGTCGGACGAAATTTCCCTTCAGATTTTCTTATCGTGTGTACGGGCTTTTAGGCTGGGTTCACACTGGTGCGAATTGGATGCAGGTTTCCCTGCATCCAATTCGCATGTCAGGAGCCTGTGACTGGCTCTCAATGGAGCCGGTGTTCCGTGAGAATTACCTACCCCATGAGAAAAACCTACCCTCGTCACTTCCTGCCAGGAACAGCTGAGCAGCGCAGCAGTGCGCATGCTTACAGCTCCGGATACGTAATAGAACAGCAGAGGAGCTGACTAGTGCGCATGCGCACTAGTATGAAATGATCACGGTGTATCATGAAAAAAACCTACCCACGCGGCGGTTACATTAAAACAGCTGTGCTGCAATATGAGTCATCTCCGCTCCTGTCCCTGTCACTTCCCTGCTCTTGGCTAGTAAATATAAAAGCGGCTCTAGGCTCTGTGATTTATCTTTTCATACACCCGCCGCCGCTTTTATATTTACTAGCCAAGATCAGGGAAGTGACAGGGATAGGAGTGAAGATGACTCATATTGCAGCAAAGCTGTTTTAATGTAACCACCGCATTACACACACTGCCGTGCGCCGGAAGTGACGAAGGTAGGTTTTTCTCACGGGGTAGGTAATTCTCACGGAACACCGGTTCACACAGCCCTGGGACAGCTGTGGAGCTGTTTGCAGGAAATTTGTGTAGTTTTAGGTCCGAATTCAGCCAAAAATTCAGACCGAATTCGGACCTGAAATGGTGTACGGGACACACTGGACCTCCTGCTGCGAGCCTCTCCGCAATCCAGGGTGAACCCAGCCTAACACAAGCATTTATAGATTTTCAGAAATGGGGGTCTGAGGTTTCCGTTAAGTGCTGAATTTGATAGCGGTGTGTTTAGCTAGTTATTGGACTACAGAAACATAGAGGAGACATTTCCTCTTTACAATTAGTTCACTTTTACTTTCTGCTGCATGCTGAATATTGTGTTGCACTATCCCCTTCAATCAGCAGGGGAAGAACATTAAAGAGAAGTGTGTGCTGGTATTCCTACTCCTGGAAGCCTCCAGACCCCTATAACGGGAAGCTCTGTTGATCCATCCATCCCACTGGATATCCCATCATCTTTGGCTGATCTATTGGATTCATTGGTATCACAGTATATGCTCCATTCTCTCTCAATTGTGGTAAGAGTCCATTCACGTCACTGGGTGTCATCGCAAGATTGCAGTTTTGTTTAATGTCACGTTTATGGATTGCTTTTTGGTAAGAGGTTAATTCACCTATTCTATACACACCCATCATCCATCAGCTGGTTTTCCTGCACGTATCACCTTGGGAACACCCCTTTCCAGATGAAAAAGACTTTAGTTTAAATTGTTGATTTATTTGGATCCTTTTCACATATGGACATTATGTTATTGTTCACGTATTAGCGCACTTTTGTAACTTAGTTTATATGTTACAATTTTTTTACTCATTTATATCTACCACAGTGCTGCTTTTACACTTATTTGCATTGGTTCGCGCACCTTTTTTTTTTTTTTTTCATTATTAGGGGAAGAACTATAGCCAGAAAAGCCTAAGGATTTCTATACAGAATGTTGAGGATCATGGGGCTTGAAGTCGAAGTAAGCCATATTGGGGAACTTATTGATTCTTTGCACTTCGATCCCCAAGAGACACTGGAGCAAGGAGGAGCAGGGGAGAACTTTTTCTCAGACTGTCCAGTTTGTTTTTCTCTTAGGGATGAGGGAACCAATGAGAGCACATCTGCTGCATACTTAGCAGACTGCTGAGAGGCCAGACCAGCGGATCACCCAAGGCAGTGCAGCCCAGACTTCAACTAAGCATCTGCACTGTTGCAGCAAGGAGACCAGAGCATCCTCTCACCCTCTACTTTCCACCACTGATTGTCTGGAGGCATTCCGTGGAGAGACTGAGGGGGGCCCCCTGCCTTTCTACAGCGAGTGGGTTTACAGCCGCTCCACAGGGACTGGTGAGAGGGCACTGCCCATTGTTAACACTGCTATCTGGGATTGAGTTACTGAAGGCAAGACATTACGTATACTGCACCTGTACTACAACTATACAGCACCTTTTCTGCATCTCTTCCATAGCTTTACTGCATCTTTACTACAGCACCTATACTGTATACTGGTTCACTATTTTATTTATTTATTTCAGGTACTTATATAGCGCTGTCAATTTATGCAGCGCTTTACATATACATTGTATATTCACATCAGTCCCTGCCCTCAATGAGCTTACAATCTAAGGTCCCTAACTCCCATACATACACAGTAGGGCCAATTTTTTTTATACAGGATCCAATTAACCTACCAGAATGTCTTTGGAGTGTGGGAGGAAACCGGAGTACCCGGAGGAAACCTACGCAGGCACAGGGAGAACATGCAAACTCCAGGCAGGTAGTGTTGTGGTTGGGATTCGAACCAGCGACCCTCTTGCTGCTAGGTGAAAGTGCTAACCACTACACCACTGTCTGTCCTTAAGCGTTTAAGAGCACCAATGCTTCTTAAAAGCCCAATGATAGCTGGGAAAAGAACAACATAAAGGACTGCCCCTCCCAAAGAAACATCCCACAAGTCCCCTTTGTTCCCCTCTCCCATTTCCTATTTCTATGGACAGTGCACAGCCAGTCGGTCTAAGCCTGGCATAGTCATCACCAATGCACTTTGGTAGTATAGTTCATGTGTTTGGTAAATCAAGCTTTATTACTGCTCACTGCTGCACTTTAGGTGACATTGCTACTATTTATACTGATCTGGACACCACAGGGAGATTTATTAATTCTGGTGCACACAGAATCTGGGGCAGCTGTCCATGGTAACAAACAGTGGGGGCTGGTGCTCAAAATTTTGGGGGGAGGGGGGGGGCGCAAACAGAAAAATGTAATAGGCATTGCTTTGCGGCAAAAAAAGCTGTAAAAAATTGCGTGACTTTGAGGTCGCAAAAGCGTGAAAGGGGCCTTCAGTAATTAAGGTATAGTGTGCCCCCTTTCAATGCAGAGAGACCAGCCTGCCCCCTTTCAATGCAGAGTGACCAGCGTGCCCCCTTTCAATGCAGAGAGACCAGCGTGCCCCCTTTCAATGCAGAGAGACCAGCGTGCCCCCTTTCAATGCACAGTGACCAGCGTGCCCCCTTTCAATGCACAGTGACCAGCGTACATGCCCCCTTTTAATACAGTGACCAGCATACATGCCCCCTTTCAATGCACAGTGACAAGCATGCCCCCTTTCAATGCACAGTGATCAGCATGCCCCCTTTCAATGCAGTGACCAGCGTACATGCCCCCTTTCAATGCAGTGACCAGCGTTCATGCCCCCTTTCAATGTAGTGACCAGGGTACATGCCCCCCTCAATGCAGTGACCAGCGTACATGCCCCCAATGCAGTGACCAGCATAGATGCCCCCTTCAATGCAGTGACCAGCGTACATGCCCCCAATGCAGTGACCAACATACATGCCCCCAATGCACATATCAGCGTGCATGCCCCCAATGCAGTGACCAGCGTACATGCCCCCAATGCAGTGACCAGCATACATGCCCCCAATGCAGAGATCAGCATGCGTGCCCCCTTCAATGCAGTGACCAGCATACATGCCCCCAATGCAGAGATCAGCGTGTGTGCCCCCCAATGCAGTGACCAGCATACATGCCCCCAATGCAGAGATCAGCGTGCGTGCCCCCAATGCAGTGACCAGCATACATGTCCCCAATGCAGAGATCAGCGTGCGTGCCCCCAATGCAGTGACCAGCATACGTGCCCCCAATGCAGAGATCAGCGTGCGTGCCCCCAATGCAGTGACCAGCATACATCCCCCCAATGCAGAGATCAGCATGTGTGCCCCCAATGCAGTGACCAGCATACATTCCCCCAATGCAGAGATCAGCGTGCGTGCCCCCAATGCAGTGACAAGCATACATGCCCCCAATGCAGAGATCAGCGTGCGTGCCCCCAATGCAGTGACCAGCATACATGCCCCCAATGCAGAGATCAGCGTGCGTGCCCCCTTACTTACCTGGAGCAGCAGCGGCGGCGGGCGGCTCCTCATCAGTGTCCCGACGCGGCTTCTCATCAGTCCCGGCGGAGCGTCTCCCCCAGTCCTCCCGCTCCCGCCTCCTCCTCGGCCAATCGCCTGGGGTTTGCCTTGTGGCCAATCAGGAAGCGCGTATCGGACGCGCTTCCTGATTGGCCAGGAGGAGGATTGGTGTGGCAATAGCGAATTTTCATTCGCTATTGTCACACAATGGGTGGGCTCGGGCGCACTGCTCTCCCCCCCCCCGGCTCCACCCTTTGCATCGCCCTATTAGAGCCTCTGGCTCTAATCAGGTGACTTAAAAAAAAAAAAACATTAAGCTCCATGCGTCCGGCGCCCCTGCATGCAGATTAGGGGGCCGGACACATGGATGGGGGGCGGCGCCCCTGCGCCCTCAATAGACCGGCCGCCAGTGGTAACAAATCAGCTTTTAGGTTTTTGGCAATGCTTAAATGACAAAGCTGAAGTTAGAAGCTGATTGGTTACTATTCACAGCTTTGCCACATTCTCTGTGCACCAGTTTTAGTAAATTTCCCCCCAAGTGTCATCTTATGCCTAGAGTTTATTACTAATCACCCTTTATGCTAAATTGTGTTATTATTATTGTTAATCCCTTTGTTTGCTTACTTTGTTACCAGCCATATCAGGTGACAATTTGTTAGGTTTTGTAAGTGCTAACTGTTTGCTGAATAGACTTAGTGCTGGTCAGAGGGCACTTACACATGTGAGTTGGCATTTGTTTTTTATACTGAATAAAAATATTGCGCAATGAGAGCATTTTTTATTATATGATTGAGGGAAAGGGGAGTGCATAATAGCAAACAGGAACCCTGGAGGATTATTTATCTGGTGAGTGAGTAGTTTGGAAGGTGGAGGATTGCACACTATACTGGTAGTGAATTGCATGTATTGCACAGAATTGGGATATTAAATCACAGAAGAGAGATTATGCACCAGCACTAATATATTTTTACAGACAATAAATGCAGCACTATATTAAAGCGGTGTTCCACCCTCAAAATTAACTTTTCCCCGTCCGCTGGCTCTAAATTACCTAAAAAACAATTGGATAAATACATTTTTTTTATTCACTTACCTTGTTTTTAAAGAAAATATACTTACCTTCCTTCCTCTTCCTCCCTCTGCGGCCGCGGCCCGCACCTTCACTTCCTCCTTGCATTGACTCCTGGGAGATGAGCGTCATTGATCCCAGGATTCAATGCGCCTGCACCGGCCCAGCTCGTCACTTCCAGTGCAGGCGCGTCATTCCCTGCTGAACAGCTTCTGGGCATGCCGGTGCCTGTGCAGGGCATTCTGGGTCTCCAACGTCATCGAAGAGGACACTCCGGCTTCAGCTGCCCACACCTGAGATGGCAGCGCTGGACAAGACATTTTCAAGGTAAGTATTTCTTCTAAAAGGTAAGTGAAACAGGGGACAGTTCAGAGGCTATTGTTTCTTAAATGCACTAGCCCTGACTGTCCCGGGGGTATTTTTATCTAAAAAAACATTTTCAGGGTGGAACTCCGCTTTAACAAATCAACATTCATGTAGAAAACGGTGCTAAAAAAGTCCAAACAGGTAAGTAATAAACGCCAGATTCACAGTAGTCTCAACAAGGAAAGAGTCACCAGTGGAGATAGATGTATGTAGTAGAGTAAAGGGTGAGTTGAAATTAACTACTTCACACCCGAAGTGAGCATATACAGTAAATCTTCTTACCAGATTATAAGACCACTAGATCATAGGTGGTCTATTAAGGCATAACAGGGTGGATCTCTCTCAGATTATTGCACCTACATGCTCCAAAATTACAATCGGCATGTAAATAAGCAATTGCGGCATTCCTGCAGGCTTGTCCTCGTGCTAACGGCTCCAGCAAAGAACGAGCCAATCGTGTATTGATAGTGTGATGACATCACTGTCATTGACCCTTACTTACGCGTTTCGTCCTCAGAGATATATTTTTACAGGAATGGACATTTTATTTTAATTTTGTGAATATTTTTAAGGCCACATTTTACAGTGGTGTTCATATATTTTGTTAATATGTTAATGTGATTTAATTTAGTTAGTGCGGCTATCTATATTTATATTGGTTTGGTAGATATTTCACACCTAGTGAACACACTTTAGTTGTAGCTGAACACATAATAACCACTAACACAATTTTTGCAATCATTTTTTCACCTTTTGCACCAGCGACATATTTCTTTACATACAATTTTTTAGGTTTGCCTTACTAACTGTTCAGTGCCTGTTGTCTTTGATACAATGCTACTACTGGGTACTAAGTACCACTTTCAATAATTTTCTGTGATATTGCATGCTTTGTACACTCAACATAATGTGTCAGAGGGGTTGCGGTCCTTCAACAGGTCGAGGTCAAGAACAGGGGACCCATCCTAACCAGCAGCGCCTACAGGGGTAGCGCTACATGTAATTGGTTAACAGGCAGTGTAGCGATGCAAGTCTTTATACCCAGCACTGAAGATCAGAGGATAGTAAAGCAGGCAGTGGTCCCTAAATTATCCCTAATTTATCCTTCCTTGAGCAGGAACCTTTCCTAGGGTTAACTCTCTGTCCCTCACCAGCATGGCTCTTTTCTCTACTTTAGCCAGTTGCAAAATGTGCACAAACCCAAGCAGGGCACTACTATTTATTAGCACTACCCATACTAAAGATGGTCGACGAGGTTACTCGGCGCTGCTGTGTGCAGTAGAACTGAAGATCCCTGATGACACTCACAATGTTCCTCTCAGTCTCTACTTCCCCCTGCACAGCGGCACAGCACACAGCACCACCTATAGCATAGAAGATAGACTACACCTGCCTACATGCTGTCTGTGTGACAGGTGCAGTGACGTGAAGGGAGCCGCTTTATGAATCCCCCTGACTGTCTCCAAACTTTAGCATTACTGTGCCAAGTGTCACTAAACCCACATCATTAAAAACTATCAATAAATGGTATATTACATGCTGTTCATACCCACTCAGTCACAATAAGATTTGTTTTCTATGTTCTGCAGAAAACCTTGTTGGTCCTGTTGTTCTCTGTCTCCCCAGTGTGTCCATGTCCCCAATGCAGTTGGGGATTTTGCAGAGCAGTGTTGGCAGCTCTGCACATGTTCAGCTTTCAGCGAGTTTCTATACTGAGCATTTCCTCCTATCACATCTGAGCAGCCCATCTGACTATAGAGACACACATGTGGGCTTATACACAGTGTTAAATGACAGCCCACTCCCTCCTTCCTCCTCCATGCCTGCTAACCAGCTAAACACAATGGGGGCGGGATACATGGGCGTCCACAGGTAGGGGCAATGCCCCCCCTGGAATCTCAACTTCCCCTTTAAAGTGGTTGTTAAGTCACTTTATATCATCCTGTCTGGTCTGTTTAATAATCCTGTGTGCCCCTGTGTCTGTGTATGTGTTTTAAAAAAAAGACATTCTTTATCAGTTTTCAGAGTGCCGAACACCGCTCACGTGACCCGTCGGCTTTCTCCTCTCCCTGTCTGACGGCTGCCTGCAGCGGGTGGGGCTGAGGATTCCTCACTGTCATCAGTCGGAAAGGGAGAAGGAGGGGAGGGGGAGAGGAGGGGATAGGCGGCAGGTCACATGTGCGGCGATTGGCGCTCTGAAAACTTGTAAAGAATGGCTTATTTTTATAAAACACAGACACGGGCACACAGGATTATTAAACAGACTGTAGACAGGATATTAAACTTTAAATGAAACTGCAAGCAGCAGGAGGGGCACTGACACAGGAGCACACAGGCAGGGAGGGACAGGAGGGCTGCGGATGACTGAGGCACATAGACTGACCACAGTGTAGGGCAACCATGGTATACCGTGGTCAGTTTACAGAGGGGAGGACATAGCTAGGCAGGATCAGCCAGATATTTTAGGTGATACGTGGGGGCCAAATTACACAGTACAAGCACTGTGTTGTATAACATGCTTTAAGGGAACAGGATCAATTTTTTTTTTTTGGTTAACAAATGCTTTAAAATAAATGCTGCCGTTTGCCCTTTAAAAATAAATACTTAAAATAAGTATGATTAAGCCCCTCGCCTTCATGACATTGTAAAAAAAGGGGCGGAGCATTGGTGACCTTAAAATGATGAAATGATAAAATAAGAATTTAAAACTGTTTATTTATAATAATTACTTATTTTTCCTCTGTATGCCAAAGGCTGTTTTTTATTTTATTTTTTTTAACATGTGACCAGCAGAAGTGGACTATAACCTCCTCCTGCCACTGTTTCCTTACAGACAGGCTGGAAGAGATTTGGGTTATGTGACAGCTGTATATTGATTAGGAAAAGGGTATTTACAAAGCCATTATCCACATACAGAAAGAGAAGGGACAATGTCAATTAAAGGAGTTGTAAAGGTAGAAGTTTTTTTTTTATCTTAATGCATTCTATGCATTAAGATAAAAATCCTTCTGTGTGTGCAGTGATATCACTAGGTTTGGTGTCACCCGGTGCCGAAAAAACATTGTGTCACCCCTCCATTGTGTCACCCCTCCACCAACTATAGTCCCCAGCCTGTGACTGGCAGAAATCTGCAAAAAAATACTAAAGGTTTGATTTCAAATATATATTTGTATGAGAATTTAAAACAGTTTATTTATAATAATTACTTATTTTTAATCTGTATGCCAAAGGCTGTTTTTTTTTTTTTTAACATGTGAAAAATCAGTACAGACCCCCCTCCCCTCAGTGCAGACCCCCCTCTATCAGTGCAGACCCCCCACTTCCATCAGTATAGACCCCCTTCCCTCAGTATAGACCCTCCCCCCACTAAGTTCAGAACCCCCTCCCTCGTTACACATCTGCCTCCACTAAATACAGACCTCCCTCAGTATAGACCCCCCCTCTAAGTACAAACCCCCTCCCACAGTATAGACTCACTCCATCAGTATAGACCCCCATCAGTACAGACGCCCCCCTCTCAGTACAGACCCCCTCCATCAGTATAGACCCCCCCCCCAGTATAGACCCCTCTCCATCAGTATAGACCCTTCTCCATCAGTGCAGACTCCCCCAGTACAAAGTGACCCCCCTCCATCAGCGTAGACCCCCCCTTCCATTAGTACAGACCCCCCCCCTCCATCAGTAAAGACCCCCCTCCATCAGTAAAGACCTCCCTCCATCAGTGCAGACCCCCCTCAGTATAGCCCCCTCTCCATCAGTACAGACCCCCCTCCTCTCAGTGCAGACCCTCCTCCATCAGTACGGATCCTGCTCCATCAGTGCAGACCCCCCTCCATCAGTGCAGACCCCCCTCAGTACAGACCCCCCTCCATCAGTGCAGACCCCCTCCATCAGTGCAGACACCCCCTTTCATCAGTATAGACCCCACTCCATCAGTACAGACCCTCTCCATCAGTGCAGAACCCTTCTCATTATAGACCCCCCTTCCCATCAGTATACACCCTTCTCCATCAGTACAGACCCCCCATCCCCTCCGTGCGAGACCCTCCTACATCAGTGCAGTCCCCCCTCAGTACAGACCCCCTCCATCAATGCAGACCCCCCTCTGTACAGACCCCCCTACATCAGTATAGACCCCGCACTCAGTATATACCCCCCTTCCATCAGTATAGACCCCTCTCCATCAATTCAGACCCCCTCCTCTCAGTGCTGACCCCCTTTCATCAGTATAGACCCCCCTCAGTATAGAACCCCACTCCACCTGTGCTAGTAGGGAGGGGAGGGTTTGAATATGTGCTGGGGGGGCGCTATTTGAGGGGAGATGGCTTGTGCTCTTAACCCTCCCCCCCCCAATTACTCCCCCATCTTTTTTTAACTTGCCCCCCTTCCTGGTCACTGTACCCCTCCTCTGTCCATCTACACTACAATGTATATACCTCAGAAGAGCACGGAACATGCACAGCGGTGTCCCTCCTCCTGTGTAGATGTAAACCGCTAGGAGGGGGAGGTGGCTTTGGTCCGCTCTGCTGTGTGAGACAGGGGGACGCGGCTGCCCACAGGTGTTACCCCTCTGACGGGTGTCCCCCGGGTGCGGTCAGCACCCCCCGCACCCCCCTAGTGGCGCCATTGTGTGTGTAGCAGCCCCCCCCCCACAACTTCTAATACTTACCTGAGCCACATCTCTGTCCAGCGCTGTCCAAGAGTCCCTCAGCTGTCCAGGACTCTCCCTCCTGATTGGATGAGACACAGCAGCAGTGCCATTGGCTCCTACCGCTGTGAAAGTCAGTTAGCCAATGAGTAGAGAGAGGGGACAGGGCCGAATGGCAGCTCCGTGTCTGAATGGACACAGGGAGCTGCAGCTCAGCTCAGGTGCCCCCATAGCAAGGTTCTAGCTGTGGGGGCACTTGATAGGAGGGAGGGGCTAGGAGCACAGAAGAGGGACCCGAGAAGAGGAGGATCCGGGCCACTCTGTGCAAAGACTTTACAATCACTTTAAACAGTGTGTGTTTAGTATCACTTTAACCACTTCAGCTCCAGAAGTTTTTACCCCCTTAATGACAAGGCCATTTTTTAAAATACGCCACTGCGTTGCTTTAGCTGACAACAGCGGAAGCATGTGACGCTGTACCCAAAAAAAAATGATATCCTTTTTTGCCCACAAATAGAGCTTTCTTTTGGTGGTATTTGATCACCTCTGCGGTTTTTATTTAAACAAAAAAAAGAACCACAATTAAAAAAATAAATATATATATATATATATATATATATATATTTTTTTTTTTTTTTACTTTCTGCTATAAAACATACCCAATAAAAAAAATTTAAAAATCTAATTTTTTCATCAATTTAGGCCAATATGTAGTATGCTACATATTTTTGGTAAAAGAATCCTAATAAGTGTATATTGATTTGTTTGCGCAAAAGTTATAGCGACTTATAGCGGGTTTAGCAAATTGGATCATGCTTTGCTGGGGTTTTTTTCGCCTTCCTCTGGATCAACTGCAGGTATAGGATTGTGTATATGGGATTGTATGGTTGGGTTTTCAATGCTGTTTTTTTTTTTTTGGTTGAACCAGATGGACTTGTGTCTTTTTTCAACCTGAATAACTATGTAACTATGTTTAAGGGGTTAAATGTGCTCCTAGGGAGTGCTTTCTAACTGTAGGGGGAGTAGATGTACTAGAGGAAAAGAGAGATCTGTGTTTCAGCTTAGCATGCGCGCCCCAACATCTTCTGCGCAAAATCACGTACATGTACGTGATTTTGCGCAGCAGGGCCGTCCTGCCGCAGTATATATGCAGCAGGCGGTCTGGAAGTGGTTAATAGTAAGGTACACAAGGGCTCTGTTATCTGAGACTATTATACAGGAGATAGATGGAGGGAAGCTGTGACATACATTGCTATTTGAAATGAGGCACAGTATAGCGTGCTTGGCTCTAATGATCTGGGAAACTTAGATTCGGTTTTTGTGTGCCAGCTCACGACTTAAAGCGGTAGTATACTGGCACATGCACTTTGAAGGTCCGGCATACCTTGCCGGAACTTCACATCATGCCAAAACTGGGAGATCCCGCATGCATGCGTGGGAGTGACATAATCGCGGCTTAGGCCCATCACATAGCCAGAGTGTGCGAACCCAGAAGAAAGACAGGGGGAACATGTCCGCCCTTTCAGCAGTTACATTACAGCACTGGAGGGCTTCGTTCCAAGGTGAGTATTTCATAATGTACTAGTATGCGATACTAGCACATTATGCCATTGCCTTGCAGGGTTTTTTTTTTTTTTTTTTTTGCAACTTCCACAGTTTACAACAGATTAAACAACCATAAGGACATAAGCATTGAGGCATATATGTTTTTCTGATACCACAATGATAACCTAGGATGATTATATATTATCTGAAATACCATCTCTGTTACACCAAGGGTGATATTTAGGACTTTACTGAAGTGGACAGTCTCAATAATGTCTTATGGAAAGGCTTTGTGTAAAGATATTTTGCCACGAAAGGTCTTGTATGGCTATGGGAACTGTCTTCACTGACATTTGAAATGATTGGAAACTTTAGTGTCCCCTCAGGCTCAGTCTTTTTAACCATGGTGCTTTGTATATGATACTTGTCGTAGACGATGCATATTATTAGCCCATAGCGACAGATGACTAAGTAAATGTGTCTAGTTGAAGCACTGAATTTTTTGAAACTGTGTGAGTACTGTTTACAGGCCTTGTGGAGAGGGAACAAAGGCTACAATGAAAATGAGGAAAACTGAGGACAATAAAACCTATAACACAAAGGGGGTTGATTTACTAAAACCAGAGAGTGCAAAATCTGATGCAGCTGTTCATGGTAGCCAATACGCTTCTAACTTCAGCTTGTTCAATTAAGTTTAGACAATAAAACCTGGAAGCTGATTGGTTTCTATGCAGAGCTGCACCAGATTTTGTACTTTCCAGCTTTAGTAAATAAACCCCAGTGTTTATTAGGAGGGTTTGGATTGGAGCTGTGATGAAACAAATATATTTAGGACTAACTGGCAGATTTTCTCACTGATGTAGCACCCTCCTAGGTAGGTGCTACGAAAAGTATATATTGGCCCTGTCTGCTTATCAGGGGGGCCTGATCATTCAGTTAGGCTGTCATATGTTTCCAGGTGTGGTCTGTTGAGTCTGGGGAGTCTCCCCACTGTATCCAATGAGGGTTCTTAATCGATAGTGGAGGAAACCTGGCCAATAGCACACCAGGGCTTATAGCTGTCTCAGTGGGTGGAGATTGCCGCAATGCACCCTGGGATCGGATATAAGTCTGAGGGGAGCATGTGACAGAGGGTCTTTGGCGGGAAGCAGAGTCCCAGGAAGAGGCTGACAGCTGTCCCATTGGGCCATCGGGCCAGGGTCCTACAGAGGAACTTCAACCTCACAGATCCCTTGGGTCAACGGGCCAGGACCTCTGGATTACAATTACCTGTCTTAACAAGAACTGGATCGCAACGGGTGGCATCGCAGTGATGGGCGGTGCATCCAGAAGGGTGCTCTAAAAGACCCCCAAGGTTTCCCTGACTCAGCAGGACTGCAGGCCACTCAGGCTCCAGTGGTTTGCCCGGTTTCCAGAAGAATATGTGTCGTGAGAGACAGCAGGAAGATGCTGTAGTGGTCTTCTCCAAGGACTCTGCATAGGTAGTCAGTGGTAGGGCACAGATTCCCCCCCAGGAAAAAGGGGGAAGATTGTCAAGCACTGAGTAGCAGAGGAGTCAGGGCCTGGAGTGAGAAGGTCGCCCCTGCGGGGAGGGTCTTCTCACTCAACTGTCAAGGTAGATAGTCATGTTACAGATTTGACCAAAAATGTGACTAACTTCCAATTTCTCTCTACAGGTGGGCTCACAGTAGAGATAGCTAGTCAGACATTTGTATATTTGTTCAATCCTTACCAAACGTAGTTTCTTTTGGTGGGGGGTGCATCTTTCATGCGCTTAAAAGAAATGTGTATATGTGTACAGTACAAAGATGTCTATATATATATTTTTGCACCTAATTTATTTGTATATTTGTTCTTTCCCTTCTCCCCCTTTTCCAAGTTTGTGGGATACTCCTGATTTTTGGCAGATTTTTGTAGGAGGCGGCTGCCTCAGAGCCAGTGGGGACATGGCTCATTTTTGGTGGGGGTTGGATGTAGCACCCTTCTAGGTAGGTGCTAGAAAAAGTATATATTGGCCCTGTCTGCTTATCAGGGGGGCCTGATCATTCAGTTAGGCTGTCATATGTTTTCAGGTGTGGTCTGTTGAGTCTGGGGAGTCTCCCCACTGTATCCAAAGCGGGCTCTTTTTGGACAGTGGAGGAAACCTGGCCAATAGCACACCAGGTCTTATAGCTGTCTCAGTCGGCGGAGTTTGCCGCAATGCGCCCTGGGATCGGATATAAGTCTGAAGGGAGCATGTGACAGAGTGTCTTTGGCAGTAAGCAGAGTCACAGGAGGAGGCTGACGGCTGTCTCTCCTCCTGTCAGAGCAAGTGAGGGTGTCCTGGGCAGTCGGCCTAGAGGATTGGAGGTTGAGCTGGGCTGCAGAAAGAGGATCCAGAGTGTTGCTGACCGAGTGGAGCTGCTGGGCAGAAGTTTCCAGGAAAAACAGTGTTGTGAGTACTCGAAACTGCCCAGGGGTCTGCCTAGGAGAGGGGGCCACTCCAGAAAGTCAAAGGGATCCGGGAGCCAGCTAACCAGTAGAGGAGGCTTAGGAAAGGGGGTGCCAGTGTCTAAGCCCTGAAGAGAAGTGAGAGAAAGGGGGCGCCAGTGTGGGCCCTGAAGTGTTCAGCAGTGCAGCAGTGTATACAGACAGATATAGTACCTCAGCAAGGAGTGCTTAAGGGAGCTTAAAGAGGACTTCTTTATGCAGAAAAGCGGTCACAAGTCAGTTCAATGTTAACAGGCATCAGGCCAGTGTTAACCATCGTTAACCGGCGTTGACCGGCATCCAGCCAGCGTCAAGTCAGCGCCAATTAGCATTTTGCAAGTGTCTCCGCCAAGTTGTACATAGTTGAGCCAAAGGAGTATTCCACTCATCCGTTCTCCTATCCAAGTTATGAAATACAAAACCCAAAGATACTAGACTGGTCATTGTCTCAGTGCTCACACTTGGAGAAACATGCACAAAGGTACTTTTGTTGCACCCGGTGACCCAGGGGGACCCATATCCAGCAAAATGGCTGGGAATTGTGCTACATTAAAATGACTGCCATTTTAACTCCTTCCTGTCCAGCTCCGGTCTAACTTTAACCACTTAAGCCCCGGAGGATTTGTCTGCTTAAAGACCAGGGGTTTTTTTGCGATTTTTTTACTGCGTGACTTTAAAGGACAATTGCGCGGTCGTGCGACGCTGTACCTAAACGAATTTGACGTCCTTTTTTTCCCACAAACAGAGCTTTCTTTTGGTGTTATTTGATCACCTGTGCGATTTTTACTTTTTTGCGCTATAAACAAAAAAAGAGCGTAAATTTTGCAAAAATAACAATATTTTTCACATTTTTTTATATGAAATTCCCCCCCAAAAAAATTTAAAAATCAAAATTTTTTAACATTTTTGGCCATTTTGTTTTCTGCTACCTATGTTTGGTAAAAAAAAAATCGCAAAAAGCGTATTTTGATTGGTTTGTGCAAAAGTTATTGCGTTTACTAACTAAGGGAAAGATTTCTGTCATTTTTGGTGTTTTTTTTTTAACGCGTAATGGCGGCGATCTGCGATTTTTTTTGCGGTACTGCGACATTGCGGCGGACAGATCGGACCCTTGACTGACATTTTTGACACTTTTGGGGTTACTAGTGACATTACTGCAGTAATCAGTGCTATACATATGCAAAATGACACTGGCAGGGAAGGGGTTAACTTTATTGGGGAGGGAGGGGTTAAGTGTGTCCCTAGGGGCGTGCTTTCTACTGTGATTGGCTGTGACTACTAGTGTAGGAACAGTGATCAACGGTCCTACATAGTAGAACTGTCTGAACACTGTTTCTACACAGGGGAGAATGACAGGCGGCTTGTTTACATCAGCCGCCTGACTTTCTCCCTCTGTACCGACGATCGACGAGTGACCGGCGGACATCGGGTCCGCCGGTCACACGCACTAACTTCCCTGTGAACGAGCCGCGGAGGGCGCGCGCCTCCGCAGGCGCGCGCCCGCCCGCCTCCGCAGGCGCGCGCCCGCCCGCTATTGGCTCACAAGGAAGTGACAGGCAAGTGACGTGCCGATACGTCACTCTGCCTGGCCGGGGCTGACCGCCGCAGTATATAGTCGTGCGGCGGTCGGCAACAGGGTGCATGGGTAGCACAAACACAGCCCTGTAGGTAATAAGAAAGTAGACAACTCAATGGTTGTGTTATCTGACACAGTGAGGTGGGTTTAGTAAAACTGGAGCACTCAAAATCTCGTGCAACTCTGCATGGTAACCAGTCAGCTGCTAACTTCAGCTTGTTCGATTAAGCTTTGACAATAAAACTTGGAAGCAAATTGGTTTCTATGCAGAGCTGCACCAGATTTAGCACGCTCCAGTTTAACCACTTTAGGTCTGCCCTATAACAGTTTCACTGCTTCAGGGCGGCAGCTGTGCGCCGGATCACGCACATATGAAGCACTATTCCCTTGGGAGCTGCTGGTTACGGGTTCCCCTGGGTTACCATTAGCAACAGCATGACAGTTCAACATTTTCCAAGTGATTTTGGCTCAGTCAGGAAACAATCTAGGAACTTTGGTTTTTGTGTTTTTATTGAGAACTTGGATGGGAGAAGGGAATGAGTGGGATACTCCAACTTATATAACTATGCACAATTAGCTGGGACAACTGAATAATCCTGAGTGCTGCTTCACCTTGTCAGTAGCAGTGACGTAGTAAGAAATGAACTGTCGGAGGTAAACTGTACAGTACTGCAGAACAATCTTCAGGGCCCTTCCTGGCATCCCCTTTGTTCCTATTTTTCAGGGTCAACTACACGCCACCCCCTTTACTGTTACACTTCCTGTGTGAGCTAGTCCTTGATCCCCTGATTTCTCTGGAGTGGTCCCCCTTCCTGGGCCAGACCCTTTGGCAGGTCCCTCAGTACTCACAGACACTGTTTGTCCCAAGAGACTCTGCCAACAGCTCCATTGTAAGCACTCTGGATCCTCTGCAGCTCAGCTCCACACCTGGTTCACTAGACTGACCACCTAAGACAACCTTCCTCACACCTTGCAGGAGGAGAGACCAGCCATCTGCCTCCTCCTGGGACTCTGCTTCCTGCCAAAGACACCCTGTCACATGTCCCCTCCGTATTTATGGTCAATCCCAGGATGCATTGCAGGAATGCCCTTCCTCTAGGACTACCATAAAACATGATGTGTCACTGGCTAGGTTTCCTCCACTGTCCAACAAGCTCCCTTATTGGATACAGTGGGGACACTCCCTCAGACCCAGTGAATCACACCTGGAAACATGTGACAGGCAAACTAACAGATCAGGCTCCCCTGATAAGCAGAAGGAGCAAATAGATGCTTTTTCTTAGCACCTACCTAGAACTACCTAGTACCTACACCTACCTACCTAGCACTCTATGTCTGCCGGCACCTGCTGATCATCAGGAAGAGGCAGAACTGCAATCTAGCTCTGTAAACAAGGTAGATTGCCATTCTGACAGGGGGGGGGGGGGAGGGATGCAGTTATAAATTTGCAGAATAAATTGTATCTCTTCCCCTAGTAAAAGCACCTCACACAGTATAGAAAAACGCAGGCTAGGCACACAGTTAAACTTTTGATCACCCCTGATGTTAAAGTGATTGTAAAGTCTTGTTGTTTTTTTTGCTACCTCCTCTATGCAGTTGGTTTTGCACAGAGCAGCCCTGATCCTCCTCTTCTCGGGTCCCTCTTGGGTGCTCCTGGCCCCTCCCTCTTGTTGAGTGCCCCCACAGCAAGCAGCTTGTTATGGGGGCACCCGAGCCAAGTCACAGCTCCCTGTGTCGATTCAGACATGGAGCCGACACCCAGCCCCGCCCCATCTCTCTTTTGATTGGTTGAATGATTTTGATTAACAGCAGCAAGAGCAAATCAAGCCATGCTGCTGTCTTGTCAATTGGGAGGGGAGTCCCAGGCAGCTTAGACACTCCTGCAATATCGCTGGATAAAGATGGGCTCAAGTAATTATTGGGGGGGCTGGGGGGGGGGCTGCTGCACACAGAAGGTTGTTTTTTTTTTTTCTTAATGCATAGAATGCATTAAGATAAAAAAACAAAAAACAAAAAAAAAAACCTTCTGCCTTTACAACCCCTTCCCTGCCAGTGTCATTAGTACAGAAGCAGTGCATATTTTTAGCATTGATTAGTGTCAAAAATGTCAGTGTCAGAATGTCCGCCGCAATATCGCAGTCGCAATATCGCAGTCACTGATCGCGGCCACTAGTAAAAATAAATAAAAATAAATAAACATATCCCATGGTTTGAAGACTCTATAACTTTTGCGTAAACTAATCAATATAAGCTTATTGGGATTTTTTCTTTACTAAAAATATGTAGCAGAATACATATTGGCCTAAATTGTTGAAGAAATTTGATGTTTTTTAATTTTTTTATTGGATATGTTTTATAGCAGAAAGTAAAAAATATACATATATTTCTTTTCAAAGATGTCGATCTTTTTTTTCGTTTATAGCGCAAAAAATAATAAACACAGAGGTGATCAAATACCACTAAAAGAAAGATGTATTTGTGGGAAGAAATGACATAAAGTACAACGTTGCACAACTGTGCAATTGTCAGTTGAAGTATTGCAGTGTCGTATCGCAAAATATGGCCTGGTCATGAAGGTAGGTAAATATTCCGTAGGTCAAGTGGTTAGGCTTTGACAATAAAACTTGGAAGCGGATTGATTTCTATAAAGAGCTGCTCCAGATTTTGCACTCTCCAGTATTAGTACATCCCTCCCTTTTATAGAATCAGGAGTGGTATGGTTAGGCAATTGTCATGGCAGCAACTTTCTCGCTACAAAAGAGGAAAGGTTTGTTTTGGTTAGTTGCACGTATTTCTCAAGGAGAATTACCTCAAGTTACCCTTCCTGTACTTTGTACTCCAGTTAAGTCGCTCTACTTTCTATTGTGATTTATAGCTGGCAACAAAATTGAGCTATGGCGTGCCACAACCCATGTTTATGCCGCTACAAAATGCTTATATGCTACTGAAGCGGTTGTTTATGATGCTAAAAATCAATCGCTCAACATCTAAGGACAAAAACATCTGTCACAGATTTTGTGGTTTCTACAAACTCTGCTTTAAAACTTCTCATGTAATCGAACTCTTTTTGTGCCGGTTACACAGGTGGCAGTAACAATAGGGGGTTTAGCTATGGTTTAACCACTTCAGCTCCGGAAAGGTTTTACCCACCTTCCTGAAGAGGCCATTTTTTGCGATACGGCACTGCGTTACTTTAACTGACAATTGCATGGTCGTGCATCGCTGAAAGCAAACAAAACTGATGTCTTTGTTCCCACAAATAGAGCTTTTTTATGGTTGTATTTAATCACCTTTGCGTTTTTTATTTTTTCCGCTATAAACAACAAAAGACTGAGCCCCGGTTCACACTAGGGCGACCTGTGAGGCGACCTGGTCGCCTCACAGGTCGCCTCCCATAGGGAAGCTACGGACCCGTTCTAATAGGAGCGACACAAGTCGCTCCGACCTAGAAAAAGGGTCCGGAGCTTCTTTGGGGCGACCAGGAGGTGACCGCCATAGACTTCAATGTTATGAAGTCTGTGGCGGCCGCTCCGAGGTCGCGGCGCGCTGCTCGCACCGCAATCTCGGAGGTCGCCCCTGAAAGTAGCGTCGCGCCAGTGTGAACCGGCGCTAACAATTTTGAAAAAAAAAGGAAAAAACAATATTTTTTACTATCCGCTATAAAACACATCCAATTAATTTTTTTTACAAAATTGAATTTTTTCATCAATTTAGGCTAACATGTATTCTGCTACATATTTTTGGAAAAAAAATCCCAATAAGTGTATATTGTATGTCAAAAGTTATAGCATCTACAAACTATGGGATACATTTATGGACTTTTTAAAATTTTTTTACTAATGATGGCGGCAATCAGCGGTTTTTAGTGGGACTGCGGAAAAGTCTAACATTAAGTGTCAGAACCCCCCCCCCCCCCCCAAAAAATAAATCCTACACTAATCTGCAAACTTACTCCCTCAGCATAAACTCCCCCTCCTCCCAGTACAAATCCACCCCCTGCTGAAATCCCCTTACCAGCATGAATCTTTGCTACCCCCAACCCTCCCAGCTTAAATCCTCTCATTCCCCATGTAACACTGTCCCCTTGAGGACTGCTGGATAACACACTCTTGGGTCCCCCTGGGTTACCATTAGCAACATTGGCATCCACAAATTAACACTTTGCTTCTTTGGCTCAGTCAATGATCAGTCCAGGGGTATTTAGTTGTTTTTGGCATTTTATTTTAAATAGGGATGGGAGAAGGGAATAGTGGGATACTCCAAATCAAACTATTCACAATGGATGAGGACTCATGTCTTGAGATGCAGCCAGGCTTGCGATTTACCTAGCCACTAGATGAATTTAGGTCAAGTCTCCGTTCAGACAACGTAAGCCCCGTACACACGCGTCGAAAATTGGCAGGGAATTTTCGTCCGACGACCGATCTGCCGATTTTCGGCTTGTTAGTATGATGCTTCCGACAACCAACTCCGACTTTGCGGCCGAAAAAAATCTGGTGTGCAGACTATAAAATTTTTGTTGGCCGTCAACATAACGGCCGATTTTCGTGCAGTCAGTACAGATTTCGACAGGGAAAAATTTGATGAGCAAGTCTGGGCATGCTCAGTGAAGAAAAAACACAAAGAAAGCAACACATGACATCACTTCTGAAGTAGAATTTTGTTGGGCGAGAAAATTCGTGTGCAGTCTAGGCACATTCCAACCAGCAAAACACAACTCTGGACAAAAGACGGACGACCGGTCAGCTGATAATCGTTGCGTGTGTACGGGCTTTAGTTAGGTAGATTATTTTTGGGATACCAGCCTAGTATCCCCTTTCTAATCCAATAATAGTGATGCGCCAGTCACAAATACTCAATCAGTGATTAACAAACTTATAAATCAGTGTCCATAAGTGTCCATATATAATAAATAAATCAATAGGTAAATCAACTCCCACGTGTTCCAAAAAGTGATCCTGTGTAGAACTTTCAGTGAACTGTGCAATCCCACCACCAAGTGAATTGGTCTCTCACCTCCACTAAAGACCCTAATATGGGTCAGTAACAGCGTGGTTGTAAACACAGGGATCTCCAGACCACATAGACTATAGAAAGCCTTTTCACCTCCAGTGCGATTACCATATGCAAAGGGAACAGAATAAAAGATCTAGTGCTCTCTGTTATCATCAAGCAAAACGGCTTTATTACATATCAGGGACCGTACTCACAACTGGATGGCGCTCCACAGCGCATAGCAGTCAGCATATACAGGAAGACCGACGGCATCCAGCACGCAGGCTCTGCCCCCTATACGCGTTACGTCGGCGCCCAATCAGCATTGACTTCTTCAGTAGGGGTCATGACGTAACGATCTTTTATTCTGTTCCCTTTGCATATGGTAATCGCACTGGAGGTGAAAAGGCTTTCTATAGTCTATGTGGTCTGGAGATCCCTGTGTATACAACCACTCTGTTACTGACCCATATTAGGGTCTTTAGTGGAGGTGAGAGACCAATTCACTTGGTGGTGGGATTGCACAGTTCACTGAAAGTTCTACACAGGATCACTTTTTGGAACACGTGGGAGTTGATTTACCTATTGATTTATTTATTATATATGGACACTTATGGACACTGATTTATAAGTTTGTTAATCACTGATTGAGTATTTGTGACTGGCGCATCACTATTATTGGATTATTGAGTTTGTATTGTGAGGGTTGGGCACAGTGAGTGTATGCTGCTGGTCTCCTCATTTATTATTTATTATTTACTCACCTATAAAGTGCACTATTGATTTACTGCACATTATATTTTATGCACTTTTAGTAGTCACATTTTTTGGTTGTGCTGATAGCTTTTTGTTATATATAGTATCCCCTTTCACTCCACAGACTGACACCCGTCCGCTGACTATCCTACACAGGGGTGGCCCCCCTCTGGTCAGGCCCCTAGACACGATCCCCTGTACTCCCGATATTGTTTTTTGAGGGTCTCCAGTGTCTCTACCCCTCCAGTCTGTTCTCCTGGACCTCTGGGTTCAGTTTCTTTCCTCTGGTCCCCAGGCCTGTGACTGCGTGCCACTGCTACAGAGGAGGAAGCAGCTGCCACCCTCCCTCTGGGACTCTGCTCACCAGTCCAAGACCCTGCAGCACATGTGCTCCTGGCCTTTATACAGTATCCCATGATGCACCAAGACAGCCAGTCTCTACCAATCATTGGGACTGTATCAAGGCCTGTGTATTCATTGGTCAGGTTTCCTCCCACTGTCCAACATGCCTCCCTATTGGACCAGTGTGTAAACACTATCAAGACTCAATGAATCACACACTGAGCAGAGCTAACTCACAGACCCTGCTCTCTGGTAGGCAGAAAGCAATATAGATTTCTCTACTGCTTCACTGATAGGCAGACAGAGCCAAAAACTATACTCTCACTAGCACCTACCTAGGAGGGTGCTACACTCACCCCCTGCAAAACCGAGCCATGTCCTCACTGGCTCTGGGGAAAAAATGTGTGGCCGGTAGACACAATATATTATGTGAAAAAATAGATATCTCTGCTGTACAAATATTCACAAGGTTATTTACACACAGTAGGTGCATTTACTGTAAGTCAATGCACCCCCCGCCAAGGAAAAATCTGCTTGGACATGTAACAAAAAAATTATCCTGTCTAGCTAACTAGATACAATATGTACATTGCATGAAATGATGGAGGGCCTAGCCAGACCAATCCAAATCAAGCCTACAAAGGAATTGTGGTTAAGCACGAATTAATGCATAACTACTTACATCAGTGAGACTGTTCTCTCCTCAGAGGCGACCTTCTCACCATATTGTTCCTAACTGCGCATTCACATGGAGATCTTCTTCCACTCCTGTCCCCCTCGGACACACTTGACTTGGTGTTTCACGGTTACTCCTGGAACAGGTAACAATTAAACCCTACCTAGCTGACTATCTATCTAATCTCTATAAACCGTTCTTAGTGACTAGATGACAAGCACAGTCCCTTTTCAACACTGAGGCACTGACTCTCCTCCTGTAACAGTCAGACTCACAAGTTCAGAACCAAGAAATGCGGAGTCCACCCGACTGGTGCTCACAGTGTCCTTTTCTCCTGTAACACTGAGGCAACATGTCTTTTCTCTGTGATAAGCTATTTTGCTTGAGCCTGAGCAAACTTGTCCAACTTGTGAGTGTTATGATTCTCTTCAAGGGGCCCCTCACTCTGGCATCCCCTTCTCTGAAGAAACTTCAAGCCATTAACCGCTTTCCTGAGGTAGTAACTTGCACAAGGTTTCTCCAACTGGCAACAGTATCTTCGCAAAGTGTCCTTTGAACAAAGTATCTTTGTGAAGGGCTCCTCTTCTTCTGTAAAATAGGGCTTTGGCCCTAGCAACAGGCAACGACAACTTGAACTTTGGGCTCTCCAGCCCCTCTTTTTCTGTAAAGATCTCTCAGGCTAACCAGCCTTGCAACGGTATATCCACAAGGGTGGGGTCCTACGTCCCCAGCAGTAGTGGTCAGGATGAGGGACCCGGACTAACTTCCCTTCAGAGTCTTTAATACGGACAGACCAAGCCTGGCTAGTCCCGTTTGGGCGATGGACCTCCACACGGTCTATATAGATGGCCCGCCCAAGGTTCCAGTTCGTCTTTGTAGAGCAGCAGGTGTCCCATAGCTTAGGCCTTTCTTTGTTCCCGTATGGTTTGGGAATGTAAACTCTGAAATTGCATCACAGCACCACTCATCTCTTCTGGCCTCGACCTCCAACATGATCTTCCGGGGAGCATAGGGGTAGTCATACCTATACTCCAGGGCCATCTTCCTCTGAATCAGATGCTGGCATCTTGAGAACCTGGGGAGGGTTTGTCTACTTTCTCTCCCAGGTGGGGAATACAGGGTCTCTTGTCTCCTGATGAGTTTTTCATAGACCTCGTTTTGATCCCGAGCCTGGGTCTAGGTACGAGGTGGGGACAGATCTGGAACCAGTCTAGCATAGGCCTCACAGAACCCCAAATTCCTGGCACACTGCATGCGTACCATTTAATCCCTTGTCTCCTCATCAGGCGACCTGGGACTTGTAGAGCTGCACCTTTCATCTTCTCCCCAGTCCAACTCTGTCTCTTCCTCAGACTTCCTGACATCTATCCCTTCCTCCAAGGATCCAAACCAATGCTGAAAACCGGGGGACCCTGTATCAATGGTTACGGCCTCCCCTTCACGCGTCACACTGGAAGGCCTCTTCCCGGGAGCCCATTGATTCCCCTCTACCTTGATAAAAGTCGGTTCTGCTTCTGCAGGCGTATTCTGCCCTTTTCCTGGCCGCGTCCCGACCTGAATCAGCTGGGTGCACTTCACCTTCGAGTGTGAGTCTCCATGGTCTGGCAAATGGCAGTGTAAGTCTTCACTACCGGCCCCGGCTCTGGCAATGCTCGCAGCACTCCTCCTCCTCTGCCTACAGATCCTCATGGGCGACCGTGCTTCTTGAGTGAAGCCTGTCTCCCAGACTACACACAACGTCTTGGGCTGACTTTCACTCGGCACCCCCTGCACCAGCAAATTACCTGCAGTGTCCACATGGACTCCAAGCTTGCAGCCGCATAGACACATTTAAGCATTGGTGACATACCAGCCTGAGATGCTCCTTGTCCTTCCCGCTGCACAGCGCCAGTCCTCCCTTGGGCACCAACCGCACTCTGGTGTCCCACACGACCAACTCTGGTAATTTGACCAACTTTCTAGGTACTCTGTCAACACGTGGGATAGCCCCTGCGCTCCGGCTCACTCCGACATCCGCCATCTTGCACCTTCACACACGTGTCTACCTCTCAGCTACACCTGAAGGCAGAAGTGATGTCTCAGCTCTCTTCCTCCATTCGGGTTGGCAGTCTGTGGATGGCAACTCCGCCCACAACTCCAGACTAGCTGACTCTCTGGCGGTGGCTCCACCTGTTAGGCAGATCTCTTCAGCGCGCGTTTCCCACGCAGTACAGTAACCTCTTCACTGCCACTCCAACTCTGCTCAGCCAGCACAAAGGTCACTGCATGGCAGACTGTGTTCCCCAATCCACACACATCTGCCATTCCTGTCTGCACTTGGGCCTCAGTTGCACTTCCATCTTGCCAAGCCAACTGACCTCCCACGCTGCTTAGGAAAATTGTCCCGGTGTCATAAACTGCACGGCCAACATTTTTCTCCACAGCACATGTACAAAAATAACGTCCCATACTGTTCAGGAAAACTGTCCTGCTGTCATGAACTGCACGGTCAACACTTTTCTTCACAGGACATGCACAGACATGACCCCCGACACACCGATCCTTGTGTCCTGGGTCACCACTCTCTTGGTCCACACTTGCATCGATTACTGTAAAGCAGACTTTTTTTTTGTACAATACAATGCATCTCCTCTTCATCAACCCTCCTGCATTTTACTTGAGAACAGATACAGTTTCTTGAAAGTCCATTCGTCGCCCATGGCAACTACCATTACTAACTTGACCTGTCAGCACACTTTCACTGATCACTGTAAGGCCGACATTTTCCTCTTCATTGACACTCCAGTACATTACTTGGGAAAGCATGGCATTACTTAGCAGGATTTCTCGGCCGTTGCCGCTAGCAACCATTGCGGTAACCCAGGAGTGCATCCTGGACGAGCCCCCAAATGTAGCACTGCCCCCTTGAGGACTGCTGGATAACACTCTTGGGTCCCCCGGGGTTACCGCTAGCAACATTGGCATCCACAAATTAACAATTCACTTCTTTGGCTCAGTCAATGATCAGTCCAGGGGTATGTAGTTGTTTTTGGTGTTTTATTTTAAATAGGGATAGAAGAAGGGAATAGTGGGATACTCCAAATCGAACTATTCACAATGCATGAGGACTCCTGTCTTGATATGCAGCCAGGCTGCAGATTCACCTAGCCACTAGATGAATTTAGGTTAAGTCTCTGTTCAGACGACTTAGTTAGGTAGATTATCTTTGGGATACCTGCCTAGTATCCCTTTTCACTCCACAGACTGACACCCGTCCACTGACTATCTTACACCGGGGTGGCCCTTCTCAGGGCAGGCCCCTAGACACGATCCCCTGTACTCACGATACTGTTTTTTGAGGGTCTCCAGTGTCTCTACCCCTCCAGTCAGTTCTTCTGGACCTCTGGGTTCAGTTCCTTTCCTCTGGTTCCCAGGCCAACTGCCTGTGACTGTGTGCCACTGCTACAGAGGAGGAGGCAGCTCCCGCCCTCCCTCCCTCCAGGACTCTGCTCACCAGTCAAAGACGCCACAGCACATGTGCTCCTGGCATTTATACAGTATCCCATAATGCACTGAGACAGCCAGTCTCTACCCATCCTGCTCTCTGGTAGGAAGAAAGCAATATAGATTTCCCTGCTGCTCCTCTGATAGGCAGACAGAGGCAAAAACTATACTCTCACTAGCACCTACCTAGGGGGGTGCTACACCCATTTGGCCCTTGGCACAAATTCAACGCCTCCCCAAGAAAAGAAATTCCCCCCGCCTAGTACAAATCCCCTACACCTCAAATTTCTTCTCTGAGCACAAATCCTCTCCCCTCCAATCCAAATTCCCCCTCCCCCAAGCATAAATTCTCCCCAATCCCCCATCCTAGTAAAAATCCCCCCCCCCCAAATCTCCCCTCCTAGCACAAATCCCCCCCCCCCTCCCATTACAAAACCCTTCAAATTACCACTCCTAGCACACCTCCCCAAATTTCTCCTCCTAGAACAATCCTTATCCCCTGCTGCCCCCCCAAATCCTCCTTCCCAACACACATCCCTTCTCCCCAACCTCTTGTGTTGCCCCCCACCTCACGTGACACCACAGTGCCCAGGGCAGCCACCCCTCCTGCCCACCTCTAGTCCCGGCCCTGTCTGGGCATACATGTGCTGATGGCATTGTCATATTCAGCAGGCATAGGTGCACAGCCAGAATACAGTTACACATGGACATCAAAGGGTGTATATGAATTTCAGTGGAAAACCTTAATAAAACTCTGCAATCTGCAGAACAGCTGCAATAAGAAAAGATAATGAAAACTCATAAAAGAAGGAGGCCTTTTTAAATTAAAAATAAAAACAATTTTTGATTTTCCTGCTCTCTCCTCATAGCCTGTTCATTCTGTTGTGATACGCATCTAATCACATTGCAGGAACACCTCTGCTTGTGCTGTTCTGATTACATTTGGCAGCGTTCTCTTAGTACACATAGTGAGGGAAATATGATGAAGTCATCTTCCAGCCTCTGCCAAGCTGTCGTCATATTATTTGAATACAGATGCATGTCTACATAACAGCATTTCCCACTTCTTTTCACTTCACTGAACTCACCAAACAAAGGAACATACCATACAATGGTGCAAAGATGGCCTTCAAAGTACACAATGCAAACACAGAATAAAAGTTACAGATTCTAGTTACACAAAGACATTGATGTTATATGTAAGGTGGCCATACTAGCTTCAATTTTTTTATTCCAACTGTTAGTGTAGGTGGGGTGTAGCATGTGCGGCGGCAGTAACTCACACAGAAAAGTGCAATAGAAAACTTTTATTGAAGTACTGCAACGACAGTTCACAACAACCTAGAGGAAACCCTGCCCAACTAGGTATACTCACCAATTTCAATGTTGTGAAGATGACATTTATCAGCTGGGTTGACAGCATCTACTAAAAGAGCAGAATGCGGCCTGGCTGTCCAGTGCCCCAAGTGGGACGATATCCAAAGAAAAGAAAGTACTGTCCATAACAGGCAGGGTACCTGTCCCTACTCTACCAACTCACCAAAAGTGGGAGCCAGGGCCTTGAGTAGACTCTGCCTGACCCAAGATGACCACTGGAGTCACATCGGGTGTCAGCATCCAATCAGGTGCTTCCCCAGTGACCCAGAAAACCTTAGAGAAACTGTGTTGATTTCTTCTCCAACTTTGTTGCTGCTGCGGAAGAGCGCCACCTGCAGTGGACCAGGTAGAGTGCACCTGCCAACATGCAATTCGATCACAGTGATTAAATCTGCAAATAGTCATAACTACCCTTCCAATCAGTTTTGATTGGATTTTATCTTGTAATCTTTAAACTTACTTGGAAACAGTTACGTCATCACAGGGTTACAGTGCCCAAGAGCATAGTACTGTATTGTGTTACCATCTTTAGAGATAGTCAGGTGGCCCAGATTTCACCAGGGGTTGGAAGTTACATGAGCTATTTTTGTATGATGTTAATTATCTATACATTTTAATGTTGTTTTTAATGTTTATGTCAAATAAAGTAAAATATTTTTAAACAATTATAGTTATGGTGCCTACAAAGTCAGATTTCTCTTTCTAAATTCATTTTGATCAAACTTAGTCGATTGGGTAGGGCAGAATGTTTACTGTTTTGAATCAATCTGCAGCACTGAAATACTTAGTTTATAAATACAATTGTATTTCCATCGAACAGATTATGAGATTACATGGTAGCAAAGATGCAATCGATAATTTATGATAGTAAATTGCGATTGTATCTTAGCCACTTGCCCTCCAGAAGATTTACCCCCTTCATGACCAGGCCATTTTTGGTGATACGGCACTGCATTACTTTAACTGACAACTGCGCGGTTGTGCCCAAATTAAATTTATGTCCTTTTTTCCACACAAATAGAGCTTACTTTTGGTGATTAAAAAAATGTAAAATATCAAATTTCTTCATCAGTTTAGGCCAATATGTATTCTGCTACATATTTTTTGTGAAAAAAATCCCAATAAGCGTATATTGATTATAGCATCTACAAACTAGGGGATATTTTATTTATTTTTTTATTTTTTACTAGTAATGGCGGGGACCAGCGACATATAGCGGGACTGCAATATTGTGGTGGAAAAATCGGACACTGACACTATTGACACGTTTTGGGGACCAGTGACACTAACACAGTGATCAGTGCTAAAAAAATGTGTACTGTCACTGTACTAATGACAGTGACATTTGCAGGAACACAGAATCAATGCCTTCCCTAAGGCGATCAGCCTTGTTTACATGGGTTTACAAGTGTGGGATCCCTTAGTAGGTACGTGATCCGGCTCAGGTGTGCCATTTTGCCACCGTATATAAGTAATACGGTCAACTATAAGTTATACAGTCAACAAGTGGTTAACTAACGATCTAAATCCACTTCCGCGTGTGGCATATTGGTCGAATGGTTTGTTATTCCTATTGGAAGAGATCAATCGGATAAGAAAATGATTATTTATCGTAGTGTGTATGGCCACCATTAAAAACTTGTATAGTTGATTTTAGAAGTGCAGATTGTGGCTTCAGACAATAACTTCTCATACAAAGTCAAATTCTGTGTTATTATAAAGCTTGCCATAGCGTTAGGTGATTAGACATGCACATACAGTTCAATTATGTTTTGATGTCATTTGGCCTAGCCTCTGCCAACAAAGACAGTCTCTATTCACGCAAGAACTTTTGCTTAAAGTACAACTAAAGGCCATTTTTTTTTTTTTTTTTTAGATGTAGATGAGTGGTGAGAGCTTAGAACCCCTGTCAGGTTCTTACTGCTGTCCATCCCCCCATTAGGGAGCTTCACTCTCTCTAATTATCCTCATCCCCAATGTCACCAGGAATGAAAGTAAGAGTAAATCCAAAATGTTTCGTTGCCACCAGAGCAGGATTAGAGGGGAAATCTTCCAATGGGGACACTTGGTTCTTTGACATGTTTCTAAGTGGGGATTTTCCTCACATTGGAAGATATCCTCTCACTTCCTGTTAAGTCTACATGAAAGGAAGTCTCATAATTAGACACAGATGGAAAAAAGAAAACATAGATAGAGGGCAGGTGAGCCTGGAGGTAGCCCATCCCTCCTTAAAGGCACAGGGACACACTGAACACCCAGCACATATCACAATGGCAGAAAAGGTGTCCAGTGTGTCCCCTCACCAATATTACATCAGTAACAAACAACTGGCTACTGCCCCCACCTATAAGGCAAAAAACCTTCAGTGTGCAGCTCCCCCTCAGTCCCCCCTAATACTTACCTGAGCCCTGTCTCAATCCAGCGCTGTGCACAAGAGCCTCAGCTATCCCTGGTCTCTCCCTCCTCATTGGCTGTGTGTCCCATAGACACACATAGGCGGCTAAGGAGTGAGCATGCATGAGGGCTGCTCTGTGCAAAGCTATTGCACAGAGCAGGTAAGTAAGACATGTTTGTTATGAAAAAAGAAACAGGAACCATTAGAATCACTTAAAGAGCTTGTTTATTCTAGTAGTGCAGGAATAAGGAGTAATATTTACCTTATTTCTTGCTTTAGCAGGGTCTGTCCATTAGTGAGACCAGCCCCTCCTCTGTAAGGCTGTGGCTACAATCCTGTGTCCTCCATGTACCATGCAGGCTTTATAGCCCTGCACTGTACGTGTTGATGCTTAGGGACCGCTGGAGAGATATGGAGCTCTCTGGAGCGGCGTATAGGGTAAGTAATGCAGCCAGCTCCCCCTCTAGCAGGAGTGAATTATGAAATCAGTAGGCCCCTGTGCAAGATAAAAAGTGAACCCAAGCCCTAAAAAAGTGGCGCGCCACTGCAAAATGTGGGTGTGGCTTAACGTGCGCTATATATTGGGCGTGGCTTAAAAGGGTGTGGTTTAATAGAGTCTGAGATGCCTTACATAGTGCAGAATGTGGTAATGTTAAATAGGGAATGTACATTGCAGAGTGTAGTGTGGAGTGTATGGAGGTGGGTAGTATGTTCAGTAAAGGAGTATGGAGTGTATGGTGGTGGGTATTATGTGCAGGAGAGGAGTGCGGAGTGTATGGAAGTGGGTAGTATGTGTAGGTGAGGAGTGCATATATACAGTGCATATGAATAAATAAGTCCACTAGGTATAATGTAAAATTCAAAGTAAGAACACTTTAATAAGTCAAAAATTCCAGAGAAAGTGTAAATGAATGTAAAAATATAAAAATATCGAACCACTGGAAATTGGCTATTGAGTACATTACCCAAAAAGCCCACTGGTTAACCCCATAAGGAAGCCACATGCCTGGATGGTAATATAAGGCCAGTGTAGAGAGATGGAGTGTAAGAGAGGATGGAGGGGATCGTGGCGGGGCTCCGCTGGCCAGGGATGGGAACTCAGCACTGCTGGATTACCTACTGCCAGCGGTTAGGAGCCGTGGGCCCCGCAGATCAGGTGGTAGGGGAAACCGCACACTGCCAGGACATATTTTGCCTAATTCCTGAGGTTGGGCTTTAACAAGCTGCCAGGGACATGAGATGGCAGATAAGTGAAGAATGACAAGAAGCGGAGAGAACAGAAGTGTACTTGTCTGGATTGACTGGATTTACTGACAATGGTTCCGTTTAAATGATATAATAACATTGCATCATTCAGGTAAGAGTTGTAATAATGGAATACAGGCATACCCCGTTTTACATACACTCACTTTACGTGCACTCGCGAGTACGGACATACCCGAGAGTGTATGTAAAGTGCCTCGCAAGTACGGACATTCCCGCACCGCGCAGCCGCAGTATAGCCTGGAAGAGGCGGAGCTGCCGCCCGGAGTTGTGAGGCCGCTAGTGAAGTCTAAAGATGTGAATATCCCCCTGCTTAACTACACTATGGAGATTTATTTTTAAATTACATGCATACTATACTCGGCAGGAATATCCATCCTTATATGCTCGGATATCATTAGATGCCCATCTCTCTATTTGTTCTGGTGAGTGGGTTCACTATTGTTTGGAATACAGCACCAGCACTTTTCTATGAACTAATCCTTCAACACGGTTTTCCAGTTGAAATGTTAAGGACTATTATTTCACTCAGCACTTTATTTATTTGACGTGTTAAGTTGCTAATGCATTTATTCATTTCTATCAGCATTGTGTTGCACATTCTATAGATATTGGAGGGATACCTTTGTACCTATAGCCAGAGGATATATTTACCACTATATTTATAATCTTTTTTACTATGTTTATTTTAGTTATCAATGCATTATTTATATCAGTTGTGCATGTAAATGGACTACTGGAATGCAGTACATGCATTGAGAAGTGAAAAAAGATATTGCTTCACTTTAAGTACATTTTCGTTTTACATACGTCCCATTGTGTACTTAAAAGTGGGGTATGCCTGTAAGTGTAGGGGGCTACATCAATGACTATAATTCTTTAAAGAAAATCTATACTGAGGAAATGCAGACTCTTCCAGGGCTGAACTATCCTGCTGAAAATGCCAGTTCCCTGGCTGCTATGATGATCCACTGCCTTCAGTATGCAGAGAATAGAACTCCCATTTTAAGGCCAGCAATGGCAGCCAAAATATTTCCTTCAGTACAGGTTCTATTTAAAGTGGGCCTAGCATTAAATGTTACATTTCACCTTTATCTTGTCATTAAAGTGTATCCGTTTTGGAGAGGGAAATTCATTTTCTCTATTTCTTCTGGTGTCCATTGCCACTGGGAAAAAAAGTGACAGGAAAATGGAAAATATTGATCCAACAGTATCATCAGTACTTCCAATGGAGAGGGACCCATCTGCTCCAGTGATAACTGTCCCTAACATTGGTGAGATTTTATGTGTGTTTGTATAGGACAGGAACTGAGTGGAACTATCTTAGAGTAGAACTGTAGGCAAAACTTTTTCCTAGTGCCTCCATGGCAGCATACATGTGATAGTAGCCCCGCTTACTTCTGCTCACAGGACCAGTGCATATCTATAAAAAGTTAACACCCACACAACAGCCAATCCCCCTTTTTTGTCCTCATGGAACTCACACCCAGAGAAGAAACCCTTACCTGCCACCTTTGGTGGTTTTCAGCACCACTTCTGTAGCGCATAAAAAAAGGAGATCAATATTCGTGGGACTTTGAATGAGATAAGTCACTTAGTCAATATCAGGATTATATGAAATACCAGAATAATGAATAGTTTATAAATGGTTTATTTGATATTTCATGTTTGACACAATAGTATAAATTCCAAGTAAGATATAACCATATACAAATGGAGAACTGGGTATAGAGTAAATAAATACCATATATAATTAAATTTCATGCTATAATAATAAATAAATGCGTCATAAAATTCATATATCATATACAACATATCGTCAGTCTCCAAGTGGTGTGTCTTCATATCTTTAAGCTCTACGCGTTTCATGGCTCTCCGTCCACTCGTCAGAAGCTAATTATAAATGACATCTGTAATAGTAGACTGATATAAGAATACAAAAATCTCATATATATAAAAGGAATATAACAAATTGCTCCAAACATATGAATATAAATAAGATCCAGCTACTTACAAATAATAACTAAAGTAACCCAATGACTATGGGAGGAGATGAGACCACCCCAAAAGCAACTGTATAAGTATAAGTCGAGGTCAACACGAAGGGGGGAGAGATGACAGCTGGAATGGCCCCATTATGGGGGCTACTTATGACGCCTCAAAAGTTTCCAGAGGTTGTGAACACAGGGGTAGTGACCAAATAGTCTGGGAAAAAAAATATGTCATGAATAATTAGGTTATATATATAAAAATGTATATGATTGAGTGAAAGGGTATCTGGTGGTATAAGCTGAACAAAGCCAGGAAATCTTCCATAGATGGAAAAGATATGCATGTGTATATGAGCACCCATAGTGTATAAGGTGCAAATATAGGGAATAGGAAGTGCCAGGGTAAGGATGAAAATAAACAAGATAAACCTGAAGAGAAAAAGAAAAGAAGGGGGGAAGGTATATAGAAGCAGAATAAGTACCCAAAGAGTGAAGGTTACACATTAAAATTGTGAAAAACACTAAAGTTAACAAAGTGAAATCTTACCGAAAGCTGGGTGAAGTGGTGGAAAAACTACACAAACGAAAACAGATGGTAGCCGGCCAGATGAAAAAAGGGGGGAGAACAAGGTGCGTCCAGATAACCCTCAACTCAACCACCCCAAAGACAAATTATTCACAACATATATTTTTTCCCAGACTAGTTGGTCACTATGTGTGTTCACAACCTCTGGAAACATTCGAGGCGTCATGAGTTGCCCCCACAATGGGGCCATTCCACCTCTCATCTCTCCCCCCTTCGTGTTGACCTCGGCTTATACCCGCCTCAGCCCCGGGTGAGACAGTTGCTTTTGGGGTGGTCTCATCTCCTCCCATAGTCATTGGGTTACTTTAGTTATTATTTGTAAGTAGCTGGATCTTATTTATATTCATATGTTTGGAGCAGTTTGTTATATTCATTTTATATATATGAGATTTTTGTATTTTAATATCAGTCTACTATTACAGATGTAATTTATAATTATCTACTGACGCGTGGACGGAGAGCCATGAAACGCGTAGAGCTTACAGATATGAAGACACACCACTTGGAGACTGATAAATGTTGTATATGATTTATTTATTATTTATTATTATAGCATGAAATGTAATTATATATGGTATTTATTTACTCTATACCAAGTTCCCCATTTGTATGTGGTTATATCTTACTTGGATTTAATACTATTGTGTCAAATATGAAATATCAAATAAACCATTTATAAACTATTCATTATTCTGAGATTTCATATAATCCTGATATTGACTAAGTGACTTATCTCATTCAAAGTCCCACGAATATTGTTCTCCTTTTTTATGTTTATTAGGGATCGAGGTTTGTCACTTAATAGCGCATACTTCAGATCATATCTTTTTCTTTGCCACTCCTGTAGCGCAGTTCCTAAACTTTGGGGCAATAAATGCTCTGATAATGCTCTTTCAGCACCACTTTTGTAGTGCAGTCCCTAAACTTTGGGAGACGAAATGCTCTGATAAGGGACGGAACCCCTTTTGTGGATCTTTGGGGCGAAAATTTGGGTGCTAACTAGCCCCACTTACAGGAATGCAGCCAGAGCTATGTTCCACAGAAGAGATGTCTGTCTGGAGCCTGCCTCCCAGAAGTGAGTGGATCCATGGAACTGTGACACCACATTTCCAAGATAAGTATGTTTTCTCATTTGTTGTTAATTTATCTGCAAATGGCCACATAAGTTGTGTGCTACACAATCACTTTGCGGTTCCTAAGTTCCCGCTTTATGGCTGGGCTGCAACCACCAAAACTAATTGCTGTACATTCCTCCAGCAGCATCTAGACATCGTGTGCACCTTATGCAGAGATGTCAGCCAACGTGACAGGCAGGAGAGCCAATCAGGTTCTATTATGGCACATTGTTTCCGCACTACTGATGGGCTTAGTAGTCCTCAGTCTTTGGTGTGAAGCCAGTAGCTTACTCACTTTCTTTATGATAGGATTTGCTGAAACTTCCCCCCCTATTAGCTAGTTATTGATCTATCACATGTATGCTGCCATGAAGTCACGAGGAAAACAGAAAATTGTATCATACTTACTGTAATTTTCTTTTCCTGGTGCCTATCCATGGCAGCATACTGAACACACCCAGTTCATTCCTAGCGATGTACAGGGGATGGGCTGATGTGTGGGTGTTAACTTTTTATAGCTATGCACTGGTCCTGTTGGTGGAAATAGGCGAGGCTACTAGCAGATGTATGCTGCCATGGATAGGCACCAGGAAAAGACAATTGCGCTAAGCATGGTACATTTTTTTTTTTTTTGGATAAAGGGGTGGTTACAACCCGTCAGGTTTTTTTCATCATTTGTATCCCATTGCTGGGATTTCCCTTCACTTCCTGTCCCATAATCAAACAGGAAATGAGAGGAAATCTCTTCAAATAAAGGGAATTCTTTGGGGACCCCCAGGTCACCAGAACTAGTGTCCCCATTGATATATTCCTCCTCTATTACTTTACTGAGTACAGCCCAAAATTTGGAATTTCCTTTTACTTTCACTTTCAATTATAATGGTAAACCTACATCAATAAAAACTGACAGGTGTTCTAATCCTCCTGCACTCTATCCAAAACTAGAAAAAAAAAAGTTTTGCCTTTAGTTATACTTTAAATGTGGTACAGATGGCAAGAAAAAATTGACAATTTTTTTAAACCCTTTATTATACCTCCCAACCGTCCCTGATTGGCCAGGAGCATCCCAAAAATTGATCCCTGGCCAATCAGGGCTGAGTCCCGGAATGCCCGCGGCATGTGCGGGATGTCTTGGTTCCCACACGCCGTAGGCAATACTTTGTATGGCAGCCAGATGTCTCCAGAACTGCCTCTGCAGTCACTGTGTGTGTGTGTACGGAGTACACTGAAGCCGCCCCTCCTCCTCCTGCTGTCCGGGGATCATCTGCCAGAAGATTGGATAAAGTACATTGCAGGTATCCCTTACACTGCCAGCACATATTCCCTGAAAATTAGACTTTAACAGCATTTTACGTTTTAGGAGATAGACACTTATCTGAAATATGTCATGTACTATGTCTCACAGTCTCTTGTATACTACTGAAGCATGTCCGCATTTTCCAACAACCCCTGCATCATGTCCGCAATGTCCAACAACCCCTATATCATGTCTGCAGTCTCCGACAACCCCTGTATCATGTCCGCATGTCTCCGCCAACCCCTATATCATGTGCGCAGTCTCCGACAACCAGTGGCGGCTGGTGCTCCAAATTTTTTTGGGGGGGGGGGGGCGCAAAATGAAAAATGTAATAGGTACTGCTTTGCGGCAAAAAACGCAGTAAAAAAATTAAATTGCGTGACTTTGAGGTGATGTACAGGCATGGCACAGGTGATGGTACAGGCATGGCACAGATGATGGTATAGGCATGGCACAGGTGATGGTACAGGCATGGCACAGGTGATGGTACAGGCATGGCACAGGTGATGGTACAGGCATGGCAGAGGTGATGGTACAGGCATGGCACAGGTGATGGTATAGGCATGGCACAGGTGATGGTACAGGCATGGCACAGGTGATGGCACAGGCATGGCACAGGTGATGGTATAGGCATGGCACAGGTGATGGTATAGGCATGGCACAGGTGATGGTACAGGCATGGCACAGGCATGGCACAGTTGATGGTACAGGCATGGCACAGGTGATGGTATAGGCATGACACAGGTGGTGGTATAGGCATGGCATAGGTGATGGTACAGGCATGGCACAGGTGATGGTACAGGCATGGCACAGGTGATGGTACAGGCTTGGCAGAGGTGATGGTACAGGCATGGCACAGGTGATGGTATAGGCATGGCACAGGTGATGGTACAGGCATGGCACAGGTGATGGTACAGGCATGGCACAGGTGATGGCACAGGCATGGCACAGGTGATGGTATAGGCATGGCACAGGTGATGGTATAGGCATGGCACAGGTGATGGTACAGGCATGGCACAGGTGATGGTACAGGCATGGCACAGGTGATGGTATAGGCATGGCACAGATGGTGGTATAGGCATGGCATAGGTGATGATACAGGCATAGCACAGGTGATGGTATAGGCATGGCACAGGTGATGGTACAGGCATGGCACAGGTGATGGTATAGGCATGGCACAGGTGATGGTATAGGCATGGCACAGGTAATGGTACAGGCATGGCACAGGTGATGATATAGGCATGGTACAGGTGATGGTAAGGGCATGTCACTTCAATCACTTACCTGCTCTCCTGGGCTGCCTGCGAGACATCCACGGCTCTGCTCCTCTCCTCGAGTCCTCTTCTTCTGACGGCGGCGGGATTCGGAACCGGTCCGGCGGGAACCATCCACGGCGCTGCTCCTCTCCTCCTCGAGAGTCCTCTTCTGTCATCTTTGACGGCGGTGGGCTCTTCAGATCCGTCCGGCAGGAAGGAGATCGGGCGGTGACGGTGCGTGACTGACGCACGCACTGGCACCGCCCCCATTGTGAGCGGGGTCAGGAATCGGATGTCCTGAATGATGATTGGTCCAGGCTGGAGACTGGACCAATCACAGCCAGGATATCACGAAAGTGGGCGTGTCCTAGCGCAATGACCTGCGCCCTGGTGACGCCCCAGAAGGCAGCCAATCGGCGCCTCAGCTGGCTCGAAAACTCCCCTCCCCCCATAGCGACGAATGAGTCCAGCGACCTGGATTTTTTTTTTCCTTTTTTTTTTCCTTTTTTAATCTTTTTTCTTTCCTTTTTTTTGGGGGGGGTGGGGGCGGCACCCCTGCGCCCCCTATGCACAGGCCGCCACTGCCGACAACCCCTGTATCCATTTTAAGGGAGTCTACACAGAGTAATGTGAGATAGAGAGAGGAAAGAGGTTTAGGCAGGAAATCCTGTGCTAGAAGGTCCTCGATGGGGTCAGTGACTAATCGAGGGGATACTGGAAGTTGGGACCAAGCCGCACACCACAGCTGGAAGTAGTGGAAATACATCCATCTAAGGAGCCCAAATTTAACCACTTTACCACTGAGTACTTGAATAGTACTGCGGCAAAGTGGCACGATCCCGTCTGACGACGTAGACCTACGTCGCCAGACTCCTCCCCTGTAGGCGGCGCTCGCACGCCGCCGGAGGCGCGCTCCCGCTGTTTTCATTCACAGCGGGAGTCGGGCCAGGGGAGGAGCAGCTGCGATCGCCGCTGCTCTGCCCCGATCGTCGGGGATCTAGTGTGGAGATCCGCCCGCCTGTGTAAACACAAGCGGGCGGATCTCCTCAGTGACAGAGAGTGACAGATCGGAGTGTTCAGCATAGCTGGACATCCGATCTGTCCCTGTCTCACACAGTCACCCCCCCCCCCCCACACGTCAGTAAGCACCAGGCATACATTAACCCCTCCCTCTCCAATAAAATTAACCCCTTCCCTGCCAGTGTCATTTTTACAGTAACAGTGCATATATATAGCACTGATTACTGCAGTAATGTCACTGGTACCCCCAAAAGTGTCAAAAATGTCAGTCAAGGGTCCGATCTGTCCGCCGCAATGTCGCAGTCCCGCAAAAAAAAAATCGCAGATCGCCGCCATTACTCGTTAAAAAAAAAAACACCAAAAATGACATAAATCTTTCCCTTTGTTAGTAAACGCAATAACTTTTGCGCAAACCAATCAAAATACGCTTATTGCGATTTTTTTTACCAAACATGGGTAGCAGAAAACAAATTGGCCAAAAATTTTAAAAAAAATTGGTTTTTACATCTTTTTTTGGGGGGAATTTCATATAAAAAAATGTTAAAAATATTGTTATTTTTTCAAAATAAACGCTCTTTTTTTGTTTATAGCGCAAAAAGTAAAAATTGCACAGGTGATCAAATACCACCAAAAGAAAGCTCTGTTTGTGGGAAAAAAAGGACGTCAATTTCGTTTGGGTACGGCGTCGAACGACCGCGCAATTGTCAGTTAAAGTCGCACAGCGCCGAATCGCAAAAAGTGGCCCAGACGTAAGACAGCAAAATGCTCTAGCGGTAAAGTGGTTAAAGTGGAACTTTAGTCAGAAAATTAAGTCCTGCTAGATCACTTCAGGCTGGCCCTTTTTGCAGGTATAGCTATGGAAAACATTAAGAACTAAGTGTCTATACTGTTTAAAATCCAGTAATACGCTGTCTCACCCTGCTCTGGACATGCTCAGTTGCTCTCCCATTTTAGGCATTTTTAGGCACTGCTGAGTTTGTAGAGGCCTCCTATACTTTACAGCAAAGGGCACTGCTTCTGTTTAAACTGCAACTGCCATGTTGCTGCACATGCGATCATTTATGACACCACTCGTTTCATGGTTTGACAGTGTGGTTGAGGACACAAGCAAATGTGACCGTTAGTGATCCCAGCATTCAAAGAATGTAACTGTTTTTTTAAACCATTAAATCAATGGGTTTAGTTCCACTTTATGATTTACTGCTGTTTGGGGACTCTTGGCTTCTGCAAAAATGGCAGCTTCCAGCAAGAAGCAAATTGTTATGGGTAAAGTTCCGCTTGAAGTGAATGGTCTGTGTGTTAGACATTATTAAAGACTGCAGTGAAGTTATTGTTTGCAATCGGACAAACTTTATGACAGGATTGGAAGAGGCAAAGATATTTTACTACAGAATATGAGGGTCTATGGTACAGCCTTTTTAATGTTTACGTATATATATATATATACATATACAGTAAAACCTTGGATTGCGAGCATAATTCGTTCCGGAAACATGCTTGTAATCCAAAGCACTCTTATATCAAAGCAAATTTCCCCATAAGAAATCATGGAAACTCAGATGATTCGTTCCACAACCATTTATTTATAAGTCCTTCAGTTTATAGTCCATATAAAAAGATTATAGCATTGCGAGAGGTTATATAACCATAAAATGTCCATCCACAAATAGCCGCTTCCACAAGGGGATTAGAAGCAAAATCCAGCAGGAGCTACAGAGTATGAAAGAGAAGAGAGGCGCCTCTAAGTGTAGCAATATGGTTCCATTTAATGAAGGTACAACATTTAGCAACTCACATGGTTGATGAATAAAACAGGCACAACTAAGTATGCAGGCATCCGGTGTAAAGCTGTCCACATGGACTATCTTCTGCCCTGCCGACTGCCAGTCTGTAATCCTGACCGGGAAGACCACCCTGCAGTAAAGCGATCTGAAAGCGAGGGGCAGCATGGAAGGGATGACGTAGATGGTGGTGTGGAGGACGGTCTATGTGGACAGCTTTAGCCTGGATGCCTGCATACTTAGATGTGCCTGTTCCAATCATCAACCATCTGAGTTGCTAAAGTTTGTACCTTCATTAAATTTAACCATATTGCTACACTTAGAGGTGCCTCTCTTCTCTTTTCTACTCAGCTGTGACTTGAGGCTACTTGTATATCAAGACATCGCTTGTATATCAAGTCAAAATTTATTTGGAAATTTTGCTTGTCTTGCAAAGCGCTCTTAAACCAAGTTACTCTCAAACCAAGGTTTTACTGTATATATATATATATATATATATATATATGTATGTATATATAAATTTAAATATTAAAAAGGCTGTACCATAGACCCTCATATTCTGTAGTAAAATTTGTACGGCTGCCATTAGCTGTGGACCCAGCAGGTGGCGCTGCTCGGAAATAGCGGAGGCCTTTTCAGCCGTGGTCTCCTCTTTCCCCCGGGTGTTGGGCAACTCGTTGCTCCCCATGTTGTGGTCACAGAGCAGTGATGGCGGCCGCCGAGAAGAGCACGAAGGAGAAGCTTCTGTCAGTGCTGGATGATGTGGAAGTTCTGTCCAGGTGAGTCATGGTTTCTCTCCGGTACTGAGTGCGGGGACAGGTGCTGTACACACGGTGTAGCATAGCCCAGGCTGGGCTCAGTATATAGCTGAGAGCAGAGCAGTGCCAGGCACTTGTGTTCATTCATTCTCATGGAGGCTCCTCGGTCTCTGGAGGGTCCCACTGGCTTCTCAGGTAAAGTTTTCTGGCGGACTGCCCGGATTCCTGCCTGGACATCTCGGCTTATTTATTCAGATCAAAGCTGAATATTGAAACTGAATCTGCTGTGAGGAAAACCCTGAGGCTGCCATTAGCTGAGCTCCTCCATCCCTCTCTCACAAGAGGTGTAAAGCTGAACTCCACACAAACTTTCATTTATTTTTTGCAATATGTCAGTGTTGCTTTGGTGGTATTTGATCACCTCCTGCGGTTGTGTGTGTGTTTTTTTTTTTATCTATTTAGACAGACCATATTTAGACCATTTTGAACAAAAAAAAACAATGCAAAAAAAAAAATCGAATTTCTTGATAAATTTAGGGGCCACTATGTATTCCATTTTTGGGGTTTTTTTTTTTTTTTTTTTTTAAAACCAATCAACATATATTGATTGCAAAAGTGACTTCTGTCACAGTTTGGGCAAAGTTTATAGCATCTAAAAACTATGGGCTAGATGCTGGTATTATTTAAAATGTATTTTTACTAGTGATGGCGGTGATCAGCGGCTTATGGCGGGACTGCGAGATAGCAGCGGACACTAATGCCTTGTTTCCACTGAGTGGAACGAAAAAAAACGTTCTAAAACGCCCAACAAGTAAAACCCCATTCATTTAAATGGCTCCTGTTCACACCTGAGCGTTTTGCAAAACGCCTGTAGCTGAAAAAAGTACATGAGCTTCTTTTTGGGCTGATTACCAGTGTTTTTGATAGATGTCAATGCCTGCCTCCAAAAACGCCTGAAAATCGCGGTAAAACGCTACGCTCATGTGTGAATGCAGCCTTAGTGCTTATTAGGGAAATGAAATCTGATTGTCTTAAGCCTAGACACAATTCTGCTTTAATTCAGGTAAGGTAATTGTATGCTGTCAGCCATTCTCTTTAGTTGTTTGTTTGCTTCTGCAGGTTTGCTTTTACAGCAGGCAGCTACAGATTTTACATTTTGAAAACTTGCAGTAATATTTCCGCAGTTTTTATATTTGCTACTACGTGTTCCTCTTTTGCAGAGAATTGATCGAACTTTTGGCACTTTCACGAAACCAGAAGCTAAACCAACCTGGAGAAGAAAATCAAGTAAGCTTTCCTGCATATACTCTACCTTACACTTTTTATATAGCTTGGCTCAAACCAGGTGCCATGTTGGAGCAATAGAAAACAAAACGTTGTGACCTGACTTTCCTTTTAGCCAGAAATGATTTGTACTTCTAAATTGTATTTCCATTTACAATGATCTCTTTAGATGAAACCCCCTTCTTAAAGGATAATCTCCACTTTTATAAAAATGCATTATTGTTTCCAAGTAAAAAATATGCATTTATTATTTATTTTTTTTTACACTGGAGCCTGTAAAGCAGTGCACCCTCGATCAGCAGTGCCAGGATCCTGCAGACTTTCAGTACACTGTCTGCATGTACTTCTGATAGTTGGCAGTTACTGAATTGCATGAAGAATCAAACAAGCACTCACCAGCATTAAAGTGGCGCTCCAGTCGTTTGTGTTTATTAAAAGTCAGCAGCTACAAAAAGTGTAGCTGCTGACTTTTAATAAACAGACACTCGCCTGTCCCAGGATCCAGTGATGTGGTCACCCGAACCGTCGTTTCTCTCCCTCCCCTCTCACTGGCCTTTCAACTGTGCGCTCCCGGCTGTGACAGCTTGCGGCTTCACAGCCGGGTGTGCATGTGCGATTCGTGCTGCACGTCCTGAATGGTCCAGTAATACTCTGTGACCTGTCCCCAGACAATTGCAAGGAGGGAGGGGGAGAGGAGAACTTCTGCTCGGATCACCCTAGGCGATCTGAGCTGAAGTGGGAACAGGTACCTGTCAAAAGTAGGTACAAAAAAATGGCATGCCAAAGTGTTTAAAGTGGAACTTCCTTTTTTGGGTGGAGCTACGCTTATGGATCTGCAAGCCATTGGCTGCGGTGGACGACAGTACATGTAGTTCATTCATTCAGAGAACTCTGGTGTACTTGGCCTTTTAAAACAAATTTTAAATCTAAAAACAGTAGATCTCTGCAAAGTTAATACTCATCTGTCCTGCTGCTTTCGCTGCTAAACTCTTAAGTTGAATGAATAATCTTGCTGAAAGACCATTAACAGTTGATTCTTCTGGAAGTGTCGGATCCCTGGCTTCCCACCATCTTGTTTCATCTACAACCCCCTATGTCAATACAGGATGCAGTAGTGATGTGGGGGGGTCATAGTAAGTGTGAATGTTGGGAAGTGTCAGATATTGAGGAAATTTCAGCAAAAGTGTTGAATGTAGTGCAAAATAATTTGGGAGCCCTTATAAATATATTTATTACGCATTGTAGAGGTCAGCTCTCCTGGAAATTAGATTAAATGTTTTCTTTGAGCTAGTGAATTGAATCACCCTCTACCATCGGGTACTGTAGTACAAGGCTGTGAAAATCTTTTTTTCTTTAAAGATCTTATATTGAAATGGAAGGCCTGCTGTTTCCCAGCCCTCTGCATCACCAAGACAAATGGTTTCAAAAAGCCTTTGATCAAGATACCACCCCCACCAAAAAACCCACCTTGGCCGGCTTTCAGCCCATTGAAAGAGTGCTTGCTTTCTTTGAGGGCCCAGCTCTACTGGAAGGCGCAGGTGATGTCACTGTGCATCAAAAGCTAGGCTAGAGATGGATATCTAATTAGGGGTGGGAGGCAGGGGACTAACAAATGAGAGCAGACCTTCTGTTTTCTGTGGAAAGTCCACTTTAACTCTTAAAAGCCAGCTCCTCTTGAAAGTGATGTTTTCATTCTGGTTTGCTTGCTGTCTGTTTTAATCTCGTGCTGGCTTTTTGTTTTGCTAACTGAGCTTCTGTGAGGAGTTGTTGTGCACCCTTTCTTATGTAAAACCATACTGAGAAGTCTGTTTACTTTATAGTGACGCCTATATTATGATTTTATAAAAGGGTTTGGCGTAGAGGTGCACTGAATGGGAAATTTTGGTACCATAAATGCAGGCTGTACTTAGCTGAAAACAGAAACCAAAAATGTCAGTTTTAAAAAAAAATATATATAATTGTATTATGTTCGACTTTTAAATGAATATGAATTTGTCAACTATTATTGGCTCCTTTAGCTCAAGAAAAATGCATCCCTTTAAAATCTATGTCTTCACACTGGTCCATTGTGTTTCTGTTGTGAGATTAAAATGTTTGCTGCGTTTTTGGTCAGTTCAAAAAAAAAAGCGCACCAAAAAGCACCTCTCCATTGAAATGTGTTAAAAATGCAGAAAGACGCATCAATAACACACCTGTGGTACGATTTTGATGCAGTTTGAGTCATCTGACCTATGAAAAACACACCATAAGCACAGTAAAATCATGGCAAAATTACGTTTACACACCATTTTTGCCCAATGTATTTCGGCAGCCAAAATTTCAGTGCATCTCTAGTATGGAGACAAAAGTTCTTTGAGAACTTAATTTTCTGAAAGATGACGTGTTTCAGTTCACCAGTGCCCACTCACAACTGTTCTTTCAACTTTGAATGGTGTACAAAGCAATGTTTGGGTTGATTGCAGAGAAAAATTCACGGCTTTTGTGTAAACTTTTTTTTTTTTTTTTGTGGGCTCACGATTAATGAATTCGGACAATGCAAATCTTGTAACCGCGGCAGTAATACTATGCATAGTGGGATCAGTTATTTTATTTGGAATCTTTTTTTTTTTTTTTTTCTCAGATTTTGGAGCTGTTAATACAGAAGGATGGAGAGTTTCAGGAACTCATGAAGGTGGCATTCAGTCAGGGCAAGATTCATCAGGAAATGCAGCTTTTGGAAAAGGAAGTTGAGAAAAGAGACAGTGATATCCAGCAACTACAGAAACAGCTGAAAGAGGCAGAACACATACTGGTCAGTGTCCCTTAACGTTCTCTGATCTTCGTTACAGTCACTGGTGTTCGTATTATCCATCCCATTACTCAAGGGTCATGATCCCTCAATGAAGCAGGGCAGAGCCATCTTAAGGTGATATTGAACCCAAAAATGTAACCTATTGCAGCCTACCAGCTGCGGTGACTGCATTTGCTTTCTTGCAGCCACCAAAGCTAAGGATTGGTAAGCTGCAATAAATGACCTTTTTGGATTCAATATCCCTTTTTCACCTTGTGTTCTGGCCAGTAACCCCCTCCTGTATTAGCGTGCACCCACTCTGGATGAAAGAGTACAGAGGGCACATCAGACAACAGCATTGACCATCTGCATGGAAGGGAGTGTTACATTTTACGAGCAGATTTAAATACACTAACAAATTGAGCCAAAACTCCAGCTCACACTTTATAATCATTTACAGAAAACACTTTTTTTTTTTTTTTTTTCTTTGGGATAAATGCTTTACATATAAGCTGATCACTGTAGGTACCACTACCAGTGTTAAATAGCTTGTCACATCCTGTAAATTGGTACATCTGGAAGAGAGCTGCTTGTTTTGAAAGACTTTTTCGTCTGAATCAACAGGGGAAAACAGAAGTAGAAAGCCCAAAAAAGATAACTAATGCACCCATCACATATACGACTGGCCATAGGTTCAAAGCTTTGCTGATTTGGCAGGAACCAGTGGAGATTCAAGCTGTGTGTAGGCAGGCTGAATGTACCATGTTGACGAACTTGGGTACAACCAGCCTGCCGGAATCGCTTGCGATTATAGTTAGCAGCTGCTATAGCCGCTAGCAATAATCACTGTCTTCTGGCAGGGACTGCTTCCCCTTCTGGGAGCGGACACTTGCTTCGCAGAATGGATTCCCCTATCAGCACTGTCTGTGTTAATGTGGGGGTGGGGGGGGGGGGGAATCATGCAAATTTCTTTCCTGCAATCCGTGGCTGTAAGAGAAATTTTGCTCAGTGTATGGCCTGCTTTAGGACTTGCTTTTGGGTATAATACAGCTTTACAATGGAAGGTATTTGCAGAACATCACTTTGATTTCATATCCGAGTAAGGTTTGTTTGTTCCTCATACATGACGCAAAACTAGTGTACACCACTACTTCCAGTGTATAGCACAGATCAAGTTTTAACATTTTAGAACCATTATTTCCACACTGCATACAGCTCTTTTTTGGTCTATTTGACCATTTTCCGTGCAACATGTGGGAGCCATGAATTTTGTGCTGTAGGCCTTGGGGACTAAAGAGACGATTTAACCAGACAGGTTATAGTGAAGTGAGATTGAAAGACCTGCCAACTCTCCTCTAAATCAGTGCAAAGCACAGTAGAGCCTTTTTAAAACTGAAGACATTACTCTTTCGTTCATTGACTGACAGAGCCTTTGATCTTCATAACCATTGGGTTATACTGCCCCTAACATTAGTAGGCAGAAAAATAATCTGGCTACCCTTATGGGCAGTCCCAGGGGGTATACTCCCTCTCCCTGCTATAGGTACTCCAGTTTTTTTTCTCTGCCTCATCAGGAGTAAGGACCTAGTTCCTTGCTGGGATCTCTGGTCCTGGCAATTTTTTTCTTTTAGATAGAATTTTTTTTTTTCTCCCCCCTGTGAGATCTACAATCAACTACCAGACTGGGCGATGGGCTGGATAATCTAGATCCAGCGGTCACCCCAGTCTGGCCAGCAAGGGCGCGCAGACCTCAGCTTCATGCTAGGTCGGCCGTGACATAGCCCCATCGAAAGGGGGCTGGTCTGCGAGTTAAATGCCTCGCGAGGTTGCATACGACTGGTCCGAGTCGCAGCGTTCCTCCTGATACAGCCCCCCCATTTTGATGGAGAGGGGTTCTGTCGGGAGCGGTGAGTAGTTGCCCCCCCCCCACTCCCCCTGGAGGGTTTTGGGGTGCATGTGGACCGCTCTTTGGGACAGTCGGACCCCCAGAATCCCCTCCTTGCAGTCAGGCACCCGCTTTCGTTCGTCCCCCATCTTATTCCCCCCCCCCCCCCCATTTATGCTGGGGCTGTATGGGTGGTCTGGTCCACCTCTTGGCGATGGGGGCTGGGGGGGGGGGTGCACCACCGGCGGATCGGCTGTGCAGGGGGGTTTGTACCTGGTCCTGGACCCGTCCTGCCTGGGTCTGTCCTTGAGGCCTAGGGATCCATCCTAGGTCCCTAAAAGCCTTGTGGTTCCGCCATTTTGTTGTAGCCCGCGTTTCAATGCTTGACGGCCATGTCTGTGTAGTCCGGCGGTCATTTTGCACTGGTTTGCCATTGAAAATGGGAGGTGGCCATGACAGTGGAGCCCTGTGGGTGGCGGGTTTTTTTTTTCCGATGGTGGGACCCCCTCCTCCCCCCCCCCCCGTGCTGGCTCCTGGATCTTTTTACTTCCTGATCGCTGCGCGATGGTGCTGCCAGCACGGTGGGGGTTGTCCCTTGCAGGTCTTAGACCTTTTTTGTGGGGTCCCCCTGTTGACTCATGGTGTCTTTGGAGCACATCTCTCCACCTGATTCCCCCCCCCCCCCTCTCGGAGGCTGCGGGGCCCTCCGGGTCCCAACCATCCATTGATGCACTGATGGCGGTCCTGGAGTCCTTTGTGTCCTGGGTGGAGGTGGCTTTCGGGCAGCGGCCTTCCCCTGCCACATCTTTCTCATCAGATCTTGAATCTGATTCGGCTTGGGTCGCCCTGCTGGATCTGCAACCACGCATCTGGAATCCTCCTCATAGTGAGGATGGTTCCTCTTTATCTGCAACACCGCACAAAAAGGCGCTGGTGGACGCACTGATTGTATCTGTGTGTGTGTGTGTGTGTGTGTGTGTAACCTTAAAGATGGAGGACGCAGCTGTGACGGAGGCGCAGCTTCCTTTTGTCACTCACAAGCACTCCAGAGGGGCAAAGATGTTTAGTTCTTGCCGTATATTTTGCAGAATTGTCGCTAAAGAGTGGGGACAACCAAAGTATCCCCTTGAGGTCCCTAAGTGCTTTACTAATTCTTTGTAATATGATGGACCAAAGAATAGTTACTGTACTAACTTTTTTTTTTATTTTTTTTAAATAAAAACCATTGGAAGATAAAAACTAAAAGGGGGGAAATAAAATGTCCCAGGTCCATGTTGCTTACTTAACCCTTTGACTACCACCGACGTAACTCGTATTGGGGCATAGAACAACTTCCAGCTGGCCATGTCCGTGTGATTTTTGTCGGCTGCATTCCCCCTTTTTTGCTATAAGCTCATAGTCACTTCAGTGAAGTTATAGCCAAACTGTCCCCTGAGCTCTTTTGTGAGAGAAAGAATTGCTGTAAACCCAATGTCACCATGGCCTGTACCAATCGGGGACGGTCTTGACAGACGTTGTCTGTGCACATCATAGACACAACCTGGGTTGCTCCTACAACTCCATATGCATATAACTGCTTGGTTTTGTGATCAAATGCATAAAGCCCCCAGCGTCTGTCTGCCTGTCACTGATTTGTACAGGTTGTTACCTACAGTACTGACTGCTACCCATGCATTGCAAACACCTCTGACTCCTGGGTGCAGAAATCGGCCCCTTCTTGATGCTGTATGATCCTCTCCGGCGGTGTGAAAGAGGCGGAACCCCCCCATCCCAACACGCTACCAAGATACTGAGGGCTCATTCACAACAGTGGGCACGTGTTATGGTGTTCACAAGCACTGCAGTGCATTGTTACAATGCATCACACTGCTTGATTTTTGTTTTATCATTTATTCAACTCTTTGCATGGTTGTGTTGCCTTGTATTTCTGTACATTGTAATGCACTGCATTGCAAAAAAAAAAGTTAAATTATGCAGGCACACACATGGTCATGGGATTGGATGTTGGCACAATGCATAGGTAAAAGCCAACCTCCAGATTGCCTATTTAAAGGTTTGTGTACCCTTTTTGGTTTTCAGTTTCACAGAAAGGCAATTATTTGTTATTAACCCAGTACAGTTTTAGATTTAGTAGGAATTTTATGTTGGGTTTGTGTGCGCTAATAACTAATTTAGTATGGAGGGTTTTTTCTTTATCAAAGATATCATTTTGATAGACGTTTATGAAACTATCATGGGACCTACATCTTTTTTTTTTTTTTTTTTTTTTAATCAGGACTTTGTTTTTTAGAAAAATATGGTTTGTGGGTTCTTTTACAAGCTCTAAAAGCTTATAGGGGGGGGGGGGGGTTGTAAATGTATAAGAAAACTGCAAAAATGGTCTGGCTTCCTGAGGTGTGGAGTGGAGTGCAGGGCCTGACGGCAAAATGGATTAAACAGATACATGGTTGGTTACGGATTTTTGCTGTCATTGGCTCCATTCACATTTTGTCATTTTAGGTTCTCGGGCAGAATTGCTGCGCTTCTGCATGCCATCTCTAATCACAAAACGCATGTTCCGGTGCCATTCATCTTCTGTGGCACCTAAAACGCAGTGTTTTTAGCAAGAAGCTTTTCACCCAAAAAGGAGCATGAGCTTCTTTTGGGCGAGGAGCGTTGCGGATTGCCGTGTGTGTATGTGTGTGTGTGTGTGTGTATGTATATATATATATATATATATATATATATATATATATATATATATATATATATATATATATATATATATATATATATATATATATATATATATATATATATATATATATATATATATATATATATGATATATTTTGTGTGTGGTCCTCACCGCAAAACAGTGCTGCATTTAGGTGCCATTGAAAACTAATGGTACCCGAACTTATCTTTTTGTGATTTTTAGATCCTGGGCAAAATCGTGGCAATTCTGCTCGAGATGCCAAATGTGAATGACACCTAAGGCTTTATGTACAGTACAGTGTTTTTTTTTTTTTTTTTTTTTTTTTTTTTTTTGCCAAAACTCAACACTATAAAAGCCTGTGTGTGTGTGTATGCATAGGCTTTTATAAGAGTCTAGGTGCTGCTGTGGTTAGGGGAGCTTCAACCTCCCTCTCCTAAACATGGAAGAATTGCATTCAAGATAGAAACCTTTTGACCACCGGCCATAAAACACTGCATAATTGTGCTGCATTTTGCCTTTTCCTGCGGCCATTGGTCAAAGTAGGCTATGTGTACATGAAGCCTTATTGTCTGGTTCTTGAATGGGCAGGAGAACATTAGAAGGGAAACGTGTTCTTATAAACTCTTACGTTTAATTTAAAATACACCAAAGATGTTTTCATTTCTTACCAGGCTACAGCGGTATACCAAGCAAAAGAAAAGCTGAAATCGATAGACAAAGCAAGAAAAGGTTAGTGTGCCTTGTTTTTGTTAATAGCTTCTCCATCAGTGGTCCCCAACCTCCCCGGCCTCAGTGACAACAACCCCTTCACGGACTGGGGGGGTGGGAAGGTGTGTTGGTGCTGCTGTTGCCGCTTACCTCTGGTGGGTGGGAGGGTTTTGTGCAGCCTGCTGCCTCTGGGGGAAGGGATGGTGTGCTACCTCCAGGGGGAATGTGCGCACAACCTGTTGCCTCTTGAGAGTGTAGGCATGAGAGGTGCAGCCTTTCACCTCCTGGGCCGGCCTGGCTTTCCTCTCTTCTTCTCCCCCTTCCTCCCTGTAGGTAAGGTGACCACAGAGGGGGAAGGGAGTAGTGGTGCTAGGAGAAGCGCCCCACATCCCGGGGGTTACATCTCCAATGTTTCTAGATGAGCTTTTTCCACTTTGATACAGTTTCTATTGTAAAGATTGCTATTGCAAAATAAGTTTTCTGATAACTACGTATATGCATTATATGTGCCTTTTACTGTACGGTACTTGGGTTTATATGACCTGTTTGTAATTTTTCCACATTAAGCTGTGTATACATGAGGCTTCAGTTTGTATTTGTATTGGGGCGGTGTCTGCAACAAACATTTTTAACACTTGCAGCTTTCTTAAAGCCTTTTATGCACCCTTTACCTTGGGGCTGTCTAACATAGATCCTACTGGGAGTGCTGGTTTTTGCCTTTTTAAACAAGCTGCGCACAGGTTTATACCACGTTCTGGTTGGGCTGAAACTTTCCAAAACCTGACTGCTAGGAACTGCCTTAAAGTGACAGGTTGCACTGCCATTATGATCTTGGTTTAACATTCCCAAACTGGAGATTAAGGGTGCTTAAAAACGTTTCAAATAAAAAAGAAGCTGCTCAAGGCAATCTGAAAGCTTTGCAAATGCTTTCTAAAAGTTTGCTGTATACACATATGTAAACTAAAATCCATGTACTTTTATGTATGCAGACAAAGCTTTCCGGCAAAATTTAGAGGGGGAGGTACAAGCTACATTGCTACCAAGGAGACTTAAAATGGTCACTTTTTTCCCATGTGTTTTTGTTTTTACTGAGTTGTTTGCCTCAGTCCTGTCACTGTTAAGACAAATTGGGCAGCATAAAATAAAGAAAATTAATGCAGAAAAATTGCAAATGAAGGCATTGAAATAAATTAATCCAGGGCTTGACAAATTTGCTTGAAATTTAGGAGCCAGTTTTTTTTTTTTTTTTTTTCTTTCCACGCATGCTGAATGGCTGGCTTCTGTCGAACCAGCTGCCATACACACGGGCCGAATGGTGGCTGATGAACCAGCTGATGTTGCCCGGCATTCAGCCCGTGTGATGGGCAGTGGCTCACTAGGGAAGGACCGTGCAGGTGGGGGGCAATATGTGATCCAGTAACTCATGCCACCTTAGGCCCCTTTCATACGGGCACCTCCGCTAAGCAGAATCCACTTGCTCAACGGGGATTTCTCCGCTGATCCCAGCTGAATAGGCGGTTGACAGGTCCTGTCCACTCTGCTTTCACAGGTACCCGCTCCCACTTCTGCCCGGCCGCCTAGGCCGCTCCCACTTCTGAACATAACACCTCCTCACTGCCTGTCAAATACCCTCTGAAAAGCCACACACTATGGATCACTCTTTAGAGGGCTTCTGTATGTGTAAACAAGCCAAAACTCCTGCATGGAGGCAAAGCTTCACACTGGATTTAGAGGAAATAAACCAGTCACACCAGGATTCAAGAAAGAGAATGTACATCCCTTGTATGTAGACAATATTTATCTTAGGTTAAGCTTTAAATAAGCAAAGGGAGACGAAAACCTTCCCTGCATATGATTCTGTACAACGTGTTTTAGGGACATGGTTGGTTATGAGATTACTTTCAGTACAACAACCAACGTGAAGTATCCCCAGAAGGATTTTCTACAATTTTATAAGTTAAGCATAGATTATTCAGGGCAAAGAGACGTGTCTGTAATAAGGCCCACTTCCTGGCCAATTAATACTCTACTACGCCTCAGCGATCTCCTCCTTCCTGTTGCAGCTTTTACCAAAATCCCCATTGTTGGCTTATGTTGGGAGTTTGGGGTTGTAGTGATTGTAGACTCTCTATCATGTGACAGTGCCTGCTGCTAGACCCAAGCACTGCATCATGGGAGCAACACATGCTCTTCTGTACCTGGGAACAACAAGTATTTGGTACAGGAAGCCACAGAAAAAGGGTCTGCAGTGGAGTGCTGGAGAGGGGAGTATAAACTGTTAGTTACTTTTCTTTGAGTAGACCAGTGTCTTTTAAGAGTTTTTAGCATAGGTGCCTTAAAGAACTTCACCTAGTTTAAACAAAAATTAACAAATGCACATTTTTTTTGCAGGTAAAAAAACATGTGCATTTGCTTTCTTTTGTTTTAGGAGACTGGAAAGCATTGCATGATGCCATGCAGGTCCCCTGCAGACTGTAAAACTGCCTGCCCGTATGATGTACACGCAGACAGCATACACTGACATGAAGAATCCAAGAAATTGAACTACTAGTGTGTTCAACAATTCCTTGGCAGTCCATTGAGAATGAACTAGCCACAAAGACTTGTAGTTTTCCCATTCACTGTGAATGGATGACGCGGCCGTGTGGGTGCCGCTTTTTTTTTTTCTTATTGTGGCAGGGGGGTCCTCCGCTCTATGCCAAAAGAGGGGATCAGGGGGGGTTGCGGGGCCAGTAAACTTTAACTTGTTACATGTTACACCCTGAATATGGATGTAACCTGTTACAAAAGGTGAACTTGTCTTTTTGATAGCATTTTTTTTTTTTTTTTTTTCTTATTGCTGGTAACCCCAAGCCAAATAACGGTCTAAGCTTTAGGCAGCAGAAACCTAAAATACTAACAAATTTTGCCAAAGACTTCTCAGTTTAATTCTTTTAAAAAGCCAGCAGTAGAAACCATTTTTGTACTTATTTGGTAAAAAAAAGACATCATTTTGTTTTCCAGGTGCCATCTCGTCTGAAGAACTGATTAAGTATGCCCATCGGATTAGTGCAAGCAATGCAGTGTGTGCTCCACCAACATGGGTTCCAGGTAAGGAATTTTTGTTTGTTTTATTCAACCCGGAGTTATAATCTGCTAGGGCACACAGCTTTATTGCCAGCAAGAGATACTGTCATGAAAATAACAGACTGCTGCTAGAACAACGCTGAACATAACCTGCAGCAGCCTCTTGGACCCTCCCATCACAGAATAATCCCTAGCCATTCTGACAGGCAAAGCCTCCCCCAACCAATTTTTGTATTGGCTCCATATTATGACTGTAGGAATGTCGGGTGGCATGAAGAAGCAGACAAGCTTCCGCAATGATCAGGAGTTATCAAAGTTTTGCCTGCCAAAATGGCCTGGGATTCTGCTGTTTACAGTAGGATATTGGAGATTTCTCCTTTGGGTGCCTTTTTATATGTTCTGAAAATTTTCTTTTCTTTAAAGTAAATTAGTTTTAAGTCTGAAATTTTACACTTGGCAAATGATAGGCAAAACTCTCTGATTCTCAACCCTCAAGTCTTCCTATTGATCTGATGCCTTCCTTTACATTAAAGCACACTAGGAACATGGAAAGAGCGAACCCCAAGCACATGATTTTGGAGGGGAACATTAGATTTACGTATAGTTATCTGTAACTGTTGAGCTGCATTTTGACATTTAGCTTTCACTTAAAGTAAAATGCTCATGTATGTTTTTTTTTTTTTTTGTGACCATAGTTTATTTTATTTAAAGCAGTCAACATACGACAACCATCTGATGATGGTTTAACCCACCTCTGTTTGGCATAAGATGTATTCATTTTATGTTGTCCTGAATTATGCTTTCAGTATAGCTGCATTTCATGTACATGTGTTTTTATATTTCTTCATTGAAGGTGATCCACGTCGCCCTTACCCTACAGATCTTGAGATGCGGAGTGGATTATTGGGTCAGATGAGTAACTTGCCTACAAATGGTGTTAATGGGCATTTGCCTGGGGATGCACTGGCAGCAGGGAGACTACCAGGTAAATTGAAGGCATTTTCCCAGCTTGGTAGGAAACATGTTGACGTGGATGGTATCTATTTAATCCTAACATTAAAAAAAATGGGGGAAGGAGTTTTTTGTTTTCCTGACTGAGCATTCTACAAACCTGTTTAGTACAATACTCAATATATCTTTCAGTATGTTTTTTTAAATGATTGTGTATATGGTAGATTTTTGAATGTTACTGTTTGTTTAGGTATTTCAAATTATGAGAGTTAAAAAAAAAAGTTAAGAAAAAGTTACACGTTTACTAAAAGGTTGACATTATCTAGAAAATGTAAGACCTTTTACTTTTACAGAAGATTTTATTTATAAAGGTATTTATGACAGCCTAAGAAACAAGATAGAAATATGGGAGCTGCGATTGGCAACTCATTAAGTACAAGTTCTAGGACTTTCTAAACTTGCTCTTTAAAAAACAAAACGAAAAAAAAAAGTAAACAGTGGCATTTTTTATTTCTCTTTTGTTCATTGATGGACACAGCATCTTATCTTCTTGACCATTGGTTTATACTGCCCCCTACAGAAGTAGGACACTAGGCAGGAAAAAGCTTGTCTACATTCATGGGGCAGCCCCAGGGGGTATACTCTCAGCTATAGGCACTCAGTTTTTCATTTTTTTTTTTCCTGCCTATACAGGAGTAAGGACCTAGTCCCTTGCTTGGATCTCTGGTCCTGGCAATTTTTTTTTTTTTTTTTTCAATTCTTTTTTAAATTTAACTTTTTTCCTATCTTTTTGTTCCTGTGAGAATCAACTATCAACTGCTGGACTGGGCGACGGACTGGACAATCTACATCCAGAGGGTCCCCCCATTCTGGCCTGCACGCATGGACAGGCCTCAGCTCTGCCCTAGGTATGCCACTGGACGGGGGCTGGCCTGCGAGTTAAATGCCTCGAGGGCACAAACGGCCTGGCCTCGGGCAAAGTCGCAGCATTTCTCCCATTCCGATGGATCGGTGGTCTGCCAGGAGCAATGCCTATCCTGTTCCCGATATGGCAAGTAGCTGTCCGCGCCCCCCCCCCCCCCAAGTAGCCGTCAAACCGCTATTTTCTTGTAGCCTTTTGTGCTGTAGATCGGCGCCCATGTTTGTGTAGTCTTGGCGGCCATTTTCTTGTGGTGTTCTCATTAAAAATAGCGGCGGCCATGTTTTTGAAGCTATATGACTGATTTTGGTGGTGGGAGCCCCTCATCCCCTAGTGCTGACTCCTGGATCTTTCTCTTCCTGATCGCCGCATGATGTGCAGTTCGCCTGGTGCTGTAAGTGCCTGATCGGTGGTGGTGAGTCTTTTTGTGGGTTTTTCTCTCCCTCTGCTTCCCCCCTGCCTTTGCGGATCAATTGGTCCAGGGGATACAGGTTGTCTGTAATGCCTCTTTGGATGCGGCTCCTTTTATTTCTGGACTGTCTGTCTCAGCGGTGATCCTTCAGTGTATTATCTGGCTGAAATGCTGGCCTTCAGTGTATTATCTGGCTGAAATGCTGGTCTGTGGATAAGACTTCTAAGAAGGCCTTATCTGATCTCCCATTTGTGGTGGGGGATCACCTGTTTTGGAGCTTCCTTGGATGACCTTAAGTACCTCACAGGGGGGGAGAGTACTCTTCTGCAGACTTCCAAGGGCAAGGATCCCAGTCGTAGATGAGGGCTATTCCTCTCGGCTCAGAGGCCTTTTTGTCCCTCAAGGTCTAAAGACAAGGGATCTAAGCTCTTCAGAGCCTCAATTGGAGGTTCCAGGAGGGACCTGGTCTGGCAAGTCACGAGCGTGCTCCTCCAGACCTGCGGACAAGGCTTTCCTCTGCCTGAAGGGGCGCCGGATCCATGGACTTCTCTGGTAAAGGACAAGTGGGCCCTTTCAGTCTTATCCTTCAGAAAGGTTCTTTCCTTCCAACCTGCACTTGTCCTCAGATTGCTTATGGGGTCTCTTTGGGGTGGTGCAAGACCTGTTAACTTCAAGGGGTGATCCAGTTCTGACTTCAGAACGTTTTCAGGGTTTTTACTCAAACCTACAGTTCCCAGGAAGGAAGGCAAGGTACGTCCAATTCTGAACCTCAAGGTGCTAAACTGCTTTGTGCGGGTACAGAATTTCCGAATGGAGTCCATTCGCACAGTAGTGGTGTCCCTACATCAGGGGAATTTTCCGCTTCTATCGACATCCAAGGATGCTTACCTTCACATTCTAATATGTGCCGGTCACCAGCGCTTCCTCCACTTTACCGTGGGCGAGGAGCATTATCAGTTTGTGGTGTTAACCTTTTGGTCTCGCCTCCGCTTCTTGGGTCTTCACAGAAGTGTTGGCCCCGGTACTAGCATTGTTGCGTCAGCGGGGGATCGCGGTACTGGGGTACCTAAACAATCTTCTGCAAGCGGTGTCTCCGACTGCTCTGATGGACAACCTGGAGATTACTCTGCGAACTCTTGAGGCAGTTCGGCTGGATTTTAAACCTTCAGAAGTCTGCACTGGTTCTGTCCACAAGACTGGACTATCTGGGTCTGACTCTGGACTCTGCCTCAGCCAGAGTGTTTCTTTCTTTTGTTCAGCAGACTGTCATCCCTCCGGGCTTGCATACGTGTGCTGGACCTGATGGCATCTACCTTCGAGGCGGTTCCATTTGCACAGTTCCACGAGATCTCTGCAAAGATTCTGGTAAAATGGTACAAGAATACTTAATCTCTAGACAATATGATCCTGTTGAGCTGGGGTATGAGAGGGTCCCTGATCTAGTGGCTTCGTTCTCCAGCACTTAGACAGGGAAAATCCTTTCTCCTCCTGTACTGGACGGCTGTCACCACGGATGCCAGCTTGTCCAGGTGGGGGAGGTGTCCTCAGCAAAGATAGCGCTCAGAGGGTCTGGACTCTTCCTGAGTCCAGACTGTTTATCAATGTACTGGAACTCTGTGCGATCAGACTTTGTCGTCAGGTGTGTCCATTACACATTCAATCACAGTTTCACGGCCGGGGGCCTATGTCCATCGCCAAGGGGGGCATAAAAAGTGCCTGGCGGCATGGAAGGTAGCTGGTATTCTAAGGTGGGTAGAAAGATTCGTTCCAGCCCTCACTGCGGTACACATTCCAGGGTTGGAAAATTGGCAAGCGGATTATCTCAGTCGACAGGCGTTGGACCGGGGGCAATGGTTGCTTAATCTGGAGGTGGACCTGTTTGCCTCTCATCTCAACAGGAAGATATAGAGGTTTGTGGCACAGTTTTGGGATCTTCTAGCCGACACTCAGGATGCCTTAGTGGCTCCTTGGAGCCAGTATCGTCTCATTTACGCCCTCCCCTCTCCTCTAAAACTTCTGCCAAGACTCCTGCGCAGGACTGAGGCAGAAGGGATTCTGGTCATTTTAGTGGCTCCAGACTGGTCTGGTATGGCTGGTCACCGATGCTCCTTGGAGACTTCCTCTCAGGGAAGAGCTGCTGTCCCAAGGGCCAATCTTCCAACTTGCTTTACATTTGCTGGCTTAACGGCTTGCCGTTCACCTTACCTGGATGTTCTTTGTTCCTTCCAAAGGTAGTCTCTGATTTTCCATTTGAATGAAGACGTGTTACCATCCCTATTTCCCAGGCCTAAACATCCTAAGCAAATTGCCTTGAATTTCCTTGATGTGGTTTGAGCAATCAGGGTGGTACCTGGCAGCTACAGAGTCTTTTCAGAAGTCAGACTCACTATTTGTACTCATGGATGGACCTTGCAAAGGGTTGGCTGCTTCTGCTGCGACCATTTCCAGATGGATCAGAAAGACAGTGATTCAGGCTTATTCAATTAAGGGTCAGGTTTCTCCTTTCCCTGTTAAAGTGCACTCTACTCGGGCGCTTAGTGCCTCCTGGGCTTTCCATCGTCAGGCATCAGTGATGCAGGTTTGCAAGGCGGCTACCTGGTCGTCCGCACACTTTCACAAACTTTTATAAGGTGGATGTGTTGGTATCTGCTGATGCTTCTTTTGGCCGCAAGTTTTTGCATGCTGCTGTTTAGAGGACCTGGTCCTCTTTGAGGGTGTATTTTAATTTTTTTCAGGTGAGCTCCAGTTGTTCATGGTTGAGCTCCATCTTACTTGGTTAGCTACTGTTTAGCCTTGGGAAGTTTTTTTTTTCTTGCTGTTCCCACCCCTTATGTTTGACACTGCTTTTGGGATGTCCCAATGGTCAAAATGATAAGGAGCTGTGTCCATCAATGAACGAAAGAGAAATGGGGTTTCTAACTTACCGTAAAATCCATTTCTCTGATGTTCATTGACAGACACAGCACCCACCGCTCTGAAGTTGGCTTTCTGCAGACACTGCGTGTAACAAAACCGAGTGCCTATAGCTGAGAGTGGGAGTATACCCCCCCCGGGCCTAACTCAATGGTCAAGAACTGAAGGAGCTGTCCGTCAATGAACCTCAGAGAAATGGATTTTACGGGAAGTCAAAAATCTCAATCTCATTGGACAGGTTCTGCTTAATTTAGTTTGATAATGTATGTTTGGTCTTCCCAGATGTCCTGGCTCCCCAGTACCCATGGCAGTCGAATGACCTGGCAATTAACATGTTACCGCCAAATCACAGCAACGACTTCTTAATGGAATCTCTGGGGCCCAACAAAGAGAATGAAGATGATGTTGAAGTGATGTCTACAGACTCCTCCAGTAGCAGCAGTGACTCAGACTAAAGCTGTATACGGAATGCAAACTTGTGTTGGGAAACATACATCATGAATCTTCCATTGATGGAAACTGAACTTTTTTGCCCCACTTTGCTTAGTTCAATGAACTGGGAATTTTGTATGTTCATTATGTTTAAGTGGAATTTGTAATTTTTGTATACATGAGGATCTTTATTTTTTTTCATTTTTTTTTTTTGTTTTGTCCCATTATTTGCCATTTATATTTCCATAAATGGTCTTTGTGTTACCCACTATATTTCTGTAGCAAGAACAAGTTGGCACCACTGTTATTGTATATAAGTTCCTGTGCATACCTGTGTGTATGTATATAGGTTTGTGTTTACACATGGTGGTATGCTTGTATATGCTAAAGTGTACATACTGACAATGTGACATTTCTAAATATAGATTTTTGTAATGTAAATTTGAATGCTGTTGTATGTTCTTTATACATATTTTATACATTGTAAAATGTACAGGAAGTCTAATATTTGGCTTATATTTCTACCTGCAAGAGAAATGGATAATAAAATGCTGTAGGCCAGCCCAGACTAAACCTCCACACTACCAACATATTGGTGTGGTGTTTTTTTTTTCTCACTTGTGTGCTAGGAGAATAAGCGCCGGTTCACACTGCAGCGACGCTACTTCGCACCGCGACCTCCGAGGTCGCGGTGCGAGCAGCGTGCCGCGACCTCGGAGCGGCCGCCATGGACTTGATAACATTGAAGTCTATGGCGGTCGCCTCCGGGTCGCCCCAAAGAAGCTCCGGACCCTTTTTCTAGGTCGGAGCGACTTGTGTCGCTCCTGTTAGAACGGGTCCGCAGCTTCCCTATGGGAGGCGACCAGGTCGCCCTAGTGTGAACCGGCACTAAGTGTCTTTTCGACAGCTCTTCAATGTTCAATTTTCTTTTTTTTTTTTTCTGCTAGCGTTCTTTTTCCCTCCATTTTTTTTCTTTTTGAGATTTTCAGCAAAATTGACACTTTTTTTTTTTTAAAACATTTCCAGTAGGTTCACAATACAAGTAATTGACACACCATAAAAGGGATGCACTGTATGTGATTTCCAGCCTTTTTGTTTGGTTTTTAATTCTCCATTTACATAGACTACTCAAAGGGAAATATTGTGCATTAATCCACCCACAAATTTTAATGGTACACATTGGGGTTGATTTACTTAACCTGGAAAGTGCAAAATCTGATGCAGCTAAGCATAGTAGCCAATCTGCTTCTAATGTCAGCCTATTTAATTAATCCCTTGGCACTTTTGTTCCCTGGCTCTTAAAGGGGTTTCAGATGCAGGGAGGTGGAGTGGAGTTTATCATCATGTGATCGCTGGTCACATGATCGGAAAGCTCCTGATGGCAGGCAGCTAGCAGGAGCTTTCCATTAACCTGTTTTGCAATATTGCACTCAAATATGTGGCTGCTTGGTGCCAAGGCTCATCTGCCAAGAGGCTACATATTTGCCTGCTGGCAGCGCCAAGATGTTAAGCTTTGACATAACCTAGAAGCGGGGTGTTTATCTTCTTGTAAAGACAAATCAGGAATGCTTTATTTTGAGAAAAAGAACATCAGACTAAGCAATCCCATTGACCATACATATCTGAAAAATTACAAACATGCATGCTAATAGAAACCCAACCATACAATGCTGTGGCGAAAATACGTTTACAAAAAGAATGAAACAGTGTGGCTTACCACCAATCCATTACATATAATGAAACCTGGTGAATTATCATTCAAGCAAAAGAAATGACCACCTGAGCAGGGAATTATGGTATAGCAAAAAGAAACACAAAAGGTCTCAAAAATAAAAGGCAAAGAGGTGGGGGCAGGGGGAGGAGGAGAGAATAGCTGTGTGAACCTTAACTCGATGTCTAAGGGGGGGGCCATATTTTTAATCATACATCCAAGGACAGCCTTGATTACCATGTTATTTTATACATGGGTAGGGCCACATCCACTAGTTCATACTCGTAAAGCCTAAATCCACATAAGCTCACATATCCCCTGCTGATTGGACCAGAATACATCCTGTGTGAAAGGATGCCAAGGCAGCATTTATTAAAGCATCATTAACGTGTGTGTGTGTGTAACACAGGTTAACATGCATTTTACCACATCTCTAAGCTGAAATGAATGTTCAAAACAAGTGCAGCGCTCCATCCTCAACCTAACCACAACTCATAACATGTAGAGAAGGGGCCTTCAAACTATGGCCCTCCAATTGTTCAGGAACTACAATTCCTATCATGCCTAGTCATGTCTGTGAATGTCAGAGGTTTACAATGCCTCATGAGATGTGTAGTTCCGCAACAGCTGGAGGGCCCTAGTTTGAGGATCCTTGATGTAGAGGGTGTAGCGCTGCACTTGTTTTGGATGTTTATTTAGGTTTGATGGTGGGAATCATTTGTAAGTGCTTGCATGCTGAGATTTAAGTTTTCCTATGGTGCACAAAAGTCTATTTTATCTCTAAGCTTGTTCACACATGTGAAAAAAAATATGCAGTTGAGCCATGGTTTGACCGTATACAGGTTGCTTCAGTCACACCCTTATCTATAATAAGCTTTTAGGTGTTTATGATCCGTGCTGCAAAATATACAATATGACAATTAATACTATGATGTCTGTTTAATTGGATGAATATGACAAGCATTTGTCCAGGCTGCAAGAATTTTCCATCTATTTTCTCTAATACTAAGACTTCCTTTGAGTAACAGCTCCATCTAGAGGCTAAAATGCTGTATATTTTCTTACTTCTATTTCAGAAAATATACTGCCTTTTGGCCACCAGATGGAGCTGATGAACCTAGGATGTTATAGTAATAGAGAAAATACAGGAAAATTGTGTGCAGCCTGGATGAATGCTTGTGAGACTAGCCCAACAAATGTTTTAAAAATACACCCCTAGGTAATTTATCACCGCTTTGTAAAGTGCTTCAAAACAGTTAACCTATGTTCATCACAAATATTACTGCCTACTGTATAAAATGTCATTGGTGGTGTCTGTGCTTGAACCATTTCTTGTATTTCTGTAACTGTTTCTACAGCTTGCAATTTAAAACACAAAAGCATTGAGTCAAAAAAATGAAACCCTCAGCTAGTTAAACTACAAGCTATTACAGCTGGAAGTTAGGTTGAAAATATGTTGCCATATCATAGTACAGTAAATATTTTCTGCCATAAAATCTCTTGTTGTTCAGGGTCATCTTTTGCTTGGGTATAGATGATTAAAATCTTTTGTGAAGGGATTATATCCTTGCTGTCTTAAACCACGCAAAGCCCAGAACAGCTGGTCATTTGGGGGAAACTCTTCCCACTTAACCCAATTCCAGCCTAAAATATAAAGACAAAAACATAATTTTAAAGTCATGCACCAATACAGGATGTCTAAGTTAAATGACAACAAAGGATGCAACACGGGATCTATTTGTGGGCTTCAAAAAGGGGGATTCAGAGGAGGGAAGGGGATAGTTCAGACCTGTTAAAGCGTAACTCCTTTTTTGTTGAAAAAAAAAAACATTCCCCTCTGGGTGATCTCTGTACATTTAGGATTTTAACAAATCTTGTTGCAGATTCCTACCTTTTTGTTTTTCTGAAGAAATCATGTTCCTCTGTGCTGAGTGGGTCTAATGTGAGTGGTTTCATAATTCTTTATCAGCTGTGGCAGCTGCAGGGTTCTAATGAGGAAATCTGCTGGGCCTGCATCCCTTTAAACATGTTCCTATTGGAAGTATCTCACCATAAATGACGTTTTTATTGCAGGGGATGCCAGAAATCTGACTTGTATCTTAAGCAGACTTCTGGGAAAATTGATGAGCCCAACCACAGGAAATGTTTCTGGGTTGTGGTCAGTATAAATTCTGTGTACAGAACACCTCCAGGTCGCCATATTGCATTGCATTTTCAGAAAATTACAACAGCTGCAGATTGAAAAGGGAAGGTAATTTTTTTAATAACATTCAGTTACAATATGATTTGTGTCACAATTGTATACACTATATTGTTTTTTTCTTTATTTGCTATATTTTTTTTCATGACAAAAGTGGAGCTACCCATTTAATATCCCTCAACCAAACGTACGAAAAATGTGGTTTGAACTGCTTAGAGCAAACTTCTGCATTTGCTGGCAATGTTGTCCTTCCATAACAGGATTCAGGATGCGGCTTGCCATCGACTTGCTTTGCACTGATATTAGATTTTTGCTTCTATATCTAGGTCTGTGGATACTTTACTACCAACTACTCTTTCTACCATAAATGTGGTAAAATTGCTGCGCTATGATCATGGGTAATAGCATATATAAAAACCAGTATAATCAATACCAGAAACTCTATTAAAGGAAAGCAGCTGACACAAAACGACAAGAAAACTATATCTTCAATAAAATGGTATGGAATGGTGTCGCGCTAGTCCAATGTACACAAGAAATGCTGGTAAACAGGAAAAAGCAAGTCCCAAGTGTACTGGCAGAGTCCACAAAAACTGTAGATATGGAGGGGTTCAAAACAGGAAAGACCACCACCGAGCAGTATAATAGGGACTCTTACCAACTAGTCAGACCCCACAGGTTCAAAACATGCCTAGAGTATATTGAAGACAGTGGCAGGAAAGGACCGATCATATCCAAACGCTTCCTCTCAATGGCGACCAGATTGGGTTCCCCCAAAGTCTCCTTCAAACACTCGGGAGATATAAAGAGAGAATTCCCTCATGGTGTAGTATATCAAAACAATTTATTGAGACATAAACGAAAAGCAGCTTACATTTTCAAAGATCAGCAAACAGCGGTTAAGTTGTGCAGATATCCCACCATCAAAATGGCCGCCGCGTCCCTCGTCTGCGCATGCATCAAGGCGCCAGTCAATCCTGACGCGTTTCGTCAGTGACATTGTCAGGGGTGTGGCTTGGCCCTAGACGCAAGCCAATAAATAGCGGAGGGAGGCGGAACGACTAGATGTAATCCGGAAGTAAACGCCCATCACAGGCGCTACGAAAACCGGAAGTCGCTCTTACCTATCTGCAATTGATGGCAACTTCAAAAACAGATAAACAAGAGCAATATAAGGACGGAACTCAATATATGCTATAAAGCAAACAGTGGGTCTCTAAATAACAAACTTATCCCCAAATTTAAATGAGAATAGCAATAGAGCCCAGACTGGGAAGCGGCTCCATCTTGTGGCAGGAAAACCCATTACATCATCATAACAAAAATGGCCATATGTAAACATATCACACTCATAAAAAATGCTGAAGCTAAAAACATCAACTTATAAAGATAAACATGCAAAACATACACATTTAAAAAAACTTTTACATAATGTATGTAATATTTTTATGATATAAAAAGCTGAATAATTAAACATATAAGTTGCTGAGGAAATAAATAGTCAAAAAAATCACAGCTAAAAATCATCAATGAAAATATAGATAAGAATAAGGAGGGGACTAAGGAATAGAGAAGGGGAGTGGAGGGGAAGGGACTTAAGAATTGTTGATAAAAGCATTTATGTCCCAATCAATGTTCAAACCGAAAGGGACATAGCACTTCATCCTGTAAATCCAGGAGGTTTCAAGCCTGGAAACGACCCTAGTCTTGTTGCTCCCCCTCCAACTTCCCTCAAAACGGTCTATACCCAGGAATAAAGTGCCATTAGGGTCCCGATTATGACATAAGTCATAATGTCGGGACACGCTGTGCTTTGGGAATTCTTTCAATATATTAGCAACATGTTCTTGTAAGCGGACATGAAGCTGGCGGATGGTACGACCTACATAATCCTTGCCACATGGGCACCTCAATAAGTACACTACATGCTTAGTACAGCAGGAGATGAACGGCCGTATCTTATGGGATTCCTGTGTGGCGGATGATTGAAAAGAATCAATTCTCCTGCGATATTTATTTTACAAACAGTACATCTCCTGCTGGGATAAAAACCTCCCCTCTCTTGAAAGAAGGAAAGCCTTTTAGGTAGGTTTTGAACGTTTGGGGCTATCTGCAAACGCAGTGGTGGCACCCCTCTAAACACCACAGAAGGTGCTTCTGGAAGAGAGGGGCCAAGCACACTGTCGTTACGCAAAACCCCCCAATGTTTTCTGAGGATCTTCTTAACAGAATAGTGCTGCACTGAATAAGAGGGAAAAAAAATGCATGTTGAAATGAGTCATTTCTAGATTTCGTTTTCGGTTCTAACAAATCTGTTCTTTCCCTTTGATCTGCTTTGAGAAAGGCCTTATCCAACTCACCCTCGCTATAACCCTTCTCCAAAAATTGCTTCCGGAGAATCAAAGCTTCGTTGAGGAAATCACCCCTAATCGAGCGAGCAATTCCGCTTCAACCTTAGGAATTGACTGACAGGAACGGATTTCAACCACGCCGTATGATGACAGCTGGTTGTTTCAATAAATCCTTTCCTGTCAGTCTCCTTGAAGAAAGTCGAAGTGACCAGACGTCCATCCATCACCCTGATCTTGAGATCAAGAAAATGTATCTCAGATCTACTGGATTCAAACTGTAAGGAAATGCCTCTATCATTGGTGTTAAGGGTGGACATAAATTGGCTCAAGGAATCGGAATCGCCATCCCATAGGAGGAGGATGTCATCGATGTATCTGCGCCAGAGAACTAACTCCGGCACAGGAAGACCACCGCCAACATCCTCCTCCCACCTGGCCATAAACAGATTCGCCATGCTTGGCGCAAATTTAGCGCCCATGGCGACACCACGACTTTGCCGGTAGTAGGTATTATCATACCAAAAATAGTTGTGATGCATTGCAAAGTCCAGTAAGGATAGCAGGAACTCCCTCTGAAAACTCAGCAAGGTGTTCTGCCCCAAATAATAAGCATCAAAAATATCCATGATGGATAAATATGAAAAAAACTAAAATACAATAAAAAAAAGAGACAACGAAGACAATAAAAGCAGCAGTACTGGTAGTTTCAGTACAGAAAATAAATGTGGCAAAATTGCTGCGCTATGATCATTGGTAATAGCATATATAAAAACCAGTACTATCAATACCAGAAACTCTATTAAAGGAAAGCAGCTGACACAAAACCACCTTCCAGAAAGGATTGAAATTACTTAAGGAAAGGAAGGATATAGTAGTCTGACCGGCGGACAAAGAAGGAGGCATCGTGATCTTGGATGCTCCTGCCTATGACGCGGAGATGAAGCGATTACTGTCAGATCGGAATACATATGTTCCTCTGACAGGGAATCCAAACAATAGCTACAAGAAGGAACTTCAGGCATTGGTAGATAGAGGTTTTCAGAAAAAGCTGTTGACTAAGAAGGAAAAGGCGTTCCTGGTTCCTTCGGCACCTCGGATTCCGGTGATTTATTATCTACCGAAGGTTCATAAGGACCCTGTGAACCCACCTGGGAGACCCATCATTAGTGGCATTGATTCTGCCACCTCCCGGGTGGGTAAATATATCGACAGTTTTTTACAACCTCTAGTATTGAAGACACCTTCTTTTCTCCGGGATACCAATGATAGAGGCATTTCCTTACAGTTTGAATCTAGTAGATCTGAGATACATTTTCTTGATCTCAAGATCAGGGTGTTGGATGGACGTCTGGTCACTTCGACTTTCTTCAAGGAGACTGACAGGAACGGATTTATTGAAACAACCAGCTGTCATCATACGGCGTGGTTGAAATCCGTTCCTGTCAGTCAATTCCTAAGGTTGAAGCGGAATTGCTCGATTAGGGGTGATTTCCTCAACGAAGCTTTGATTCTCCGGAAGCGATTTTTGGAGAAGGGTTATAGCGAGGGTGAGTTGGATAAGGCCTTTCTCAAAGCAGATCAAAAGGGAAAGAACAGATTTGTTAGAACCGAAAACGAAATCTAGAAATTACGCATTTCAACGTGCATTTTTTTCCTCTTATTCAGTGCAGCACTATTCTGTTAAGAAGATCCTCAGAAAACATTGGGGGGTTTTGCGTAACGACAGTGTGCTTGGCCCCTCTCTTCCAGAAGCACCTTCTGTGGTGTTTAGAGGGGTGCCACCACTGCGTTTGCAGATAGTCCCAAACATTCAAAACCCACCTAAAAGGATTTCCTTCTTTCAAGAGAGGGGAGGTTTTTATCCCTGCAGGAGATGTACTGTTTGTAAAATAAATATCGCAGGAGGCAGGAGAATTGATTCTTTTCAATCATCCACCACACAGGAATCCCATAAGATACAGCCGTTCATCTCCTGCTGTACTAAGCATGTAGTGTACTTATTGAGGTGCCCATGTCGCAATGATTATGTAGGTCGTACCATCCGCCAGCTTCATGTCCGCTTACAAGAACATGTTGCTAATATATTGAAAGGATTCCCAAAGCACAGCGTGTCCCGACATTATGACTTATGTTATAATCGGGACCCTAGTGGCACTTTATTCCTGGGTATAGACCGCTTTGAGGGAAGTTGGAGGGGGAGCAACAAGACTAGGGGGGTTTCCAGGCTTGAAACCTCCTGGATTTACAGGATGAAGTGCTATGTCCCTTTCGGTTTGAACATTGATTGGGACATAAATGCTTTTATCAACAATTCTTAAGTCCCTTCCCCTCCACTCCCCTTCTCTATTCCTTAGTCCCCTCCTTACCCTTATCTATATTTTCATTGATGATTTTTGGCCGTGATTTTTATGACTATTTCCTCAGCAACTTATATGTTTAATTATTCAGCTTTTTATATCATAAAAATTTTACATACATTATGTAAAAGTTTTTTAAATGTGTATGTTTTGCATGTTATCTTTATAAGTTGATGGTTTTAGCTTCAGCATTTTTTATGAGTGTGATATGTTTACATATGGCCATTTTCGTTATGATGATGTAATGGGTTTTCCTGCCACAAGATGGAGCCGCTTCCCAGTCTGGGCTCTATTGCTATTCTCACTTAAATTTGGGGATAAGTTTAGGTTATTTGGAGACCCCGCTGTTTGCTTTATTGCATATATCGAGTTCCGTCCTTATATTGCTCTTTTTTATCTGTTTTTGAAGTTGCCATCAATTGCAGATAGGTCAGAGCGACTTCCGGTGTTCGTAGCGCCTGTGATGGGCGTTTACTTCCGGATTACGTCTAGTCGTTCCGCCTCCCTCCGCTATTTATTGGCTTGCGTCTAGGACCAAGCCACACCCCTGACGACGTCACTCTATGACGAAACGCGTCGGGATTGGCTGGCGCCTTGACGCATGTGCAGACGAGGGACGCGGCGGCCATTTTGATGGTGGGATATCCACACAACTTAACCGCTGTTTGCTGATCTTGGAAAATGTAAGCTGCTTTTCGTTTATGTCTCAATAAATTGTTTTGATATACTACACCATGAGGGGATTCTCTCTTTATATCTCCCGAGTGTTTGAAGGAGACTTTGGGGGAACCAAATCTGGTCGCCAGTGAGAGGAAGCGTTTGGATATGATCGGTCCTTTCCTGCCACTGTCTTCAATATACTCTGGGCATGTTTTGACCCTGTGGGGTCTGTCTAGTTGGTAAGAGTACCCTATTATACTGCTCGGTGGTGGTCTTTCCTGTTTTGCACCCCTCCATATCTACAGTTTATGTGGACTCTGCCAGTACACTTGGGACTTGCTTTTTCCTGTTTACCAGCATTTCTTGTGTACTTTGGACTAGCGTGACACCATTCCATACTCTTTCTACCATACTTTAAGACCAATTTAGAGTGGATATTGCTGTCCCCTCTCTGTTATACACTGCAGTATTACTCACTACCGCATCCTGCATTTTGTGGCCTGTTATTAAAATGCAATCCCTGGTATAGAGCTTATGGTAGTTCACAGAGATCTCTCGGATTAACGCAGCAGAGAGAAGTGTGTAATTGCAAATATTCCCTGTTACGTTATTTGTCATATACAGATATATTATTAATTTCAAAGTGGAATCTTTATTGCCAACTTACATTGGTCCAAATTGCCTTTATGTAATTGTCCATAATTTATATCTGTAGGGCCGCCAGGGGGCTGAAAACCAGTGTGGTAGCTGATGCTACATCCAGTGATAGCCACAATCCTCTGGGTCCTGCTCGAGTTCCTTCCCCTCTGCACACTGATCACAGGGTTTTGCTAACTTGGCATTGCTGTAATTCATAGCGTGCATTGTATTTTTTTTTAATGAATACACAGCGTTTTGTCAATGAATACAAGGGGCAGTTGAGGTCACAAAAAATGCAAGACATTCTCTGAACAGTGAGGACCCCTGTGTTTAGTGGTTTTCAGCATGTTTGTTTATATATATATATATATATATATATATATATATATATATATATATATATATATTATTACACACACACAGCCTTGAAAAAGTATTCAAAACCCTATAAATTTTTCATGTTCCAACCAAAAATGTAAATGTATTTTGTTGGGATTTTATGTGATAGACCAACATGAAGTGGCAAATAATTGTGAAGTAGAAGGAAAATGATAAATGGTTTTCAATATTGTTTACAAATAAATATGTAAAAAGCGTGGTGTGCATTTGTATTCAGCCCCCTTTAGTGCCGGTTCACATTTGTGCGATGCGGGAACGCTGCGAATATACAGCGTGTTCCCGCATCGCATCCGTATGCAATCTGCTGGGGGTGTTAATTACAAGTTAACGACACCCCCAGATCAGATCGCAGTGCGATCTGAAAGTTCGTACAGAATCGGATCGCACTAGTGTGAACCACCATACCACCATGCGATCCGATTCTGCTGCCGACCAAAAAAAAGGTCATGTGCGAGTTAGGTGTGATTGCGGTTCGAATTCAGCCATACAAACTGTATGGCTGAATTTGCATCGCACAGAGATCGCATGTCATTTTAGGAGCAGTGCGCTCTGAATTACATGCGATCTCTGTGATCGCAGAAATGTGAACCGGCACTCACTCTGATACTCCTAACTAAAATCTAGGCGAACCACTTGCCTGCAGAAGTCACCTAATTAGTAAATAGAGTCCACCTGTGTGTAATTTAACCACTTCCATACCAGGCCAATTCTGGCACTCCGCTCCTACATGGAAAAATCATAATTTTTTTTTTGCTAGAATTACTCCAAGCCCCCAAACATTAAATATATATATTTTTTTTTTTCAGCAGGCAGAGACCCTAGGGAATAAAATGGTGGTCATTGCAACTTTTTTGTCACACGGTATTTGCGCAGCAATTTTTCAAAACGGGGTTTTAAAAAAACAAACATTAAAGTTAGCCCAATTTTTTTGTATAATGTGAAAGATGATGTTACGCCGAGTAAATAGATGCCTAACATGTAACGCTGTGTTAAAGTTGTGCATACTAGTGGAATGATGCCAAACTTCAGTACTTAAAAATCTCCATAGGCAACACTTTAAACATTTTTTGCAGGTTACTTGTTTAGAGTTACAGAGGAGATCTTGGGCTAGAATTGTTGCTCCCGCTCTAATGTTTGTGGCGATACCTCACATGTGTGGATTGAACGCCATTTACATATGTAGGAACGACTGCATGCGAGCACGCAGAGAGGGTGGCACTTTGAATTATTATTTTTTTTTACTTTTACACTTTCCCTTTAAATGTTTTTTTTTTTTTTATCACTTTTATTCCTATTACAAGGAATGTAAACATCCCTTGCATTGGCGCAACTAGAACCCTCAGGGCCCCGATGCAAGAAACCATAAAGGGCCCCCCCCCGACGGGGCCCTTCCCTCCCAGCCTGGTGGCGGAACGCCAGGGCCGGTCGCAAGTCCAATGTTTGTGTGGTAGTTCTGCCATTAGTGTCAGTAGTTTTTTATTTTAATTACATTTTTCTAGAATTTGCTTAAGGGCTCTTTCACACGGTCTGCCTCCGTAGGCGGATCCATGCTGCTCAGCGGGGATCGATCCGCTGATCCCCGCTGAGCCGGTGGATGACAGCTCCGTCTCCGCTTGCAGTGCGGAGAGGGAGGTGTCACAGCTCCCGCTGCTCTCTATGGGGGATCGGATGAGAGCGGACCGCCTGTCCGCTCTCATCCAATCCGATCCCTGAACGGATGGAAAAATAGGGTTTCCATCCCTCCGGATTTCACAGACAGGATCGGATATAGATGGCAGCGGGTGGCAGCGGAGGTGTCTCCGCTGACATCCGCTGCCCTATAGAGCTGCATGGAGGATCCAATCAGATCCGCCTGAAAAACCGACAGGCGGATCTGATCGGATCGCCGGTGTGAAAGAGCCCTAATTCATTTTTTTTTTTTTACAATATGGATGGTAGGAAGATGACAGTGGGGATGAAGATGACAGGGGGTGGGATGGTGGGAAGATGACAGTAGGGATGAAGATGACGGGTGGGATGGTAGGAAGATGACAGGGGGGATGGTAGGAAGATGACAGGGGGATGAAGATGACGGGTGGGATGGTGGGAAGATGACAGGGGGATGAAGATGACAGGTGGGATGGTGGGAAGATGACAGGGGGATGAAGATGACAGGTGGGATGGTGGGAAGATGACAGGGGGATGAAGATGACGGGTGGGATGGTGGGAAGATGACAGGGGGATGAAGATGATGGGTGGGATGTTGGGAAGATGACAGGGGGATGAAGATGACAGGGGGGATGGTAGGAAGATGACAGGGGGATGAAGATGAGAGGTGGGATGGTGGGAAGATGACAGGGGGATGAAGATGACAGGGGGATGAAGATGATGGGTGGGATGGTGGGAAGATGACAGGGGGATGAAGATGACAGGAGGGATGGTAGGAAGATGACAGGGGGGATGGTAGGAAGATGACAGGGGGATGAAGATGAGAGGTGGGATGGTGGGAAGATGACAGGGGGATGAAGATGAGAGGCGGGATGGTGGGAAGATGACAGGGGGATGAAGATGAAGGGTGGGATGGTGGGAAGATGACAAGGGGATGAAGATGACAGGTGGGATGGTGGGAAGATGACAGGGGGATGAAGATGACAGGGGGATGAAGATGACAGGTGGGATGGTGGGAAGATGACAGGGGGATGAAGATGACAGGGGGATGAAGATGACAGTGGGTGGGATGGTAGGAAGATGACAGGGGGATGAAGATGACGGGTGGGATGGTGGGAAGATGACAGTAGGGATGAAGATGACGGGTGGGATGGTAGGAAGATGACAGTGGGGATGAAGATGACAGGGGGGATGGTAGGAAGATGACAGGGGGATGAAGATGACGGGTGGGATGGTGGGAAGATGACAGGGGGATGAAGATGAAAGGTGGGATGGTGGGAAGATGACAGTGGGTGGGATGGTGGGAAGATGACAGGGGGATGAAGATTACAGGTGGGATGGTGGGAAGATGACAGGGGGATGAAGATGATGGGTGGGATGGTGGGAAGATGACAGGGGGATGAAGATGACAGGGGGGATGGTAGGAAGATGACAGGGGGATGAAGATGACAGGGGGATGAAGATGACAGGGGGGATGGTGGGAAGATGACAGTGGGATGAAGATGACAGTGGGTGGGATGGTAGGAAGATGACAGGGGGATGAAGATGAGAGGTGGGAAGATGAAAGGGGGATGAAGATGACAGGGGGATGAAGATGACGGGTGGGATGGTGGGAAGATGACAGGGGGATGAAGATGACGGGTGGGAGGGTGGGAAGATGACAGGGGGATGAAGATGACAGGGGGATGAAGATGACAGTGGGTGGGATGGTAGGAAGATGACAGGGGGATGAAGATGACGGGTGGGATGGTGGGAAGATGACAGGGGGATGAAGATGACAGGGGGATGAAGATGACGGGTGGGATGGTGGGAAGATGACAGGGGGATGAAGATGACAGGGGGATGAAGATGACAGGTGGGATGGTGGGAAGATGACAGGGGGATGAAGATGACGGGTGGGATGGTGGGAAGATGACAGGGGGATGAAGATGACGGGTGGGATGGTGGGAAGATGACAGGGGGATGAAGATGACGGGTGGGATGGTGGGAAGATGACAGGGGGATGAAGATGACAGGGGGATGAAGATGACAGTGGGTGGGATGGTAGGAAGATGACAGGGGGATGAAGATGACAGGGGGATGAAGATGACGGGTGGGATGGTGGGAAGATGACAGGGGGATGAAGATGACAGTGGGTGGGATGGTAGGAAGATGACAGGGGGATGAAGATGACAGGGGGATGAAGATGACGGGTGGGATGGTGGGAAGATGACAGGGGGATGAAGATGACAGTGGGTGGGATGGTGGGAAGATGACAGGGGGATGAAGATGACAGGGGGATGAAGATGACAGGGGGATGAAGATGACAGGGGGATGAAGATGACGGGTGGGATGGTGGGAAGATGACAGGGGGATGAAGATGACAGGGGGATGAAGATGACAGTGGGTGGGATGGTAGGAAGATGACAGGGGGATGAAGATGACAGGGGGATGAAGATGACAGGGGGATGAAGATGACAGGTTGGATGGTAGGAAGATGACAGTGAGTGGGGTGGTAGGAATTTTACATACACCCCCCCCCCCAGCTTTACACACCCCTCCATCTCCATACACCCCCCCCCCCCACACACACACACACACACACCTCCATCTCCATACCCCCCCCCCCGCAAGTTAGTACAGTATTATATTAGTTATAATCATCACAGACCTCAGATCAGAGCGATGTTGTAGAGAGTGGAGAGAGCTGGTCCCGCCCCCTCTCCTCCATGTACTGTACAGTCAGGAAACACACAGGAAGGGGGAGGGGCGGGTTCAGTGCTCGTCTCTGCTCAGTCTGCACTCACACACAGGAAGCTGGAGAGAGAGATCAGCTGCCTGTGTGTGTGTGTGTAACTCGCTGAGGATCCGGGAGCTCCGGTCTCAGCTGCGCTTGCCGCTCTCCTCTCTATACATACAGGGGGCCCTCTCGGGCCCCATGCAGCACGGGGCCCGGTCGCCATGGCGACCCCTGCGACCCCTGTACGTCCGCCCCTGATCCCTTGTAATAAGAATAGTGCATGACAGGTCCTCTTTATGGAGAGATCTGGGGTCTATAAGTCCCCACATCTCTCCTCTAGGCTGGAAAGCCTATGATAAAAAAATAAATAAATCTTGGCTTTCCAGATAAGATCACGGCAGCATTTACAACTGCCAGGCTAGGCGTGATGTCAAAAGGTCACGGCTGGGCCTCCTAGAGTCATAGAGATTACCATCTGCTTTTCTCTATGGTACACTATGGATTCTTTCTCTGGCTCGCCGATCGAACGGGCGAGCAGATAGAAGGGGGAGGGTCCCCTCCCTCCCTCTAACAACAATCAAGCGGCTAAACAGCCCCTATAATTGTTCTTACAGTGCAGGGAATCGCAGCTGAAAAAAATTATATCTGGGTGATGCCTGTAGCTGCACCTATGTTTCAAATATCTCCACTCAAAGCCCAAGACGTCATATGACGTACAGCGGTATGGAAGCGGTTAATCTACAGCTGTTCTGTGAAGCCCTCAGAGGTTTGTTAGAGAACCTTAGTGAACAAACAGCATCATGAAGGCCAAAGAACACACCAGGCAGGTCAGGAATAAAGTGGTGGAGAAGTTTAAACCAGGGTTAGTTTATAAAAAAAATAAAAAATAGCGCAAGCTTTGAAAATCTCATGGAGCACTATTCAATCCATCATCCAAAAACGGAAAGAGTATGGCACAACTGCAAATCTACCATGATATCGCAGTCCACCTAAACCTACAGGCTGGGTAAGGAGAGCTTTAAACATAGAAGCAGCCAAGAAGCCCATGGCAAATCTAGAGGAGCTGTAGAGATCCACAGCTTAGGTGGGAGAATATGTCCTTAGGACAGCTATTATTAGTGCACTCGACAAATCTGCTCTTTATGGAAGAGTGACAAGAAGAAAGCCATAAGAAGTCCTGTTTGCAGTTTGCGAGAAGCCATATGGAGGACACAGCAAACATGTGGAAGAAGGTGCTCTGGTCAGATGAGACCAAAATTGAACTTTTTGGCCTAAAAGCAAAACGCTATATGTGGCGAAAAACTAACACTGCAACACACCCTGAACGCATCATCCCCGCCGTAAAAAATGGTGGTGGCAGCATCATATTGTGGGGATGCTTTTCTTCAGCAGGAACAGGGAAGCTGGTCAGAGTTGATGGGAAGATGGATGGAGCCAAATACAGGGCAATCTTAAAAGAAAACCTGTTAGAGTCTGCAAAAGACTTGAGACTGGGGCAGAGGTTGACCTTCCAGCAGAACATCTACCCTAAACATACAGCCAGAGCTACAATGGAATGGCTTAGATCAAAGCATATTCAGGTGTTAGAATGGCCCAGTCAAAGTCCAGACCTAAATCCAATTGAGAATCTGTGCGAAGATTTGAAAATTGCTGTTAACAGACGTTTCCTACCCAATCTGACAGATCTTGAGCTATTTTGTAAAGAAGAATGGGCAAAAATGTCACTCTGGATGTGCAATGTTGGTAGAGACATACCCAAAAAGACTTGAAGCTGTAATTGCGGCGAAAGGTGGTTCTACAATATATTGACTCAGGGGGGCTGAATACAAATGCACGCCACACTTTTCACATATTTATTTGTAAAACATTTTGAAAACCATTTATCATTTTCCTTCCACTTCACAATTATGCTCCACTTTGTGTTGGTCTATCACATAAAATCCCAATAAAATACATTTATGTTTTTGGTTGAACTTGAAACAAAATATGGAAAATTTCAAGGGGTATAAATATTTTCAAGGCACTGTATACAGTATATACATACTATATATTTATTTTTTTCTGGTGCTTCCACTTTGGCCCTACATTATCACTTTGGTTTGATATTAAGACATTCAAAATAAAAACATTTGTCCTTGCCCACGTCACTGTCAATCCCCCTGGTTATACAGAGAATAAATAGTTTGCGGTTTTCTGGTTTCTCAGGAGATAAAAACTTACCTTCATTTTTTTCAGGTTCTCTATTTGTTGGTTCTGATGGATAATTCATGTCCACTTCCCCTTTCATTAGAATGGTGATATAATGATAATTATGTTCAGTGCTAATTGAATTGACTACTGAAGCAAAATGGACATTGGTAAGGTGAAGTCCTGCTTCCTCCAGGGTCTCCCGCTCCGCACAGGCCTCCCAGCTTTCGCTGTAACAATAACACATCAGCAATCACTGAACTGTCAGATAGATGAACAGATTTTAAAGCCATAAGCACAAAAATATATAATGCTGACATTTGCAAAAGTCATGCTCCAAATTAGTATTAACATATAATGGTTATATAGCCCAAGAGAAAGCATAAAGAAAAAAAAAAACCTGAATCCCGGACAGATATTTAATATCACTGATTCAAATGAAAATTGACCAACATTCCCGTTCGAGAGAAGCCATTAGATCAACTTCTCTCGAGTGGGAACGGCCATTGACGGATCGGAATTTGTCCAGTCCTTGCTGACCTGGCTGATTTTCCATCCATCTATGGTCAGCTTTCAGAGTCGTCTCATTATAGATTTAGGTCTTTTTTTATTTTTTTATTGGCAACAAAATTAACTTGCAAGGATTTCACACCAACCTGATAATCTCTAAATCATGTAAAAGACAATGAGAAACTAATTGGTTCTGCTACATACACAATGCTGTTTGGCAGAAAACTCTATTATGACTACATCTTCATTAAAACCTAACCTGAAAGGCATTTTCATGGCTGAAAATGTAAGTTGCCTGGCTGCCATGCCAATTCAGATAAAGAGTTCTGACTTTACTTTGATTTAATTTGCTGTATGCTTGTCCCTGTCATTCTGGGTTAGTGACTCAGATTGTATGGAAGCAAGTCACAACCAGGCAGCCAGCATTGACAAACACAGATCTGCAAATGCAGCAGCATAATCCTCTCAGTACAGGCTTTGTTCAAGAATGGATTCAATGGAACAAAAAGCCCTTCTCTAAAAATGCCTAAAGTCTGGAAGTTGTGCCCAAAATAAGGCAAGTAGAGGGCAGAAGTTTAGTCCTTAATATTGCCTGTGTACTCCATGCATTTAATAGTTCCTCATTATTGACTTACTATGCCTTGTTGTGCACTGTGTCTCTGTGGGGAGGCAGCCATTATAGTAGAGACAGGCTTTACTTCCTCATATCAGAGCCTCCAGCAAGGAGAACAGTGACCAGCACAGTAGGGACATTACCAAATCTCACTCCAAATATCCGGAGACTAGTTAGGGACAGCAGTACCTTAGATCTCATAGTGAAGATATATAGCTAAGAGGAGGTGTCGCATAAGCTACATACAGTATACAGTGCCCGTGTTCCAGCAGCGTGATGGGAGTATGTCACACTGCTAGAGGGACCCGGCTGGAGAGAGCAAAAGAATGACGGTATTTCTCTTTATTCCAGCATCCCTAGACATAACTTAGCCCTTGCAGTACGGGGGGGGGGGGGGGGCCACTGCAAGGGCATTTTTTTTTGTACTTGGAGTGGGCTTTAACCGCTGGCGGCTCGGCTGCACATAATCACGTAGATCTATTTATGTAAATAGACACAGCAGGAGTCAGGCAGCGGGAGGAGAGGCGGCGATCGCCGCCAGCCTCCCGCTATTATCACAGAAACTGACTGAAGACCCGTCTGCTTATGTAAACAAAGCAGGCGGGTCTTCTGTCACAGAGGCAGAGAGAAATCATGAGTTTCAGCTAAGCTGAAACCCTGTTCTCTGTGTGCCTGTCACAGAGCCCGCCCACCCCCCCACAGTCAGTAAGCATTGTTAGGCATACATTAACCCCTTTGATCACCCCCAGTGTTAACCCCTTCCCTGCCAGTGTCATTTATACAGTAACAGTGCATAATATTTAGCACTGATTACTGTATTAATGGCACTGGCCCTCAAAAAGTGTCAAAAATGTCAGTCAGGGGTCCGGATCTGTCCGCCGCAATGTCACAGTCCCGCTAAAAATCCCTGATCGCCGGCAATACTAATATAAACAAAAACAATAAATAAAAAGTCAAAAAATCTATTCTGTAGTTTGTAAATGCTATAACCTTTGCACAAAGGGATTGGACCGCTGACAAAGTCCCGCCCACGGACGTAACGTGTACGGGGGGAGGAGTTGTGACGTTACCTGCAGCCACCATGCTCTGCTCATGATCTGTATGCTGTCTACATTTTGCACTGTGTCAGTGCTACGTTTGTGTGTACATATTTTACTGCCTATTGCTTCAATAAAGCGTGCAAAACATACAGAGAGCATTAGATCCTTTTTATTTTTACATGACATCGGATGATCCATTCAAGTTATTCAGGAAGCTCCTGTGTGGAGAGCAGGTCTATCTGTGGTTATTGTATTGGCTTGGTGACCCCTAGTGGTCGAATAGTGGAGGCGAGAGGCAGTGTGTTTCTTGGTGGATGGGCTGCATTTTCACAGAACACCATTGCACGGAGTTTGCATTCACCTGTCTTCACTCAAGGCTTCCCTCTCTGATTACCAGCCATTCATATGTTATATGGACTTTTATGGCTTCCTTATTTTAGAATTCATTTAATTTATTCTTTATGCGCTGCACTATTTTTTCTTTTGTTGATTACCTTGAGGTTTTTGGTTTGACCTTCAGTGTTCAGCAGCATTTTATCATGGTTTAGGTGTGTTAGATCTAGCGCTGAATATTTTTTAGTGTATATTTTTAGCACTGATCACTTTATTAGTGTCACTGGTTCCCACAAAGTGTCAGTTAGTGTCAGATTGTCCACTGCAATATCGCAGTCCCCCTATAAGTCACTGATCGCCACCATTACTAGTATAAAAAAATATAATAAATAAAATTCCATTTTATATACCATAGTTTGTAGTCGCTACAACTTTTGTGCAAACCAATCAATATAAGCTTATTGTGATATTTTTTTAACAAATATACATACACTAGCAGAATACATTTTAGTCTAAATTTATGAAGAAATTTGTTTTTTTTTTTACATTTTTTATTGGATATGTTTTATAGCAGAAAGAACAAATCTTGTTTTTTTTTTTTAAATTGTTGGCCTTTTTTTGCTTGTGGAGCAAAGAATAAAAAAAAACTCAGTGGTGATCAAATACCACCAAAAGAATCTCTATTTGTGAAGTAAAAAATTACATAAACTTAATTTATGTACAGTGTTGCGTAATTTTCAGTTAAAGTAGTGCAGTGCTGTATAGCAAAAAATGGCCTAGTCATGAAGGGGGGGTAAATCTTACAGAGGTCAAGTGGTTATGTAACATCTTATTATTTTTTTAAGTATTTTGACTATACAATCTTCATTGTGTGCTTAAGCCTTACCCAAATTCCAGATGTCCTCCTGGTAGTTGATACATGCCGACTCCTGGAGATCCCTTTGCTTTCCTTCTTCCCAGCAGAACACAACCTGGATGAGATGTACTTGTAATCACAACACCAACTCCGACTCCAGGTCTACCATTGGTTGCCATAATGTCTCGGAGATTTTATACAGGTTTGACAAAATGCAGATACTTCTGGCTAGTGCTGGTAGTTCCTGTAACTGAATTTTATATTATAAGTACAATTATTTTTTAACTAAAAAGAACACAATATACCAAAATAAGGTTTCCAAAATCACATACAAACATGAAATATGAATAATGACAAAGACAGCAGAACTGTAATAATCTGGACATGGAAAGTACCTATATAATAGAAAAGAAGCCAAGTTTACCCAGGACTGGATAGGTATCGTTCCGACACAGTCATGTAGCTTTACTATCATGTATTCAAAGATCAGCCCAGCATCAACAGTAGGAAACAACAGAAATGTTTGAGCAATATTTCCAGTAAAGAGCAGTGTTTCTCAACCTTTGTTAAGTCGTGGCACAATTTAAAATTAGGTAAAATCTCTAGGCACCCCATTCTAAATTTTAGACTCCAAGGCTGGCCATACATTATACAATTTTCTTACAATTTTCTTGAAATTTACCTTCAACTATGTAGTACAAAGGCCTACCTAATTGGATACAAGTGAAAGTGTTGTTTAGCTCTGACCTCATAAAAATATGGTTTGTGATAAATCTAACAGAAAATTGTACAAGAAAATTGAACATGTATGGTCAGCCTAAAGCCTAGTACACACGCAACGAATTTCTGCCGATCGGTCGTCCGTCTTTTGTCCAGAGTGGTGTCTGTTGGTTGGAATGTGCTCTAGACTGCACACAAATTTTCCCGTACGACAGAATTCTACTTCAGAAGTGATGTCATGTGTTGGATTGCTTTGTATGTGTTCTTTCATCTCTGAGCATGCCTAGTCTTGCTCATAAGATTTTTCCCCATCGAAATCTGTACTAATGATACGAAAATCGGACGTGTTTTGATGGTCGACAAAAATTATATAGCCTGCACACCAGGATTTTTTCAGCCGAAAAGTCGGAGTCGGTTGTCGGAAGCACCATACTAACAAGCCGAAAATCGGCAGATCGGTCGTCGGACGAAATTTCTGTTTTTTTTTTGTTAACAGTTGTGTTTATTAACCACTTAAGGACCAGAAGGTTTCACCCCCTTAATGACCAGGCCATTTTTTGCGATACGGCACTGCATTACTTTAACTGACAATTGCGCGGTCGTGCAACGCTGTACCCAAATAAAATTGATGGATGTCCTTTTTTTCCCACAAATAGAGCTTTCTTTTGGTGGTATTTGCTATAAACAAAAAAAGAGCAACAATTCTGAAAAAACAGTCTCAATAATAAAAAAAAAAAATTTAAAAATCTATTTTTTTCATCATTTTCGGCCAATTTGTATTCTGCTACATATTTGTGGAAAAAAAATCTCAATAGGTATATATTGAAAAAGTTATCGTGTCTACAAACTAGGGGAAAGATTTTTATCGTGTCTACAAACTAGGGGAAAGATTTTTGTCATTTTAATTATTCATTTATTTTTTACTAGTTATGGCGGTGATCAGCGATTTTTAGCAGGACTGCAATATTGTGGCGGACAGATCGGACACCTAACTGACATTTTTGACACTTTTGGGGGGACCAGTGACATTACTACAGCAATCAGTGCTAAAAATATGCACTGTTACTGTAATAATGACACTGACAGGGAAGGGGTCAACACCAGGGGCGATCAAACGGTTAAATGCGTCCCTATGGGGTGCTTTCTAACTGTGGGGGGGGGGGATGGGCTCACTGGATGAACACAGAGACCTGTGCTCCTAAATAGGAGGGACACAGGATCCCTGGGTTCATCACTCACAGAACAGCGGTCTGCCGTGTTTACATCGACAGACCGCCGTTATTTCACCATGGGGAGCGATCGCAGGTGCCCAGCGGACATCGCGGCCACCGGACCCGCTGATTGGCTCCCCCTCTAGCCAATTGGCCCGCCCACACCAGCTGCTACACGAAGCGATGTACATGTACTGGGACACTTTAAATGAATCTGGAAAGCACTCAGCCAGATCAAGCAAAAGCCCTTTACAGGCAGGGACCTGGGCCCCTTTGGTGTGTAGAGAAAATGTCCAGCTTGTGACTACTGATGCCAGCACCACCGCCTGTCTGCAGCTGCTTCTCTCACTAGCCCTACAGGCTACTTCCCACAGTCCTCCCAGACTGCACACTCACCTGCCCACCTGGCTGACTTCTCCTGGAGGACTCCTGGACGTGCTGACCTGCTCCTGCTGTCCTCACTCTTGCTCCCATGCCTCCAGAAAGGAGTTTCTCTGTGTTTTATGGGGGATCCTTCCAGCACCTGAGCCCCAGGCCCGAGGTCTACCCCCCCCCCCCCCCAAAGCAAAGACTAGGGGGCACCCTCACGGGCCACCAACAGCCTCCTCAGCTCTCCTTCCCCATCTTCCACCTGACTGCCCCTGCTGGCATGACTCAAGAGTATTTAAGAGGTGCCGTCCCCTGCCGGCTCACTTTGCTTGGGATTAGCCGGGGCCTTCATCAATACTCCAAGCAGCTCGACCTAAAGTCTACCCTCTACTTCTGAAAGCTTCTCTAAGGTTTCAGCAAGCAGGAGGAGTCACCAGAGATGGTGCTTGATGAGTCATCCAGCCTTCCTGAGTCACTCAACCCTGACCAAGATTTAACCCAGGCTTGGCTGCTAGCCAAGCCAAATTCACCTACTCTAACAACTATGTTACCTACTCTAACAACTACTTTCTAGCACACTAGGTGCTACATCCTGTGAGATATCAACACGTAAACAGTAATTTCCTGTCGCTCTCCATCCAGCCAGCCCAAAATTTGTCAAATTTAGCAGGACAGTTTTGGCTGATGTACATAAGCTTATGTAGGGGAAGAACCGCCTTCCAGCCAGAACCGTGGGTGGCATAGGCAGTTTCCATTTCAGCACTATTTCCCTTCTAGCATAATAAACAAGACCACAAAAAAATAGACTGACATGTTTAGAGGCCTCCACAAAATCAGTGAGTCCTAGCAGCAGCAAGGCTTTGGTCTTTAGCTATGAGCAGAGGGAACAGGTGCACTATCCTGCCTTGCTGCCAGCCGCCTATCAAACTCTATGAGGGGATGACAGCTGCTGCTACTGGAAACAGCAGAACGGCATGTGCTGTATGTTTAGGACAGTATGCCCTCAGAGACTAATGCTCGGACGCAGACTGCTTGCATTCCCAGCATCAATCCCTGGGCATATAGTGCCCTAAATTTTAGGCACCGCTAGGTGCACAATCCAGCCCCAGCAGCTGTCAGCCTCTTATACAGTGCTGGACAGTGCACCTGTGACCTCCATGTGCAGCTAAACGCTAGAGCCTTATTCCATGGGGCTAAACGTAGGTTCGGTTTTTGGGGGTGTTTGTAAGCCTTGCATGTACACACTGTGTTGGAACAGTTGCAGCTGTCAAATACAGTTGGTGGATTTGTACCCCATACAAACCTATGGCAGACACCACTGGTGTTCACATACAATTGCCTCTGATAGACCCTGCATGCAGCCAGATTGTCGTTTCTGCGGAGTTTTGGTCATGCACAAACTGTATGCAGCCACAGCAGTGTAGTGTTACTGCGTCTGAAGGCAGCATTTAGCCACCTCTGAAGACAGCAATTTATCCACTGCTAAACTGCTGTGTGTATGTAGCCAAAACTGTAAAGCCTAAAGGGCAAATAATAATAATATAGCGTATATAATTGCGACTCAAGTCATATTGCAATTGAATGTTATTAAAAATTACCTTTACTTTTCAATCTGCAGCCGCTGTAATTTTCTGAAAATGCAATGCAATATGGCTACAGAACACCCCCCAGAAACATAATTTCCTGCTTGTGTGATTGGCTCACCAATTTTCCCAGAAGTTTGCCTAAGATACAAGTCAGATTTTAGGCATCCCCTGCAACAGAAATTTCATTTTTGGTGAGATATTCCCAATAGGAACACATCTAAAGGGATGCAGGCCCAGCAGCTTTCCTCAGTGTTCTGCAGCTGCACAGTGGGTTGATAATTATGAAACCACTCCCAATAGGCCCACTCGGCACAGAGGAACAAACAGTGATTTCTTCATAAGAACAAAAAGGTAGGAATCTGCAACAAAGGTTATAATCCTTGCAATGTACATAGATCACCCAGAGGGGAATGCTTTTTTTCTCAGCATAAGGGGAGTTACTCTTCAATTTACACTGCCTTCATGGTAAATGTTAATGCAGGCAGCTTTCAGGTTTGGCCTGCAGTGAGGGGGTGGTGTGATGCACATATCAGTGCATCACACTGTTTCCTTTTTTTTTTTTAACTTTATTTGAAGTGCACAAATTGACACTTAAAGCAGAGTTCCGGCCTTGGGGGTCAAATTTAGATATAAAAACCCCCCCGTACAGTCAAGGCTAGTACATTCCACAATGGATAGCCTCTGAACTGTCCGGGGTCGCACTTACCTGTAAGAAGAAATACTTACCTTGAAAAGTTCTTCTCCAGCACTGCCATCTCAGGTGTGGGCAGCTGAAGCCAACGTGTCCTCTTCTGCGGCCTCTTCGGTGACGTCGGAGCACCACAATGCACTGCACCGACCCCACTCGTCACTTCGGGTGCAAGCGCGGCATCCCTGCACAGCTTCTGGGCATGCCCAGAAGCTGTTTAGCAGGGAATGCCGTGCCTGCACCGGAAGTGATGAGCGGGGCAAGTGCAGGCGCATTGATTCCTGGGAGCGATGACGTTCACCTCCCAGGAGTCATTGTAAGCCGGAAGTGACGGCTTGGGCCGCGGCCGTCGAGGGAGGAAGTGGAAGGAAAGTGAATATATTTTCTTCAATATCAAGGTAAGTGACCAAAAAAAAAAAAAAAATTGGGAGCATACATTTCTTTTTCTGGTGGCCCTTAGCAAGCGGATGGCCCAAAATCGATTTTGAGGCCGGAACTCCGCTTTAATTCATGTCTCAGCACAGCAGTGCGGTTACAAGCAGTGCCATCCAGCATGCCTGCGTTTTTTCACAGTGCAGCACACATTACACCAGCACTGTGGGGTGAATGGGACATATACAAAAATGGGATTTTTGACTTACCGTAAAATCCATTTTTCTGATGTTCTTCATAACCATTAGGTTATACTGCCCCTACAGGAGCAGAACACTAGGTAGAAATTAATCTGGCTATGCCTATGGGCAGTCCCAGGGGGTATACTCCCTCTCCCTGCTATAGGTACTCAGTTTAGTTACAAACAGTGTCGGAAGAATTACAACTCCACAGAGGGGCGGGTGCTGTGTCCGTCAATGAACATCAGAGAAATAGATTTTACGGACACAGCTCCCGATCTTCATAACCATTGGAATGTCTCAAAGAGCAGTGTTAAACATGAGGAGTGGGAACAGAAAAAAAATTCCCTTAGGTCTAAACAGTAGCCAACCAGGCAACAGGAGCCCAGCTGAAAAAAACAATACACACTGAAAGAGGATGAAGTCCTCTAAACAGCAGCCTGCAAAACCCTGTGGCCATAAGATGTAGGGATAGACCGATATGTTTTTTTCAGGGCCGATACGGATATGGATAGATTGGTCACAACGTGACCACGTGACCTCCACGATCGTATGCCGGACAGAGCGGTATCACCCGCGTGTCACTTACGGCAAGTGGGTGAGAGACGGAGCGGTATCGGGTGGGTGGGAGATGGAGCGGGTGAGGGACGGAGAGGTATTGAGTGGATGCCGAACAGAGCGGTATCACCCGGGTATCACTAACGGCAAGTGGGTGAGAGATGCAGATCTGCTAATGTGGAATTGCTTATATCTTTTGTACATATGTGAGTGGCATATTCAATAGCATTTCTAACCGGAATTATGCTATGTGACATCATTTTACCCTTACATGAGCAATATTTGGAATATCGGTAATATTGGCCATTCCCGAGGCCGATACATGATATATCGGCAAAAGTGAATATCGGCTTTGCCGATAATCGGTCGATCCCTAATAAGAAGCATCCGCAGATGCCAAAACTCCACTCCAGAACTTTGTGAAAGTGTGCACTGACGACCAAGTGGCCACCTTGCAAACCTGCATCACTGACGCCTGATGATGGAAGGCCCAGGGGGCACTGAGTGCCAGAGTAGAGTGCGCCTTGACAGTCAAAGGAGGAACCCGACCCTTGATGGAATAGGCCTGAATCACCGACTGCCTGATACATGTGGAAATGGTCGCAGAGGAAGCAGACAACACTTTACGAGGCCCAACCGTGAGCACAAATAGTGAGTCTGACTTCCTAAAAGCCTCCGTAGCTGCCAGGTACACCGTAATTGCCCAGGCCAAATCCAAGGCAAGCAAGGCAATTTCCTTTGGATGTTTCGGCCACACGGAAGGCAACACAATGTCTTCATTCAAATGAAAATCAGAGACAACTTTTGGGAGGAACGACGGACACGAGCGAAGAACCACCTTATCTCTGTGAATCACCAAGTAAGGTGAACGACAGGATAACACCGCCAGTTCCGACACCCTGCGCACAGAGGTGATAGCCACCAAAAAGGCCACCTTCTGAGACAGCGTAAGCAAAGGAATCTCCAGAAGATTCTCAAAGGGAGGCTTCTGGAGGACACCCTGAATAAATATATGCACAGGAAGTGTGTGGCCAAGGGTCATTGGAAGAAGACTGCTAAAGCCAAAACCTAGCCCTTGATGTACTCAAAGCCAATTTCTGTTCACCCCCCCATTGAAGGAAGGTCAAGATCCGAGTAACCGAGAAGGAGCGAGGATGAACCCCAAGAGAATCACACCATGCAATGTACGTCTTCCACGTACGATGGTAGATCTTCCTAGAAGTAGACTTCCTAGCTTTTAACAGCGTTGGGATCACTGACTCAGATAAACCTCTATCCATCAGCACCTGGTGTTTAACAGCCAAGCCGTCAAAGCCACGACTGTAAGGCAGGATAAAAGATTGGTCCTTGGGACAACAGATCCTCCCTGAGAGACCAGATCAGTGTACTAAGCCCAGCGAGACCAGTTCAGAGCCACTAAAATGACCGGAAACCCCTTCTGCCTGGGTCCTACATAGAGGTCTTGGCAGAAGCTTGAGAGCAGAGAAGGCGTGAATCAGACGATATTAACTCCACAGCGTGTCTGTGGCGTCCACCAGAGGATCCCGTGACCGAGCCACAAAGCTCTGCACCTTTTTGTTGAGCCAAGACCCCAACAGATCCACCTCAGGGATGCCCCACCGGAGACACAATTGATAGTAGCACCTCCGGATTAAGGGGCCATTCCCCTTTGTCCAACGCTTCTGACTGCGGTAATCCGCCTGCCAGTTTTCCACCCCAGGAATGTATACGGTGGAGAAGGCTGGAACAGACCGTTCTGCCCACCTTAGAATGCCAGCTGCCTCCTGAGCCGCTAGGACACTTTTTATGCCCCCTCAGTGATTGACATAAGCCACAGCCGTGGCATTGTCCAATTGAATGGGCACTGAACATACCTGAAGAGGATCTGTCCAATGGTTCAGGCACATGATCGCTCGGAGTTCCAAGAAATTGATCGTTAGTCTGGACTCTTCCAGTGTCCAGATCCCCATAAGCAGAATTTTTGCTAAGGGTGCCTCCCCAGCCGGACAGGCTGGCATCTGTGGTGGCCACTGTCCAATACGAGGAAAGATTTGCCCAGCCGAATCGCAGGAGAATGAAGCCACCATATCAAAGATTCCTTCTTTCCCCGGCTCAGCCGGATCTGATTGTCCAGAGACTGCGGAGACTTGTCCCATTTGGCTAGAATCTCCCTTTGCAGGGACCTTGTATGGAACTGTGCCAAGGGAACCGCCTCGAAGGTAGACACCATCAGGCCCAGCTACGGCATGCAAGTCCGGAGGATGACCATCTGCTGGACAGCATGAGACAAATTGCAGCCCGCAGTTTCTGGAGTTTGTCCAGAGGAAGGAGCACTCTGGCCAAGGCCTAGTCCAGAGTCAGACACAGATGGTCCAGCTTTGTGGACAGAACCAGAACAGACTTCTGAAAATTTAGAATCCAGCCAAACTCCTGCAATGTTCGTATGGTGATTTCCAGGATTTTCACCTGAGCAGTAGGAGACTCCACTCGCAGAAGGAGGTCGTCCAAGTAGCCCAATACCGCAATCCCCCATTGGTGTAACAATGCTAGTACCAGGGCTAACACTTTTGTGAAGACCCGAGGAGCAGAGGCGAGACCAAAGAGTAACACAACAAACTGATAATGCTCCTCTCCCACGGCAGGAAGTGCTGGTGACCGGCACATATTGGAATGTGAAGGTAAGTTCCTTGATGTTGATAGAGGCAAGAAAATCCCCCTGATGCAGGGATGTTGCCACCGTGCGAATGAACTGCATCCTGAACTTCTGCACCCGCACAAAGCAGTTTAGGGCCTTGAGGCCCAGGATTGGACGCACCTTGCCTTCCTTTCTGGGAACTGTAAACAGCATTGAGTAAAAACCCTGAAAACATTCTGAAGTTGGAACTGGGGCAATCACCCCTAGTAACAGGTCTTGTACCACCCCAAATAGACCCTGTAAGCGGTCCCAGGACAGGCGCAAGTTGGAAGGAAATAACCTTGCTTGGGAACAAGAGCGAAACTCGATCTTGTAGACGGACCGAATGACTTTGTGGACCCACTCGTCTTGTACCAGGGAAGTCCACAGGTCCGGAAACCAGCAAAGACGTCCCCCCACCTCCGATATGGGTGAGGGCGCACCTTCATGCTGAAGGTTCCCTGTCCGTGGGTCTGGAAAAGCCCGCTCTCGGCTTGCCAGACCAAGTTCATTTGGATCCTCCAGAGGAGGCCCTGAAAGGCTTCAAGCCCTTGTCAGTCGACCCTGAGGGACAAAAAAAAAACTTCTTATGAGCCGTGAAGGAGGGCCCACGTCTACGACGAGGTTCCTTGCCCTTAGTGGCCTGCGGAAGAAAAGTACTCTTACCCCCTGTAAGACCTTTAATGATGTCATCCAGGGTAGTCCCAAACAAGAGATCCCCTTGAACGGGGAAATCAGTAAGGCCTTTTTAAAAGTCTGGTCCGTAGACCAGCATTTAAGCCAAAAGACACGCCGAAGGACCACTGCCAAAACAGAGAGCCTAGCCACTAGGGGAGCAGCATCCAAAGAGGTATCACAGATAAACTGCAGCCCCTGGACAAGCTGGTCCGCCAGCTCAGCAAAAGCAGGGGGAGCTGTTCTCCCTCCAGGTCATAGCGTAAAGACTTAGCCCACTTGGTCAGAGTTTGCGCCACCAGTGCAATGGTGAATACCGGCCTCAGTGCCGAATCAGCCAGAGTGTACATATTGCGGGTCACAGCCTCTCCCTTCCTGTCAGCCAGATCCCTAAAGGCCGGGGACTCTTCAACCAGAATCATGGAAACCAGAGGGTTCACCACCGGTGGAACAGTCCACTTCTTAGTAAGGGACTCCTCACAGGGGTAACGCCTAGTAAATTGCTTAGGGACCCTAAGGGGACGCTTTGGTCGTCCCCACTCTTTAGCGACAATTTTGTCAAAATAGGCGGGAAAAGGAAACACCTTTGCTGCTCTGGATGGCTTGTGATTGCCAAAGGGAGCCTGTGCCTCCATCGCAGCTGTAGCTGCGTCCTTCCTCTTCAAGGTTTCATGCACAGATACAATCAGCGCTTCCACCAGCGCATTTTCGTGTGCATTTTCAGATGTGGAAGAATCATCCTCAATATCTGATTCAGGATCTGATGAGACAGATGAGGCAGGGGAAGGCAGGGGGCGCTTTTTGCTAGCCCCTTGCCCGAAAACCATCTCCACCCAGGACACAAAGGACTCCAGGACCGCCGTCAGTGCATCGATGGATGGTTTGGACCTGAAGGGCCCTGCAGCCTTGGAGAGGGGGTCAGGTGGGGAGATTTGCTCCAAAGACTCCATGAGTCAACAGGGGGACCCCACAAAAAGTGTAAAACACTGCAAAGGGGCAACCCCCCACCACGCTGGCAGCACCACCCAGTCGCCAGGCACAAGGTACTAAGTGATCCTAATCAGAGAGGGAAAGAACCCCCCCCAGACTCATCACCCAGCAGAAACAGGCACTTGCAGCCACCAGGATAATCTGTACTCAACGCGAGGCGATCGGGAAGTGAAAATATCAAGGAGTCAGTGCCAGGGGATGAGGAGGGGCTCCCAACGCCAAAATCCCCGCCCACAGGGCTCCACTGTCTTGGCCGCTGCTATTTTCAAAGGCAAACCACCGCAAAATGGCCACAAAATAGCCGCCGGACTAAACAAAAATGGCCGCCGTGCATAGAAACACACAGGCTACACCCACACAGTGGATCTCACAGTAAAACACCAGGAGAAGAAAAATTTCTATTTAAAAAGAAAATAATTGCCAGGACCAGAGATCCCAGCAAGGAACTAGGTCCTTACACCTGACTAGGCAGAAAAAAAGTACCTATAGCAGGGAGAGGGAGTATACCCTCTGGGACTGCGCATAGGCGTAGCCAGATTCTTTTTCTGCCTAGTGTCCTACTCCTGTGGGGGCAGTATAACCCAATGGTTATGAAGACCAGGAACTGTGTCCGTCAATGAAGGAAAGAGAAATAATTGTTTTACACTATACACTCTGACTGTACAATCTCCTTTATCTCTACCAACAGCCATGTAAAATTTAAGCCGTGGGGGCCTGTGTGACTGAATAGGAATTGGTTGGATTGTATAGTTTTGTCCTAATATTACAATAGTTTAGGTCAATTTAAATGAGATTGTACACAGTTATACAAGGAGAATATAGTGTGTATGGCCACCCTATGCTGGGTGGAAAATGATCAGCTGAACAGTGCCTGCGTCCTATCAGATGCAGTCATTGTTCAGCAGTAACAATGTAATCAGAAAGATACGGGTGCCACAACTGCTGAAGAGGGATGAGCTCAGGTGTTTTCTGATCCTACTCCAAACTAGGGCTGCAGGATATTGAGAAAAAAAAAAAAAAAATCACATTGTGATATTTTTTTCCCCAACAATATATATTGCGATATTTTTTTGTGGAAGATCCTCTTCGTCACGCATTTTTAGTAGTGCAGAGTAACTACAGTGTGCCCCCATTCAATGCAGAGTTACTACAGCGTGCCCCCATTCAATGCAGAGTTACTACAGCGTGCCCCCATTCAATGCAGAGTTACTACAGCATGCCCCCATTCAATGCAGAGTTACTACAGCATGCCCCCATTCAATGCAGAGTTACTACAGCATGCCCCAATTCAATGCAGAGTTACTACAGCATGCCCCAATTCAATGCAGAGTTACTACAGCATGCCCCAATTCAATGCAGTATTACCACAGCATGCCCCAATTCAATGCAGTATTACCACAGCATGCCCCCATTCAATGCAGAGTTACCACAGCAGAGAGACTTACCTAATGTAGAAGAACACAGCCTGACATCCGTCCCACATGTTCAGTCTGCCCTGCAGCTAGATCTCCTGACTGAGCGGTGAGCGCCATGAGCACAGCGAATCAATCACGTCATGAGTAGCGGCATAGCGAACCAATCAGGTGTGCAGGCACGAGTGATTGGTTTGCTGTGCCGCTGCTCACGGCGCACTGCTCACCGCTCACTCAGGAGATCTAGCTGCAGGGCCGACTGAACATGTGGGAAGGATGTCAGGCTGTGTCCTTCTACCACCACTGTGAGTCCCGACAGGGATTCATGTCCATTGAACGACTTATCGGTCATTACATGATGGCACGATTGTTTGCTCTCACGGCCGAGTGTTCGTTTTTTGAAAATGAGTTTGAGCGATTTTTTGTAAAGTAATGAGTTTGAGCGATTTTTCTTAAAGTGTATGGCCAGCAGAACTTTAGAGCAATGGGGGCCTCATAGGCAGCTTTCGGTTTTGTTTCTTTAACAGATTACATTTCTGTTCTGTTATCAGGTACAAAGGTATTCAGTGGAGTTTTTCACCATACATCACTCTTTATGTCCAATAACTACATACTGCTCTAGGACAGATTACAAGGTGCAGAGAAGGAGAATAAGGAATAAAAGCCAAGGGTGAGTATTAAAATGAATGAAAACAAAGCATGAGGCATTTGCTAAGCATTTCCTATATTTACCTTCCCTCATTAGGGATATTAGTGTCCCAGTCAATCTTTGCAAGTTACAGTCTTCTCCGGTTCAGTACAGTCCCAGTCCTATTTGTGGATTGATACACTGTACCTGGCATCCACATTGTGCAATCTCCTGATGTCCTCCTTACTGCAGCACCATGCTTCCTGTACTGCTGGGGGCGGAGCCTGTGACATCAGAGTGAAATGTCAGCCCAGGCTCTCTGCACACTCTGTAGTCGCTGATGTCTCTTGCTGTGTACTGTATAGAAGTCCAATAAAAACACACAAGTGGGGTTACAGAAAATCTATAGTGCATTAGGTGTTTCCTTTGCATCTATATTTAGAAATCAATGTAAACTGCTAATCACTGAAAGTCCTTGTGAAGAACTTGCTTCTATTTATACATTTTAATCATAAAGGTTCACAGGCAGCCTTATTTATTCAAGTATTGGGGGAATTTATCAAAAATGAAGCAGACAATCTAGAGCAGCTATGCATGGCAACCAATCAGCTTCTGTCCTCAGCTTGTTCAGTAATGCCTGGTACATACAATGAGATTGTCAAATAAATGATCGTCTGTTTTTTATATTTTTGTATGCTAACCTCATGTCAAAAATAAAGGGTTTACTGAAGTGTCGACAATTCTCGTACGAAAGAATAAAAATTTGGGAATGATGTAATGTGTTGTATGTATTTGTATTGTATTTTCGAATGACAACTGTACTAGTTAAATGAAAATCGTACAAACTGGTATCATACGAGAAAAAGATCCGTGCTTGTCCGAAAGGATAATAACTGATAAACTGTTGTGATTGGCTCTCGAAAGCTGTGTAATAACGATCAGATTATTGTACGATCCATTCGAAAGTGGTATTTTTCGTACAATTTACTGATCCTGTGCATGGGCCATTAGGCTAGGTTCATGTGTGCAATGTGGTAGAGCACGTGTTGCTGCGTGTTACCATCAGGGGCTGACTGACAACTCATGGGGCCCCCGGGCAATAGGAGATCATGTGGCCCCCTGTGTTCACACCCACACCCCAGCCTGTCCGTACACATCCCCAGCCTCTCAACATACCACCCCAGCCTGTCCGTATACATCCCCAGCCTGTCCATATACATCCCCAGCCTGTCCGTATACATCCCCAGCCTGTCTGTATACCACCCCAGCCTGTCTGTATACCACCCCAGCCTGTCCGTATACATCCCCAGCCTGTCCGTATACCACCCCGGCCTATCCGTACACATCCCCAGCCTATCCGTACACATCCCCAGCCTATCCGTACACATCCCCAGCCTGTCCACATACCACCCCAGCCTGTCCGTATACCACCCCAGCCTGTCCGTATACATCCCCAGCCTGTCCGTATACCACCAGAGCCTATCCGTACACATCCCCAGCCTGTCCATATACCACCCCAGCCTGTCCGTATACATCCCCAGCCAGTCCGCATACCACCCCATCCTGTCCCTATACATCCCCAGCCTGTCCGTATACCTCCCTAGCCTGTCCGTATACCTCCCCAGCCTGTCCGTATACTACCCTAGCCTGTCCGTATACTACCCTAGCCTGTCCGTATACTTCCCTAGCCTGTCCGTATACTTCCCTAGCCTGTCCATATACCTCCCTAGCTTGTCTGTATACCTGCAGACCACAGCTGGCGTAAGGAAGCGAGCCGGTGTTGCCATTATTTTTCTTCAGTCTGGGCCCAGAAGAGCAGGTGCAGGCCTAGGGACCACGGCTAAAGAAATAGGTAGAGAGGCGCCACAAAAAATCTTTACCCCTGCCACCGTATACATGGGCAGGGAAAAGGGGGTGGAGTCAGGTGCAGAGCCAATGGGGGCGGCAAAATGTGGTTTCGCCTAGGGTGTCAAGCCCTGGCTGTGTCCTCAATCTTCTTTCTTTCTTTCTTTCTTATTTTCGCTCCAAGGTGAAAGATTAGAGGTCTGTTTAGAACCCTGGTATATCACCAAAGCCTCCCAACTGGGCTCCTAAAAAAAGTTGTATAAAGTAAAAAAAAATAAAATTGTAAAACAAAATAATAAAATAAATTGGTAAAAAAATTAACAAAAATAAAAGACTACTGACCCCATCCACTGCCCTACTGGCACCTTCCACTGCCCTACTGACACCATCCACTGCCCTACTGACACCGTTCACTGCTCTTCTGACACCATCCACTGCCCTACTGACACCGTCCACTGCCCTAATGTCACCGTCCACTGCCCTACTGACACTATCCACTGCTCTACTGACATTATCCACTGCCCTACTGACACCATCCACTGCTCTACTGACACCGTCCACTGCTCTACTAACACTGTCCACTGCTCTACTAACACTGTCCACTGCTCTACTGACACTATCCACTGCTCTACTGACACCGTCCACTGTTCTACTGACACCGTCCACTGCTCTACTAACACTGTCCACTGCTCTACTAACACTGTCCACTGCTCTACTGACACCATCCACTGCTCTACTGACACCGCCCACTGCTCTGCTAACACTGTCCACTGCTCTACTAACACTGTCCACTGCTCTACTGACACTATCCACTGCTCTACTGACACTGTCCACTGCTCTACTGACACCATCCACTGTTCTACTGACACTGTCCACTGCTCTACTGACACTGTCCACTGCTCTACTGACACCATCCACTGTTCTACTGACACTGTCCACTTCTCTAATGTCACCGTCCTCTGCCCTACTGACACCATCCACTGCTCTACTGACACCGTCCGTCCACTGCTCTACTGATATCATCCACTGCTCTACTAACTCTGTCGTCTGCTCTACTGACATCTTCCACTGCCCTACTGACACCATCCTCTGCCCTACTGACACCATCCTCTGCCCTACTGACACTGTCCACGGCCTTACTGACACGAACCATTGCCCTACTGACTGACACTACCAAGGTTGTAAAGGTCGCATATGCGACCAGGCTCTGGCGTTTTGCTACCGTGGGGGGGGGGGGGGGGCCAAAACAGCAGGAAGGAGATCTGCTACAGGACATGTGAAAAGGTCCTGCTGTTGGATTGTAATAAAGAAACCTGAAATGGGAGCAAATGGCCTCAGGGATCAGTGGGATGGGCCCAGGCTGGGGGTCAGGGGGGCCCCATGGGTTCTTGCACTGGGGCCCTGAAATTCTAGTTACGCCTCTGTCAGCAAGCATATGGCAAGTCAGCTTTTTATGCTCAGTGTAAGAAAATCAGTGAGCTGAGGCAAGAATTTCACTTTACTTATGCTTTAATGCAAGAACAGAGGATAGCAGCAGTGTAGCATTTCCTTGCAGCAGATAAGCAATGGTTAACACTCAGGGCTCTTCCACAGATGTCAGCAAGTCAGAGCGGTCATACAGAGAGCAGAGAGCTTTACCGACTTTCAATTCTACTTCCAGCTTGCTGGTCCATCAAATCTGAAATACTGTCTCTGCACTCCCACATCAGATGTTGTTTTTACTCTCCCATAGCTCAAAGTGTAACACAACCTTGGAGCACAGAGCTGCTGTGTGTTCCTCTGCCCGTGCCTGCTCCAGCTCACACCAAATAGTCCATCCGTGTTATACTCGGCTTCACTACCATGCTGACAGCTTCCCTGAATATAGTAAAATGGCGAACATCATGGGGCCCCCTACTGGCCCCGGGCCCCCGGGCAGTGCCCTAAATGCCCGTATGGTCAGTCCGCCCCTGGTTACCATGAATTACGTTTGGGTGGCCCATAAATTGGATTAGGCTGCCTCCTGCATCTAAATCAAACAAAAGAAGTGCATGACCCTTTTTAACCATTTTGGGATCGTAAGGTTTTACCCCCTTAATGACCAGGCCATTTTTTGCAATTCTGCACTGGTTTAATTTAACGGACAATTGCGTGGCCGTGCAACTCTATACCTAAAAAAATCTGATGTCCTTTTTTTCCCCACAAATAGAGCTTTCTTTTTGTGGTATTTGATCCCCTGTGCGATTTTTATTTTTTGTGCTATAAACAAAAAAATAGCGACAATTCTGAAAAAAAAAAAAAAAAAACAATATTTTCACATTCTACTATATAACATTCCCAATAAAAAAAAAATGTAAAAATCAAATGTTTTGATCATTTTAGTCCAATTTATATTCTGTTACATATTTTTGGTAAAAAAAAATCCCAATAAGCGTATATTGATTGGTTTGCGCAAAAGTTATCGCGTTTACAAACTAGGGGAAAGATTTATATAATTTTTATTGATTTATTTTTTTACTAGTAATGGTGGCAATCAGCGATTTTTTGCGGGACTGCGACATTGCGGCGGACAGAGCGGATCCCTAACTGACATTTTTGGGGGGACTAGTGACATTACTACAGTGGAATCAACCCAGAGACCTGTGATCTTAAATAGGAGGAATATATAAATATAAGTTGCGCTAAAATGTGAAAAACATATGTGATAATGTAAAAGTGTCCAAAATAAAGTCCATGTATGAGTGAACAGCACGTCTGGCGAAATTTTCTGTACAGATACCGCTTACCAAAGGCAAATGATAAATAGGCCCAAAGGCTCCAAGGGGTCCACAGGAACCAGATGTCAGACGGACTCCGTATTTTGAGTGGATCTCCTCAGTGTTGGGTGATCATGTGAAATATAAATTGAAAAACGCCATAGCGTAAAACCACAAACAATTGAATAACACCCCAAGTGATGGGAATATCAGAAAGGTGCTATAGTAGTGATGGAAAAGGACATAGACACCTCCAATCCTGTGAAAATACTCCTTACCAGAGTAATAAAAAGTGTTGCAGAAAAGAGAAGAAGGCCTCCCCCGATAGGACTGCAGCTTACCGAAAGGAAAATAAATTGAGCACATAGATCCCAACCGTGTCACCGAAGAGGGCTGACATACATATGCCCTTACCAGCTCCAAATGATGCAAAGCAGAGAGAATCCAATTCACCTAGGCACTTCCACTGAGGGCAAAGCTCCAGATGCTAGTGTCTAAACACTCCAGACCAGACGCTTCCAATGGGAACGCTGAATACAGGCTCAGCATACAGATGGTAACAGCCGTAAATTGAAAGAGAGGTAGACCATAGCGTAAAACCCACGGACAATTTATTAAAAAACAAAGGGCAAACACTTACAAACATGAAGATCAGAACAGCCAAACGGAAAAATGTAGGGAGCCCCGGCCGGACGGCTCTGCTTGCCCGCTCCTTCGGACTGGCGTGCTGACGTCACCTATACGCTACAGTCCTACGAAGGAGCGGGCGAGCAGAGGTTAGGTTTAGTGTTAGGGGCTAGGGTTAGGGTTACGGTGAGATACTTAGGGTTAGAGTTAGTAGCCCTACCCCTACCCCTCTAACTCTAACCCTAAGCACTAAAAATAACCCTAACCTTAGCCCTGACCCTAACCCTAGCCCTAACCTTAGCCCTGACCCTAACCCTAGCCCTAACCCTAACCCTAGCCCTAACCCTAATTCTATTTTTTTTCTGGTTCTGGACATGCTACAGAGCTGAAACTTCACAGGTACACTTTTTAGACCCCCCAGACAATAAATCCAAAGAAATTTTTTTTTTTTAAGTTTTTTTTTTTTTTTTTTCAATAATTGGCTCTCTATCAAAAATGACAATTTTTAAGAACTTTTTTTGTGTGAAGTTTCAGCTCTGTAGCATGTCCAGAACCAGAAAAAAAAGATAATTTTTCAGTAGAGCAGGGACACCTGGACTGTGGCATGCCGGAGGGGGATCCATGGCAAAACGCCCATGGAAAATTACGTAGTTGACGCAGAGTCGGGTTTTGATCCATAAAGGGCATAAATCACCTAACATTCCTAAATTGTTTGGAATAACGTGCTTTAAAACATCCAGTGTGTGAATACGATCAGGTATGATGTTTTATCGGTCAAGTAGTGTAAGGGTTACGCCCGCTTCACAGTGACAGACCAAACTCTGACAGACCAAACTCCCCGTTTAACAACAGTCAGTCAGTCCATTTGCACAACCGCAAACTCCCCATTTGCACAAGGTTGGATACCAAGCTAGCCATGTCCCGTTCCTTGTCCTCACTGACATCATTGAAGGTCTCTTCCTCCACCCAGCCACGTACAACACCAAGGGTCCCCGAAAGGTGACAACAAGCCCCCTGGGACGCCTGCTGTGGTTGGTATTCCACCTCCTCAAAGCCACCTTCCTCCTCTGACTTCTCTTCTTCAGACTCCTCTCTCTGCGTTGCCACAGGTCCAGCAATTGACAACGACATGGCTGCTTCTGGTGGTGATGGGGACCACAACTCTTCCTCTTCATGCTCATCTACAGCCTGATCCAGTACTCTTCGCAGGGCACGCTCCAGAAAAAACCCATATGGGATGAGGTCGATGATGTGGCCTTGAGTTCGACTGACCACCAGGGTTGTCACCTCCGCAAAAGGACGCATGAGCCTACAGCCATTGTTCATGAGCATTCAGTAACGCGGCCAAAAAATACCCAGCTCCGCAGAAAGAATGAAAGAAAATGAATGTTTTTTCTATGAAAAATTATCCTGCGGATCGCTTTTGGTCTGTTCACAATGAAGCAACGACCTTATCATCTGGGGTGTGCCAACACACTCCTAGAGGTGATCGCTTCATTGTGATACGCAAGCCCCTTCACCACGACAAGGTAACGATCACGAAGGGGAATTGACACATGTATGTGCCTTTTTTTTTGTTTTTTGTTTTTTTTGCAGCCACAGTGTAGCACCAGAGGCCAGAAAAATTAGGCATGTACACATGCATGAAAAAGTAGGTATTGTTGCAGCCCGTAGCAGGGGCCTGAAAAATTGAGGTTTTCAAGGCAGAAAGTGCACTAAAACATTGCGGCTTGAACCGTAGTTGGTGGCGGAGACGTCACGTAAGTCATCCGGCATGCAGAGAATGATTAAAGACAGCAGCGTGTGGACCATTTTTAGGCCAAGGCATCTCAGTCATCACCAGGCCTTTTTTAGTCAAATGCATCCCCCACTGTCAGTCCCTTCGGGATCCATGCCTCATTCATCTTAATAAACGAGGTAATCAAGACTTTTTTGACCTAGGCGACTTCTCTTCTCAGTGACAATACCTCCTGCTGCGCTGAAGGTCCTTTCTGACAGCACACTTGAAGCGGGGCAGGCCAGAAGTTCAATGGCAAATTGGGATAGCTCAGGCCACAGGTCAAGCCTGCACACCCAGTAGTCAAGGGGTTCATCGCTCCTCAGAGTGTCGATATCTGCAGTTAAGGCAAGGTAGTCTGCTACCTGTCGGTCGAGTCGTTCTCTGAGGGTGGACCCCGAAGGGCTGTGGCGATGCGTAGGACTAAAAAAGCTCCGCATGTCCTCCATCAACAAGACGTCTGTAAAGCGTCCTGTCCTTGCCGGCGTGGTTGTGGTGGTAGGAGGAGGATTACTTTCACCTCTTCCCCTGTTGGATTCCCGTTGTGCTGTGACATCACCCTTATATGCTGTGTAAAGCATACTTTTCAATTTATTTTGTAGCTGCTGCATCCTTTGCGACTGCCGGTAATTGGGTAACATATCAGAGACTTTCTGCTTATACCGGGGGTCTAGTAGCGTGGCCACCCAGTACAGGTCGTTCTCCTTCAGCTTTTTTATACGAGGGTCCCTCAACAGGCATGACAGCATGAAAGACCCCATTTGCACAAGGTTGGATGCCGAGCTACTCATGTCCAATTCCTCGTCCTCACTGATGTCATTGAAGGTGTGTTCTTCCCCCCAGCCACGTACAACACCACGGGTACCAGATAGGTGACAACGAGCACCGTGGGATGCCTGCTGTGGTTGGTGTTCCTCCTCCTCAAAGCCACATTCCTCCTCTGACTCCTCTTCCTCACACTCCTCTTCCAGTGTTGCCGCAGGTCCAGCAAGCGATGGTAAGGCTGTTTCTGGTGGTGGTGATGGTGACCACAACTCTTCCTCTTCCTCTTCACGCTCATCTACGGCCTGATCCAGCACTCTTCAAAGGGCACGCTCCAGGAAAAAAACATATGGGATGATGTCGCTGATGGTGCCTTCTGTGCGACTCACTAGGTTTGTCACCTCCTCAAAAGGACGCATGAGCCTACAGGCATTGCGCATGAGCGTCCAGTAACGTGGCAAAAAAATACCCAGCTCCGCAGAGGCTGTCCTAGCACCCCGGTCATACAAATACTCGTTGACCGCTTTTTCTTGTTGGAGCAGGCGGTCGAACATTAGCAGTGTTGAATTCCAACGTGTCGGGCTGTCGCAAATCAAGCGCCTCACTGGCATGTTGTTTCGCCGCTGAATATCTGCAAAGTGCGCCATGGCCGTGTAGTAACGCCTGAAATGGCCACACACCTTCCTGGCCTGTTTGAGGACGTCCTTTAAGCCTGGGTACTTCTGCACAAAACGTTGCACAATCAGATTCAACACATGTGCCATGCACGGCACATGTGTCAACTTGCCCAAATTCAATGCCGCCAACAAATTGCTGCCGTTGTCACACACCACTTTGCCAATCTCCAGTTGGTGCGGGGTCAGCCACTGATCCACCTGTGCGTTCAGGGCGGACAGTAGTGCTGGTCCGGTGTGACTCTCTGCTTTCAGGCAAGTCAACCCCAAGACAGCGTGACACTGTCGTATCCGGCATGTGGAATAGCCCCTGGGGAGCTGGGGGGGTGCAGTTGGTGTGGAGCAAGACGCAACAGCAGAAGAGGACTCAGCCGAGGAGGTTAGCAAAGAGGATGGAGTAGGAGGAGTAGAGGAGGTGGCAGCAGGCCTGCCTGCAAGTCATGGCGGTGTCACCAACTCCTCTGCAGCAGAGCCACGCATTCCATGCTTGGCAGCCGCCAGCAGGTTTACCCAATGCGCTGTGTAAGTTATATACCTGCCCTGACCGTGCTTTGCAGACCAGCTATCAGTGGTCAGATGGACCCTTGCCCCAACACTGTGTGCCAGACGTGACATGATTTCCTTTTCCACAATAGAGTACAGGTTGGGGATTGCCTTTTGTGAAAAATAATTTCGGCCGGGTACCTTCCACTGCGGTGTCCCAATAGCGACAAATTTTTTGAAGGCCTCAGACTCCACCAGCTTGTATGGTAAAAGCTGGCGGGCTAAGAGTTCCGACAAGCCAGCTGTCAGACGCCGGGCAAGGGGGTGACTCTGTGAGATTGGCTTCTTACGCTCAAACATTTCCTTGACAGACACCTGACTGTGGGCAGGTGAGCAGGAACTGCTGAAGGTGAGAGGCGGAGGGGCGGGTTGTTGATAGGGGGCATGGAGGACAGTAGTGGTTGACGTGGCTGAAGATGCTGGACCAGGAGGAGGATGGTGGCTTTCAGTTTGTGTGCTGCTTTTACTCATGTGTTGATCCCATAGGCGTTTGTGATGTGAGATCATGTGCCTTCGCAAAGCAGTTGTACCTAGGTGGGTGTTGGACTTCCCACGACTCCGTTTCTTTTGGCACAGGTTACAAATGGCATCGCTGATATCAGAGGCAGACACACAAAAAAAATGCCACACTGCTGAGCTTTGCAAGGACGGCATTCTGGTGGTGGCAACAGCTTGCGTTGATTGGCGTGCTGTCTGGCTGACCCCGGGTGCCGAATCTACATGCTGTCTGACTGCGCCACTAGCTCCTTGCGATGACCTCCTCCCCCTGCTTCCAACTCGTCTCCTCCTCCTCCTCTCTGTCTCCCCATCTGAACTTTCCCCCTCTTCTTCTGCTCTTTGAGCAGGCACCCAGGTGACATCCACAGACACATCGTCATCATCAGCCGCTTCACTTGACAACTCAGCAAAGGCAGCAGCAGCAGGTACAACATCATCATCATCATCATCACAATGTACGTCCATGTGTATAATGCTGCCTGACTGAGACATATCCCCGTTATCTACATCCTCTGGCACTAATAGTTGCGCATCACTTATTTCTTCCAACTCATGTGAAAATAACTCCTCTGATGGATCAAGTGAAGCGGCTGTGGTGCTAGTGTTGGTGGTGGTGCCGGCGGGCTGGCGAGTGGTAAATTGAGAGGTGCCCAAAGCTGAGGTGGAGGAGGATGGTGCATTAAGGTTCCGAGTGGAAGCTGTAGACGATTGGGTGTCCTGTGTAAGCCAGTCAACTATGGCCTCAGAATTTTTTGAGTTCAGGGTCTGTGGTGGCCTCTGAACACTGGGCATTATTCTAGGGCCTAAGGAAATCACAGCACCACGACCACGACGGCCCTTGCGGGGTGGCCTGCCTCTGCCTGTCATTTTTTTTTTAATGTGTTGTTACTGTTGTACTATGAGTGCAAGGTGCTGTGCCACCCCTATAGGAGTGTTGGGCAGTGGGTACAGTACACTCTGTGGACCTGACAGTCACTGGCAACCAGGCAACTGCAATTAAAAAATATATATTTTTTTTTTTACTTTGCAAGCTGCTGTGCCACCTTATATATCAGTGGTGGGTGGGCAGTGGCACAGTACACTCTCTGTGGACCTGACAGCAGTCACTGGCACCCAGGCAACTGCAATTAAAAAATATATATATTTTTTTTTACTTTGCAAGCTGCTGTGCCACCTTATATATCAGTGGTGGGTGGGCAGTGGCACAGTACACTCTCTGTGGACCTGACAGCAGTCACTGGCACCCAGGCAACTGCAATTAAAAAAAATATATATTTTTTTTTACTTTGCAAGCTGCTGTGCCACCTTATATATCAGTGGTGGGTGGGCAGTGGCACAGTACACTCTCTGTGGACCTGACAGCAGTCACTGGCACCCAGGCAACTGCAATTAAAAAATATATATATTTTTTTTTACTTTGCAAGCTGCTGTGCCACCTTATATATCAGTGGTGGGTGGGCAGTGGCACAGTACACTCTCTGTGGACCTGACAGCAGTCACTGGCACCCAGGCAACTGCAATTAAAAAATATATATATTTTTTTTTACTTTGCAAGCTGCTGTGCCACCTTATATATCAGTGGTGGGTGGGCACACAGTGGCACTGCAGTGGGCACAGTACACTCTGTGGACCTGACAGTCACTGGCAGCCCAGGCAACTGCAATAATAAAAAATATTTTTTTTTTTCAATTTATTGCAACAAGATGCTGTGCCACCGTATATATATCAGTGGTGGGCAGTGCACTGCAGTGGGTACAGTGCACTCTGTGGACCTGACACAGCACTCACTGCAATTATGACAGAGGAAAAAAAAATATTTTTTAAAATGCCAGGTACTGTGCCTGTGCTACCCGAAATGAGTGTGGTGTGCACACAGTACAGTCTGTGGTAGGTCTGTGGCCTCTCACACACAGCGGGCAGGCAACTGCAGTCACAGTGTACAATATATATATATATATATATATATATATATATATAAAAAAAACTCTATTACCTTACCAGCCCTTAACCACTTTACCACCGGAGGATTTTGCTGTCTTCCGTCCAGGCCACTTTTTGCGACTCGGCGCTGTGCGACTTCAACTGACAATTGCGCGATCGTGCGACGCCGTACCCAAACGAAATTTACGTCCTTTTTTTCCCACAAACAGAGCTTTCTTTTGGTGGTATTTGATCACCTGTGCGATTTTTACTTTTTGCGCTATAAACAAAAAAAGAGCGTTCATTTTGAAAAAATAACAATATTTTTAACATTTTTTTATATGAAATTCCCCCCAAAAAAGATGTAAAAACCAATTTTTTAAAAAATTTTTGGCCAATTTGTTTTATGCTACATATGTTTGGTAAAAAAAATCGCAATAAGCGTATTTTGATTGGTTTGCACAAAAGTTATTGCGTTTACTAACAAAGGGAAAGATTTCTGTCATTTTTGGTGTTTTTTTTTTAACGCGTAATGGCGGCGATCTGCGATTTTTTTTGCGGGACTGCGACATTGCGGCGGACAGATCGGACCCTTGACTGACATTTTTGACACTTTTGGGGGTACCAGTGACATTACTGCAGTAATCAGTGCTATATATATGCACTGTTACTGTAAAAATGACACTGGCAGGGAAGGGGTTAATTTTATTGGAGAGGGAGGGGTTAATGTATGCCTGGTGCTTACTGACGTGTAGGGGGGGAGGTGACTGTGTGAGTCATGGACAGATCGGATGTCCAGCTATGCTGAACAGTCCGATCTGTCACTCCCTGTCACTATGGAGATCCGCCCGCTGTGTTTACACACAGCGGGCGGATCTCCAGACTCGATCCCCGACGATCGGGTAAGAGCAGCGGCGATCGCCGCTGCTCCTCCCCTGGCCCGACTCCCGCTGTGAATGAAAACAGCGGGAGCGAGCCTCCGGCGGCGCGCAAGCGCCGCCTAGAAGGGGGAGTGTCCAACGACGTTAATACTACGTCGCTGGACGATAACGAACCACTCTGCTGCAGTAATATTACTGTGAGCGGTTTTAAAGTGGTTAAAAGGGCTTTTGGGGACACTAGATATATATATATGTATATATATAAATAAAAAAAAAACCTCAATTACCAGCCCTTAAAAGGGCTTTTGGGGACACTATAAGAAGAAACAACTCAATTACCAGCCCTTAAAAGGGCTTTTGGGGACGCTAGATATATATATATATATATAAAAAAATTACACAAATACCAGCCCTTAGAAGGGCTTTTTGGGGTGCTGTCCTTACAGCAGTAGTGGACCAAGAACACTGCAAGACCAGGAACACTGACTAACTGTCCCTAGCTTAACAGCAACAGCAGCAGCAGCAGCTCTCCCTACTCTCACTACACACACTGCTTCAGAATGATCTAAGATGGATGCTGCCCTTGCTTATTTATAGGAGGTGGGTGGGTGTGGGAGGGAGGTATGCTGATTGGCTGGAAATGTGCCTGCTGACTGTAAAGTTCAGGGTCAAAGTTTGCCTCAATGATGTATTATGGGGGGCGGACCGAACATCGCATATGTTCGCCCGCAGCGGCGAACGCGAACATGCGAAGTTCGCCGGGAACTGTTCGCCGGTGAACAGTTCTATACATCTCTATCGGCAAGTGGTTAAAAAATCACGCTGCACCAAAATGCAGGGTACTATGTGTTTTGTCGTGCGATTTCTCTTGCACTTCAGTAAGGTGTGTTGGAGTGCCATTTACAATTAATGGCACTGATGTGCGCCTGCAAAAAAGGATGCAAGTTTTTTGTGCACTCTGGGGACACAAAAGATTTTGCATGGGTTCCTGCATGCACAAATGTGAACCTAGTGTGCAGTCCTAGCGTATTTCACACAGGAATTGGGTATGAATGGGGGGTGACCAGTGCTATGGAGCGATAAAGACAAATGTATATAGGTGTAGAAGCTGCCACCAACCAGCCCATACAAAATTAGGAGCCAACAATGTTTGGGAAAAAAAAAGGAGAGGTTGGAAACGGCGCTACCTGGTATTATAGACTGCTCCAGTAGAAGTCCAATGACGAAACGTACGTAGGACGGTACTCTACGTGTCACTTCTGGTCTGCAGTCTGCCAGTCCCTTGGAGTGCGAAAGGCTCTGCAACATACTGCTGAATCAATCAGACTGAACCGTGAGTTTTTACTACTTGCCTACTTGTTTGATTGTACTTACTACACTATGGGGATCTTTTCTCTGTGTTTGAGCACCTAGATGGGACTTGATCCGCGAGGATTCCAGGAACCCCCGGCTCAGTAATCACAGTTTGGACCCCATCCACCCCTGTGTGGAATTACATCCACTCTCGTATCATTTACTGCCATTTTGGGTGGAAATTAAGGGTGAGTGCTACATCTAGTGGACACTTTAGGAACAGGCACCTATGTTCCTTGATACTCACCTCCACATTGCACTTTATCACGGACATTAGTCCAGCACAATTATTTTTTATATAGGGGGCCCCTCTCTCCCCCTTTTTTCTTCACTATACCATTTATTGGCACTTTTTTTTTTTTTTTTTTCCATTTTTTATCACTCAAGATTCTGGTGCACATCCTTGTTCTGATACATTCTGTTACACTTCCCAAAACAAAACAAAAAATTATATTTTTTGCACTTAGTGATATTAGCTTTATTTTCCCACAGCACTTCAAGCATTTCTGGGGCGTATCACATTTAGCCCATTTTCTGTCTCTCTTTTGTTTCTGCGTTTTTGCACTCTGCACCTTATTATTATATGTTTTAGAATAAGATCACTTTGCAGCATCTTGGCACATCTATAATACCAGGTAGCGCCGTTTCCAACCTCTCCTTTTTTTCCCAAACATATTTCACACAGGAGCACTGCTCTATTCAGTAGGGTATCCATGAGCAGAACCTCTCCTGAATCAAAGCAGAACAGGACGGATGTCACTTTTGTGACATCTGTACCCTTTCTGTTTTTTTTTGTCTGCATTTTGACAGTGGACTGTAGCAGACCCATATTAGAGGTAGGGGCTGTGGACGTTAACAGACTTATGTCTATTTACATCAGACTATCTCCAAGCCATCCTATTTAATTTGGGATAAAAAGAGAAGGATGCAGTATTTTTCCTTTTTTCCCCCCAAACTTACATATTTAGAGGTAAGTGGCTGTAAACAGACACATGTTCATTTACATCTGTCTGCCCATAAGTTTGCACGGAGCTTCCACTCAGGTCCGAGTGTTACTAGGTGTTTACAGGGAACCCTCAAATGTATTTCTGCCGCTGTAATAAATTGCCCTATGTGGCTATGCAGATAGTTTGGCTGACCAGGTTGAGAAATGGTTAATGTGTTTCTCTACTTTCCTGGGTTTTTCTTGGGTCCACCCCCATGGTGTGGATCTTTAAATACTGGGGAAGGGCCCAGAGAAAGAGTCCTGCACATGAGATTACAGAGGAAGGACTGCTGGAGCATACAGTCCTACTATAGGACATGCGCCCCCCTCCCTTCCTTCTGGATCACCCGCATTGGATCTCACTTGGAGCCTAGAAACCATCAGTTTGGACTTGCAGTGATGAACTTGCTACCCCTGAGAAGGTATGAACCTTGACATTAAGTAGTTCGGGTTGGACTTTATTCATGTAAATTGGACTGTTGGACTGTACAAATGAATGTTCAGTAAAGTTCCATTAACTGCTTTATGCCTAGTCTGAAGTTTGTCCAAAGAGGTGCCTTAAGGTACATGGTGTATCTAAAGAACAGAGACTGTAAGAACAATGGGGGATGAACAGGAGAAGCTAGAGAGCTACCAGGGGAGGGTTTACCATACAGAGGAGTTGTCGGGAAGTCATGTCTAACATGCAGTTGCTATGGGTAACCAGGTCTGGTGGGAATGCTATAGCAGCCAACCAGCAGGAGAGTGGTCCCGGGCATGGGAAAATGGTCCTCTAGTTGGCAAGGAGGTCAGTGCCCCACAGCATTCCAAATCAGAATTTAGACAGATGTGTAGGGCAACCAATCAGCATTGATTTTTAATTTCCAAAGCTTAAAGGAGAAGTACAGCCAAAGCTTGTTTGGCTGTACTTCTGTAGATCACAGGAGTGCAGTCCGTTCTGCACTCCTGTGACCAGTTTTCAGCAGACAGTGGGCTGAAGCCCGGTGTTGGCTGACGTCACAGAGCCAGTCCAGGCTGGAGAAAGATTGCGACCATATAGTCGGGATCCACCCAGGAGCCTGCTTCAGCACCCCACTCAGCCTCCATCTAGGTAAGTATGATTAAAAAAAACCCCAAACAAAACCCAACTTCTCTTTGAAGGCTACATTCACATGGCAGTTTAGCCGCAGATAATTTACTGTATTCCCTTGTACAGGTTAAGCACTACCCCCCCCAAAAGAGGGTTTAAATATTTTAACACTTGGATCATGGGACACAGTTGTTGAACTTGCTTTAGTGATAACTTGGGACTAAAGGAACTCAAGCTTTTGATGTCTTCATAGTCATAAATATAACCATATCAAAAACATAGAGTTCCAAAAAAGATATGTGAATTACAAATCTAAATTCTAATTTAGTTGAAATAAACTACAGATGGATGATGCAAAAATTGACATTTTTCTTCAGATGAATTAACTTTTCTTTTTACTGATTTTAGCTGATGTTCAAAGTCACAGGGACAACCAATACCAAGCTACAAACAGCTCCGTTAATATTGGTGTGAATATATTATAGACTTACAGTACATAATAACATATTGTGGTACTCTGATGCTCAGTATTGTCCAGGTGTCAATATCCTGTTTTCTTGTATAAAATACAGAGATAACTGAACAAATGGTGGTTATTCTATCAAAATAATGCACAATGCATAACTGACAATAGGTTGGGAGTCCGCCTTGGTGAATATGGCATTTCAATTTCATGACAATGAGGTCAGAACAAGGAAATTACTTTTATAAAACACATAATTTTAATAGAACTATTTGGAATAACTGGTGACCTCTAGGCTTTTTATTTTATATGGGATTGTCATAATCTGATCAGTTAATAATTAGACTACCAAAAACAAATATTGTAGTTATGGGTAGATGCTGTTTATTTAATTGCCCACCGGCTTCTCATTTCTCTTTCCCACTACAGTAAACGTCTCCAAACCAAAGTTTCTGACCAGTTGGAGCAATATTATCTCCTCCTCACCTAAAAGACTAACGCTAGCCATACACGTATAGAATTTTGTCTGTTTGCAGACTGAAAGATTATTCGTCAGTTGAAAGTGAATTGGCCATTAACTGACAGAATGAACTCGTTTACATGATCGTAGTGATCGCTTGATAACAATAAAAAACCTATATAAATTATACAAAACAGAATATTTTTTTTTCTTTTCGGTTATAACATACACTCATAAACTTTAGGTTGAAATTGTAAAAGTTTTCGCTTCAGATTCATCGACATTTGCCGGGCCCACGGTCAAAATCATTGGTAAAGTTGGGTCCACAAACAGCACCATGTTACATGTCAGAAGGAGGTCAACAATGGCAAATGACAGATTTCTTTTAACTATTTAAAGAATTATTTTATTTGAATGGGCTGGAAACACACCAAAACCAGAAAAAAAAACTTACCTGCACCTTTTTTTTTCTGATCCAGTGTGTTGGCCTGCCATTTAAAATGAATGGCAACACAAACACACCAATGCTGGTAATATGCGTTACCACAATGCAATGGTGTGAAACCAGCCTGAATGTTACAAATATGTACCGTTAGGTGCTGGGTGCCTTTTCAAAAGAACTGTTTTGTCCAAATATATTGAAGAAAAATGTAGTGTGAGCACAACTATCTAATCCAGTGCTTGCACAATAGTACAATTACAAACACCTGTATACACAGAATGTAAGGCAGCAGCATATGTACAAACATTTGGCACAGACTTCCAAGTTTGTAACTTCTTTGATCATTTTTCTTTAGTTTACAAGAGAAAGTAACAAAGAAGAACTCTACAAATGTGTTCCCGTAGATCAGGGGTAGGCAACCTTATAGTGGTGGAGATCTTCCTGAGCAACATGGGAGAAGTCAAAGATCACCGGGCCCAGTGTCGTCCCCTCACACCTGATTTAAACCTTTAATTGCCAAACTAACATGTCGCAATCATGTGCATTACACGGCAATCAAGGGTTTGAAAGGTGGTGAGGAGGCAACATATCACCTCTTTACTACCTGTCAAACACAGGTCACTTTAACTACTTGCCGACTGCCGCACGACTATTTACGTCGGCAGTCAGCCTCTCACAGGCAGAGCGACGTAGGGCTACGTCGCTAGCCTGTAAGGATTTTGGGAGCGAGCGCGTGCCGCCGAATGCGCGCTCCCGCTCCCGCTCGGTCACGGACCCCCCCCCGCGCGTGTGTGCCGGGCATTCGCGATCGTCTGTGACAGCGGGAGAAAGGCAGGCGGCTAGTGTAAACAAAGCCGCCTGTCAGTCTCCCCTGTGTAAGAATGGTGATCAAACGGTTCTACTATGTAGGACCGTTGATCACTGTTCTTACACATCAAGCCACAGCCAATCACAGTTAGAAATCCGCCCTAGGGACACACTTAACCTCTCCCTCTCAAATAAAGTTAACCCCTTCACTGCCAGTGTCATTTTTACAGTAACAGTGCATATGTATAGCACTGATTACTGTAGTAATGTCACTGGTAACCCCAAAAGTGTCAAAAATGTCAGTCAAGGGTCCGATCTGTCCGCCCCAATGTCGCAGTCCCGCAAAAAAAATCGCAGATCGCCACTATTACGCGTTAAAAAAAATAAAACAACAAAAATGACAAAAATCTTTCCCTTTGTTAGTAAACGCAATAACTTTTGCGCAAACCAATCAAAATACGTTTTTTTGCGATTTTTTTTTTACCAAACATATGATAAAAAAAAAAATTGGCCTAAAATGTTAAAAAAATTTAAATTTTTACATTTTTTTGGGAATTTCATATAAAAAATGTGAAAAATATTGTTATTTTTGCAAAATTGACGCTCTTTTTTTGTTTATAGCGCATGATCAAAAAATCGCACAGGTGATCAAATACCACCAAAAGAAAGCTCTGTTTGTGGGAAAAAAAGGACGCCAAATTCGTTTAGGTACAGCGTCGCACGACTGCACAATTGTCCGTTAAATTCACGCAGTGCCGAATCACAAAATAGGCCCTGGTCAGGAAGGGGGTAAAATCTTCCGGGGCTTAAGTGGTTAAAGAGGAGCAGCAATGCCTGCTGCACTTGTGAATAATTCCTTAGTTGCATTCGGCAGTGGCACCCTTAGGGCTCATTCACATGTTAGTTGGGAGGGGTGTAAAACCAGTGCATGAGTTGCAGTTTTACCACCCCCAATCCCTACCCCCTTTAGCTGCTGAGGCAGCAGCCAAAGGTGTGCAGATGCTGCAGCAGATATTGAACCACCTGTTGCTTTTAGTGGGTGCTACCACCTGCCAATCATAATCCTATTCAAGTAAATGAGGCCACTCTGCAAGCACCCCGCCACTGCATGCTTCTGCAGGGTCCAAGGGGTAAAAGCAGGTGATAAGAAAGCTACACAATGCTGCCTCCTTTAACCCCTTGTTTGCTGTACTGCACAAGGTTGCAGGGCACTTGCAGAGTGGCCTTATTCCCTTGAATGGGTCATGCTAGACAGGTGTTATACCCACCAACCATGACAGGGCGTTTAACTCTTGCTGCGGCATGTATACACCCCTGGCCACCCTAGAGAATAAAATGGTGGTAGTTCCAATTTTTTTAGGGTCACACAATATCACTAGGAAACTCAAAATTTCAGTACAGAATACACTAAAGTTAATTTTAACCCTTTCGCTGCTGGGTCTGTATGCTTTTCTCCCTCCCCTCCACCCGGTCCCGGGCCCAAGCACATAAAATCCCCTCCCTAAAAAAATGTGAGGCCCCTCACATATGCACACGAATGTAAACGCACGCGTCGAGGGGCGTCTACGCATGAAAACGTAGATTGCCGATGATGGATTCACTGGTTAAAGCATCCTAATGCCGCTCCTGGTCTCAAGCCCAATTAGCCTGCTTTGATTTACCACCAAAGAGTATTCCCTTTACTTTACCTTTCATATATTCTCTGTTAGTGTCACAAATAACATCTTGTAGAACTATGTACATGGCAGTCTAATATATGGTGGTCCGCGGATGTTTAGCTGTCGTAGGGTCTACCACCCCAACTGGACACAGTGTGTACCCATTTGGGGTGTTCAGGGGGGTTGGGGGTGGCCCGATTAGAGAACGGCCATCAGCGACCCCATCTTATCAGTATTAATGCTATTCGTATATTTGGATTGCTTAATGCTGTAAAGGCTTATCTTCATAGGCATGAAGTTAGATTGCATGACTGGACCTATGTACTACTGGCCATAATATCAATGTTTTATGAGTTTGCTTTCCTCTGTTATTATTATTATTTCCTTTCCCTGTTTGTTACTATTTGAAATAATCTTAATAAAAACTATTTAACAAGAAAATGTAGATTGCAATACACATGTTACATATGGCCGTACATGCTGGAGTAAGAGGAATAATTCTTGCACAAGACCTCCTCTGTAACACTAAACTGATGACCTATAGGAGGCATTTGAAAAGAAAATATAGAGTACTGAAGTTTGTTGCCATTTCAGGGGCACACACGAATTTAAGGTTTGACGTGTTGGGTATCTGTTTATCCGGTGCAACTTTGTCTTTTATATTTTACCAACAATTTGAGTAGTTTATTGTGTTTGTTTACCCTAGAATTAAATTTAGTGTGTTTTTTACTTTACATTTCCTAGACCTTTGTGATTAATATCATGTGACATAAAAAATTGTAACTACCACTATTTTATTCTCTAGGACAGGGGTGTCAAACTCAACTTCATCGAGGGCCACATCAATATTATGATTGACCTCAAAGGGCCGGCTGTATCTGTAATGCTAGATGTCCAGAGTATCCCAACCCCCTGACATCAGATGTCAAGAGTTCCCCCCTCCCTTACATCAAAGTGCACCCCTTACCTTATGTTGCTGCTGGGAAGAAGCTGGGGGCAGAGACAGTGGCGGCTGTTGAAGTTTTAAGATGGGGGGCGCAAGACCCCGCCCTTCCATTTTGACCCCTCCCATTTCTCAGAAGCCCCACCCCTTATAGACTCCACCCATTTTGTCCCCTGTATTTTGCTTGCGTGAACCAATTCTCCCAATATATCACATATTAAGGGGTCCATCAGTACTAGTATATCCCATAATAGGGAACAGGGGCCCTATTATGAGATATACTGTGAGAGACATCCTATTATGGGATACATGGACTGAGAGTGGCACAAACCCCACAGTACAGACCCCCCCAGCACAAACCTCACAGTACAGACCCCCCCAGCACAAACCTCACAGTACAGACCCCCCCCCAGCACAAACCTCACAGTACAGACCCCACCCCAGCACAAACCTCACAGTACAGACCCCCCCCAGCACAAACCCCTCAGGCACAAACCCCGCACAAACAAATGCCCCCTTTCAATGTCCCCAATGCAGTGACCAGTATACATGTCCCCAATGCAGAGCTATGCGTGCGTGGCTCCAGTGCAGCCAGTGACCACCAGTATACGTCCCCCAATGCAGAGCTATGCGTGCGTGCCTCCAGTGCAGCCAGTGACCACCAGTATACGTCCCCCAATGCAGAGCTATGCGTGCGTGCCTCCAGTGACCACCAGTATACGTCCCCCAATGCAGAGCTATGCGTGCGTGCCTCTAGTGACCACCAGTATACGTCCCCCAATGCAGAGCTATGCGTGCGTGCCTCCAGTGCAGCCAGTGACCACCAGTATACGTCCCCCAATGCAGAGCTATGCGTGCGTGCCTCCAGTGCAGCCAGTGACCACCAGTATACGTCCCCCAATGCAGAGCTATGCGTGCGTGCCTCCAGTGACCACCAGTATACGTCCCCCAATGCAGAGCTATGCGTGCGTGCCTCCAGTGCAGCCAGTGACCACCAGTATACGTCCCCCAATGCAGAGCTATGCGTGCGTGCCTCCAGTGCAGTGACCACAAGTATACATCCCCCAATGAAGAGCTATGCGTGCGTGCCTCCAATGCAGTGACCACAAGTATATGTCCACCAATGCAGAGCTATGCGTGCGTGCCTCCAATGCAGTGACCACAAGTATATGTCCCCCAATGCAGAGCAATGCGTGTGTGCCTGCAATGCAGTGACCACAAGTATACATCCCCCAATGCAGAGCTATGCGTGCGTGCCTCCAGTGCAGTCAGTGACCACAAGTATATGTCCCCCAATGCAGAGCTATGCGTGCGTGCCTCCAATGCAGTGACCACAAGTATACATCCCCCAATGCAGAGCTATGCGTGCGTGCCTCCAATGCAGTGACCACAAGTATACATCCCCCAATGCAGAGCTATGCGTGCGTGCCTCCAATGCAGTGACCACAAGTATATGTCCCCCAATGCAGAGCTATGCGTGCGTGCCTCCAATGCAGTGACCACAAGTATACATCCCCAATGCAGAGCTATGCGTGCGTGCCTCCAATGCAGTGACCACAAGTATACATCCCCCAATGCAGAGCTATGCGTGCGTGCCTCCAGTGCAGTGACCACAAGTATACGTCCCCCAATGCAGAGCTATGCATGCGTGCCTCCAGTACAGTGACCACCAGTATATGTCCCCTAATGCAGAGCTATGCGTGCGTGCCTCCAGTGCAGTGACCACCAGTATATGTCCCCCAATGCAGAGCTATGCGTGCGTGCCCGACAGAGCAGTGACCACCAGTATATGTCCCCTAATGCAGAGCTATGCGTGCGTGCCCGACAGAGAAGTGCACTTACCTGGAGGCTCGGCTTCTCCCTCTCCTCTTCTCTGGTCTCCTCTCTGCTCCGCGTTCTGCAATGCCGGTCCACGCGACGTCAGCGGGGTCAGCATGGGGCCATAGGATGTCCTGGATGATGATTGGTCCAGGCTGTAGACTGGACCAATCACAGCCAGGATATCAGGAAAGTGGGGGTGCCCAAGCGCAATGACTTGCGCTCAGGTTACGCCCCCAGAAGGCAGCCAATCGGCGCCCTTCTGGGTCGTAAACCCCACCCCCCCCATAGCCACCGAATAGGCTGGGGTAGCGGCGAACACAATTTTTTTTTTTCAAAACTTTATTTGTTCGTTTTGTAATTTTTTTTTTTCAAAACTTTATTTGTTCATTTTTTTTTTTTTTCTTCTTTTTTTTTTTTTTCTTTTCTTTAGGGGTAGGGGGCGGCGCCCTGGCGCCCCCTATGCACGGGCCGCCACTGGGCAGAGATGGGAAGTAGTAAGTGAAGGGTCACGATGAGGTCCAAAGGAGGGCTGGAGCTCTACTGCAGCTGTAGGAGAGGTGCAGGGGCCACATGAAATGTCCTTGAGGGCCTGATTCGGCCCACAGGACTTGTGTTTGACACCTGTGCTCCAGGATGTCTGCTTTCAAAAAATATATAATTTTGGGTCTTTTGTGTACTCTTCATGGTTTTTTAAACATGTGTGCAAAAAATGCAACAATGGCTCTGGCAGTAAAAAGGTTAAGGCACACAAATGCAAATAAATACTCAATTTTTTTGGTAAAATATAAAAGATGAGGTTGTATATAGTAAATAGATACCCAACATGGCAAACCTTAAATTTACATGTGCCTGTGAAATGGTGACAAACTTCAGTACCCTATATTTTCCATAGGCGACACTTTTCAAGCCCTCTATAGGTCATCAGTTTAGGCTTACGAAGGAGGTCTGGTGCTATAAACATTGCGGCGTGTGCATCAAGATGTAACATGTGTATTTCAATTAATGTTTTCATGTGTAGATGCCCTCGATGAGTGCGTTTACATTAATATGTGCAAATATGTGGGGTGGGGGGGGGGGCTCAACATTTTTTGGGGGGGATTTTATGTGTTTGGGTGTGACTTTAATTTTATACAATTTAAAAATGTAAATTTTTTTTTTAACTTTCACATGGGGGACAAATAGTTCCCTATGTTATGATTGTTTGATGACAGGTTCTCTTTAATGAGACACCCAGGGTCTAAAGGACCCTGGATGTCTCCCCTGTGCTCCAATGAGCAGTGCATTGCAATACACTTTTTCCTGGCCATGCCGGCCAGGGACTAGGGTTGCCACCTCATACCTTTAAACCAGGACACACATTAATTACACAGGTACTGTGACTGATTAAGCTGGTAATTAAACTCACTTAGTGCCTTATGTGCATTATATCAGCCCCAGAACCTATGGATTAAAAGGATGAGGTAGCAACCTTACCAGGAACGCTGAGAAGTGGACCAGGAAGTTACACCAAAAACACGTCGCCTTCTGAGGCACCAACATGGAGGGGAGGAGACCGGATGTGTGTCTGCTCTCCTCCCTCCCCTCTACCCAGTAGCACCGCTATGTCGGTCCCCGGGCCCGCAGATGGGCAAGCGAAGCCCAGGATACATGGGGTGAGCGTGGGGAATGGGAAGGGGGTGGTTGCCGTTACGTGGAGTGTGTGGAAGCAATCGGGTGGCAGCGCAGCCACCCGAATGCTTCCACCTGACAGGCAGGAGACTGCTTGTCAGATTTACACACAATCCTGGTGGCTACAACATAAGGACTTGGCAGCGAAAGGGTTAAAAGATCTTGCGCCAGATTCAAAACATCCTGCTGGTGGTTTCGGTAGCTTCACCGAAATGTGAGGCAGATAAAAGACTCAGCCTGCCATGTAGGTGTGGTGATTATTTATCTGAGTTGGGAAGGTGGAGGTCCAGTGCTGCAGTGTGATCCCCAGTGCATCAGCCAATGACTAGCAAGGGACCCAGCCAGAAGCCTACAGAATCCAAGCAGCCAGAGGGGGGCACGTTGACAAAAAGGCTGTCCTTCCTGTCATATGTACTCCTAGTGTCAGTGCATGAGCTGGTGTACCTAAGCTTGGAAAGCATTGTCAATGCAGTAAATTCTGACCGGAGCATTAGTGGAGACTAGAGATGTATAGAACTGTTCGCCGGCGAACAGTTCCCGGCGAACTTAGCATGTTCGCGTTCGCCGCTGCCGGCGAACATATGCGATGTTCGGTCCGCCCCCCATAAGACATCATTGAGGCAAACTTTGACCCTGAACTTTACAGTCAGCAGGCACATTTCCAGCCAATCAGCATACCTCCCTCCCACACCCTCCCACCTCCTATAAATAAGCAAGGGCAGCATCCATCTTAGATCATTCTGAAGCAGTGTGTGTAGTGAGAGTAGGGAGAGAGCTGCTGCTGCTGCTGCTGCTGCTGCTGCTGTTAAGCTAGGGACAGTTAGTCAGTGTTCCTGGTCTTGCAGTGTTCTTGGTCCATTACTGCTGTAATATCAGCACCCCAAGAAGCCCTTCTAAGGGCTGGTATTTGTGGTTTTTTTTTATATATATATATATATATATATATATATATATATATATACCTAGCGTCCCCAAAAGCCCTTTTAAGGGCTGGTAATTGAGTTGTTTCTTCTTATATATATATATCTATATCTATCTAGTGTCCCCAAAAGCCCTTTTAAGGGCTGGTAATTGAGGATTTTTTTTATTTATATATATACATATATATATATATATATATATATATATATATATATATATATATATATATATATATAGTGTCCCCAAAAGCCCTTTTAAGGGCTGGTAAGGTAATAGAGTTTTTTTCCTTATATATATATCTATATATATCTATTGTACACTGCAGTTGCCTGCCCGCTGTGTGTGAGAGGCCACAGACCCACCACAGACTGTACTGTGTGCACACCACACTCATTTCGGGTGGCACAGGCACAGTACCTTGCATTTTAAAAAATATTTTTTTTTTCCTCTGTCATAATTGCAGTGAGTGCTGTGTCAGGTCCACAGAGTGCACTGTACCCACTGCAGTGCACTGCCCACCACTGATATATATACGGTGGCACAGCATCTTGTTGCAATAAATTGAAAAAAAAAAATATTTTTTATTATTGCAGTTGCCTGGGCTGCCAGTTACTGTCAGGTCCACAGAGTGTACTGTGCCCACTGCAGTGCCACTGAGTGCCCACCCACCACTGATATATAAGGTGGCACAGCAGCTTGCAAAGTAAAAAAAAATATATATATTTTTTAATTGCAGTTGCCTGGGTGCCAGTGACTGCTGTCAGGTCCACAGAGAGTGTACTGTGCCACTGCCCACCCACCACTGATATATAAGGTGGCACAGCAGCTTGCAAAGTAAAAAAAAATATATATTTTTTTAAATTGCAGTTGCCTGGGTGCCAGTGACTGCTGTCAGGTCCACAGAGAGTGTACTGTGCCACTGCCCACCCACCACTGATATATAAAGTGGCACAGCAGCTTGCAAAGTAAAAAAATATATATATATTTTTTAAATTGCAGTTGCCTGGGTGCCAGTGACTGCTGTCAGGTCCACAGAGAGTGTACTGTGCCACTGCCCACCCACCACTGATATACAGTGGGTACGGAAAGTATTCAGACCCCCTTAAATTTTTCACTCTTTGTTATATTGCAGCCATTTGCTAAAATCATTTAAGTTCATTCTTCTTCCTCATGAATGTACACATAGCACCCCATACTGACAGAAAAACACAGAATTGTTGACATTGTTGCAGATTTATTAAAAAAGAAAAACTGAAATATCACATGGTCCTAAGTATTCAGACCCTTTGCTGTGACACTCATATATTTAACTCAGGTGCTTTCCATTTCTTCTGATCATCCTTGAGATGGTTCTACACCTTCATTTGAGTCCAGCTGTGTTTGATTATACTGAATGGACTTGATTAGGAAAGCCACACACCTGTCTATATAAGACCTTCCAGATCACAATGCATGTCAGAGCAAATGAGAATCATGAGGTCAAAAGAACTGCCTGAAGAGCTCAGAGACAGAATTGTGGCAAGGCACAGATCTGGCCAAGGTTACAAAAAGATTTCTGCTGCACTTAAGGTTCCTAAGAGCACAGTGGCCTCCATAATCCTCAAATGGAAGACGTTTGGGACGACCAGAACCCTTCCTAGAGCTGGCCGTCCGGCCAAACTGAGCTATCGGGGGAGAAGAGCCTTGGTGAGAGAGGTAAAGAAGAACCCAAAGATCACTGTGGCTGAGCTCCAGAGATGCAGTAAGGAAATGGGAGAAAGTTGTAGAAAGTCAACCATCACTGCAGCCCTCCACCAGTCGGGGCTTTATGGCAGAGTGGCCCGACGGAAGCCTCTCCTCAGTGTAAGAGACATGAAAGCCCGCATGGAGTTTGCTAAAAAAACACCTGAAGGACTTCAAGATGGTGAGAAATAAGATTCTCTGGTCTGATGAGACCAAAATAGAACTTTTTGGCCTTAATTCTAAGCGGTATGTGTGGAGAAAACCAGGCACTGCTCATCACCTGTCCAATACAGTCCCAACAGTGAAGCATGGTGGTGGCAGCATCATGCTGTGGGGGTGTTTTTCAGCTGCAGGGACAGGACGACTGGTTGCAATCGAGGGAAAGATGAATGCGGCCAAGTACAGGGATATCCTGGACAAAAACCTTCTCCAGAGTGCTCTGAACCTCAGACTGGGCCGAAGGTTTACCTTCCAACAAGACAATGACCCTAAGCACACAGCTAAAATAACGAAGGAGTGGCTTCACAACAACTCCGTGACTGTTCTTGAATGGCCCAGCCAGAGCCCTGACTTAAACCCAATTGAGCATCTCTGGAGAGACCTAAAAATGGCTGTCCACCAACGTTTACCATCCAACCTGACAGAACTGGAGAGGATCTGCAAGGAGGAATGGCAGAGGATCCCCAAATCCAGGTGTGAAAGACTTGTTGCATCTTTCCCAAAAAGACTCCTGGCTGTATTAGATCAAAAGGGGGCTTCTACTAAATACTGAGCAAAGGGTCTGAATACTTAGGACCATGTGATATTTCAGTTTTTCTTTTTTAATAAATCTGCAACAATGTCAACAATTCTGTGTTTTTCTGTCAGTATGGGGTGCTATGTGTACATTCATGAGGAAGAAGAATGAACCTAAATGATTTTAGCAAATGGCTGCAATATAACAAAGAGTGAAAAATTTAAGGGGGTCTGAATACTTTCCGTACCCCCTGTATATGCCTGCAAGAGAAAAAGCCAGCCGCAGAGAAGCCGTATTCCTGAAAATATAAGAAAAATGCTGTTTTTTTAGGGGTTCTGGACATGCTACAGAGCTGAAACTTGACAGGTACACTTTTTAGACCCCCCAGACACTAAATACAAAAAATGACATGCCTGCCTAAAAAAATGCCCGATAAATGCCTGCAAGAAAAAAAGCCAGCCGCAGAGAAACCATATTCCTGAAAATATAAGACAAATGCTGTTTTTTAGGGGTTCTGGACATGCTACAGAGCTGAAACTTCACAGGTACACTTTTTAGACCCCCCAGACACTAAATACAAAAAATGACATGCCTGCCTAAAAAAATGCCCGATAAATGCCTGCAAGAGAAAAAGCCAGCCGCAGAGAAGCCATATTCCTGAAAATATAAGACAAATGCTGTTTTTTAGGGGTTCTGGACATGCTACAGAGCTGAAACTTCACAGGTACACTTTCTAGACCCCCCAGACACTAAATACAAAAAATGACATGCCTGCCTAAAAAAATGCCCGCTAAATGCCTGCAAGAGAAAAAGCCAGCCGCAGAGAAGCCGTATTCCTGAAAATATAAGACAAATGCTGTTTTTTAGGGGTTCTGGACATGCTACAGAGCTGAAACTTGTCAGGTACACTTTTTAGACCCCCCAGACACTAAATACAAAAAATGACATGCCTGCCTAAAAAAATGCCCGATAAATGCCTGCAAGAGAAAAAGCCAGCCGCAGAGAAGCCATATTCCTGAAAATATAAGACAAATGCTGTTTTTTAGGGGTTCTGGACATGCTACAGAGCTGAAACTTCACAGGTACACTTTTTAGACCCCCCAGATGCTAAATCCAAAGAAATTTTTTATTTTTTTTTTATTTTTCCAATAATTGGCTCTCTATCAAAAAATTATAATTTTTAAGAACTTTTTTTGCGTGATCCCTCTCCGGCATGCCACAGTCCAGGTGTTAGTCCCCTTGAAACAACTTTTCCATCACTATTGTGGCCAGAAAGAGTCCCTGTGTGTTTTAAAATTCGCCTGCCTATTGAAGTCTATGGCGGTTCGCGAACATTTGCCGATGTTCGCGTTCGCCGTTCGCGAACGGCGAATTTTAGGTTCGCGACATCACTAGTGGAGACAAGTCCTCGATAGCTAACTGGACAGACCACGAGGATCTATATGGAATCCAGCCTGTCGTCCAGTCAGCTGCATGATGGATGAAAATATCAACCAAGTATTCAAAACCAAGAGCTGGGAGAAGATGTCTGTATTCCATGGATGCTAGGCATAAACTGTGTCTCTGGCAGTTGTGAAGTTAGGCCACCAGATGGAGCCATCCCCTTAGATGCTGCTTATCTACTCCTACAGATTGCACTATAACCCAAAGATTTTGATCTTTTGAACAAATGGCTGTGACTTTCAATGAACAAGAGGGGAAAAGTGTGTTAAAAAGTCAATTGGTAGCCTGTTCAAAATTAATTTGCTGCCTTTGCCTTACCATAATGCACTCTCCTGGGCATCTGGTGTAGCCATGGTCGGTGTCAGCAGGGAGAGCAGAGGACAATCAAGAACATCTGCTTGCAGATCATCTCCGTACTAAATGAATCTGGTAAGGTAAGGCTTGGTTCACACATCGCAGCGATTCCCCCAACCACCCACAGTGAAAACGTACTGCTCTGCGACAACGTGCAGTGCGTGTGCAGGAACCACAGTGAAATTGCATGGTCATAAAGACAGCCGCTCACCTGTCCCACGATCCAGTGGTGTGTTCACCCAAGCTGTTTTCTCCCTGTGTCCTCTCTAGCCAGCATCTTTACTATGGGCACTTGGCTGTGACAGCTTGCAGCTTCACAGCCGGGTCCCAGCTATGCATGCGTGAGCAGCGCCGCACACTGTGAATGGTCCCACAGTCTTCTTGGACCTGTCATGTGTCTCAGAAGACTTTGGTAGGAAAGGGGGAAAGAGAACTTCTGCTTCCTATCGTCTAGGTAGTTGGAGCAGGTACCTGTCAAAATCAGATACCAGCTCCCCCCTCCTCCCCAAAAGCTGCATTTCACAAACAGGAGCTGGGGAAGAGGCCTTAAAGCGGAACTTTACCTTTTGGGTGGAGTTCCGCTTAAATTGTCTTTGTGCATGCTGACATGAGATCAATAATTATTGCGCCATTCACAGTTAACTTAACATTGATGACCAGTGGGGGCTTTTACCCACTTGCCGACTGCCGCCCGACTATATACGGCGGCAGTCAGCCCTTCACAGGCAAAGTGACGTATGGGTACGTCACTAGCCTGTTAGGCTCTAGGGAGCAAGCGCGCGCCGCCAGAGGCGCGCTCTCGCTCGCTCACGGACCCGCCCGCGCGCGCGAGTGAGCGGCGGACCCGATGTCCGCTGCTCACTCGCGATCCTCCGGTACAGCGGGAGAAAGGCAGGCAGCTAGTGTAAACAAAGCCGCCTGTCATTCTCCCCTGTGTAACAGCACAGATCATACGGTCCTGCTATGTAGGACTGTAGATCTCTGCTGTTACACACACAGCCAGATCCAATCACAGTTAGAATCACGCCCCTAGGGACACACTTAACCCCTCCCTCTCAAATAAAGTTAACCCTTTCACTGCCAGTGTCATTTTTACAGTAACAGTGCATATGTATAGCACTGATTACTGTAGTAATGTCACTGGTACCCCCAAAAATGTCAAAAATGTCAGTCAAGGGTCCGATCTGTCCGCCGCAAATGTCGCAGTCCCGAAAAAAAATCGCAGATCGCCGCCATTACTCGTTAAAAAAAAAACAATAAAAATGACAAAAATCTTTCCCTTAGTTAGTAAACGCAATAACTTTTGCGCAAACCAATAAAAATACGCTTTTTGCGATGTTTTTACCAAACATATGGTAAAAAAAAAAAAATTGTCCTAAAATGTTAAAAAATTTAGATTTTTACATTTTTTTTGGGGGGGGGGGGGGATTTCATATAAAAAAATGTGAAAAATATTGTTATTTTTGCAAAATTGTCACTATTTTTTTGTTTATAGCGCATGATCAAAAAATCGCACAGGTGATCAAATACCACCAAAAGAAAGCTCTGTTTGTGGGAAAAAAAGGACGTCAATTTCATTCGGGTACAGCGTCGCACGACCGCGCAATTGTCCCTTAAAGTCACGCAGTGCCGAATCGCAAAATAGGCCCTGGTCAGGAAGGGGGTAAAATCTTCCGGGGCTTAAGTGGTTAACCACTTCCATACCACGTCATGTAAAATGACGTCGGCAAAGTGGTTGTGAGGATCCGGGCCGCCATCATATGACGTCGCCCGGATCTCCCCTCTACTGCGCGCCCCCGGGGGCGCGCAGCGCGGCGATCGGGGGTGAGGCTCGTCCCTCAGACATAGCCCATCCCTGATCAAGGTAAACAGCCAATAGAAATTGGCTGTTTACCACGTGATCGGCTGTGTCAATCACAGCCGATCACATGAGCGGCTCCAGCACGAGTCGCTCGTTCTCTCTGCAATGCGCGCCCCCGAGGGCGCGCAGAGCAGCGATCGGGGACGAGGCTCGTCCCTCGGACAGAGTCGATCCCCGATCTAGGTAAAGAGCCAATGAAATTGGCTCTTTACCACGTGACCGGCTGTGTCCAATCACAGCCGGTCACAAATGTCAACAGAGAACACGGTAACTAGCTGTCACCGTGTTCTCCTCCTCACACACTGATCCTGTGTGAGGAAGAGATTGTGGTAACAGCTAGTTACCAATCATAGTGCACCCCAAACACACTGATTGCCCCCCCCCCCAATAAAGAGCACCTGTCACTAGCCCATCAAAGTACCCGAGTACCTGTCACCAGCCCATCAGGTACTCAGATGACAGGTACTCGGGTACTCTGATGGGCTGGTGACAGGTATTCGGGTACTCTGATGACAGGTACTCGGGTACTCTGATGACAGGTACTCGGGTACTCTGATGACGGGTACACAGGTACTCTGATGACGGGTACTCGGGTACTCTGATGACGGGTACTCGGGTTCTCTGATGACGGGTACTCGGGTACTCTGAAGACGGGTACTTGGGTACTCTGATGACGGGTACTCGGGTACTCTGATGACGGGTACTTGGGTACTCTGATGACGGGTACTCTGATGACGGGTACTCGGGTACTCTGATGACAGGTACTCGGGTACTCTGATGACGGGTACTCGGGTACTCTGATGACAGGTACTCGGGTACTCTGATGACGGGTACTCGGGTACTCTGATGACAGGTACTCGGGTACTCTGACGGGTACTCGGGTACTCTGATGACAGGTACTCGGGTACTTTGAGTACCTGTCAACGGAGTACCCGTCATCAGAGTACCTGAGTACCTGTCACCTACCCATCAGAGTACCCGAGTACCTTCCACCTGCTCATCAGAGTACCTGACGCCTGAAGTACCCGAGTACTTGCCGCCTGCTCATCAGTACCCATCACTACTCATCAGTACTCATCAGTACCTATCACGTATCAGTACTGATCATCAGTACCCATCAGTACAGTATCACCTATCAGTATCAGTACTACTTATCAGTACTTATCACCTGCCTGTCACCTGCCCATCAGAGTACCCGAGTACCTGTCACCTGCCTATCGGAGTACTCGAGTACCTGCCACTTGTTTATCAGTACCAGAGTACCTGTCACCTGCCCAACAAAGTACCCGAGTACCTATCACCCTTCATACAGCCACCATGTCCAAGTCCAAAAAGGTTTATATACATCCTCTGTTTAAACCTAAATACCGGTGTTATGGCAGCAGATAGCTGCCATAACCCTGGTATTTTTTTAAACGGTGGACGGTTGGCTTTCCGATAAGGGTGGTCCCAGCGGCGGATTCGCCGTGGGATCACCCTTCCGGGATGGCGGAAGAGGCGTCCCCCCCCCTCCCGCCACGTTCCGGTCCTTTTCCCCGCTTACCGGACCCGCCGGCAGCGGGGAAAACGATCCGGTCCCAGATCCTCACAGACAGGATGTCGAGTGAGGGCAAGCTTGCCCTCACTTGACTCTATGGTCTTGGAGGACCGGAGCTACGGAAAATGTTGTTGCCTAGCAACCGGTTTAAAGGTCCTTTTTTTTTTTTTTTCATTTTATATAATAATTTTTTTTTTTTTCTATCTTTTAGTGTACTTGTGAGATCTGAGGACTTTTTGACCCCAGATCTCACAAAAAAGAGGTCCTGTCGTGCCTATTTCTATTACGAGGAATGTTTACATTCCTTTTAATAGAAATAAAAATGATCAATTTTTTTTTTTTTAAACAGTGTAAAAATAAAAAATAATAAATAAAATAAATAGTAAAAAAAAAAAAAAAATGAAAGCGCCCTGTCCCTGTGAGCTCGCGCGCAGAAGCGAACGCATACAGAAACCCCGCCCACATATGTAAACGGTGTTCAAACCACACATGTGAGGTATCGCCGCGATCGTTAGAGCAAGGGGAATAATTTGAGCCCTAGACCTCCTCTGTAACTCAAAGATGGCAACCTGTAGAAATTTTTAAATTGTCGCCTATGGGGATTTTTAAGTACCAAAGTTTGTCGCCATTCCGTGAGCGTGCGCAATTTTGAAACATGACATGTTGGGTATCTATTTACTCGGCGTAACATTATCTTTCACATTATGGAAAAAAATTGGGCTAACTTTACTGGTTTCTTATTTTTTAATTAAAAAAAGTGAATTTTTTCCAAAAAAAATTGCGTTTGGAAGACCGCTGCGCAAATATGGTGTGTTAAAAAATATTGCAATAATCTCCATTTTATTCTCTAGGGTCTCTGCTAAAAAAAAAAATATATAATGTTTGGGGGTTCTAAGCAGTTTTCTAGCAAAAGAACTGATTTTAGCTTGTAAACACCAAATGTCAAAAATAGGCCTAGGCAAGTGGCTAGGATGCATGATGGTGCGCCTTGGATGTTGGGCCCCTCTATATGGCTAGGCTGTGAAAAAGTCTCACACATGTGGTATTGCCATACTCAGGAGGAGTGGCAGAATGTATTTTGGGGTGTCATTTTTGCTGTGTACATGCTATGTGTTAGGAATATCCTATAAATTGACAACTTTGTGTAAAAAAAAAAAGTTTTCATTTTTTTCCCACATTTTCCAAAAACCTGTGGAAAAAAATGATATGTTCAAACGACCCATAATGCCTCATAGAATATACGTTGGAGTGTTTGCTTTCCAAAATGGGGTCATTTTGTGGACTTTTCCATTGTATTGGTGCTCTAGGGCCTTGAAAAGTATGATAGGTAGTAAGAAAGTTTTATGTGTATTTATGCTCCTAGAACGCCTGAAGGTGCTTCTTGGACGTGGAGTCTCTTTTTGTGGCCAGGCTGTGTAAAAGTCTCACACATGTGGTATCGCCATACTCGGAAGGAGTAGCAGAATGTATTTTTGGGTGTAATTTTTGCTGTGTACATGCTATGTGTTAGAAATAGCTTATAAATTGACAACTTTGTGGGAAAAAAAAGAAAAAAAATTTTTTTTCTTCATTTTCCCAAGAATTGTGGGAAAAAATTACAACTTCAAAAAACCCACCATGCCTCTTACTAAATACCTTGGACTGTCTACTTTACAAAAAGGGGTCATTTGGGCGGTATTTGTACTGTCCTGACATTTCAGGGCCTCAAGAAAGGAGATTTCATCTGGTGTGATCAATTTTCAGTAATTGGTACCATAGCTTCTAGACTCAATAACTTTCACACAGACTAAATAATATACACTAATATGGGTTAATTTTACCAGAGACATGTAGCAGTATACATTTTGGCCCAAATGTATGAAGAAAAATTAATTTTTTGCAAAATTTTATAATTGAAACTAAAAAAAAGTGTTTTTTTTTCAAAATTTTTGCTCTTTTTTTGCATATATCACGAAAAAAAAACCCCCAGTTGTGATCAAATACCACCAAAAGAAAGCTCTATTTGTGTGAAAAAAATGATAAAAATTTTGTTTGGTTACAGTGTAGCATGACTGAGCAATTGTCATTCAAAGTGTGAGAGTGCTGAAAGCTGAAAATTGGTCTGGGCAGGAAGGGTGTCTAACTGCTCTGTATGGAAGTGGTTAAAATCACCTATGCACAATTTTAGGTACCAAAATCACAGTTTGAAGGATGCACAAAAATGTAAGGCTTTAGACTCCATTTACACTGCCGCGACTTGTCAGGCGACTTGTGTGCCCTCAAGTTGCCCCAAGTCGCCTGACATAAAAAATGCAATGTAAATCAATGAGAGCCATCTTAATTGGCACTACTGAAGTCGCTCCGACTTCAGAAAAGGGTCCTGTACTACTTTGAGGCGACTTGTATCCGACTTGTCCCAATAGACTTCAATGAGAGTCGCCTCCAAGTCGGATCCTTATCTTATTTGAAGCGACTTGTGATCCGACTTTCCATGAAGAAGAAGGAAAATTAGCCAGGCATTCCCCACATTGCAGCCATGCCTACAGTTCCTATATACCATTATCTCTGCCTGGTCTGTGTGAGTGGCACTGGTGGACACAAATAAGTGGCATGGTGGGCAGTGGCACTGGTGGACACTGATACATGGCACTGATACGTGGCACTGGTGGACACTGATATGTGGCACTGATACGTGGCACTGGTGGACACTGATTTGTGGCACTGATACATGGCACTGATACGTGGCACTGGTGGTCACTGATTCGTGGCACTGATATGTGGCACTGATACGTGGCACTGGTGGACACTGATTTGTGGCACTGGTTTGTGGCACTGATATGTGGCACTAGTGGACACTGATTTGTGGCACTGATACGTGGCACTGGTGGACACTGATTTGTGGCACTGGTGGACACTGATATGTGGCACTGATACGTGGCACTGGTGGTCACTGATTCGTGGCACTGATATGTGGCACTGATACGTGGCACTGGTGGACACTGATTTGTGGCACTGGTTTGTGGCACTAGTGGACACTGATTTGTGGCACTGATACGTGGCACTGGTGGACACTGGTTTGTGGCACTGGTGGACACTGATTCGTGGCACTGATATGTGGCACTGGTGGACACTGATTCGTGGCACTGATACGTGGCACTGGTGGACACTGATTTGTGGCATAGATATGTGGCACTGGTGGACACTGATTCGTGGCACTGGTGGGCAGTGGCACTGGTGGACACATACGTGGCACTGGTGGACACTGATACATGGCACTGGTGGACAATGAGGAAATTAGTAAAAAAAACAGAAAAGGTGAATTAGGTCACAACACATCATATTCTCATTGGCCAAATACAAAGTCGTCTGTCATATAAGTCGCGCAAAATAATTCACAAGCCGCGCTGAAGTCGCAGTAAAAAGTTGCTCCGACATGGGGCGACTTATGGCCGCGGCAGTGTGAACCGGCTCTTACAAGTTTGGTATCTTTTTTTCTCTATGCAACCTCATCTTTTAGACTGCATTCACACTGCTGCGACCATAAGGCCCCTTTCACACTTATGCGAAGCAATTTCACCGCGATTTTGCAGCATTAAAATCGTGCCAAAGTAGTGCAGGAACTACTTTGAAGTCGGTGCGCCTTGAAAACGCACTGATTTGAATGGGGCTCATTGAAAACAATGGAAAATGACCTAGTGTGAAAGGGGCCCTAGTCGCCCCATGTCGGAGCGACTTTTGGAAAATGTAGCGAGCGACTTTTTCCCGCGACTTTACAGCGACTTGTGAATTATTTAAAGCGACTTATATGATAATTGAACAGACAAGGACTCACTGCTCAAGGTGGTGTAATTGCCTGATGACTCACACAGGTGCATGCCCCGGCTCGCCTCCGTGAAAACTTGATAAAAGAAAAGGAATTGGCAGCACTTCAGGTTGAGTCAACACTGCAACTTGTAAACGGCCGTTTAGGAGCAGTTGGGCGTTTTTTTCAGAAGCCCCTGAACCCTCCTCTATGTTATCTTATCTGTCCATGTACACCAGGTCGTTTACAGTCATTTACAGGCAGTTGCGTTCAGTGTCGTTTTTTTTTTAAAGCAATTATTTGCGTTCAAATGTGTGTTTCCCGGCGTTTCAAATGCAAAAACGGGACCGAACGTGGCCGAACGCGATCACCCGCGTTTAGCGCTTGCGTTTTCAGGATATATATATATATATATATATACACACACACACATATATATAAATAAATATATATATATATGTGTGTGTGTGTATATATATATATACAGTGGGTACGAAAAGTATTCAGACCCCCTTAAATTTTTCACTCTTTGTTATATTGCAGCCATTTGCTAAAATCATTTAGGTTCATTCTTCTTCCTCATGAATGTACACATAGCACCCCATACTGACAGAAAAACACAGAATTGTTGACATTGTTGCAGATTTATTAAAAAAAGAAAAACTGAAATATCACATGGTCCTAAGTATTCAGACCCTTTGCTCAGTATTTCGTAGAAGCCCCCTTTTGATCTAATACAGCCAGGAGTCTTTTTGGGAAAGATGCAACAAGTCTTTCACACCTGGATTTGGGGATCCTCTGCCATTCCTCCTTGCAGATCCTCTCCAGTTCTGTCAGGTTGGATGGTAAACGTTGGTGGACAGCCATTTTTAGGTCTCTCCAGAGATGCTCAATTGGGTTTAAAGAGGAAGTAAACCCTCCTCTACAACTTGTACCTATAGGCAAGCCTATGATAAGGCTTACCTATAGGTACTGTAAATATCTCCTAAACATGTACCGTTTAGGAGATATTTACCTTACATGTCGCCAGTGACGTCACTGGCGCATGCGCTCTGAAGGAACGGCCGATCGTGCCGTTCCTTCAGAGCCCCGTGCCGTGACTGTCGGCTCCCGCGCGCGTGCGCGGGAGTGACGTCACCGCGGCTCCGGCCAATCAGATGGCCGGATGCCGCGATCCCGGAAGACGGGCGACTAGACATGTCGCCCGTCATAGAGGTGAGTGAGCGGCACGGCGGTGGGTCGTTCTGAGGTAAGTATTGCATAATGAGCTAATATGCGATGCATACTAGCTCATTATGTCTTTCTTTTGCAGGGTGTAAAAAAAAAAAAAAAATTTATACGAGTTTACAACCTCTTTAAGTCAGGGCTCTGGCTGGGCTCCCATCTCCTGACTGCATCTCTGGAGCTCAGCCACAGTGATCTTTGGGTTCTTCTTTACCTCTCTCACCAAGGCTCTTGTCCCCCGATAGCTCAGTTTGGCCGGACGGCCAGCTCTAGGAAGGGTTCTGGTCGTCCCAAACGTCTTCCATTTGAGGATTAATGAGGCCACTGTGCTCTTAGGAACCTTAAGTGCAGCAGAAATCTTTTTGTAACCTTGGCCAGATCTGTGCCTTGCCACAATTCTGTCTCTGAGCTCTTCAGGCAGTTCCTTTGACCTCATGATTCTCATTTGCTCTGACATGCATTGTGATCTTGAAGGTCTTATATAGACAGGTGTGTGGCTTTCCTAATCAAGTCCAATCAGTATAATCAAACACAGCTGGACTCAAATGAAGGTGAAGAACCATCTCAAGGATGATCAGAAGAAATGGAAAGCACCTGAGTTAAATATATGAGTGTCACAGCAAAGGGTCTGAATACTTAGGACCATGTGATATTTCAGTTTTTCTTTTTTAATAAATCTGCAACAATGTCAACAATTCTGTGTTTTTCCATCAATATGGGGTGCTATGTGTACATTCATGAGGAAGAAGAATGAACTTAAATGATTTTAGAAAATGGCTACAATATAACAAAGAGTGAAAAATTTAAGGGGGTCTGAATACTTTTCGTACCCACTGTACACGGTCACCCTGGCATGGCAGAGTCAGGTCACCCTAAACTCTTGTCACCCTGACATGGCAGAGTCAGGTCACCCTAAACTCCGGGCACCCTGACATAGCAGAGTGGGGTCACCCTGACATGGCAGAGTCAGGTCACCCTAAACTCCGGTCACCCTGATATGGCAGAGTGGGGTCACCCTGGCATGGCAGAGTCAGGTCACCCTAAACTCCGGTCACCCTGACATGGCAGAGTGGGGTCATGCAGCTGCCATGTAAGGGTGAACCCACTCTGCCATGTCAGGGTGACCAGAGTTTAGGGTGACCTGACTCTGCCATGCCAGGGTGACCCCACTCTGCCATGCCAGGGTGACCCAACTATGCAGATTTTGGGTTAGGGGTATACATATATATACATGTGTGTGTATATATATATATATATACACACACGTGTGTGTATATATATATATATACACACATATATATATATATAGTGTGTGTGTATATATATATATACACATATATATATATTCATTCAACTGAAAATGGCTGCAAAACATATTTCTGTTGCATTGTGGGTATTTGGGAGGGTCTCCAGAAGTGTTCTGCAAAAAACGCCTCTGAACGCAAATGCTGCTAAACGCGTCCAAACGCGGCATGCAAACGCGACAAAACGGGCGTTTTTAAACGTCGTTCTATAGCTGTCAAGTTCCAGCGTTCAAAGGACTTTTTCAAACGTCCGTGTACATGAAGCCTTAATCAGAGACAGAACCTGTGTAATTAACTTGTGACCTAGTTTAAAGGGATGAGGTGACAACCCTTGTTCTACTCCCTCCTTACTCTATCCAAAAGAACTTTAGCCTTCAGCTAAACTGTAAAAGTAGAAGTGCAGCAATATTTCCCATCTTATGACACGGCCAGGCAGTCTTCCTTTATCTTTATACATCTGCCTGCAGCCTCCTCAGGCCATGTCTGCATTCTATTCCACGCCGTTCGCCGCAGGTCAGAGCCGAGAACTTGTACAGCTACCATAGAGTATGACCTTCTACCCACAGCCTGAGATAGAGCGTCCACTGCGTGTAAACAACCCCCACCGCAGTGGGCGGCCGCTCCGCTCGGACGGCTCTATGGTTGCGGCGGCTGCGCCTGCGTGAAAAGTTGAATGTCGAGGTGTGTCTGACAGAGACAACATGGCGGCCTCCATAATGTACAGCCGGCTGTCAGTGGGGCTGAAGAGTCGGGCTGTGCTGGGCTGTGCTTCACAGGTAATGAGGACAGTGGGGGAGTTGGAAGGAGGTGTGTGTGAGGCTGGGGTGTCTGTGTGGCTGGGGTGTCTGTGTGGCTGGGGTGTCTGTGTGGCTGGGGTGTCTGTGTGGCTGGGGTGTCTGTGTTGCTGGGGTGTCTGTGTTGTCCTCTCTGTAGAATATGAAGCTGGGGCTGATATGCTGGACGGGCTGACTAGAGGGGATGTTGTAGTTGTCAGAGAAGAGCCTCAGCCTATAGAGGAGCCCAGCTCTCCGTACACCCCCATTGTCCTCCCTGCATTCAGGGGCTCAGTATGGCAACGTGACAGCTGCAAACTTGCTGGTTGCCAATAGCAACCAATCAGCGTTTGGGTTTCACGTGGAAGCCTACAGAATTCTGTCCATGGAGCCCCATTGTTCTCTATGTGACCTGCTCATGCCATAAAGCTGCACTGAGGTGGGCTGCTGTAAAAATGCAGCATTAGCAGGCAAGGTCCCGCATATCCCTTACAGTTCCCTGATGTGTCATTGGACCCCTTTCATGCTAATAAAGCACCTGAAAAACCTATTTCCATTAAAATCAATGAATGCTTTCATACTGGGGCAGTGTGCTGGCGGGGTGGTGAAAAAATTCCCACAAGCAGCATCTTTGATGAGCTCCGGCGTGTTCAAGTTGCTATGTGCCCGATCCCGCCAGGAACTCCACTAATCACCGGCAGTGAGACGTTTCGCTATCTGTGCAGCTGCGGATCAGGAAATGTCACTGCCTGGGATTAGCGGAGTGCTGTGTTGGCTTCCTGGCGGGATCGGGCAGGTACAAACTCAAACAAGCCCGAGCTCATCCCTGGTGCTTCAGAAGCGCCCCTCTCCATTTAAATGAATCAAAAGCATACGGAAAGCGCCTCCAAATAGTTCTTTTGAGTCACATGACCTTCAAAAAAAAGCACACCACTAACGCCTCAAAAGCGCCTGGCATTTTTATGGGCAGTTTTTAAGGGCCTCAGTGTGAATGGGCCCTAAAATCAATTAATGCTTTCATACTAGGGCGGTGCAACAAATCCTGCAAGCAGTATTTTTTGAGCATGTTTGGAGCGCTAAAAGAAGCACCCCACTTCATTGTAATGCCTGAAAAGCACCCGTAATTTTATGGGCAGTTATCAAGTGTTTTAGTGTGAAAGCAGCCTTGGAGCTCTCAAAATAGCGCCCCTCTCAATTAAAATGTATGGGAAGTGCCTCACAAGTGTTCTTTTGAGTCACGTGACCTTCAAAAAAAGCGCGCCGATAATGCCTCAAAGGCGCTTGAAAAGTGCCTGCCATTTTATAGGCAGTTTTTTAAGCACCTCAGTGTGAAAGCAGCCTTAATGAGGCCTTAGGCTACGTTCACATGTCGGCGTAGCGATCGCGGGCAGAATCACTGCGATTCTGCCCGCGATCCGGAAATCATTGCAAATCGCGGGACGCCTGTGCGTTGCACGTGATTTGCAATAGCACCCCAAACGCTGTGCGATGTTGCCGCGATTTCCTCCTGCCTAATCACGGTAACATTGAGCAAAAAAAATCGCAGGAGGTATGACTCCCAAAAAAGGTACAAGAGCTTCTTTGGGGCGTCATGCGTCCCATGATTTTTTTGCGCGATGTTACCGAGATTCGGCAGGCGGAAATCGCGGCAATATCGCACAGCGTTTGGGGTGCTATTGCAAATCACGTGCAACGCACAGGCGTCCCGCGATTTGCAATGATTTCCGGATCGCGGGCAGAATCGCAGTGATTCTGCCCGCGATCGCTACACCGACATGTGAACGTAGCCTTAAAGCAGGCTACACTAAACTTAGATTTAAAATGTGTTCCCACAGGTTAGCGTATAGGAAGTCTTGCCTGTAGATACGGTGACTATTTCCCAAACTTTCCCTTTTTCACATCAGTTCTTGCCTTTGATGTTGCCATACATGCGCAGTGATGATGACTCCCATGCGCATGCGTGTAGTGACGTTGGTGTGGCCTGACTATTCAAACGGTCAGAGAACACAAACCCAGACGAAAGACCATGTCAAAATGGGAGTGCTGGCAGTGGTGACAGCACAGCGTTGGAGGCCTCTGTTACAAAGTGGAACTTTAGTCAGAAAAGAGGGAGTAAACTGCCATCTCTGACTTTTACCTATAGGTACTGTACTGTCCATGCAGCCGGTGACATCACTGGCCGATGTGCTCTGAAGGAACGGCCACCTAGATCGTTCCTTCAGAGTCCTGTGCTGTAAATGTCGGCCCCCACACACACACGTGCATAAGTGACGTCGTCATGGCTCCAGCCAGTCACACACATCCAGAGTCCGCAAACCCTGAAGAAAGACCAGTTGAAGATGGGAGCGCCTGCAGCGGTGACAGCGTGGTGCTGGAAGGCTTCATTTTCAGGTATGTTTAACATTATGTGCTAGTTTGCGATGCATACTAGCACATTAAGACATTACCTTTCAGGTTCAAGGGAAAAAAAAATGAAATTCCAGTAATACACTGTCTCACCCTGGTCTGCACATGCTCAGTTGCTCCTTCTTTTTTTTCCTCAGTACTGCTAAATTTGTAGACCCCGATCTGCTGGCAGCCTTAAAGCGGAGTTCCACCCAAAAGTGGAACTTCCGTTTTGGTAGTAATAACCCCCTGACATGCCACATTTGGCATGTCATTTTTTTGGGGGAGGAGCGGGTACCTAGTTCTGACAGGTACCCGCTTCCGCTTGGAGCGCCGCGGCGCCCTGAATGGAAGTTCTCCTCTCCCCCTCCCTCCCTGCAATCTTCTGGGACATGTCAAGGGTCCCAGAAGATTGCCGGCCAATCAAGATGCGCAGCGCAACTCGCGCATGCGCAGTGCGTACCCGGCTGTGAAGCCGCAAACTGTCACAGCCGGATGCCCACAGCAGTGATGCTGGCGCCGCCGAGACCAGAGGGAGAGGATCGAGGCTTCGGGCGGCCGCAATCGCTGGACCGTTGGACAGGTGAGTGAAAAGGCTGGAACTCCGCTTTAAAGCAGAATGAAGCTCTCCTATCCCTTACAGCTAAGGAAGCTGCTTCTGTTTGATTTGCAACTGCCATGGTGCTGCACATGTGATCGGTTATGATACCAGCCATTAGGTGGTTTGACAGTTTGGTTGAGGACACAAGCAAACGTGACAGTTGGCAATCCTGGCATTCAAGGAATGTAACTTTTTTTTTTAAAAAACATTAAGTGCCGGTTCACACTACTGCGGCACGACTTCAGGGGCGACCTGTGAAGTCGCGTTCACCGCGACTTGCACGGACTTCATATAATGAATGTCAATGCAAGTCGCTTTGATGTCGCCCCGAAGTAGTACAGGAACTATTTTCTAAGTCGGATCGACTTGAGTCGCTCCTATTAGAACGGTTCCCGTAGCACTGCATGGACCGCGACTTGTCAGGTTGACCAGTCGCCTGGCAAGTTGCGGTAGTGTGAATGGGCACTTAATCGATAGGTTTAGTTCCACTTTATAATTTACTGCTGTTCAGGGGCTCTGGACTTCAGCAAAATGGCAGCCTCCAGCAAGAAGAAACAGGAGCAATGCTGGAGGCAATTTACAGCACACACTCATTTTGGTGGCATAATTATTGGAGTGGAATGCATGTTTCTTTCATATATATATCTCTAGATATATATATCATTATTTTTTATCAAGTTATGAGTAAAGTTCCGGGTTAAAGTGGAACTAAACCCATGGATTTAGCAGTTTCAAAAAACAGTTCCGTTCTGGACATGCCAGAAATGCTAACTTTCACAAGTCCTTGCAAGCAAACTGTCAAAAGGCTGGTGTCATAACTGATCACATATGCAGCATCATGGCAGGTGCAGATCAAATCAAGGCGAAGATGGTAGCTTCCATGGCTGAAAAGTATAGGAGAATTTAGTTCCACTTTAAAGGTAGGTCTGCCTTTATGTGCTAATATGCGGTGCATACTAGCGCGTTATGGCATAACACTGGGGGGGTGTATATATGTATATGTGTGTGAAATAAATAAATAAATAAATATATATATATATATATATATATAAGTAGGGATTTAGAAAAAAAGTAAACATTGCAATACATTCTATCACATGCACTGCCCCCACTTTACACTCACTAGTACCCAGGCTGGTATGAACTAGTCATTAGAGGTCGCTGTCACACTGGTGATTCTGTTTTGCTAAAGCCTCGTACACACGAATTTCCGCCGACCGGTCGTCCGTCTTTTGTCCAGAGTGGTGTCTGTTGGTTGGAATGTGCTCTAGACTGCACACAAATTTTCCCGTACGACAGAATTCTACTTCAGAAGTGATGTCATGTGTTGGATTGCGTTCTTTGTGTTCTTTCATCTCTGAGCATGCCCAGTCTTTCTCATAAGATTTTTCCCCATCGAAATCTGTACTGACTGCACGAAAATTGGACGTGTTTTGACGGAGGACAAAAATTTTATAGCCTGCACACCAGATTTTTTCGGCCGAAAAGTCGCAGTCGGTTGTCGGAAGCATCATACTAACAAGCCGAAAATCGGGAGATCGGACGTCGGACGAAAATTCCCGGCCGAATTTCGACTGTGTACAAGGCTTAAGATTATTAGTGCTCTGAGTATTGCTCCAGGGATCGGTTTCCAACGGTTTCTGTATGACTATTTTTTCTGGATTCACACTGACATCTCTAATCTGAAATTTTTTTTTTTTTTAATAATATTGGAATGGAAGTTTTTGCAAATGATAATTAGGGGCAGAAGGGGAAGGGTAAAGAAGTAGTGAAGAAAGTATTGTTCTATATTTGTTTGAGATTCATCTGAACAGAATTTTAGAGTCCCTGGTAATCATTTTAGTTACACGATATTACCAAAAATATTTGGGCGCCTGCCTTTACACGCACATGAACTTTAATGGCATTCCAGTCCTAGGCTCCATTCACACCAATGTGTTTTTTCATGCTTTTTGCAGAACTGCATTACATTTTTTTAACATAGGTTCCTATAGAACACACTCACATCAATGCATATTTGTGCCTCTACGTCTTTACAAAGTGTCAGGGGCTTTTTTAAACACAAAACAGTGCTGTTTTTGCTTCAATAGACTTCAGTAGAGAAGATGCAGAAAGGCATGTAGTGTGTTTTTACCACGATTTGTGTTTTTTTAATCTCCCCAACAACAAATTTGCCAAAAAAAAAAAAAAAAAAAAAAAAAAAAAAGCAACATGCATAGGTTTGAATCAAGTGTCTGTAAGGTTCAATATTGAATCGGCCCAACCTTTGCAGCTATAACAGCTTCAACTCTTCTAGGAAGGCTGTCCACAAGGTTTAGGAGTGTGTCTATGGGAATGTTTGACCATTCTTCTAGAAGCGCCTTTGTGAGGTCAGGCACTCCTGTGAATGAGAAGGCCTGGCTCACAATCTCTGCTCGTATTCATCCCAAAGGTGTTCTATCAGGTTGAGGTCAGGACTCTGTGCAGGCCAGTCAAGTTCCTCCACCCTAAACTTGCTCATCCATGTCTTTATGGATCTTGCTTTGTGCACTGATATACAGTCATGTTGGAACCATCCCCAAACTGTTCCCACAAAGTTGAGAGCATGAAATTGTCCAAAATGTCTTGGTATGCTGACAAGTTAAGAGTTCCCTTCAATGGAATTAAGGGGCCAAGCCCAACCTCTGAAAAACAACCTCACACCATAATCCCCCCCCCCCCTCTACCAAATGATTTGGACCAGTGCACAAAGCAAAGAAGTGAGGGTAAATGTTACTGTTAACGGGAGACAGATGTGGGGTGGGGGGGAACCCACCAGGGTTATAGTCCTCCCTTATGACATCTAAAATATGGAGAAAAGAGTTTTGCCTATAAAGGTCTGTGCTCACGATAAGAAAATCGGAAGTAAAATTTCATCCGACGAACGATCTGCTGATTTTCGGATTGTTAGTATAGTGCTTTCGACAGCCGTTTACGGATTTTTGGATGACAAAAACTGGATTTGCAGGCTATAACATTTTTATCGTACATCAACACAACGTCCGATTTTCATCTCATTAGTACAGTTTTCGTCCGAAAAGAATCGTAAGAGCAAGACTAGGCATGCTCAGAAACGAAAGAATGCATACAAAACAATCCAACACATGACATCACTTCTGAAGTAGAATTCTGTCATATGGGAATTTTCGCATGAAAGTAACCTTCACTTTCCATATGAGACTAGTATGCAACAAAAAACTGATGAAAGATCGTTGGATAATCTGATCACAAGGCTTTGGTTTACAAGGCCTTAGTTTACTTTAAGCTTCCCATAGACAACTTCAATGTCAGATGGTTCTTTCTAAATTTGGGCAGGGGGTGACCTTGTTGACACCACTTAGATACACAAAGCTAATTTAAAAATGGAGTGAACTGACTAGGAGATTATTAGCTGAACCGTGACTTCTTCCAATCATGCTGCTTTGCATGGATGAAAGAATTTATTGATTTTCTTTACCTTTTTCAGCCGCAGGGCTCAATAAGTGAATTCTACAGGTGTTTGGCTAGCTTTGGTTTGTAGAAAGTGGAGTTAATTAACTAAAGGAATATAAGCTGTTCATCTAGCAAATGGAATGCTTATTTTGGAAAGTGTATGCATATATTGCACTTAGCTTAGTAAAAAAGTTGAAGTTATATTAACTTGGAACACCCAGTGCAAACCATTAAAAAAAAAAAAAAAAAAAAAAAAAAATCAGGATTTATGGTTACATGTGATTGAATGAATGATTCTCGTAAGCACAGTTCTACCTTAGGGCCCTTTCACACAGCCGTTCAGTTTCTTTTTTCCGCTCTGGTGCTTTTTTTTTTTTTTCACGGAGTGGATGACACTTGTGTCATCCGATCCGTATGTCCGCATATCATCTCATCCATTTGCGGATGATATACGGACATAATGTATGTCTATGGGCATTGCGGATGTCAGCGCTGACATCCGATTTTGCATTCCTTCCGTTTTTTCAACGGAACAAAAATAGGGTTCTGTTCCGTTCCAAAAGACGGAACAGAACTGAAAGGAAGAAAATCGGATGTTAGCAGATGGTCATCCGCTGACATCCGCAATGCCATTGACTTACATTATATCCGTAAATCATCTGCAAAAAAATAGGATGATTTGCGGAACGCCCATGTGAAAGGGCCCTTCGTCAACAAGTAGACTGAACATACACTTTGCTAAATAAACAGTTTCTATGCCTTTAGAGCCTATCCATGTTTTATAATTCCTTCACCCATTCTTTCTTTAAAGGAGAAGTACAGCCAAAGTTAATTTAGCTGTACTTCTGTGGATCACAGGAGTGCAGTACTTTCTGCACTCCTGTGACACGTTTTCAGCAGACAGCGGGCTGAAGCCTGCTGTCAGCTGACGACGCAGAGCCAGCCTAGGCTCGGGCAAGATCGCAACAAGGAAGTCAAAACCCACACTCTCAGCGAGCCATCGAGAGCCTGAGACAGCTGCTACAACCCCCCCCCCCCTCCAAATTAATGTGCTTCAGTGCTCGGGGGAGCGCAGAGCTGCTCAGGAAGCTGTAAGAACCGAGCAATAGGTGGTGTTTGATCACTCGGTTCTCAGTGTTGAAGCCGGTGGGGGACAGATTAATCATCGGACTGAGGTACCAGCTAGGTACGTATAATTGTTTTTTATTTTTTAATCGCATGCTTATCTTTTAATGGGCTATTGCTTCTCACAAAAATCTGCACAGAGTTTGAGGTCAAATTGCAGAAAGCTTAATGCAGGGAATATGCCACTATGACAATGTCTTAAACCCTGTCTGTTTTTTTCTTTTTTTTTCTGCTATCTTGGGCTCTATTGGAGAGAGTTCCCTTCCTTTTTAATTGTCCTCAGAGCTTTCAACTAACATAAATGCAATTGGTTGTGTTTTCATCAGCACATTAAATGAAAGGAAATTTGTACCGTCAGAAGTACAGAGTTTTTAATTGCGGATTCTCTCCCTCTATAAATGTTGTGTCCGACAACTGCTTGTCTGTGCCAGACTTGGATTTGTGGCACAGTGTTCAGGTGGAAGTAAAGTCAAGATAACTTACTGTGCTAAGTGCTGCTTGCCATTAATTGCTCTAGAGCTGTTCTTTTCCTGAGATCTAGCTGCTGTCTTCTAGTAAAGTCATTTTATGCACGTATATTCTTTCACTCATTCTCGGCATTCTGGCCATGTCAAGATGTTCAGAGTGCCCAACCGTGATGATGAGCTCATCTGTTTCTAGCATGGGAGTTTGCTCTTGCAATCCATTGACAACATCACAGGGTTTGGGGAAGTTCTCTTACAGTGGGGTTTGCCTATTACCATGGGGATGAGCTAAGGCCAAAACAACATGGCAACTTTCAAATCCTAAGGCAGCTTGGCTCAGTTCATTCAAGGAGACCGACATAAAAGGAGGAAGTAAACGCTAAAATGCAGGCAAGATGGCGCCATCTTTATCAAGGGAGATGGAGAGAGCAGTCTTTACCTGGAAACAAAGTGAGGAGTCATAAGGTTTTCTGTGGCAAATGACATTTTTAGGAGGTCAACACTGGTAGCCTATATATATATATATATATATATATATATATATATATATAATATATATATATATATATATATATATATACACACACACACACCTTTTTTATTATGGTTCCAAAACTGGTAATTCCTGTGGTTGTCTGCAGTTTTACCTGTAGTTTTTATTTTTATTTTTTTTAATTTGGAGCACAGATGAGCATATCAGCTCATCCTTACACCAGATTACACAAAGCTGTAGTGAGTGGATGTTGTTGTTGACCAACAGTTCACACAATGAACTGGTAAAGTGACCATATGACCACTGGTAGTTTCATAGACAAAAATTTTCGTCAGCTGCATTTTTTTTTTTTAATTTCTCAAAATATGTATTTTATTAAATTTAAAGAGAACATACAATCAACAGTTATAATCACAGCGTTCAATAGTTGTACAGTCTAGAACATTTCCCATAATGCTCAACTACACTGCAGAGTGCAGGAGCATCATGGGAAATGTAGTTTCAAAACATCTGGGGTGCCAAGGTTCACCTTCACTGGTCTAGAAGATGGAATATTTAATAAACATCATCTTAGCAATGAGACAGAGGATATGGAAAGGAGTGAAATATTGCTGGTATTAACGTTACTTAAATCAAAGTGAGATCTAGACGGAGCTGCATTTTTTTTAATTAGGGGAAACTAAACTAATATAAAATTTGAATGTAGTCAGTTGATGAAAACAATGTCAAATCAGTTCCAATTTTCGTCAACAAATGAAAATGTGAGGGAGGGACATTAACGGCTAACCCACCTGAACTAACTGTCTGTTAAAGCCCCCTGACAAGCTGCATTGGCTGAGAGATGCAGGCTCCCTCTGTCTGCCTGACCGTTCTGGAACAATGCCCTGCAAACTACGTGGTGAGTGTTTCCCCTCCCAGCAAGGTAGCAATACTTAGCACTGTATAAAATAGCAGCCTCCCCAGACCGTCCAGTTCTCTGCCCTGTGCACTCCCTCACTCCCATTTACTTCTCCATACCCACTATATGTTTGATTTTTTTTACCCCAGGAGTGTATCATTTAGTTATATAATATAGTTTGCAAATCCTAGAAAAATTTAATAAGTAATGCATTACAACTAAACCGATTAGACTAAAACCATTCAGATGACTAAAATTGTATTTTAGTCAACAGGCTATGACTAAAAGTAAATTGAAATTTGACTTCAAAATGTAACGCTGCTCATGAGAATTGAATACAAATTGCTGTATAGTAAAACGTTGGGGGGAAATTTGCTAATGAATTTGTAGATAATTCCTTCTTCACGTCTCCCATTGCTGCCTGTCGGCTTCTGCACAGCCAGAAGCCCTAGTTATAGACATTCTTCTTGTTGCGTTTGGGAAGAGCTCAGTGACTACTGTCCCCCTATTCAGTGTGTGCACATGTCAGACGTACTGCCTTCATTCATAATCATCGGGGTAGCAGATGAATTCTGGAAATTGCTCACAGCAGAATCATCAATGGATTATGTTGGTAAAAAGAGCATTGCAATACTTACCCCTCTCAGAAAAATGAGGTCGAACCCATATATTATCTATATGTTATTTCAGGGCTTGACAAATTTTCCTGAAATCTAGGAGCCAGCTAAAAAAGTTAGGAGCCAGTTTTTTTATTTTTTTTATTTAAACAAACAACCAAGCTTTATTTTCAAAAAAATAACATACTAAATTTACACATAAAGATGACTAGAACCCCACTCTCCTCTATAGCACAATCGGATGGAAACAGACTGTCTGTTTCCATCCGATGCCATCTGATCCGATCCATGGGATGGATAGAAAATAGAACCACCATCTGTCTGTTTTTGGCAGACAGGATCAGATGGCGGCAGATTACTGCTCCATAGAGGAGACTGAAGGGTCCGATCAGGTCTGCCTGAAAAATTGACAGGCGGACCTGATCAGACAGCCCGTGTGAAAGGGGCCTTCGGCTGTGGCATGGCGATGAGGAAAAAAAAATTATATTATATAATGTATAATTTTTTTTATATAATTGAAAAAAAAAATAGAAAAATAAAATTTTTTATTTTTTTTAAAAAAAATATTATTAATTATAATAACCTCACTCCCTGTCCACTTACCTTTTTAAGCAAAGGTAAGTGGACAGGGAGATGAAGCCTGCAAAAACTTCCCTCTCATCTCCTCTTGGGGAAGGAGATGGACAGGCAGGGGATCAGCCATTAGTTACTGCTTGTCAAACTCCCGCCACCACAAGAGGGCGCCAGTTCCCCGTTCTCTCACTGAAGAAGCCCAAAAAGCCGTGGCCTCAATTTTCGGACGGTGCGGAAGTCCATGCACTCGGTGAGTGGTTGGGGGGGGGGGCGCAAAAGGGACAGGACACCTCTTGCAGTGCACCCCAGGCGCCAGGTCGCTAATTCTAGTCGCCAATGCAACGTTATTTATATATGTGAGGTCTCTTATCTCAAGATTTATTACCCTGCTCCTTCTGCAGCAACAAATTTATCTCCAAGACTGACAAGGACACCACTGTACACAGGTCACCCTTTCTCAAAGCTGACGGGCTCACTGCTAGACACAAGATGCTGACTGGCAAAAGAATGGGAAATCTTAGGTGCCCTCACTGTCAATGTGCGCACATAGTTGCTCTGCCTTACCCCCCCCCCCCCTTCTGAAAGTGTTGTGACAGCACAGGTCTCTGGAAAGCACCTGGTGTCCAGACTGGTGCTGTCAATCAGAGCAAATAGTTAAAACATCACCTACAAGGCAGCGTGGTTGGATAGTGGTGGGGTAGGGGGACATGCTGTTGACCTTGTTAGCTCTGTATCCACAGAACCTGCAAAAGAAGGACAAAATGCAAAATCCGATACAGGATGAGGGAATAGTTTCATATTGAGATTTCTTCTTTAAATCCCTTACCAGTTCTTGTATGGGTTCCATTTTGGGAAAGTCCACATCATTGCTATAACAAGGAATTCTGTAAAAAGTTGAGAGATATAGATATATATAGATATATTATATGGCTCCATGCACACTAGGAGCTAAAAAAACAAACTCTAGAGATACAATGGAAAAAACTGTTCAATATGAGTGTTTTCTTTAGCAGTGTATAGCTGGTTAAGGGCCTCGTCCTTAACAACTGATGACTCGGCTGTCAGTCTCGCCCAATCCCCACTGAAATGTAAACAAAATTATTGCCGGCAGTTATAATTTGAGAAAAAAAAAATATTTTGCTCAACCCCACTCCCCAATTCGTGTCAGATCTGGCTGCATGCTCTGATAAGGGTTTGGTAAGGATTTTGGGGGGACTCCCATACCCTTTTTTAATTTTGGCGTGGGATTTTCCTTAAAATCCATACTGGACCTGAGGTGCCTGGTGGTGTATGGATTGGGCTGACCCAATTCCAAGTCCCCCCCCCAAGTAATTGCAAACAACTTTTATTTACTTTCTGCTGGGTACCCCACTTACAGGACAGCTGATGAATCGCCCGTTTGTTAAGGACACAGCAGCCACTGCTAGGAAAAAAAAAAAAGCTGGAAACCGGCTATTAATCTTTAGACTGAAAAAAAACGTAAAAGCTGCTGCTAGGAGTGTTTTTGTAAGCTGGTGGGCATGGAGCCTCAGGAAGTGTACTGTCCTCTTATTAGCACAGTGATGAAATGTGGGGTGGGATCCTCAATTGTTGGTAATGAAACGAGGGATCTTTCATTACCAAATAGAGCTCAACAGTGAGGGGTGGGGAGCTGAGACCTTGGGACACAGCATTGGCTTTTTCTTTTTATCCTTCATTTTTTTTTTTTTTTTTTACAATCCCCTGAATGCAAAATTGTCCTCTGAGCTGCTTACTATGTGTGTAGACAGAACCCTTTATTATCACTACAATTCCCATGTCCAGCATGCAAAATGTTACCATTACTCTTTGGTCTGAAGGAATACTTCCTAATTATGTAAAGGCATAACGACTGCATGCTTCACCTCCCTGGCTTTGAATGCTATATTTCAGAGCAACATACAAAGCCAGAGCTGTTTAATCAATGAATCTCTGCTATGTGTATATTGTGCAATGCAGGGTACAGTATGTCTCTGCTGCCTTGGACAGATCTTCTTTTTTTTTTTTTGCAGCTTGTAGGGAGCAAGTAAGGAAACTGGTGGGGAGGAGGGAGTGTTATGTTGCTGCGGAGTGTGTCCTTGTACTGACATCTAAGATCAGCTGTCTTGAGTAAATGTAACTTGGCGTTCTTTTGCTTAGCAGCATTCAGAATGTTAGTTCTAGGCTGTTAACTACAGATGTGCGTTGTACTCTAGACTCTGTGATCAGTGCTTCCTAGCGGGAATGATAACACAACTTCTTTGTGCCACATGGCCTTCAAAATATTGAACACGTGCTAATGATCCCTTTTTTCTTTGTAGTTATTCATTAAAGGAGTTGTAAAGTCAGAACGTTTTTTTACCTTATGTGCCGGTTCACATTTGTGCGATCACAGAGATCGCATGTAGTTCGGAGCGCACTGCTCCTAAAATTACATGCGATCTCTGTGCGGTGCAAATTCAGCTATACAGTTTGTATGGCTGAATTCGCACCGCAATCACACTAAAACACGCACAGGACCTTTTTTTTGGTCCGCTGCAGAATCGGATCGCATGGTGGTTCACACAAGTGCGATCCAATTCTGTGCGAACTTTCAGATCGCACTGCGATATGCAATCTGATCTGGGGGTGTCGTTAACTTTTAATTGACACCCCCAGCGTATTGCATATGGCCATGTGAACTGCCAGGGGTGCGGATGTGATGTGAGAACACGCTGTATATTCACAGCGTCCCCACATCGCAGAAATGTAAACCGGCACTGTTTACAACAGCCCCCTTTGCCCCCCCCCTCCCCCAACACTTACCTTGGCTCTTTCTCTGTTCAGCGATGTCCACGAGTGTCTCAGCCATCTGAGATTCTCCCTTCCGATTGGCTGAGACATGACAGCTGCGCCATTGGCTGCCATGCTGTCAGTCAGTCAGCTAGCTAATCAGGAGAGAGGGGGGGCCGGGTCGGGGCTCCGTGTCTGAAGACCCGGAGCGGTGAGCTGGCTCTGGTGCCTCTGCAGCAAAGTATGTACAGCGCACTCATTTTACAAGGTAATAGGTTTTCAACAACATTTGAAGCACCCAAAGGGGATTTATATTTTTGCGGTTGTTGTTAAGGGATATATTTAATAGTGTTTGTGTCCAGAGTTTGGCTTTAAGCTGCTAGCATTAGTAAATGGATAAGAAGGTATATTATATTTACTTGATTTGCATTTTTTTTTTTCTTTTTACATTTCTTCAGTTGCTTCCTGATTTCTGGTGCCAGCAAATGATGTAAAAAAATCCCAGGACACTTCATGATTTTTCTTTTTTATTTCTTTCTTTTGATCTGGAGTGGGGAGGGCAGGATTTTTCAGCTAAGCACACCCTTCTGCTTACAAGCCGGAGCCAAGGACAGATGGATTCTAGGAAGAAAATGCTACATGAATCCTCTGCCCTTTCTCAAGATAGCCGTGGCTATATTTACTAGATGGTGTTTTTCAAAGTGATTTCTCTTCTGGATGGAAAAGTGGGCTGGGAATACTAAAATAAATTTGTTTTCCAGTTTGTGGTGCTCAGACGCAGTTTAGTTCTGCTTTATTAAAGGATGAGTTAACCTTTTGGAACATTGTTACATGCTCCACCTGTTTTTAGGGCGGGGTGGGGGATCTTATCCCCACACCCGCTGTCACAATTTGAAAACAGCGCTGCTGTATGGGGCTCTGCCCACACGGCCGAGTCATTAATTTATAATTTCCTGTAAATTAATACCTACAAAAAGAAAACAAAATGCAGCCACCACAATTTAAGGGCCAGTAAGCTACAATACTATCAAAATTGGTGTTCTTAGGTTTGGATACATTTGAAGTAATGTAGCAGACCCAAAGACTGCCTTTTTTATTTATTTTGGGATATTTTATTTACAGTACTGTATCTGTGTTAAAAACTGTGGCTTGAAAATACCTGGATTTGAGTTTTAAGATAAGGTGTCCTAAGAGAGTGTCCTGAGAATGCCTATCGCTGAACTCAACACAGAGTGCAGACAAGCAGCTGCAGTCAGGACTTGGGGTGTGCTGTGTCATAGATCACTGTGGGTAACCACAGGCATCTGAACGGTACCATTGCCGGGAGTTGTACGGAATAGCAATCCTGATTTGCACGTGCAGTGAACCACCTTGAAACGGATATGTGAAATAGACCCTGGTGAATGGTAACACATCTAAGGCCCCATTCACACCTGTGTGTTATAAACAAAAAGCCGTTTAAAGCATCTTAAGCTCCCTTTCACTGCTCTGTAACAAAGTCGTGGTAAAAATTTGATTTTATTTTTTTTGGGGTGTTTCTGGTGCGTTTTTACAGCGATTTCTATTCATATCAATGGGAAGCTGCGTTTTTGGTGCAGTTCTCAAAACCCGCACTTAAAGATGCAGCATGCAGGGCTTTTCAAAACGTGCACCGCACCTGATGGTGTGAAGAGTCTCATAGGATTTAGGCTCCGGTCACACTTTGGAGTGCAACTGACGCAACTTGGATACTACTTTTGTCTTTGACTAGTGATCGTGGACAACTGTTGCATTGCATTACATTCAGGTACAACTTTCATGCAACTTTTAAATGTTAACATTGAAGTCTATAGCCCTCTAGTTGCATGAAATACTCTGATGTTCCTGCAACTTTAAGTCGCGCATATATGAATGGTTATCATTGAAAAACATGGGGGACAACTTTGATGTCCAAAGTTGCATGACAAGTCGCCAAAGTGGGAATGGAGCCTTAATAGGAAATATTTTTCTTGCAAGGCAAAAACGCAGGAAAGAGATATCCGTGTGAAAGGGCCCTTAGGCTCTGTGCACACTGGGCTTAAACGGGGGCTCTAGTCCGATTAAAAAAAAAAATTAGGTCTACAGCTACAAATACTGTAGCTGCTGACTTTTAATATATGGACACTTACCTGTCCAGGGATCCAGCGATGTCAGCACCCCGAGCTGATTCCTCAATCGGTGTCGGGTGCAGGCACCGGCATCTTTACTAAGGCCCCTTTCGCACAGGCTTTCCGCCCTGTGGATTCCGTTTTGCTCAGCAGGGGGATCAATACGCTGAGCAGGCAGATCACATGTTTGTTTCAGCTCGCTGTGCTGTCTCCTATACTTGCAACGTGACCAGGCTATTCGCACACTCCTTGGCTTTTCTGTTATGCAATCATTGTCCCCTGCGGAATTACTATGGATTGGTTTTTTTGATTACTCTTCTGCCTCATACATATTTGGAGTCGGTAAGGGTATCTACAAACGGTCTTGCCTTTTTCGGTTTGCACGGTTGGGATCTTCCATTTGTTTTATGCTCTTCACCTCTGTTCCTTTGGTAAGCTGCAGTCCTACTGGGGGAGGTTTCTGATCCTACCTGTCTGATGATTATCTTTCACACATTGGTAAGGAGTACCTATTAAGCTCTAGTGGGGATCTGAGTTCTTCTACAATCACGTCTATTCACCAGATTCACTTTCAGCACCTTAACTTTGGCATTCCTAAATCACTTGGGGTGTTACTTTTCATTTTTGTTATTTTGGTTTTACGCTATGGCGTTTGCATTTTTTTATTCCACATGTTAATGTCCTACTGAGGAGATCTACACAGGAATCACGAGGTCCACTGGTGTCTACTTCCTGAGGACTCCTGGAGTTGTCTGTTTTACTTTGGCCTTCATATTATTTGTCTCCGGTAAGCGGTACCTGCACAGTTACCTCACCTCACGTGCCTATATTTGGACTTTATTACGGACACTTTATCATATAATCACATATGTTTCATTCTTTAGCGCAACTTATTTTTATATTATATAGGCAGCGAAAAGGCTTAGCAAAAGCTTTACACAGACACACCTCTAGGGGGCAGTCCCTCAGACATTACCCTTAACCACTCAGTGCTTCTCTTCAGTTTCTTGCTGCCTAGCTTCAGGCGTTTGGCTCCTGTTGAGCCTCTGTTGCCTGGTTGGCTCAGTTTTTTTTTTTTCTCTGGCCTTATTGACATGTGGCTGTTTCTTTTGGTTGCGTCTTTCCCACCCCTCACACCTGCACTGCTTTGGGACATCCCAATGGTGGAAGGAATACTGAATGGGCTGCAACTGTCAGAGGACGTAAGAGAAAATAGAATTTTTGTAAGAACTTACCGTAAAATTCTTTTCTCTGAGTCCTCTGACAGTCGCAGCCCCCGCCCCTCTATTTTGTCTTCCTTTACTGCTTGCTAAGAAACTGAAGAGCAGCACTGAGTGGTTGAGGGTAATGTCTGAGGGACTGCCCCCTAGAGGGGTTTCTTTGTGTAAGGCTTTTGCTAAGCCTTTTCACTGCCTAGCCAGCTCCTGCAGAGGGCGCCATTACCCAATGGTGAAGGAATACTGAACGGGCTGCCACTGTCAGAGGACTTGTAGAAAATAATTTTACGATAAGTTCTTACAAAAATTCTATTTTTTTTTTTTTTTTTTTTTTTTAAAATGTACGAAAATATTGGTTGATACCGATATGCAGTGGCCAAAATATTGGTATCGGCAACGAAAAACCGATATCGGTCCATCACTAGTGACAAGTACTCTTTATGGAGGGATCTGGGGTCAAAAAGACACCAGACCCCTCCAATGCACTTCAAAGTATTCAAAACACAAAAATCGGCATTTTTGAATACTGACTTTTTTTTTTTTTTTCTTTTTGGTGCCATCGGCAGCTGAGTAAACCGGAAGTGACATCACTTCCGGTTTTTATGATCCGAGACCCGATCAAAGCCGAATCCTGCTTCGGTTTCCGGTAGGATGGGAGACCCACGCAGAGCTGTGGAGGGCATCATCTCCTGCTCGCTGGGATAACGGCCGAGCGGCTGCTGAGCCTTATCTGTTTGTCTCTTGAAAGCTGACTGCCCGCTCTAAAAACGGTACAGGCATCACCGCGGTACAACCTCTTCTTCAAGCCGACGTACAGGTACGTCAGTTTATGGAAATTGGTTAACAGGCTAAGTTGTCCAGACTTAAGTGGCATTTCGAGGGTTGAGACAAACTATTTACTACTGACAGGAGTACTTAGAATAATCCAGCTTTTATTAATTTATGTAAAACCTTTATGCTAAATGTAAAATGAAAAGAAATTTGTTTTAACTGCTGGGGTTAGCTGGCGTTCAGCTCTAATTTGCTTCTCCTCAGATTGACAGTGCTGTTGTCCAAGAGGGACTACGTTGCTCCTCCATCCTAAGGGCTCTTTCACACGGGCGATCAGATCCGCCTGTCAGTTTTTTAGGTGGATCTGATCGGATCCTCCCTGCAGCTCTATGGGGCAGCGGGTGTCAGCGGAGACACCTCCGCTGAAACCCGCTGCCATCCGTATCCAATCCTGTCCGTGAAATCCGGACGGATGGAAACCCTATTTTTCCATCCGTCCAGGGATCGGATCGGATGAGAGCGGACAAGCGGTCTGCTCTCATCCGATCCCCCATAGAGAGAAGCGGGGGCTGTGACACCTCCCTCTCCGCACTGCAAGCGGAGACGGAGCTGTCATCCGCCGGCTCAGCGGGGATCGGCGGATCAATCCCTGCTGAGCAGCACGGATCCGCCTACGGAGGCAGACCGTGTGTAAGAGGCCTAAGTGGAGCCAACCTATGACAGGAGGTGTAATCACCAGGGGAAAATAAAGTAAAAAAAAAAGTCTAACAACAAAGAAAAAAATTGCATTTAAGGACTGGTAACAGCGACATTATGTGTATGGGGCATGCACCTGCATAGATGTCAAATTGGGAGCAGCTGCTGTGTTCCAATTTTTGAATGGGACTGCCTGCACAGGGATGCATCCCCTTGTGTGTAAACATGGCCCTTGCATGGACGTGTCCCTTGTTTTTGATCCCTTAACACTGTGGCACAGATGTCCTGCTCTTGTACCCTCCTCGTCCTGCTTTTGCTCTGTAAGTGCAGTCTGGCAGTGAAATATAAAAAGGCGGTCATAAAATTGTCAGATTGTGAACACTGTTTGTTACATGGTGTACTGTTCTCTCCTGTAATCCGTCATATTAGCTGGGTTGAAGAGAACATTACTAGGTGACCTTGTCTAACCTTTTGACTATCCAAAAGAATTTGTGTAGCATTTTCTGTAATGTAATAGCATTCCCTGACCTCATGTTGCCTGTACATTCCACAGACTGTAAAACCTTCCTATGGGCTTTGTACTCTATAACTCTCAATGTGTCCTTACTTTCCTAGAAAATGTGTTCTCTGCTGAATCACATTAGGATAGTTGATTGTTTCATAGTTGCTTTATGAATAAGATAGACTTGGACAAATTTATAATTTCCCCGCAAATCTGTAAACAGTATCCTATAAACTATATTTTTCTTTACCCACGTTAATATTTTCTTTCTAAATTTTGTCAATAAAGAATTTCTGAATTCACGCAAAGTACCACTAACTACACTAAAAACCTAGTGTATTTAAATTCAAGTAAGTCTGGTCGTAAAATTCATTTCTGGATTTTGAGTGGTTATACGGGGATGATGCCTGCAGGGTATCCTCCTGGTATTTGTTTTTTAGAGCCGACTGTCTGCTTTCTTGTAAAAGCAACCCTAGTGGCTAATTAGCTGCTGGATTGCTTTTACAGGCAGTCCATACCGGTAATCCGAGACTGGAACGGCTCTGATCTCCTCTATGGTATAGAAAACCCAGAAGTAAAGAGCATTCATCACTTAAGAAAGGATAAAAAAAAATGAATTGTGCTCTACCCTTGAAAAACCAATAGTATGAAATTGTTAATATTAATAAAAGCTGCTACCACTAAATGTGTTCCCACATCTAAAAGATCATTATTAAAACAAAAATGTGATAGCGTTGCTTAAACAGTGATAATAAAAATACTAGTAAAAAACTGTCATGTGAAAAAAATAAAAAATGAACTATTCTAAAGTGCAAATTCAACCATTAATGTGCAACAATGGTGCAGAGGCCTCGTCTCTGATAATATAAAGTGCAAGTGAGACAATATGTCTAGTAGTGAAATCATTCCGTGTGTGTGGGCGGTGCCCACTGACTATATAACTTCCTAGGAGTGCATGGTGGGTCAGTGGCGATTTTGGCTCTGAGGAAGAGGGTCCTCCCTCGAAACGCGTAAGCCACATCAGGTTTTGAGGACCCCTTCACGCTATCCAGCAGTAGAGAAGTGTCCTGGAAGCGAGCGGCACCCATTTCCTATATGCTTGTTCATATGCTACGTTTGTGAGTATATTGTACGCTACCCTTCTTTGATTTTAATAAACTTTTAATTGGTAATGCACAAGGTTGGTGTGCCCTTCTCTTGTTGTTTTCTTGTAGTGCCTTTTGGATACCCTTGGTCCTGAGGGGGGCAGCAAGACCACTTCATTTGTGTCATAAAACCGCCTAGAAGATTCACCTTCCCGCATACCACTCGAGCACAGGAGAGATATTGTTGTTGTTTTTTGGAAACCATGATTGGAGCCAGGCTGAAGCAGTCATGCACCTCCTCCCAGGGTTTTGCTGTGATGTGTGACTTTTGGGACTTCCTTTGCATATTGGATGTTTTGAGCTGGGAAAAGCTCTGTCCCTGTTGGCATGTCTAACGCTTTGTCATGCAAGAGAACCTGGTGAAGCCTTGAGCGGCACCTGTAATTTTTGTTGTGGGCCACAGTGAGAGCTGTTCCAATGAAGCCATCAAACTGCTGTATAAGACAAGTCAATGTACTTTGAATCAGTTCTTTCCAGAAAATCACAAAACTAGCAATGTTTAAGCTAGGGTGGATTTGATTTAAATCACTAGTAAAAAGTCTTGATTTTAAATTATGATTTTTAAAGAGCAACTGTCATCTTTGTCCCACAGCAGCTGCTCCTCTCACCCGCTGTTGACTCACTGACAGTCCCATTTACTTTAATAGGACGGCTGGTGAGGGACGTGGTGGCAGCAGGTGAGTGGATGCCCGCTAACAGGCGCTGCCATGATGGATCTGAAATGGCAGGTGCTCTTTAAATGTAAGGACTCATTCTTACTGGTAGTTAGAATCTTTAATATTTGCAAACAAAATGAAGGTTTCCTATTTAGAATAATAAGCTGTCAGGTTAGTATAACAGCAATATTCAAACTGATTCAATCATACAGTTTGTAGTGTACATAGATTTTCAAAACAATGGGATAAAGGAATATTCCTGAGCTTTGTTTTATCTCATGGTTACTGTGAAATTGTGTGACTGCGTCAATGCACTGCATGTTATCCTAGCTTGACCTATCAGGATATTTTCCTCACAATGCTTGTTGATGGATAATGCAATGAAATATGGGTTTTGAGAATCCAACAACCATTCAAGCCTTTGTTTAACCATTCCTTCCTTCACCACAAATATGTTCTTTCCTCCGTCATTTCATCACACAGTGCAGTATATTCTGTCATATTTTTTTGCAGCTCTTTTGAAGATGACTCCAGTTACTGTGCTGTGCATGCTATGCACTAATGCTAATTCTTATGTGACATTAACCACTTAACCCCCGGAAGATTTTACCCCCTTCCTGACCAGGGCCTATTTTGCGATTCGGCACTGCGTGACTTTAACGGACAATTGCGCGGTCGTGCAACGCTGTACCTAAACGAATTTGACGTCCTTGTTTTCCCCACAAACAGAGCTTTCTTTTGGTGGTATTTGATCACCTGTGCAAATTTTTTTTTTTTTATCATGCGCTATAAACAAAAAAGAGTGTAAATTTTGCAAAAATAACAATATTTTCCACATTTTTTTATATGAAATTCCCAAAAAACAATGTAAAAATCAATTTTTTTTTAACATTTTAGGCCAATTTATTTTATGCTACATATGTTTGGTAAAAAAAAATCGCAAAAAGCGTATTTTGATTGGTTTGCGCAAAAGTTATTGCGTTTACTAACTAAGGGAAAGATTTTTGTCATTTTTGTTGTCTTTTTATTTTAACGAGTAATGGCGGCGATCTGCGATTTTTTTTTTTTTTTTTTTGCAGGATTGCGGCAGACAGATCGGACCCTTGACTGACATTTTTGACACTTTTGGGGTTACCAGTGACATTACTGCAGTAATCAGTGCTATACATATGCACTGTTACTGTAAAAATGACACTGGCAGTGAAAGAGTTAACTTTATCAGAGAGGGAGGGGTTAAGTGTGTCCCTAGGGGCGTGTTTCTAACTGTGATTGGCTGTGGCTACATGTGTAAGAACAGAGATCAACGGTCCTACATAGTAGAACCGTGTGATCTCCATTCTTGCACAGGGAAGAATGACAGGCGGCTTTGTTTACATTAGCCGCCTGCCTTTCTTCCGGTGTAACAGAAGATCGCGAGTGCCCGGCGGACATTGGGTCCGCCGGGCACACGCACGGGGGGGTCCGTGCCTCCGGTGGCGCGCGCGCGCTCCCTAGAGCCTCACAGGCTAGCGACGTAGACCTATGTCGCGTTGCCTGTGAGGGGCTGACCGCCGCATTAATAGTCGTGCGACGGTCGGCAAGCGGTTAAATTCACTGTCGACACCACAAATAAATACTAAAAGTTGTGATGTACAACACACATCAGTTGATTCATCAAGTGTGAAATAATACACCATGTCTTTATTTTTCTACAATTTGATGAACTTTTTTGCTTACAACAGTATTTGGTGCAAGACTTTTTTTTTTTTTTTTTTTTTTTTTTTTAAATAGTTTTAAACAGATATTTGCTTTTTCTGGGCAAAACTCTTCTACTGCTTTTATTTATACTCTTTGAGATCTCAATCAGTGAATGGCTTTCCTCTTTTTTTAGCAAATGCAAAAGCTACTGTGTAACATTTTTACTGTCTTCCTTTGAATTTGGAAAAACTTTGTTCATGTTCGGTTTCATAGTGCCAACACAATCTGTACTACTTGAAAACTTCCAACAGTTTTGTTGCACATTTGACAGCATGTACAAAATGGTGCTTTATGCTCCATTGTTCATTAATCAAGCGGCACTCACTGTCAACTTTTCTCTTCTTTTTTCCTGAAGGGACAAAAATAGCTTATACTTTTATTAGAATCCAAATCGGAGTCCCCCATTACATCAGATTCCCCATTAGAGTTCTACCCTATATCCACGTCCCAAACATAGTCTTCCCTCCCCCCCCCCGCTTCCCTCAAGATCCCGCTTTGTTAGCTCAATCTTGTCAGGAGGCAATTTACAAGATGATATACGGCCCTTCAGTCCCAATGTCCCCTGTATAGTGAATTCTCTCTCTTCCGGCCAGGAGGTGTGACGACACATAGCACTTAAGCAGAGCGTAGACACATCTGTTTATTTCAGGTTTCGCTCACACATTTAAAGGAAATTTGGGCGGCAAAAACTGCTTTAAACTGGTTACAATTCATGGGTCAACTTATCAATAGAACATATCTCACAGGAACAGTACATGAAAAGGCCCTTGCATTCCCTATACATCTGCGTCAATATGAGGTGTCTTGTGTCTCAAATTGTGTTTTGTGGGAGAGCCGCTCCGTCTGTGTTCAGCTGTCTTGATGTGTTAATGTAAGCAATTGTCAATTGTGTTCAAGTGTTGTCTGTCATCTCTATGTGAAGCCTAACTTGTTGAGTGTCCAAATGAATGAATGAAAAGGTGTTTAACATGTAAATGCCTATCACTGTCTGTCGTCTATATGCAAAATACAGCTGTCTGATGTCCAGGGTGTATTAACCACTTGCCGACTGCCTAACGCCGATCTACGTCGGCAGTCAGCCCCTCACAGGCAAAGTGACGTAGGGCTACGTCACTAGCTTGTGAGGGTCTAGGGAGCGAGCGCGCGCCCCCCGAGGCGCGCTCCCGCGTGGTCACGGACCCCCCCCCGCGCGTGTGACCAGCGGACCCGATGTCCGCCGGTCACTCGGCGATCGGCGGGGGAGAGGGAGAATGTCAGGCAGCTTGTGTAAACAAGCCACCTGTCATTCTCCTCGCTGTAAAGACACTGATCACACGGATCTAGTATGTAGATCCGTTGATCAGTGTCCTTACAGCTCAAGCCACAGCCAATCACAGTAGAAAGCACGCCCCTAGGGATACACACAGCCCCTCCCTCCCAAATAAAGTTAACCCCTTCACAACCAGTGTATTTTTACAGTAACAGTGCATATGTATAGCACTGATTACTGTAGAAATGTCACTGGTAACCCCAAAAGTGTCACAAATGTCAGTCAAGGGTCCGATCTGTCCGCCGCAATGTCGCAGTACCGCAAAAAAAATCGCAGATCGCCGCCATTACGCGTTAAAAAAAAAAACAACAAAAATGACAAAAATCTTTCCCTTTGTTAGTAAACGCGATAACTTTTGCGCAAACCAATCAAAATACGCTTTTTGCGATTTTTTTTTTTTTTTTTTTTTTTTTTTTTTTTTTTTTTTTTTACCAAACATATGTAGCTTAAAACAAATTGGCTGAAAATTTTAAAAAATTTTGATTTTTACTTTTTTTTGGGGGGGGAATTTCATATAAAAAAATGTGAAAAATATTGTTATTTTTGCAAAATTGACGCTCTTTTTTTGTTTATAGCACATGATCAAAAAATCGCACAGGTGATCAAATACCACCAAAAGAAAGCTCTGTTTGTGGGAAAAAAAGGACGTCAAATCCGTTGAGGTACAGCGTCGCACGACCGCGCAATTGTCCGTTAAAGTCACGCAGTGCCGAATCGCAAAATACCCCCTGGTCAGGAAGGGGGTAAAATCTTCCGGGGCTTAAGTGGTTAATGAGGTGTGTCAAATGGCTCGTTAATGTCATTTGCAAGAGCCCACATTCCATTGGAAAGTGGGCATGAGCTGAAATGTATTATGAAAATATAATATTTCAGTAAGGCAAGTTGATACACTCTTTCACGCTTAACAGTACAAATGTACCCCATCCGTTTCCTTGCACATCTGTGTCACCATCAGATCCTTTCTGCTGCATATTTGTGTCCATATTAGAATGTTTGCGCACAAATGTGTCCCCCATCAGAGACTCCTTGCCCCTCCGTGTCCCCATGGCACATTTATGTCCAGCACATTGCCCCCTGTGCCTCTTGCATTGCTTTCTTTTACTACTGTACTGCGAGGCAATGTAACAGCACAGTACAGGTCTCCAGCACTTCCAGGCTTCTGCCTGCTGCTACACAAGCAGGCTGTATGTGGAAGGAAACACTAATTTATCAGTGGGCAGCAGCCAGAATATGCTGCAATGATAATGTCATTGGTTTTTAGGGCGCTGGGTGGCAGCTCCGGGGAGGTGTGCGGCTTTGTCTGCTCCTTGCAGGGACTGGCCCTGAATACTGCCGACAGCTGCAGGGTGTGCAAAACTAAGCAGACTAGCAGTGCAAGTATCTGAGTGAGCTGTGCTGTGGGCTGGAGAAAATGTAAAATTTAGCTGGACTTTAGAGACCTCTGCTCTAGAGTAAAAACTGATGAAACCAGCTGCTTCTAAACTCTACCAAAATATCTTAAACAATTTTTAAAAGTGTGTGTGTGTGTGTGTGTGTGTGTATATATATATATACATAATCTATCCAGTCCCTAGAATAATGACAAAGCTTGAAGTGTTAAAAAGAAATTGGTAATGCAGAATTTATTACCATCCAGAGGACAATGTAACCGTATTAATTGCCATGGGCTGTTTGGTTTTTCTGAACATCATTATTTGTTTTTTGGGGGGGGGGGGGGGGGGTTGGTTGTGTTGTCGGACTACTAAACTATAACTTTTCAACACTGGTTTGGCTGTTATTTTTTGTAGTAAGTTTTTTATTTTCCTTGCAGGTTCTTGGTGGATTCCCAGGTCTCTTCGGTTGTCATGGGTTACAAGCACAACAGCACAGGAACTTATCACTGCACGAGTATCTTAGCATGGATCTTCTTAAAGATGCTGGCATCGCCATTCCTAAAGGCTTTGTTGCAAGAACGCCAGAAGAGGCTTATACTGTAGCTAAAGAAATAGGTATGGGTTTTCTGGTGTCGTGGACAAAATCTTATTTTTAAAGTTGGGAGTTAACTATAAATTGCCTCTTCCTTTTTGAAAAGCTGTGTGAAGAAGTACACACCCCATGGAAATTGACTCTTTCAACATTTTGACAGGTTAACATAAGGTCTACAAATAAAGGTAAACAAATGAAACATAAAACATAAAATAGATATGACCTATTAATTCTCATAATCTAAATGAACAAAAATGCATATTTGTCACGTGGAAAAAAGTACACCATTACATTTACGATCACTCTTAGCTATAGACACTAAGGACCAAGTTCTTGCTGGGATCTCTGTTCCTGGCGATTCCATTTAAAAAAGGAAAAAACATTTTTTTTTTTCATCTTTATTTTGTTCCTGTGAGAATCTAAATTCAATTGCCGGACTGGGCGACAGACTGGATAGTCTAGATCCAGAGGGTCCCCCCCCCCCCAGTTTGGCTAGCGAGCGCGTGCAGACCGCAGCTCCATGCTAGGTCGGCCGCGACATAGCCCCACTGGACTGGGGCCGGCCTGCGGCTTAAACGACTTGCGAGGATGCATATGACCTGGTCTTGGCCTGAGTCACAGCGTTTCTCCTGGACGACAGCACCCACATTACGATGGAGCGGTGGTCTATTCGGAATGGTGCCCATCCTGTTCCTGGTATGCAAGTAGCCATCCCCCCCCCCCCCCTACTCCTGAAGGGTTTTGGTGTGGACGTGGGCCCCTACCTGTTACGGTGGGACTTCTGTGTTCCCCTTAGGCCACTGCTTTGCGGCCTACTAGCCATTTGGGCATCTGCCCTCCCCTCGCTGCCCCTGGGTGGTCAGCTTCTCTGGGGCTTGTGTCCAAGCGGCTGGGCGTCCATAAGAATTAGGGCTGCGGAGTCAGCCCCAGTGCGTTTAGCTGAAGCCCCTGATTGCGGCGTCCTTATGAGGATTAGCTGCGTTTAAAGATGGATGGTCCCACCTGTAGTGGACTCATCGGTTTCCAAGTTAAATAAAGCTACTTTTGTTCTGGTTGATTAGTCCCCGATCTTTAAATATCCAGCCAATAGGAGGGTGGAGACTCTGGCCCGCCATAGGTTCACAGTGGCTGGTTCGGCACTTAGGTCGGTATTTTACTATTGCCCTGGTGTTGCAAGGCCTTACTTCTAGGAAGATCTACCATCATACTTGGAAGACATACATTGCATGGTGTGAGTCTCTTAGGGTTCATCCTCGCTCTTTCTTGGTGCCTCGGATCTTAACCTTCCTTTAACGGAACCGAAAATTGGCCTCGAGTACCATCAAGGGCCAGGTATCGGCCTTGACGGTCTTTTTTCAAAGACCTTTGGCCTCACACTCCCTGGTGTGTACCTTTTTTCAGGGTGTCTGACATTTGGTTCCTTTAGTGCGGGCTCCATTGCTGCCCTGGGATCTTAATGTGGTACAGTAAAACCTTGGATTGCGAGCATAATTTGTTCCGGAAACATGCTTGTAATCCAAAGCACTCTTATATCAAAGCAAATTTCCCCATAAGAAATAATGGAAACTCAGATGATTCGTTCCACAAGTCCTTCAGTTTATAGTCTATATACAAATATTATAGCAATGTGATTGGTTGTGTAACCATAAAATGTCCATCCACAATATGCAGCCTTCCCAAAGGGATTAGAAGCAAAATCTAGCAGAGCTACAGAATATAAGAGAGATGAGAGGAGCCTCTAAGTGTAGCAATATGGTTACATTTAATGAAGGTTCAACATTTAGCAACTCACATGGTTGATGATTAAAATAGGCACACCTAAGTATGCAGGCATCCGGGGTAAAGCTGTCCACATAGACCGTCTTCTGAACCACCGACTCTCACCACTGTCAGTCTGCAATCATGAACCGGAAGAATAGCCTGCAGTAGAGTGATCTGAAAGTGATGCTTTGAATCACTCGTGGAGCGCAGCGTGGAAGGGATGATGAAGATGGCTGTGCAGAGGATGGTCTATGTGGACAGCTTTACCCCGGATGCCTGCATACATAGCTGTGCCTGTTTTAATTATCAACCATGTGAGTTGCTAAATATTGAACCTTCATTAAATGTAACCATATTGCTACACTTCAGAGGCTCCTCTCTTCTCTTTTATACATGACGCTACTTGTATATCAAGACATCGCTTGTATATCAAGTCAAAATTTATTTAAAAAATTTGCTTGTCTTGCAAAGCGCTCTCAAACCAAGTTACTCTCAGCTCTACGTAAGCCTACCTTTTGAAAATGTTCGTAAGGTTTCCCTGCTTGTTCTACCCCAGAAGGTGGCCTTTTTTGGTGGCTATCACCTCTGTGCGCAGGGTGTCGTAACTGGTGGAGTTCTCCTTATTGGTGATTCACAAGGATAAGGTGATGCTTCGCCCCTGTCTGTCATTCCTTCATAAGGTGGTTTCAAACTGTCAATGAAGACCTTGTGTTGCCTTCCCTGTGTCCCAGGCTAAACTTCCGAAGGAAATTGCCTTGCAGGCCTTGGATGTGTTCAGGGCAATTAGGGTGTACCTGGCACCTACATAGTCTTTTAGGAAGTCAAACTCTCTATTTGTGCTCATGGACGGACCTCAAGAAGGGTAGTCTGCTTCTTCTGTGACCATTTCCAGATTGATCAGACAGACGGCGGTTCAGGCCTATTGCATCAGGGGTCAGTTCCTCCATTCCCTGTCAAGGAGCTCTCTACTAGGAGCACTCTACTAGGGCGCTTAGTGCCTCCCTGGGCCTTCCGTCATCAGGCGTCAGTGATGCAGGTTTGCAAGGCGGCCACCTCGTCGTCGGTGCACACTTTTTTATAAAATGTTCATACAGTGGATGTGTTGGCATCTGCGGATGCTTCTTTTGGCAGCAATGTTTTGCTGGTTGCTGTTTACAGGACCTGGTCCTCTTTGAGGGTGTATTGTGTTTTTTTTTTTTTTTTTTTTTTTTTTTTTTTTTAATTCAGGTGAGCTACAGTTGTTTATGGTTGATCTCCTTTGGGATGTCCCAATGATTAAGAAGAATCGGGAGCTGTGTCCGTCAATGAACGAAAGAGAAAATGGAATTTTTGACTTGCCTTAAAATCCATTTCTATGATGTTCATTGACGGACACAGCACCCACCCCTCTGCGGAGTTGGCTTTCTTCTGACACTGCTTGTAACAAAACCGAGTGTCTATAGCTGAGAGTGGGTGTATACCCCCTGGGACTGCCCATAGGTGTAGTCCAGCTTTTTCCTGCCTAGTGTCCTACTCCTGTAGGTAAGTATAACTCAATGGATAAGAATCAAAAGCTGGGTCTTTCAATAAACATCAGAGAAATGGAGGGGAGGGGGGGAGGCCAATGAATGTGGCATGGGATGTAAAAAGATCCCAATATTTTAAATCATTCATTCCATTGTAAGAATATTATCTACAAATGGCATATAATCCGAACCACGCTTGTAAATCCATGGAGGAATAGCTCAAAGCAAAGGAATAGAGGGTTCTAGCCTGACCTAGTAAAGCGTGACTGGAGGATAGGAACTGTATAGTCTGCAAAAATTGATTTGCTAAAGGGGCAAAGTGACCAGCTTCCAAGACCAAAAGTTTACCTACTTTTTCCATATTGCACCATTATTTAATAATTGAAAATCAACTTTCCATAGGGTGTACTTAATTTTTTACATGACTGTATTTCTCTTTAGTAATTGTTTTATTGGATTACTGATTATTTAGTTGATTCAATGTCAGTGGGAATGAAACGTTATTGGGCTATGTACAGTAACAACTCAATTTAATGTTTTCCATCAACAGCAATTACTTTAAAAAGTTAGTGGGAAAAGGGTATTTATTTTTTGGAACTGGCTTCTAGGCTTTGCAGTCTTTTTAAAGTGGGAGTGCTGTGTGTCATCTTATCCCAATTGCTGTAGATGGCTTTCCCACATCGACACATACAAACTTGGACACGAAGATGAACTGCTATTCTTACTGGCAGGTGGCAGGAACACGGTGTCTATGTACCCTGAAATTTCAGGCAATTTTTCACACATCACCAGAGTACCTTAGCCCTATGTATTCACTGTGACCCACTCCTTTTATATACTAGTGTGTGTTTTTTTTTTTTTTTTCAAAAGTGTACCACAGTTGAGTTTTGTGGCAGACTACTAACATAATTCTAGTATGTGTCTTGCCCTGGATTTTAATTGTAAATAAATTTCTGGAATAATGAATGTCATTTAAACGTTACTGTGTTACCATGTATTACCATGTTTAACAGATTTCTTTAACAAAATTGTTAAGTCTTGAACTTACCTTGTAACCTTCTGTGTCTTTGCTGCTGGCAGTTTCTGTCTGAGTGTAATTTTGTTCCAGACCTAAGCACATTTAGTCCTGGTGGCTGTATAGCTTAATCTTTCTAACCCATTTTTACATAATGAATTACACCCTTTGTAAATTAAAATTGTATTATGAATTTTGAGGCTTCATGAGGGCAAAGCCACATGACCTGAAAGAGGGCATCATTCTCCAGTTAGCTAGCTGGTGTCAGGATTGCTAAAGCATGCTTGTATGTAAAAGTATAGCTCCCCAGATCTCTGCATGTGTTTTCTTTTGAACAAATGGTTATTGAAAAAAAAAATGGCAGATTTGCTCTTTGCTCTCAACAGACCTATTCTGCACTAGGGATAGACTGATATCGGTTTTTCGTTGCCGATACTGATTTTTTGGCCATTGTATATCGGTATCGGCCGATGTTTTGAACATTTAAAGTTTTGCAAAATAAACCCAATTTTCGACACAATTCTGTTACTGAACATGTTAATGTTTGTTAACATTTTAATATTAAGGGCTCGTTCTTAACAGCATGAAAACTGATAGAAACCACACTTGCAGGGACATCAGTTTCACCTCATCTGCACCTCAAATGGTGCATAAACTGCTGCAATAGTGCACTCACTCACTGCAATAATTTTAAATCACTACTGCAGTGCAGTCAGTGCAAAACTGCTAGAAAAAAAGCTAGACAGTTGATTGGAGTCAGTGGACTACTGCTGCAGTAGTGCACTCCTTGCAATGATTTTAAATCGCTAACTGTAGTCAGTGCAAAACTGCTAGAAAAAAAGCTAGACAGTGGGGAGTCAGTGGACAACTGCTGCAGTAGTACACTCACTGCAGTAATTTAAATCACTACTGCATTACTTCAGTGACTGCACTGCAGTAGTGATTTAAAATGATTGCAGCAGTAGTCCACTGACTCCAATCCACCGTCTAGCTTTTTTTCTAGCAGTTTTGCACTGACTACAGCGCAGTGGTTCTTGTATCGAGGATCCAAAAGACATGCAAGCACAACATTTGTATTCTCTTCATGCTTCTCAAAACGTTTGGCGAGGCTGTCCCTCATGGCCTGCCTACATGTTTTAGTGCCACGTGTGTTGGGTCCTTCATTCTTTTGAAGAAGCATCTTCAGCACTCCCACACATGGGATGACAGATGAGTCATAATGACTCACCTCTAGTGTAACTTCCTCTATAGGGAGGAGGGTCTCAATGACATAGGCTAAAATGTTCCACTGATCAGCAGTAGGACAAGAATATCCTCCTCCATATTCACCTGAATATATGGTAAGAGCTTGCTTCTGCTCCAGAATTCTTTGCAGCATGTGAAGTGTTGAGTTCCACCGTGTTGGAACAGCGTTAATAAAGTTGTTTTTGGTTAGGCCAAGGTCTTCCTGAATGCACCTCCGTCGCTGCTTGGCAAGGATTGAATGGTGGAAATGGCCTGGGCATGCTAATTATGTCAAGCAAAGCTCTCTGGTTTGACAGACCATCATTTACCACAAGTAAGAGGGTGTGTGCCATGCAACTGAGGGCTGACACTTCAGCAAGTCTCGTTCCTTTCACCATTTTCGCTCTGCTGTCTCGAAGCACAAGCATTACTCGGTCTTTGGTGATTCCCCATTCTTCTAGCATGCCTAGAATCCTTTCTCTAATGCACTCCCCAGTGTGGAATCCTTGCATCACTTTTGTATTCAAATGCCTTCTTGTCCATCCGCTATCAATGAAGTGGCATGTAAGACTCATTAGTGATTCTGTTTGTCCTGACCAGCAGTCAGTCGTGAATGAGAGTGAGTTGCCAGCGTTCTCTGACTTCAGCATAGCCTTTACTTTCTCAACTATCTTTTGGTGAATCTTTCCCAGCATTTCGGTTCGATAATACTGGTCACTCTTCAGTGTGTACCTTGGCTCAACTATGGACATCAACCGCTTAAATCCTGAGTTAGACACCATTGTAAATGGCTGGTTATCAGTGACCATCATCTATGTGACTACTCTGTCCAGCAGTTGGGATCTTCCATCCGATTTTAGCCACCTGTTTTTATCTGAAACATATCTGTTATTTTTGCCTGGGATAGTGATGTTTCACCTTGTGATTCATTTTGTTTTGTTTTTTTCTGTGCTGCATGATACAATTCAACATGAGGAAATCTTAGATGGGCCCAAAGATTTGACGTATTTTTGGTTTTTGCAGTTATTCATCCCATTCTTACATTGTTTTTGCATGTGTTGCACACTGCTGCTGCTTTTCCTGGAAATGGAGATGAGAAATAGTCCCAGACCACACTTTTAATTTTTCTATCTGCATCCATCTCTCTGAAATTTGAAAGACACTACTGAAATTGAATATAGGCTTAAAAAAAAACTGGGTGGCTGAGTGGCTGGCTGGCACCCTGTGGTGGGTGGCTGAGTGGCTGGCTGGCACCCTGTGGTGGGTGGCTGAGTGGCTGGCTGGCACCCTGTGGTGGGTGGCTGGCTGACACCCTGTGGTGGGTGGCTGGCTGACACCCTGTGGTGGGTGGCTGGCTGACACCCTGTGGTGGGTGGCTGGCTGACACCCTGTGGTGGGTGGCTGGCTGGCACCCTGTGGTGGGTGGCTGGCTGGCACCCTGTGGTGGGTGGCTGAGTGGCTGGCTGGCACCCTGTGGTGAGTGGCTGGCTGGCACCCTGTGGTGAGTGGCTGGCTGGCACCCTGTGGTGGGTGGCTGGCTGGCACCCTGTGGTGGGTGGCTGGCTGGCACCCTGTGGTGGGTGGCTGAGTGGCTGGCTGGCTCCGGGCAGCTGTGGGTGGGTGTATGGTGGCTGTTTTAAACACACTGTGTGCACTGTATACTGCACTGTACACTCACTGTCCCGAGATTCCCCTACTCCAGACAAGGCTGAGGGAGGCAGCCTAAGAAGGCAGGAGCTGTCCCAGTGCGCTGAGGTGCAACATACGCAATGACGTTGCGACAATATCGGTAACCTCCGAGGCCGATTCCGATATAACGGGTAAAGTGCGTATTGGCCCTCCAATATATCGGCCTTGCCGATAATCTGTCGATCCCTATTCTGCGCCTTTACATAACCACAGCTTTATTTTTGATGTTCCAAGGGAAATTCAGATATTGACTTTCTGATAATCTGTGCATAATGAATGCTTATGACTGCTGATGGTGGTCCTTTAACCACTTGCCGACCGCCCGCCGTAATATTACTGCGGCAGGGCGGCTCGGCTGTTTCCAGTCACATAGCACTACGTGACTGGAGTGCATGTGGTCCAGCGGGTCACAGCGGGAGGAGCGGCGGTGATTGCGGCTGCCCTCCTGCGATCGTCCGGGAAACCGAGAGAAGACCCGCTTGCTTATGTAAACAAAGCAGGTGAATCTTCAGTCAGACAGGTAGGGAAAGATCAGCAGTGTCAGCTAAGCTGAAACTGCGATCTCTCTGTGCCGGTCACAGAACCCCCCCCACACAGTCAGTAAGTATATTAGGCATACATTTAACCCCTTTGATCACCCCCAGTATTAACCCCTTCCCTGCCAGTGTCATTTATACATTAACAGTGCATATTATTTAGCACTGATTTATTATATTAGTGTCACTGGTCCCCAAAAAGTGTCAAATGTCAGGGGTCCGATCTGTCCGCTGCAATGTCGCAGTCCCGCTAAAAATTGCAGATCGCCGCCATTACTAGTAAAAATAAATCAATAGTCCAAAAATCTATCCTGTAGTTTGTAAACGCTATAACTTTTGCGCAAACCAGTTAGAATATGTTTTTTGGGATTTTTTTTTACCAAAAATATGTAGCAAGTACAAATTGACCTAAACTGATAAAAAAAAATTTAATTTTAAAACTTTTTTTTTTTTTTTTTTTTTTTATTGGGAATGTTTTATTACAGAAAGTAAAAAAAATGGCGTTTTTTTTTCAAAATTGTCGCTCCTTCTTTTTTTTGTTTATAGCGCAAAATCTAAAAACCGCAGAGGTGATCAAATACCACCAAAAGAAAGCTCTATTTGTGGGGGGAAAAAAAGGACATCAATTGTGTTTTGTGTTTTCAACATCATTTCCAAAGTCACAGGCTCAAATGGGTTCTCTATACATTACATACTATTGAGATTGTAGTAAAAGGCCCAGGCCACAGGCACTCTATCCCTTTAAAGTGGAGTCTGGCAACCCCCCCCCCCTCTTCAAAATTTCATATGCTTTTATGTATTTTTTTTTTCTTTTCTTTGGTAAGGCATTATCACCATTTGCCTTCAGGGAAATTCTGTACTTAAAGCGGAGTTCCACCCTAGTTATACATTTTTTTTATAAAAATACCCCCGGGACAGTCAGGGCTAGCACATTCCACAATGGCTAGCCTCTGATCTGTCCCGGGTTGCACTTACCTTTCAGGAGAAATACTTACCTTGAAATTGTCTTCTCCAGCGCTGCCATCTCGGGTGTGGGCAGCTTGAAGCCAGCGCGATCCTCTTCCGCGTCCTCTTCGGTCCTCTTCCTCCTTCTTCGGTCCCACGATGCACTGCACCGGCCCCGACGTCACTTCCGGGTCGCGCGCGTCATCCCTCCACAGCTTCTGGGCATGCCCAGAAGCTGTTTAGAAGGGAATGACGCGCGCGCCCCGGAACTGACGTCGGGGCCGGTGCAGGCGCAATGATTCCTGGGAGCGATGACGTTCAGCTCCCAGGAATCATTGCAAAAGCCAGGAAGTGACGAATCGCCGTGGCCGCCGAGGGGAGGAAGAAGGAAGTAAGGTGAGTATATTTTCTCTAAAAGGTAAGTGAAAAAAAAAAAAAAATTGCGATTATCCATTTGTTTTTCAGGTGACCGGGAGCGAGAAGATGGAGGTAAGTATAAATTTCGGGTGGAACTCCGCTTTAAACTAGAACTATGTATAGGCAAAAATGTATTTTTTTTTTTTTTATTTTGGATAGAGCAAAGGAGGGTTATAACCCCTGATAAATACCAAAGTAAGGAAAAACAGAAGTTCTCCTTGAAAGAGTCAACTAGGGACACTGAAACATAAGTGAATAGACTTTATTGGTTAAACAAAAAATGCAGACAGGTGACTCGTAGTGTCGAACACACCATGATAATAAAAAACATGTAGGAAAAACACAATGGGGTTTGCTGCAGCAAAACAAGCATATATAAGGTGCAGATCTTGGGGAATATATATATATATATATATATATATATATATATATATATATGGGAACGGACCATCCATCAAAAGGTAACCAGTCCCAGAAAATCTTGCACTTAGTGTATAGCTAGGTATAAAGCAGATTGGATCCCAAAGCTGATAGAGTTCAACCCAAATTGGTAGAACGTAGAACAGAGTAGATGGTATGGTGACGATAGTGCTGGGGCTAACCAGTGGGGGCGCCCCAGGACCGGCAGTCCAAGTGTGTAGATGATTGGACAGATGGTTAGACAGTCCTGGGCAGGGAGGCTAGTTACTCAGTTTCAAAGGAGCACAGAAAACTCTGTATAATGAGTAGAGACACAGTACCTCCTTGGATAAAAAGGGCTGTTCAGTCTGCTGTCACATTGTGGGGGATCCGGATTTGCAGGCTGCAGAGTAGCGGTGAATACTGCCCAGCCGATTGCTGGCTCCTCAGCTCCGCAAAGCGTGTAGGGGAGGGGGCGGGTTTGCGGCAAGTCGTCACAGCGGACGTGAGTCAAGGCTTGTGTTCTCAGTGACTATAGGGCGTGGAGTCACCCGAGTCCCAGATGATGCTGTCAGAATGACGCGTGCTGACGCGTTTCACCAGCCAATCACTGGTTTCCTCAGAGCTGAAGGAGTGACCCATCTCTTCTCTTATAAAGGCCCTTGATTGGCCGCACATTTACAAGATTAAGACCCAAAGGTCTCGTAATACCGGTTGTTGGCCACAAGATGTCCTCAAGGAGACTATGCAGATCACTTCCAAACATTTCATTCAAAGCACCCGGGGGGAAAGTAGCAAAAACCTTGTAAGTTACGCTCCACTAGAGTTTAATAATATTGTGCACATAAAAATATGCAGGATAGCTAGAGAATTAACTAAAAATAAAAAACAAATATGCACTGTGACCACATCACACTACCATCCCAGCAGGAAGGCACCAAAGGAAAAAACAGGTCCTCTTCGGGGGTCCCGAGGAACCCTCACTGTAGTCCCCCAAACATCACTCAGAGGTAAAGAGTGGGGCTGGTAGACATATACCCGACCTAACAAAAAATATATAGAAATAACAATAAAGCAGATAAAGACAGAGAGGACCAGCTGATATTCAGAAGGTATGCATTAAACACAATATTAGCCAAGTCTATTGTGATGCAGTACCTAGATCCTATCTCGGTTAGTTTATTATATTCAGTACACCCAATTAAGGCGGAATACATTAGGATATATAGGCTTATTAGTAGCTGGGGGGTAAGGCGATGAAAGCCATTTGCTAATAGTTCATAGACATCCTGTTTAACCACTGCAGAAAAACAGTGGAAAAGGGGGGGGGGAGGAGAGGGGGTCAAAATAGACCCAAAATATAATGTTGTCATTCCCCAAACTCTTCACTGTTCAAGAAATGGTTGTAAGCTAAACTCGGTGTTAAGGCCTATCGGAGCGAGGGATCCCATTTTGTAGATCCAAAGTTTTTTTTCTTTTTTGTAATAAAATTGTATCAAAATCCCCTCTGCTCAGAGGGAGTTTGAGTGCAACGATGCCCCTTACTTTTAGGCCCTTGGAATTCGCATTATGGTGCCCCGAATTTGGTGATTATCCGTGGATGGAAGCTGCTGGTATCAAAGAAACTGGCTTGTCCCCCTTTATCCACCAGAAGGCTAGATCTGTCCCTTAAGGCAGTCCTTTTATGGGCTTTTTTAATAACACTGTTTGGATAGCCCCTTTCCCTAAATCTCAGATGGAGGTCCCTGGCCTCAGTTTGGTAATCGGATGAGTTTTTACAATTTCTTTTAATACGTAAAAACTGGCCTACCGTCATTCCCTCCACCAGAGATCTAGGGTGGTGGCTATCAGCTGCTAGTAGGGTGTTTGGCGCTGTCTTTTTCCGAAATGGACAAAGAAGCAATTGAAGCTCTGGTGTCCCTGTTACAGGAAATTGATCCCCCTGAGGATGAGGCTGAACTAGGGAACCCCATTCGAAGAGAAGCTAATCTCCAAATTAAATCCCTAAACATGCCCCCACTGTCCAAACACAGAAGCCTTAACATTTTTCCTTGACTTGGTCCAGGAGGACCTTTTAAAAATGTCAAAATGGGGAAAATAGAGGCACTGACAACTTGTCAAGGAATGAACGCAAGGCCCTCAAAGAACTGGAGGAAGCTCCAGGCCTGGTTATTAGGGGCAGCGACAAGGGAGGGATGTAGTTTTGATGAGGGAGGACCTCTATGAGAAAGAGAGACTCTTACAACTTTTTAATACCACTACATATAAAAAAACCTATCATCTAATCCCTTTCCCTCCCTTGTCGCTGCTCTAAACCAAAAAAAAAAGTCTGGCGAGGGAGGCGGAATTACTTTCCAAAAAAGAGGCTGATTACCTTGAGGTGGACACATACAATCTGCCAACCTACACGATACCCAAACTGCACAAGTCTTTGGATAATCCTCCAGGGAGACCGATTGTTTTCCGCTATAAAGGGTCCCCTGGAGAAGGTTGGCAGATATGTGGATTCACTAATTAAGGAAATGGTGAGTGGATTACCCTCCTTTGTTAAAGACACGAGGGATGTGTTACAGCTAACATAGAAACCGAAGAAAACTGGCTACTTGTTGGTATTGACGTGGAAACGCTTTACAAGTCTATTCCACATGAGTGGGGCCTAAGGGCAGTAGCACATTTCTTAGACAAGGAATATCCGAGATTAGGAGCACATAATGAATTTCTAATTGAGCTTATACTGTAGATTTCATGCTTAACAATAATTTCTTTCAATTCCTAAATGTTTATTTTCAACAAGTGAGAGGTACGTGTATGGGGGCACCCTGGGCCACAGCATACGCATGCCTCCACCTGGGCCTCTGGGAGGAGCAGGTGGTCTATCCATCCCCGATGTACCTCAGCCACTGCCACATGTGGCTGAGGTACATCGATGATGTCCTGCTCCTCTGGACGGGGACTAGGGCTGCAGGATATTGGGGAAAAAATCACATTGCGATATTTTTTCCCCAACTATATATATTGCAATATTTATACCCGCCTCTTCCTGGTGTACATGGTACAGTCGCCTCCCCTCCGTATTTGGTACCTTCTTGGCGGCCTTGGCCCACGTGCGCTCCCTCCGCCTCTTCTGTTTGTTCCTAATGATCGGGCTGTGAAGTCGGTTCTCCCGGAGGGAGGGGGAATCTCTCTGGCTGGGGACAGACGGAAACGCGGAAAGTGGGGGTAACGCTGGGAGTTGTAGTCCTCTCCACCAGGCAGCTCCTTCGCATCGGAAGCACACTCCCAGTCCCCACAATACACTTCCGCCCCACAGCACAGTGAACCAATCACGTCGTGAGTAGCGGCACAGCGAACCAATCAGGTGTGCAGGCACGCGTGATTGGTTCGCTGTGCCGCTGCTCACGGCGCGCTGCTCACCGCTCAGTCAGAACTAGCTGCAGGGCTGCCTTACATCGTATGTTCGGCGATGTGACTATCGCCCACGCTCGCAGCATGATAGTCGATATCACATCGACTATCGTTCAGCCCTAACGGGGACAGCTTCGATAAAATGCAGACATGCTGCATGTTATCACAGCGTGGTGTACAGGACCGCATGTCACAGCAGCGGAGCGAGCTGTTCTACAGTGACGTGAATGAAGTGTACTTTTGTACACTTCAAATTAAGTTCAGTGTTTATATAAAAAAAAAAAAAAAAAAAAAGCTGTGTAATGCGCTGAATTGCGCACCACACCGCCCCCTATCACCGTCGGAACAGACAGCTGGCGGACAAAAAAAGCACTGTGGCTAGGTTTTATATTGTAATATTACATTTTTACCGGTGTCACTCTCATTCCTTTCTATTATCTTCTGTTTTCCTAGTTCCAGTTAAACAATTGTGCATTGTAGCAGGGAAAATAATTCACTCAATTATGATGCTTGCCACTAATTGACAGAATATGCTAAATTGGTATGGCATCTCAGATACGTTGTCTTTTATGAGGAAGGAAACTTGAAATGAAATGTGCTGAGGCCTGGCTATTTTTATCCCTAGCAGTGGATCTTGTTTCAGCTTCTTGACACAGGAATGGTGATTAGATTTCCCGTAGAGTTAATTGTTTTGTCTTTTCTGAGCATTTGATGTTTAAAGCTTTGCAATTGCCACAAGTGCCCATGAGCTGGCTGCAGTGTTGTAGAGGTCTATCTGCTGATACATATCAGTTTTAATGCTTTTATGACCTTTTCATAGCTTGTACAAACAAAATTAGTGTAGTGGTAGCTAGAATGTCTCTATACTCTGCTCTGCTATTTCCCCCCCCCCTTTTTTTTTTTTTATATGCTGCATAGAGCAGATCCAAGTGGTGGAGTGGCTAAGCAAGCCATTCCCCCAGTACTGAGTGCCCGGTCACATCACAAAAACATCCTCCAGATCCATTCCCAGATGAGTTTCTGCATGCACATTTTGATGCGTTTTTTTTTGTAGGGTTTTTTTTTTTTTTTTTTTTTTCTCCCAAATGCATTCCAGGTGCTTACTGTTGGTTTTTTTTTTTTTCTCCTCCCACTCCACTAGGGTTTGGTGTGCTTTTGATGATTTTTACCTTTTTTCTAGTACAATTCTGTGCTGGAAAAAAGCGGCATGTTGTACTTTTCTATTCCAGGAAAAAAAAAAAAAAAAGCACTGGAACACACTGCACTGGTGTGAACTATGCCGTTCGAACCAATATAACCTACTTTTCCATGCGTTTTTGATGCAGAGAAAAAAAAACACTGCATTGCATGTGGTGTGAACTGGCCCTAAAACATAGGCAGAGACCAATATGCACCTATCTGGGTTGTGGTGATATAACATCCCTTCTCCAACAGTGATCGCTGTTTTTATCATTCTAACCAAATCATGTAACCAATAAAGATTTTGGAAAGAAATGTTTTTAAAGAGGAGTTTCGGGCAGAAATTTTTTTTTTTTTTTTTTACCTAAAAATACCCCTGGGACAGTCGGGGCTAGTGCATTTAAGCAACGGTAGCCTCTGAACTGAAGCCTTGTTCACTTACCTGTAAGAAGAAATACTTACCTTGAAAATGTCTTGTCCAGCGCTGCGGTGTGGGCCGCTGAAGCCAGAGCGTCCCTCTTCGTGTCCTCTTTGGTGACGTCGGAGTCCTAGCATGCCCTGCTGGTCACTTCAGGGGCAGGAGCGTCATACCTGAACAGCTTCTGGGCATGCCCAGAAGTTGTTTAGCAGGGAATACCGTGCCTGCACCGGAAGTGACGAGTGACTCCGGTGCAGGCGCATTGACTCCTGGGATCGATGACGCTAATCTCCCAGGAGTCAATGCAAGGAGGAAGTGACGTCGTGGGCCGCAGAGGAAGGAAGGTAAGTATATTTTCAATAAAAACAAGTTAAGTGAAACAAAAAAAAAATTTTTTAATTATCTAATTTTTTTTTTAGATTCATCTAAGCTAGCGGAGGTGCAAAGATAGTTTCTCTATCGCTCATTGACAGACGTAGTCTTCTTGATTCTCAAGAGCTGGGTTATGTTGTCTCCGCAGGAGTAGGACTAGGCAGAATGACAAAACGTTCTGGCTCCACCCTAGGGGGCAGTCCCTGAGGGTATATCCTCCCTCTCTCTGCTACAGGGAATCAGTTTTTTTCTGTCTAGTCAGGAGTAAGGACCTAAGTTCCTTGCTGGGATCTTTTGGTCCTGGCAAGACTTTTTTTCTTTAAGAAAAAGACATTTTTTAGGTAGTTTTCTCCAGTGTTTTTTTCCTGTGAGATCTTCAAGCAAAAATGCCGGACTGGGCGACACTTGTGGTCACCCCAGCCGGCCTACGAGCGCGTGCAGACCAGGCATTGCGCTTGGTTGGCCGCGACATATTCAAGTAAGTATGCGGGGCCGGGCGACGGGCTGGATGTGAGATCCAGTGGTCACCCCGGTTTCTGCCTAAAAGCGCGTGCAGACCAGTGCGCTGAGTCGGCCGCGACGGAGTCCCAGTAAAGGGACTGACTTTGCGAGTTAAAAGCTCGCTTGGACGCCAGGACCAGAGAGTCGAGGCGTCCACAAACCCCCACCTCGGTGGAGAGGGTATTATGAAGAGAGGGTGCCTGTCGGTTCGGTATGGTGAGTAAAACGTTCCCTTTTTTCCTCATTTATGAGGCAGTATATATTATGGGCCCCTCCATATATGGTCAGTATATATCTGACACTTACAAGTCCCCCTTGTAATACAGCATGTGTTTGTGGGAAGTGGACTTGGTTCAAGAGCTAACACTCTACCCAGCAGACTGTAACATTACAGCAAACATAGGAGGTATAATCCTACCTTATGTGCAGTGTATCTCTGTAGATCCATATGTCACCTCTCAGCAGAGTGCAGGTGGATGTGCTGGGAAGACGATATCGGCGGTCCGCCGCCATTTTGCCGTAGACCGAATGCATGTATGTCCTCAGGTCACGCCGGCCGCCATGTTTTTGGAGTCTTATGTCTCTTCTATGGGGGCGGCCATGTTTTGTGAGCCCAGCTTCCTCGTGGAGGGCTGGGAACGCCGGAAGGCGTACACAGGGGGCGGAGCCACGCCTTCTGCCCGGGAAAAAGCAAACAGCTCCTTCCAGTCTGTGTAAGACAGACGCTGGCTGCAGTTTGTTGGAAACTGCACTGCATCGGTTGGTGAGCCTTGGGGGTCCCTCTCTCTCTCTCTGGGATCGAGAAGCAGGTACTCTGAGGGGCGCTATTGCGCTAGGGGGAGACACACAAAAAAAAAAAAAAAAAAAAGAGTTTTTTTGTTTATTGCTGGCAAAAGTGTCCTGTATTAACATGGACCCTGCCACTCATGTATCTCCTCCGGATCCCCTCGAGGGGTCTGCGGGATCCTCCAGCACCCCATTGACAATTGAATCTTTGTCAGCCATTATGGAAACTTTTGTGTCCCGGGTGGAAGTGGCTTGTCAGGGACAGGGCGCAAGAAAGCGACCCCCGCCTAACCCCTTATTATCTGAAACCTCGGATTCAGACTCTGAGCCTATTTCTGCAGTTGCAGGTACTTCATCTGGTATTGGTGTCTCGGGTCCTGTCTCTTCAGACAGTGAGGAGGATGTTTCGGCATCTGCCATAGCCCGAGAGGAAGCGTTGGTAAACGCACTCATTGTATCTGTTCAAGAGACTTTAAGGTTACAGGGTATTCCATCAGAAATAGCTGAAACTGAGATCCCTTTTGGGACTAAAAAGCGCATCAAAGTGGCAAAGGTTTTTCCATTGCCCAAATGTTTTGGCAATCCAATCGATGAAGAATGGCGTCTGCCAAAACGCACTTTTAATATTTCCAAACGCATTGACAGGCGTTATCCGTTTGAGGAAACCCTTATTAAGAAATGGACAGAACCACCTGTGGTGGATTCACCAATTGCTAGATTGAATAAAGCCACGGTTATTCCTTTAGAAGACGCTCCGTCTTTTAAAGATCCAGTGGATCGTAAGATAGAAGCTATGTCTCGCACCATGTTTTCCTTGATTGGATCAGCTTTCAGGCCAATAATTGCTATTGGTCTGGTTTCGCAGGCTGTAACTGAATGGACCAAGTGGTTACGCCGGGACTTAAAAGAAGTCCCTCAGGCGGTATCAGATTTGTTGGAACAAATGATACAGGGGTTACAGTTTGTATGTGATGCGGCGTTAGACGCCACTCCATTAATGGCGCGAGCATCAGTCTCAGCAGTGGTTCTCAGGCGTACACTGTGGCTAAAAGGTTGGATAGCCGACCAAGGTTCCAAAAAAGCATTGGCTAATATCCCCTTTTCAGGAGAACGTCTATTTGGAGCCAACTTAGATGAGATCATTAAGGATCTCACCGGTGGAAAAAGCACCTTTTTACCGCAAAATTTTAAAGGTAGAGGAACTCGTCAAAGACGAGGGCCTTCTTTTTCTGCTCACAAGAGGTTTTTTCGTCCAGCGGGTGAAAAAACTAAGTCCTCCAAGGTTCCTTCAGGAGGCGTCAGGGGTCGTTGGTCGGGCAAGCAAAAGCCCGCCCCCTCCAGACCTGAAGATAAACCATCCAAAGCCTGAAGGTGCGCCCCCACCCATAACTGGGGTGGGGGGACGTCTTCGCCGGTTCCCGGATCCATGGCTTTCCAGAATCCCGGACAAATGGGTTTGCGAAGTCATAAAGTCAGGGTACAAGATCGAGTTTCGATCTCTCCCACCGGCGCGATTCTTCCCTTCCAATATCCGACTATCTCCGGATCGTCTAGAAGATCTGCGGAGAGCAGTCACAGATCTACTACAACAAGGAGTGGTAGTCCACGTTCCTTGGACAGAACGGTTTCAAGGGTTTTATTCAAACCTGTTTACAATACCCAGGAAAGAGGGCAAAGTGCGTCCAATTCTGGACTTAAGAGCACTCAATTCTTTCGTCAACATAAGAAGATTCAGAATGGAGTCCATTCGCACGGTAGCAGCCTTCCTGCATCCAGGGGATGTCCTAGCGTCCATAGACATCAAGGACGCCTATCTTCACGTTCCCATTTTCGCAGGACATCAGCGTTTTCTACGCTTTTCCGTAGAGGAGAACCACTATCAGTTTGTGGCGTTACCTTTCGGTCTCGCCACGGCTCCGCGGGTCTTCACAAAGGTGTTGGCCCCAATGTTGGCACTTCTGCGCCAAAGAGGTATATCGATTCTAGGTTACCTAGACGATCTTCTGCTTCATGCAGAGTCTCCTCAGACCTTGCTACAAAACATAGAAATTACTATGATTTCTTTACAGGAATTCGGGTGGCTGGTGAACCAGCAAAAGTCTTTTCTGGTTCCCACCCAGAGGCTCGAATATCTGGGTCTAATTCTAGACACAGTCAGGACAAGAGTGTTTCTTCCGGTAGGGAAACTTCGAAAGATTCAATCAGCAGTCCAGTTGTTACTGTCCAACAGCTGGTCTTCCCTTCGGACTTGCATGAGGGTTCTGGGGTTGATGGTGGCTTCATTCGAAGCAGTCCCATTTGCCCAGTCCCATACCCGAATTCTTCAGCAAGAGATTCTCCTCAGATGGAATCGGAATCCGGAATCCCTGGACAATCAGATACGATTGAGCAAACAGACCAGAGAGTCTCTGGTTTGGTGGCTTCGGTCTCCAATGCTCAGCCAGGGAAAGTCATTTCTGCCAATATATTGGACGATAGTGACCACGGATGCCAGTCTATCCGGATGGGGAGGAATTCTCGGTCAATTATCTGTCCAGGGACTTTGGTCCCCGGAAGAATCCAGATTACCGATAAATGTATTGGAACTGAGAGCGATCAGACTTTGTCTGATTCACTGGACCGAGCAGCTCCAGGGCAGCCCGGTTCGGATCCAGTCGGACAATGCCACGGCCGTGGCTTATGTCAATCATCAGGGGGGCACCAAGAGTGTCCGAGCGGCCAAAGAAGTGGCTTGCATTCTTCGCTGGGCGGAACGATTTGTTCCAGCAATCTCTGCGGTGTTCATTCCGGGGGTGGAGAATTGGCAGGCAGATTATCTCAGCCGTCAGACCCTGGATCAGGGGGAATGGTCCCTTCATCCAGACGTTTTCCACCAGTTGTGCCTACGGTGGGGCACCCCGGATGTGGATCTGTTGGCATCACGATTCAACAGGAAAGTTCAGAGATTCGTGGCTCGCTCCCGCGATCCTCTAGCAGAAACCGCAGACGCACTGATCGCCCCGTGGGGGCAATACCAGCTAATATATGCCTTCCCTCCTCTCGCGTTACTGCCAAGACTTCTTCGCAGGGTAGAGGAGGAAGGAATCCCAGTAATCCTGGTAGCTCCGGACTGGCCTCGTCGAGCTTGGTACGCCGACATGGTCAGACTGGTGGCGGACGTCCCGTGGAGACTTCCTCTCAGAGAGGATCTACTGTCTCAGGGACCGATCTTCCATCCTGCTTTACGATCGCTGGCTTTAACGGCCTGGCTATTGAGACCCAGGTGCTGAAGGACAAAGGTTTGTCAGCTTCAGTTATTCCTACTCTAGTTGAAGCAAGGAAAGCGACTTCCAGAAAGATTTATCATCGCACATGGAAGTCCTACATTGCATGGTGTGAACCTTTGGGGTTCCGTCCTCGGTCTTATTCGATTAGTCGAATATTGGCTTTTCTGCAACAAGGGGTTGAGCAGAAACTGGCCTTGAGTACTATCAAGGGTCAGGTCTCAGCATTAGCCATCTTCTTTCAGAAACCTTTGGCTACTCATTCCTTGGTGCGGAATTTCATCCAGGGGGTGCGACATCTGGCTCCGCCAGTGCACGCGCCGTTACCCCCCTGGGATCTTAATTTAGTGTTGTCGGTTCTTCAGAAACCTCCCTTTTGAAGATATTAGGGAGATTCCTCTACCCACGTTGTCCCAGAAGGTGGCCTTCTTGGTGGCTATTACTTCTGCACGCAGGGTGTCAGAACTGGCCGCATTATCTTGTCGTTCACCATATATGGTGGTTCATAGAGATAAGGTGGTTCTTCGTCCGAATCCATCCTTCCTACCAAAAGTAGTTTCAGAATTTCATCTGAATGAAGAAATTGTATTACCTTCCCTGTGTCCTAAGCCCAGTCATCCTCGGGAATTTGCTTTGCACTCCTTGGATGTGGTCCGGGCGATCAGGGTATACTTGAAAACGACAGACTCGTTTCGCAAGAGGGATTCACTTTTTGTGATCCCAGATGGACCCAAAAAGGGGTTGCCTGCATCTGCCGCGACCATTTCCAGATGGATCAGACAGATGGTAGTGCAGGCTTATTCTATTAAGGGTCGGGAGCCCCCGTTCCCTGTTAAGGCGCACTCCACTCGGGCACTTAGTGCGTCATGGGCCTTTCGCCATCAGGCGTCAGTGGTCCAGGTGTGCAAGGCGGCTACCTGGTCGTCGGTGCATACCTTCTCTAAACATTATAAAGTTGATGTAATGGCATCGTCTGATGCCTCATTTGGCCGCAAGGTTTTGCAGGCCGCAATTTGAGGAGACCAGTGGTCTACCTCGAGGGTTTTTTCCGTTGGAAAATTTTTTCTTTAGTCTCATTCTTTGTTTATAATGAGCCTTTAAAACTTCTAGTTTGGCACCGGTTGGGCCTACTAGATTGGATTTGATTTTGTCAATCCCACCCCTCATTTGTGGCACTGCTTCTGGATGTCCCAGCTCTTGAGAATCAAGAAGACTACGTCTGTCAATGAGCGATAGAGAAAAATGGATTTTTGTAAGAACTTACCGTAAAATCCTTTTCTCTTAAGCTCATTGACAGACGTAGTACCCGCCCCTCTATCATTGAGTTGGGTTGGGTTAATTTCTCTGTACTGCTTTAAACAGAACTGATTCCCTGTAGCAGAGAGAGGGAGGATATACCCTCAGGGACTGCCCCCTAGGGTGGAGCCAGAACGTTTTGTCATTCTGCCTAGTCCTACTCCTGCGGAGACAACATAACCCAGCTCTTGAGAATCAAGAAGACTACGTCTGTCAATGAGCTTAAGAGAAAAGGATTTTACGGTAAGTTCTTACAAAAATCCATTTTTTTAGGGTGGAACTCCGCTTTAAAGTGTTTGTTACCCCAAAATGTCATATTGAATATGTTTGTCTGTGTTTTTTGTAAATGCTGTTAAATCAAACCTTTTTATGTTTGTTGCTTGAGGTCATTGTAGCCGTATTAGTGCACTTGCGACAGAGACAATTGAGTACTGTCCGTGATACTTTTTTTTATTTGCACTAACATAAAATTTGCACTAACATTTTATGTTAGTGCAAATAAAAAGTATCACGGACAGTACTAATTGTCTATGTTTACGTTGAAAGAGAAATATCCGGTGATCCTAATATTCCCTCTCCTTTCCTAAATTGGGGTGACCACACCAAGCACAGAATCAGATCTTTGACATGGTCAGATTATGTGACATGCAACCTGCTTGGAGTTACCGGATGCTGTGCCTATGTTCCAATCCAGCCCTGCTGTATTGATTGGGCTGGTTAGGGGGGGCACAGCATCCTGTAACATGCAGCGCACACAGAAAAATTGATGGTGTTTGACTGTGTTCATGTAATAACCATGTACAGCATGAAGAAAAACGTATTCACTTTTTGGAATTTTAGCTAGGGAATGCTTTTTCTGTGTTCTAGTTGGCTGGGATAATAGTGTTGGAAGTTTACAAATGCGTTCGGTGGGAAAACTTAGAACCTCTGTCAGGTTTTTGCAGTTGCCCATTTGAGAGATTTTTGTCTCACTTTCAGTTACTGGAAGTTCGGTAAAGGGGGACACAGACAGACAGTAATGAAAACAAGATGAAGTTTCTATTCTTGATTTCTGTAGCCCCCTCACTTCCGTTTCTAGTGACATTATTTATTATAGCACTTGGATGGCACAGCAAGCCAAGTACTGTCTGGCATTGTAACAGCAGTGAAGGGGATTTTTTTTTCCAGCTTTAAAGTGGAACTTTAGTCAAAAACATAAGTTCTGCTAGATCACTTCAGGCTGGCCCCTTTTGCAGGTATAGCTATGTAAAATGTTTAAAAATAAATGCCTATACTGTTTAAAACCCAAGCACACACTGTCATTCTACTCTGCACATGCTCAGTTGTTCTCTATTTTTAGGTACTGTGTCAAATTTGTAGAGGCTGATCTGCAGACAACCCAAAGATTTACGGTTTTTCAGGAGCTCTGGGCTTCAACAAAATGGCAGCCTCCAGCAAGAAGAAACGGGTACAATGCTGGAGGCAATTTACAGCACACACATTTTGGTAGCTTAATTTTGAATGTGGAATGTATGTTCCTTGCTTAAGAACAATATTTTTTATCAAGTATTTCTGGGTAACAATTCACATTAAGTGGGAAAACCTCTTTTAGTCCATCCCACTGTGATGTGCTACACCAACTAGACCCTCCTTCTTTTTTTTTTGTTTTGTTTGTATGTATAAATCTAACTGGGTATGGGGCCAGTTCACACCACATGCAGTCCAGTGCGTTTTTTCTGCATCAAAAACTTGGGGAAAATAGGGTATATGATCTCCAATGGCATAGATCACACCAGTTATTGCAGTTCTAGTGTATTCCAGTTCTAGAAAAAAAGTAGAACATGCTGTATTTTTCCTGCACTGGACTGTACTGGAACGCTGTAAAAGGCGCCAAAAATTTACTGGAACACACAAGTTCTTGTTTAAGGTTATAAAAGTGGGAAAAAATGCACTCAACTGCATCAAAAACGCGCATGCAGTAAAGCACCTGGAACGCATCTGGACTGCATTTTCTATGATGTTAACTGGCCCATATACAATATTTTTTTTTTCACATAAATGGATAACCTAAGTTTTTTTTTTTTTTTTTTTTTTTTTTGTTTTTCCCTTTTTATTCCTTTAAGGTTCAAAGGATTTGGTAGTTAAAGCACAAGTGTTGGCTGGTGGTCGAGGCAAAGGAACCTTTGAAGGTGGCCTTAAAGGAGGAGTGAAGATTGTATATTCGTAAGTCATCGCTTGATAAGCTTAAAGTGTTGTGGTTTTTTTTTTTCTTTAGCAAAAGGCCTGGGTTTTACAGACTGCGTATACAGAAACCGTAACCTAGCAAAGGCAGTTCAGACACAGCAGAGTCGCAGTACAGTCAATAATATTATAACGTGTAAAGCTCAGCAGGCCAAAGGCCTAAGATGTCAGCATTCTTTCAAACGTTCATTAAAACTTCCCAAACAGAACGGAGGCTGCTTTAGCCAAGAGAACAAGTTCTTCACTAAGTTGCCTGCCATCACAAGTTGCCTGCCAGAGACCTGTGTCCCAAACCTTTCAAGCAAAGCTTGAAGTTTTTATACTACAGTTGTCTTTCCGCTAACTTTTTTTTAAAGGGTTAGTTATCATATCATTGTTATTTTTATTTTTTTTTTATTTATTGGTTTAAACGGTACCAACAAACATACAAATATTTATTCATTGAAGTGAACCACGCAGGGGATTACAGTATATAGTGCATTATAGAGTTACATATAACAGGACCCGAGGGTCAAAATGCTGGAAAGGAAAGACTAGCTTCCATAGGTCAGTTAAAGGCAAGGGCAATCACTTCTACATGTGTCAATGCAATCTTGTTCAGTGTTTAGGTATGAGACAACTGGTAAACTAAACTGTGGCATTAATAAGAGACACATCAAACCTAAGGCTCCTCAGAAGCCGTAGAGGGCTCTTACAGCCATTTGGACCACACCTTATCATTTGTTGGGGCAACCCCTGTGTGTATAGGTATCTAAAGAGGCAAGCTTTTGTTGACCAGCTGCTTCCAGAAAGAAAGACAAAGGAAAGGATTTCTTCCAGTGGAGTGCTATGGCTTTCGGTAGTGTAGAACTTTAGCAAACCTATCATAGTACGCCCTGGGTATGGATTGTTCAACAAGGCCAAGTATACAGATGGACATGGATGGTTGTAGAAGTATGGCACAGACTAGGTGGATGAAGGCTATTTATTTGACTCCAGAACCCAAGGACGACTGGGCAGGTCCAGAAAATATTAACAAAGTTCCCCGGGACTCCTCCACACCACCCAGGGGGAAAAGCTGGAGTTCATTTTATGTAACCTGTAAGGGGTAAAGTATGCCCGCCTGCCCGGTGGACCAGTTTTAAATTGAATTAGTCGGTCTCGTACTGAAACTAATGAACTGAAGGGGAAGTCCCAGATATTGTCCCAGTCATCATCAAGCTCTGGAATGTCATGTTGCCATCTGGCCCTGAGTTCCTCCCAAAGGAGACAAGGATACCAACATCGGATGAGAATATAGTCAGGAAATGGGTTTTGTCCTGCACTCTGATCTTAGTATCTCCTTCAGTGTCGATTATAATGTTTGAGGACCTGTGTGAGAAAATTAGCTACGAAAGGCATGGGAGAGTTGAAAGTAGTGGACTGAGTAGGTTTCTGGGATATTTAGAGGATAGTACCAGCAAGGGGGCCAGGGATTGGTAAACCGTAATCCGCGAAATCCTTTTATTAGTGACTTTGGTCCAGGCATATGTTTCTAATATTTTGTAGAATTCATGTAGATTGCGCCATAGGGGAGTTTCAGGGGAAACAACATGTTTGGGGTAGTGTTCATATTTGAGACCAACATCCCAGGCCCGGATGGTGGTGATCATGGAAGGCGTCAATGGGTAAAGGGGCCTGAGAATCACTGAATAAAAGGCATTTCAGTGCCTTCAAGGATTCCACCATAGCCGCCTCGACCATGACCGATGGATTGGTTGCGTCGGGGTTCAACCACCAGGCCGCCGTGACAAGTTGGGTGGCCAAAAAGTATTTATGCAAGTCTGAAAGGGCCAATACCCTCTGGGAAGAAGGGCGCATGAGTGTGGACCATTTATATCTCGGGGTCTGAGAGCCCCAAAGTAAAGAGGTGAATAACTGATTCAATTTTGTTAGAAAAGGACTTGGGTATCCATTGCAGAGAATGGCTAAACAGCTATGTGAATTTAGGTAATATTTTCATTTTAAGTAGGTTGATGCATCCTAAAAGGGATAAAGGGAGGGACTCCCATGCCTTTAGTTTTAGCCTGACTACCTGTACCACCGGGGTAAATTCAAGGATATGTAATCTGAAGCTTGACTAGATATTTCAACCCCTAAGTATTTATATCTAAAGCTCTCAACCCACTGTAGAGGAAGATTAAGGGGGGCCTCAGTTCTGGCCGCAGGGTGTATGGGGAATATAAGGGATTTGGACCAGTTAACTCTGAGGCCCGTGACCTTGGAGAATGAATCTAAGACCTATAAGGTTCCCTTTTAGGGATGGGTCTGTGTCGTCCACGTACAATGCTACCCTCTCCTCCAGCCAACCAATTCACAGTCCCTTGATGTGCAAGGAAGCACGCAGTGCCTCTGCCACAGGCTCAATGGTGATGGCAAATCAGGCCGGAAAGAGAGGGCAGCCCTGCCCGGTGCCCCTGGACAAGGGAAAAGGCTCCGTTAGGCTGCCTCCAAGCTTGAGGGCTGTCATGGGATGTTTGAATAATCTCTGTAGCCAATTGATGAAGACGAGAGGGAAGCCCATTCTGCGGAGGACCTCCCACAAAAAGGCCACTCGACTGTGTCGAAGGCCTTCTCAATGTCCAGGGAGGCAACCACTCTAGAACCCACATTGGGATGTTGGGCATGGATATGGGTATGTAGTCTCCGTAGGTTGATGTCTTTCACTCTGTGGGCTGTAAAGCCGGTCTGGTCTGTCTTAATGATAGTGGGCAAGATGGGTTGTAAACGTAGTGTAAGTAATTTGGTAAATATCTTTAAAGTCAGCTTTAAGTAGGGTGATCGGCCTATAGGAGGCACAGGATGTAGGGTCTTTGGGTGGTTTATAGATCAGCGTGACTCATGGAAGCCGGGAGGGTTTCCGTTTGACAAACACAGGGAGTAGAGTGAGGCCAGGATGGGAGCAAGGAGGTCCTCATGGGCATTATAAAATTTGATGGGGAGCCCATCTGGACCCGGCGACTTCCCTGTTGGAAAAGATCCAATCACCCTAAGATTCTCATCAGGTATATTTAGCCTCACCAGAGCCTCGCGATCCCCATCAGACAGCCAGTCGAGGGCCGAAGGATCCAGCCAAGCAGCCAGGTCTGCGGGACAAAAGTTAGAGGGCAAAACGGAGGAGTAAAAGGAGCTATAAAATTGATGAAATGCGTTTTAGAATAGCGGGTAGGGAAGAGGCCGACTCACCCAACGTTTTTTTTTTATTTTCTGGTATCGGGGTTAAAGGCTGTTCATGCTGCGCTAGCATTGCCAGTAGGCATCCATTGCGGTCTCCCTCTATAAAAAAAAAAAAAAAAAAAAAAAGCCGTTATTGTATAAGTCTAATCTAGTAATTTCGGCTAGGTGTAAATGAAGCTCGCTTTTTCTGCGTGAAGCTGGTCGAAATGGTTGTCAGTCGGGTCAGTATTTATGATTCCATAAACTGTTTACCTGAATCTTGAAGGGCAATGGTGGTGGCAGCCGGGTCCCTACGAACTGCAGTTAGAGGAGATGTAATGCCCACGAGTAACTACCTTAAAGGCATCCCAGGTAACCTCAGGAGAGGATGACCCTGCGTTAAGTTCCCAGTATTCTGCCAGGATTGGGGGAATGGTATCCGTTCGGTTAGGGTGAGTCACCCAGTGAGATCACAGGTGCCACAAGGCGGTATTGCGAGCGCAGGGAGAGAGGATGGAGAGAGCCAATGGTCCAAGAGTCCACTGGGGAGGTACGAAGAATCCAACACAACCGACATGGTCGGATTTGCAAAGGCCAGATCGATCAGAAAGGCCGTTTTGTACATGGATGAAAAGCAAGAGTAGAATCTGGTCGTAGGATGCTTCCACGTCCAAACCTCTGCCACTCCGATCGCCCGAGCCCACGCCACTAGTTCAGTAGAGAAGTGTTTTCGGAGGAATGGGTCTATCCAAGTCAGGAGCCAATATGGCGTTAAAATCACCCATGAGCAGCAATTTAGCAGGGCAATACGGGGCGATCCTCTCCAAAATGGCATATAGTACTGCGGTGGAAAAGGGAGGAGAAATATACACTTTGACAATAATGTACCGTTCCATAAAGGAAATACCACCACTAAATATTTGACCTGAGGGTCTGTGTGAACATGTTCAACCACACAGGGGAACGATTTGCTGATCAACACACACGCACGCCCCGGGCAAAGGTGGAGTAGAAGGCATGGAAGGTCTTCTGGATCCACGGCCTCTTGGGTGCCAGTAGCTTGCTGCCTGTTGGATGTGTCTCTTGGTGTATTACTTGAGAAGAGTGGGGTTTCAGCTTTCGCTACCTTAAAGTTATAATTGAACCCTCCATGAGAGAATGTTAAACGCGGTAGTATCACGTGTTGTCATTGGATTGGTGTGGTATCTTATATGCCCGGATGTGATAGAAGGGCCCTAAAGGACATCTCAAAAGAAGCAAAGACCGAGGAAGCCAGTACCAGAACAAGTCATTGGTAAACCTAAAAAAAAATAAGCATTATAACCAAAATTAAGAACTAGAACATACAACAAAAACCTCATCATAAGTACTGAGGTACCTTTTAAAAAGAGAGGGAGCTTTTTGTCCCCTGTGTGGTGAAAAAAGTTTAAGTAAAAAAAAAATTAAAGTTGCACTCCACCACATAAAATTCCCCTCCCCCAAATTTTTTTTGAGGTACCCTCACCCCCACAAACACGCACGTACAAACACAAACATCCCTCCCTGGGGCACCTATGCGTTTATACAATAATTGTGATACATATGTTACATATTGCTGTGCACGCTGGTGGTAAGGGCAATCATTTATTAACAGACCTCCTATGGAGCTCTAAACTGACCTGTAGGGACTTTAAAGCGTTACTCAAAATCTAGGGTAGGGAAGTTTGTGTCCATTTCACGGACGCACGTAATTTTAGGGTTTGACGTGTTCGGTATTGATTTACTCTGCGTGACCTCATCTTTTATATTTTACCCAAAAAATGAACTCGCCTATTGCATTTGTGTGGCCTCATATTAACTTTTGGTGTATTTTTTTTTTTTTTTTTTTACTGAAACTTTGTGTTTCCCCCACATCTCTGCGCTGATATTGTGTAACGTAAAAAATTGGAACTACCACCATTTTATTCTCTAGGGTGTCTGCTTTCAGACAGTTTGATGTTTTTGGTGTTTTTTTATGTAATCTTCAGGGCTAAAATGTTTTTTTTTTTCTTTCAGCCTGTAAAATCAACTCCGTTAGCCTAGGTTTTCATGCACACACATTTTTTCTGACGTTTAAGAGGAGCATTTAACCCTTTCACTGCCAGAGCCTTTTTTTGCACACGCTTAAAAAATCATGTCCAGCTCTTGTGAAAGAGGCTTTTTTTTTTTTTTTTTTTTAAACCTGTGTGCATGAGCCCATATGGTCAGGGAAAAAAAAAATAAATCAAATAAATCTTTTTCTTGTCCGGTAAATATTTCATATCTGTAGGTTGTATTTTCAAGTCTATCCAACAGGTGGAGCTCTAGGCTTCTTTTCACATGTTTTCTAAGGTAGTGGCTCTCAACCTTTTTGGGACCCAGTAAATTCTTTCAAAACATTCGGCTCCCCCTCTCACAATAAAATCTTGGGAATACAAAATATGTATCAAGATTTTTGAAGGTTCTGGATGTGGCTGGGTGTCACTGTGGAGAGAATGAAGGTTCTATAGAGGTTGGGGGACTCTGCAGCAGACTTGGTGGCCCTATAGGGAAAGAGGTTTCTGGAGGGAACTTGGGGAACACCTGGAGGATTGGGGGTCTATCAGGGGCAATGTGAGAGACTGGAGGGCGCTGCAGGGCATTGTTAGGATCCCTATGTGAGGTAGTGATAAATCCTTGGTCTTTCCAGCATACATTTCTTAACCATTCAGACATCTGCTTCATTACCATTAGGCTTCTCTGGACCCTTATACAGTTCAGCCATCATGGGTAAATAAGACAGATTTCATATGCACCATCACTTCAGTGTTATGATTTTAGATGCAAGTCTTCCTCTCAGAAATGGTTTGATATTGTCGTTGAAAATGTCAGAGCTGCGCAGTTTATAAAGGTAACCATGTGCTGAATGCATTCTATCATGTTCACATTTTCATTTGTCGGCGAACGAAGAAATGAAATTGAAGCAAGGTGACAGGCTGTTAAAAAATGCAGTACATGTCTGTTTTATTTCACAGTTTGCTCCACTCCTTCATTTTCCATTTTTACCTCTCCTTTTAGTCCAGAAGAAGCCAAAGCCATTTCCTCACAGATGATTGGAAAGAAGTTGTTTACGAAACAGACAGGAGAAAAGGGCAGGATATGTAACCATGTGTTCATCTGCGAGCGCAGATATCCCAGGAGAGAGTATTACTTCGCAATTACCATGGAAAGGTCATTTCAAGTGAGTTGCGGCATTCTCCTAAACTCTGGAAGCTGTGAGGAGGGGTTTTTGGTGCAGAGAATCTTCATTCTCAATTTTTAACTGTCTAATAATTTTAAATTTTTTTTCTACTCTATGCTAGACTATATTTGCAGTCACTAATATTTTCATAGATTAATGTTTTTTAATGTGTTTTATGTTTAGTATGCATATCTAATATACTCATACATGTCTGGTTAATTCCATACTGCCCTGGCATTTTTTATTTATTTTTTTAAATTCAATAGTTTTTATTCAAGGTTGGTAATGATTGGAATACATTAACAGTTTCCGAACAGCACAGCATATTCATAATTATTACAATCAACATCATTACAGAAGCAGGTAGAGCACAACACTCTATGGCAGGCCCTTGTTTGTAAAACCAGGTGATAAACTTTCTGACATTTGGGGCAGTCCCATCTCCCCAGGCACACTGGGAACATACTGATGGGCACCCCCCCCCCCTCCACTCCAGTATCAGAGACCTTTTCAATGCAATGAAAGATTGATACTCTTGTATCTCATTCAGGCATATGCTGTAACGTTAAATGATAGGATCACCAGTAGCATATATCTAATCAATCTTGCCATATAAAAGGTATAGAGGGTTGCGGAAGGGAGAACAATAACAAAAAAAAGGGTTAAGAAATGGGAACAAATGAAGAGCCTTAGAGGGAATCTCTCTCTGGAATGGTTTACAATTACATGATGCTTAAAAGTTTGTGTCTGGATTCTAGCTTTCGAAGTACGTTCATCATATATTTCCTATAGAATTTTTATACTACTTATACCAGTCAATCTGAGACTGGCAGTTTTAAAAAAATTCAATAGCCTGCCGGCCACTGATGCCCGAATTTTCTCGTAGGCGGAGTGGGTAGATAGTGCGAATTACTTCCTTCACTTCCTTTAGGATCTAAGGCTCTCCAGTGTCTAAGTAGTACCAGCTTAGCAGCCAGAAATAGGTGTGTTGTAAATTGTCTAAAGGAGGGCGGTAAGTCCTCAATGTCTAAGTTGAGAAGGGCTAGTGATGGGGAGATTTGAATTTGTAGTCCTGTTACTTGAAAGAAAATGTAGATTTTGGGCCAGAACGTAGCCAGTTTGCTACATGATAGGATATGAAAAAGGGTTCCAGTTTGAGAACACTCTCTCCAACACAATTTTGGACACAGAGGAATTAAATTTAGCTATTCTGTATGGGGTCAGGTACCAGCGTTTTTTAACTTTATGTGCTAGTTCCCATAGGTTGGTGCATTTTGTGGCTGAGTGTGTGTACTGGAAGGCAGTACTCCATTGTGAATCCGAAAAAGTGGTATCCATGTCTGTTTTCCATGCCAACATGGGTTTAGTTTTTTCAAATACAGCTTTGTTGTTGAGGCAATTATAAAATCTACTCTGATTTCGGAAATCAAAAGTGTCAGAGTAAAGAGAGGCACAGGGAGAGGGACCAATGGTGTAGGTCGTGTTTGGTGCAGTTTTAAATATTTCCAGGCCTGCGCAGTTGCTAGGAATTGGGGTGGGAGTTCTTTGTGTATTTCCAAGGTATGGGTAGGCCAGGGCATACTCGTATGATTTCCCACCTGGCATTCGGGATTGTTCTATTTCGCCCCAGAGAGAGACAGGTTCCCCAGGAATCCATCCCCTAAATTGTGCCAATAGTTCCGCCAACTGGTAGTCAGCCAATACCAGTACCTCCATTCTCCCCCCCGCCTTAATTTACTAAGTCTATTGAAAGCGCTTCTAGCTCGCCTACCTTCCCACAAGAACTTGGAAAGGAGCGATTGTAGAGAAGGAATAGGTACTGAACGGTATATATAAAGCAATTGTAGCAAAAGTTTTAATGCAGCTAACCTTCCCGACCACAAGAGTATGTGTTTACCCAGGACCCGTAGTCCTATTTTTAGCTTGTTTTCCAGCGGCATATAGTTAGCCTGCAGAAGTTGATCAGATTTTGAAGTGAGGGTTATTCCCAAGTAAGAGATCCACGTATCACTCCATGTGTATGGAAATTTAGATTGAAGTTATTCTCTTTCTTGTGGAGGTACACCCAGGTAAGAATTATTTTGGTGTCATTGACTTTTTTTAATACGACACCCTACCAAATCTCCAAAGAAGACATGAGGCATGTTCCAGGAAAGTCGCCGGATTAGTAAGCATTGAGATCACGTCATCTGCAAATAGGCTTATGACGTGCTTGCGGCCTTGTATGGGAAACCCCCTGGATGTCCTGATCTGTCCTGATCTTGTCTGATGCTAGCGACTAGAGGTTCCATCACTTAAAGGAAAATTAGAGGGGATAGTGGGCATCCCTGACGTGTGCCATTAGTAATTTCCAGTGGCTTAGAAAGCATTCCAGATGTGTACACTCTAGCTGATGGGGGAAGTGTATAGGACCATTATAGCTGAAAGTATGTATCCCGAAAAGCCAAATTGCTCCAGGACCTTGGTAGGATATTGCTGAAAGCTCTTATGGGTACACTTGGGGGGTGTAGTCTGATGGAAATGTGTTTCCTGACCACATAAGAGCTTATCCTTCAGTGTTGTATCAAGGATAGGTTGGTTTAATGTGTGGAATGCACTAATGGAATCAGGGAGCTCTCTGGTGTCCTTCCTGTGAGTCTGAATTGGATCTTACCTCACAATGCTGCATCCCTGATCCATCCATCCGTGGTTTGTTCTTTGCTGGGCTCCTACACACAGGGGCATAGGTCTGTGAGCTTCCCAGGGATTGAGCTGCCATCCTGGATGCAGGGCTGTTGTGGCTGGACAGAACATCTAAGCCCATGGCAGGGAGTTGTGACGAGCCGGCGCCATCTTGGCCATGCGGCATCAGTGGCTGCATAAAGTATGCAGTGAGTTTCTTTGGCTGATGTTCGTTTTTCTTCCTCTTTGACATGACAGTGGGTGACCGGGGCACTAGATCGCAGTGTTAGGAGGATGATCCAGTGTCTGTAGTTGCCTTGAGCCACTCTGTGATTCCCGTCATTCAGCGGAGCTCTCAGCCTATAGCCCTAGCATTTTTAAAAATGTTGCTATGGATAGAGCAGTGAAGGGCTATTTATTGCTTTAATTGTTCCTTTCTGGAAGAATGTCCCCTTCCTTTTCCAGTGACTGGTTGGCACGAAAAGGCATGTAAATAAGTTTCTAGTAGAGTGAGAAAGGCTTAGCACATTCGACGTGTGTGTGTTTTTTCTGTCAAATGTTCTTTTTTTGGGGAAAATTTTCCTCCCACGCTTCTCAGTAACCGGTCACAGAGACTGGGAATAAAAAGCAGTCCTCCCAACAGCAACAGACTGTAGTAAGAGAGAGAGTTCCTCCGACCTGCTTGTAAAAGCAGTCTAGTTGCTAATTACTTGCTAGGATTGCTTTTGCATGAAAGCCGACCGCTGACTGTAAAAAAAAAAAAAAGATACCAAGATGATGCCTAAATCTACAGGCATCATCCTGGTATGACCCCTCAAAGTCCAGCGAGATATCAGTACTTTGCTGGTCCTTCTTGGGCATAAATTGTGAGGTTGTTTTTTTTTTTTTTTTTTTTTTCTTTTTCATGAAGGCTGATTTCTCCATTCGCAACAATTGATGTGGATGAAGAAAACTCTGCCAACAAAAGTGTTGAAAGATAAATGGCGAAGCATAGTAGAGATCCGCCCTGTGTCTACCCCAATCATTGGCCTGAACCCGATGACTGATGAGTTCTGAACGGAATGAACACATCTCGGGACAGCGGGCGTGCGCGCCCAATGTACATTTACTTTGGTTTGCACAGCTGAGCCACCTTGTCGCAATAAAACTGCGGCGGGTGGTCGGCAACTGGTTAAACAAGTGTAAAATCTATAAAAGTAAACAAAACTTTTTATCAAGACCTTATATCCTCCTACAGGAGCCTTATAATATATATGTGTATATATATATATATGTATACTTTAAGACTCTAATTTTCACACGTGCACTATTGGGGGCAAAACCAGGTGAAGGCACATTTTTAACTTGTCAACTGCCTGTCAAAACCAGACAGTGTTTGCCGCACAGCCCCATTCACATTGTCGTGGCAAAAAAAATAAGGCCTTTCACTGTTCCCCTCAGAGGTGAATGCTGACTCGAGTTTCTGTTGCGAGAAGAATTTACTTCACAGTACAGAAAGCTAAAGAGGTCAGGGATGGCTTGTTTTAAAGCACTTTTAGGCCTCATGCACCATGCACACTGGTTTCTTGTAAACGCTGTTTATCCTGATAGGAGAAAATCAATTTTGGGCTCCCCTAAGCTGCATTTTATTTTTCAAACCAGTTTAGGCGAGTTTACCAGTGTTTGGAGTTTGAGCATTTATTTGATTTGCCAGAATTTTCATTTATTTTGGCAACTGAAATAAACGTTGAAGTGCTAAATGCACCTTGCGCTTGGGCGTGTTTAAGTGTTACTAAACCCACAACAGTAAAATCAGTCCGTATATGCAGTAAAGCATGCTTGTTATACTCGCTGTGGAACCTATGGGGTATAACCTTTGCATTGTGTATACAGTAAACCCCCCTCCATTGCGGGGGTTACGTTCCAGACCCAGCCGCGAAAAGTGAAAATCCGCGAAATAGAAAAACCCTATTAAAATGCATTGTAGGCATTTTTTTTTTTTTTTTTTTTTACTGTCCCTGTACGTGTAAAAGCATTTTAAGGTCTTTTTAAACACACTTTTAAAACAATAGGAACTCATTTAAACACATAAAAGATACTGAGAGACATAGCAAGAGCTATGGAAAACACAAAAATATTGCATTTTTAATGATTTATATAGTAAAATAACATTAAAAAAAAAAAAAAAAACGCAATATACCGGGACCGCAAAAACTGAACCGCGATGGAGCGGGGGTTTACTGTAAAGACTGTTTGATCCTTTCTTCTCTGATCCTCCTCCTTCCACTGTCCCCAATCCATCTCCCGAAAGAACAGGACCAGAATAGAACTTTTTTTTCCTGAAAGGTGCATGTGATCAGCACAGGGCCAATCGGCACTGTCCAGACAGAGGGTTGGGGTCCTGCAGCCTCAAAGGACAATCGGGAGAACAGCTTTAACTAGACACTGATAGAAGTCATATGACTGCCGATGACAAAATGGTATTTAGCAGTTTATATTTACTAAAATAGTTGCGATTCCATGTTCTCTGTACTGTGCGAGTGAATGCAGTGTCCTGGGTTTAAAAACACTTTAACAGTGTTCAGTGTTTTTGTACTAAAAATGTCCTCTATTTAATGCGATTTTAGGGCGTTCAGAACGCTCTTAGGCCTCATGCACACTGCTGCTCCTAAACCTAAGTTTAGCAGCTTTTGGTGTTTTTTTTTTTTTTTTTTTTTTTTTTTTTTTTCCCCCTAAAGCCACTGAACTCCACTCATTAAATGCCTATGTGTCCATGGACACATAGGCATTTATCAGAGCTTAGGGGTAATTTATATGTCCCTGTCCTGAACACAGAAGAATCACAATCAGGAGAGGAATGTTTTGGCACAAAATGCAATTGCGGCAAAAGTGCGTCAACCTAAACCAGCAGATTAGCATAACAGGCATTTTCAGGAAGAGGTCCGCTATGATTGCGCTTGTATGCTATACTCAGATGAACAAAAATCTAAACACAAATATTTTCAATGACTCTGCCTTGAACTGAGTAAGATGTTTTATTCTGTCCCTGGAGCATGCTCTGTATTTCATCCTTCATCTCCACAAGCAGCTTGCAGTGATTTATGATACTGTCAGATGTTTAGCAGCCAATATTATCATGCCCTAGAGAGCAGATAACTCAAATTAGTTTGCAAAAATGTGTGAGTTGTGATCACTTCACAACAGGTAGTTTTAAATAATCCCCTATAGGTCCTTCCTGAGCCTTTTTAAACATACTCCTTAATTAAAGAATTTCTAAAAACATGTTAAGGGTTTTTTTTGGTTCTGATAGCAAACTCATTATGCCTGTGAGTTATTGCTCCAACGGATGTTATAAGTAATTGTAAAGTTGAACTTTAGGCAGAGATGAAAAATGTCATTTCACTGCAGTCTTTTTACTACCACCGATGTATGTCCCCTGTACAGCTGCCATCGGATCTAAAAGAATCCTGATGTCTCATTAAAGGTGAACTTACCACCTAAAAAAACATCACATAGGGCACTTTTTGTCCCCTTCGTGCTAAAAAAATATTTTTTTGGGGTAAAAAGTGGCAAAACTTAGTTACACCCACACACTTAAACCCCTCCTAAAACCATTTTGAGCTCCACCCCCACATACAAGTGCATACAAGCGGAAACGCACACTTAGGAAGTAAACCCAGTGTTTTTTTTTTTTTGTTTTTGTTTGTTTTTTTCCCCTGAAAGGCCAAAGCATACTGTTAGTATGCATCGCATACTAGCATATTATGTGACACTTAACTCCAAACCAAGCCCTCGCCGTTCTACTTTAGGCCACATCCCTTTTTAAAAATGGATAGTTAACCTCGCGCTTATGGTAAGAGGTAATAAATAAATAAATAAAAGTGTAAGCTATATTATAGCTGCTGCTGAAAAATAAAGTGCAAGTGCCTTTAAAGTGATCAGAAAACAAAGTAGATCAGTGCTGCTATCTATGTGCTGATATCCCTAATGGATACTCGATTGTGCAAAGTGATAAATGTGCAAATAGCAAAACTATACTTGTGCAAAATTATATGTGCAATATCCAAATCTTAGTTTCAATATTTCATAACCATCAATAAAAAACCCAAAATCCTTTGTGCTGGAGTAAATAAATAAATATGAATATAATATAGTGCAAACAACTCAGAAAGTGCTGCTGTGCTCCTTTTGCTTGAGTGCAATATTAATCCTCCCCCTTGTGGTTCCCTACTTACCACAAGTGGATATATATCAAGCGATGTGTGGTGATCTTTTGATGTGTGTCCACATATCCTTGTAAATGCAGCCTTCACCGATTAAGCAGCTGGGAGTAATCCTTAAACTGAATGGCCATAAATCTCGGGGTGTCCTCATAAAGATAAAAAGCCATCCATAGTGAAGTATGTTTAAAATACTATTTTATTAATCAAAGAAAACTACTTACAAACATGAGACAAGACAGGCAGTGCACGGCACGGTGGTTCGCTGCTCTTGCAGCGTGCGCTCTACCGTCCGGAAATGACGTCATGCGTGATGCGGGACGCTTCAGCCAATCGCTAGACGCGTTTCGCCCTCCTCCCAGGGCGTCATCTGTAGGGAACCACAAGGGGGAGGATTAATATTGCACTCAAGCAAAAGGAGCACTGCAGCACTTTCTGAGTTGTTTGCACTAAAAGACTGTATTTATATTCATATTTATTTATTTACTCCAGCAAAAAGGATTTTTTGGGGTTTTTTATTGATGTTTTTTATTGATGGTTATGAAATATTGAAACTAAGATTTGGATATTGCACATATTAATTTTGCACAAGTATAGTTTTGCTATTTGCACATTTATCACTTTGCACAATCGAGTATCCATTAGGGATATCAGCACATAGCAGCGCTGATCTACTTTGTCTTCTGATCACATCCCTTTTTTAGCCCTCTTCCTTCCTGGTCTGTGGACTCCAGCTGTGCTACTGGCCGAGAGCCACGTGCCATCACTCTCGCACATGCGCACGGGAGCCGCTGGTCAGTACACAGGTTTCTGAAGAAACGGCACGGGCGGCTGTTTCTTCAGAGCACATGCACCGATGACGTCATCGGCTGCATGCAGGCAATGTAAATATCTCCTGAGCAGTGCAAGTTTAAGAGATATTTACAGTACCTCTAGGTAAGCCTTATTAAAGGCTTGCCTATAGGTAAAAGTTAAAAAGGTGGGTTTACAACCACTTTAAGGTGCGCCTATGCATGAAAATGTTGATTGCACTACACATGTTACATATCCCCTTACGCTGAAGGGAGAGCAGCAATTCTGGACCCATTATTTACAAGTAATTCTCAACTAATTACCTGTAAGAGCTTTTAGGCCTCATGCACTCAAGGCATCTGTTTAAGGTTCTCTTAACTCCAGAACTGGCCGCTTAAAAAATGCGGTAACTTTGTTGAGCGCCACCTTGATCCAGCGATGTGTACGTGAGCCTATGCTCCCTGGGGACTCTCATTCCTCATTGGCTGAGGCAGCAGCGGGATCCATTGGCATTATGCAGTTTTCTTTCCTTCAGCCCATGGAAAATTGCTTGATTCCCCCATCAACACAGTGTTAATGGGGTAATCCCTCCTGCTGCGCTATTGTATTCTGACTGTGGGAGGTTTCACCACACCATCAGAATACAATAGTGTAAAAATAATGAGGTAATTGGCGCTGCCTAAAAGTGTGTTTTAAAATACGGGTAAGTCAATATCTCATATGTAAAAGACCCAGCTTATATATATATATATATATATATATATATATATATATATATATATATATATATATATATATATATATATATATATATATATATATATATATATATATATATATATATGTATGTGTGTGTATATATATATATATATATATATATATATATATATATATATATATATATATATATATATATATATATATAATGTATGTATGTATATACATAAAAGTAAAAGTGCAATATAAAACAGTATAAAATGAATACAGCTGAATAAATATGACGTGAATATAAAGTGACTTAGTGCAATATATCTGTGCGCATAACTCCCAAATGTATCACTAAATATACGTGCGTATGTGCAATAGTGATAGATTTGGCCAGATGATACTAACTATAGTATCTTGGATTGGCCAAGAGAAAAAAATGAAAAGACATAAACTGCTAATCAAAATCCATTGCTGGTGAAATATATCAAATCATAAAGTGATTGGCAATTCAAGAAAGGTATGCTATAAATAAAAAAGGTATGCTATAAATAAAAAGCGATAGTGTTGTTCGTGCAAGTGATAAAAAATATAAATTATCTATAAAAAGTGAAAGATATGTATTTTATATATAATAAAACGGATCTATGGCAGTATTTTTTAAAAAAAGCTCAATCACTTAGGTAAGTAAAAGGAGAAGCAAGTTCATATAAAGTCCATATAAAAGTGCATATAAAAGTGGGCTGTAGCGGTATTCGGCTCCGTGGGCGGTTTTCGTGGTGCTCCGGGTATAAAAGTGACGGGTGTGGAAACAGTGCTCCCTTGGTGCCAACTTTTCCCGCACTCACCAGAAATTATCACCCCTACAGGGGTAATCAGCGTGTAAGACCTAAATCCACTGTCCGGTCCAAGATGGTCCCATAAGCTGATCCCTCTCCTGTGGCCGTGTATACCGTTTAAATCATATACCCTTTGTGCTCATAGAGCATGGATCCAGGGTTCCATATCAGAATACAATAATCCTACAAAAAAAAAAAAACCTGACAGGCTGTTTGTACTGAAGTCGATTCATAGATTGTTTGTTTGAAATTTGGCCAGTTGTTGCTGAACCGGACAAATTTAAATCGGTCTATGGCCGGCTTAAGGCTGCATTCACACTCAAATGACATTCAAACGTGTCCTGCTTGTGTTTGTCATTCATGGTTAATGGCACCCCAAATGTGACACAGGGTTAGTTCATTTTTTGCAAAAAAATGACCAGGTTAAAGAACACCATACGCCCTCCCCACCTACACCGGTCCTTGCTGTACTTTCCTCCCTAAATAATGAGCCCTCAGTGCCCATGCGGACAGTGCAGTGGTCCAGAGATTTGAAATCCCTGCTCTTCTACCCCTTCTCTCTGCAGCACTGGGACGGATCATCACTCGGATTTGTCCCAGAAGCGCTGCAAAAGGAAGAGGGAAAAGAGCGAGGATTTCAGATCCCCAGAACACTATCGACTGTATGGGCATGAACCTCTAATCATCCACAGAGGTAGGTGAAGCGGGAACCTGGGGGGGGGTTCACCCTTTTTTAAATTTTTTTCTGAAAACCGCGCAATCCGCTGCATTATTTGGCTGAAAGTTGGTCGGCTGACTACGCTTCCAAGAAGACTGTATCTGATGTCCTTTATATGGGTATTCAACATCTTGGGGATACCTTAGATGAGTTGATCGAAGGTCTTACGGGTGGTAAGAGTACCCTTTTGCCCCAAACCTCTAAAGGTAAAATCGCTCCGCGCTAGGCGGGGTCCATTCTTCAAAGCCTCAGGCGGTCACAGGAAGCCATGGTCCGGGAAGCCCCAAGACCGGTGTTCCGTGAGAATTACCTACCCGTGAGAAAAACCTACCCCTCGTCACTTCCGGTTGCACGGCACTGTATGTAATGCGGCGTTTACATTAAAACAGCTGTGCTGCAATACGAGTGATCTCCACTCCTATCTCTGTCACTTCCCTCATCTCGGCTAGTAAATATTAAAGCGGCGGCGGGTGTATGAAAACATAAATCACGGAGCCCAGACCCGCTTTTATATTTACTAGCCGAGAGCAGGGGAGTGACAGGGATAGGAGCGGAGATGACTTATATTGCAGCACAGCTGTTTTAATGTAAGCGTGGCGTGGGTAGGTTTTTTTCACGGACACCGTGACAATTTCCTACTAGTGCGCATGCGCACTATTCACGTTCTCAGCTGTTACATCAGGTATCCGGGGCTGTGGGCATGCGCACTGCTGCGCTGCTCTGCTGTTCCTGGCCGGAAGTGACGAGGGTAGGTTTTTCTCACGGGGTAGGTAATTCTCACGTTACACCGGTCAGCCCAGTCGTCCTCCGCCTGAGGGATGCCCTCACCCGTTTCCGGGGTGGGGGGACGTCTGCGTTCCTTTTCAGGAACCCTGGTTGTCCCAAATTCAGGACAGGTGGGTTCACAAACTGATTCGTTCAGGGTGCGAGATCGAGTTTCATTGTGGCAGTTCCTCAGCGGGACAGGTTTCACGGGTTCTATTGCAACCTGCTCACGGTTCCCAGAAAAGAGAGAAAAGTGTGTCCAATTCTGGACCTCAAGTCTCTGCACCGCTTTGTGCGGGTAAAGAAGTTCTGGATGGAATCCATCTGGTCGGTGGTGGTGTCATTGAGTCCAGGGGACTTCTGGCCTCCATCGTCTTAAAGGATGCGTATCTGCACATCCCTATCTACGAAGGTCATCAGCGGTATCTCCGCTTCGCAGTGGCAGAGGAACGTTTTTAATTTGTGGCATTACCCTTATGTTTCGCTTCGGCTCCCAAGGCATGCACCAATATTTTGGCTCCGGTGCTGGCTTTGCTGCGCATGAAGGGGATTTTGGTCCTCGGTTATCTGGACGACCTCCTGTTGAGGGCGAGCTCACCTGCCACTCTGTCAAGCGATCTGACGGTCACGGTTCAGACGCTGCAGGAATTTGGGTGGACCATCGACTTTCAGGAGTCGGCACTGATCCCGTCAGTTTGTCTCGGTTACCTGGGGATGGTCCGGGACTCCACTCACGCAAGGTTTTTTTCTCCCAGAGGAAAAACTTTGAACCCGGCAGGGCGAGATTAGGTCCCTCAGGGACAACTATCTCCTCTCTAAGGGCCTGCGTGCGGTCCCTGGGTCGGTTGGTTTCGGCCTTCAAAGCCATTTCCTTTCGCTCGGTTCCCAACGAGATCTCTGTACGCAGAGGTTCTTGCCAACTGGGATAAAATCCTCAGTCATTGGACAAGAGGATATCTTCGAGCCACCTCACGAGGGTGGACTTTTCGTGGTGGCTTCTGTCACCCGCTCTGACGCAAGGCAACTCTTTTGCCTATGCTGTGGACAGTGCTTACCACGGATGCCAGCCTGTCAGGCGGGGGTGGAGTTCTGGGCACACTTTGTGCCCAGGGGACGTGGTCGGCGGGGGGAATCCTCCTTGCCGATAACTATCTTGGAGCTCCGAGCAATCAAGCTCTGCTTGTTCCATTGGACGACTCGGCTTCAGGGTCGCCCGGTTCGTGTTCACTCGGACAACGCCACGGCAGTGGCTTGCGTCATTCACCAAGGGGGACACCAAGAGTGCCCGGGCGGCCAAGGCAGTGGCCGAGATCCTGTCTTAGGCCGAGTTGCACGTTCCAGCGATTTTGGCTGTTCACGTTCTGGGACTGGAGCACTGGCAGGCGGACTGTCTTCGTCGCCAGTCCTTAGACCAGGGGCAATAGTCCCTGCATCCGGGGGTGTTTCGCCTCCTGTGTGCCCGGTGGGGGACTTCAGACGTGGCTTGGTTCGTGTCCAGTCTCAACTAAAAGGTGGGAAGGTTCGTGGCCAGAACCCGCGATCCTCTGGCAGACGCCACGGACACGGTGGTGGTGCCCTGACACCAGTATAGGCTGTTTTGTGTCTTCACTCAGATTAATCTGCTGTCCAGGTTCCTCAGCCTCACGGGTACAAGTGATTGTGGTGGCCTCAGACTGGCCTCGTGGGTCTTGGTACGCAGACCTCGTGCAGATGGTTGTCGAGCCGCCCTGGCAGCTTCCGCTGTGAGACGTTCTACTGTCTCCAGGGCTGATATTCCATCCCTCTTTACAGTCTCTGGTTTTGATGGCATGGCTGTTTAAAAGCCAAGCTTCGAGAGGAAAGGGTCTCTCGGATGCTGTTATTCCTGCCTTCCTGATTTAACATCGTACCTGGAAGGCGTATGTTGCCTGGGGTGAGTCGCAAGGATTTCATCCATGCTTCTTTTCGGTAGCGAGGGTTTTGGCCTTCCTGCAGGCAGGTGTGGATCAGCGCTTGGTGCTGGGCACGGTCAAAGGTCGGTTGTTGGCCTTTGCCGGTTTTCTTCCAGCGTCCCTTGGCGACTAATTCCTTGATTCGCACCTTTACTCCAGGGGTGCGTCATCTGGCTCCCCCGCGGAAGGCTCCTTGCCTCCGTGGGGACTGGATTTGTTTGTTTGTCCATTTTCTTATAACGGCCTCCCTTTTGAAAACATCAGAGACACAGCTCTGCATGTGTTGTCCCAGAAAGTTGCCTTTTTTGGTGGCTGTCATCTCTGTTCGCAGAGTGTTGGTATTGTCAGCTTGGTCTTGCCGGTCGCCTTTATTGGTCGTTTATTGTGATAACGTGGTCCTGCGACCCGCTCAGTCTTTTCTTCCTGCGGTGGTGTCTGCTTTCCACCTCATCGTAGGTCTTCCGTCCGTCTTGGGCGAAGCTTAAGCATCCCAAGGACTTTGTCCTGCGTTCCTTGAATGTGGTCTGGGCGATCAGGTTTTTGCCTGTCTTCCACAGAGTCTTTTGGGAAGTCTGATTCCCCGTTTGTCCTTCTGAGTGCCCTCGGAAGGGTTCGGCTGCGTCCGCTGCAGCCCCTCCTGTTTGGATCAGACAGACTTTAGTTTAGGCCTATTCACTATAGGCTCTGGTGCCTCCTTTTCCTGTGAGGGCACGTTCTACTAGTCGTCAATGCCTCTTGGACTTTCCGCCATCAGGCTTCATGTGGCTAAGGTGTGCGTAGTAGCGACGTGGTCGGCTGTGCGCACTTTCACAAATTTTCTACTGACTTGCTGTACTGGCATCCTAGGATGCTTCTTGAGGTTTTGAGTGCGGCGGTTGTTTTGCAGAGACGTGTTGTTCTGTCTCTTCTTGGGGTGTACTTGTTCAGGGTTGGCTCCTGTTGGGCTTCTGTTGCCCTATTGGCTCAGTTTTTTTTTTTTTTTTTGTCTCTGGCCTGGTTGACACATTGCCTTTTCTTTGGTTGCGTCTTCCCACCCCTCACACCTGCTCTGCTTCGGGACACCCCACTCGTGAAGGCTGACTGAACAGGCTGCGACTTTCAGAGGACGTAAGAGATAATAGAATTTTTGTAAAACTTACTGTCAAATTATTTTCTCCGAGTCCTCTGACAGTTGCAGCCCCCGCCCCTCTATTTTTTGGGGTTGATTGTCTTCCTGTACTGCTTGCTACGAAACTGAAGAGCAGCACCTAGTGGCTGATGGGTAATGGCTGAGGAACAGCCCCCTAGAGGTATGTTATGTGTAAAAGATTTTGTTTGTTAACCTTTTCACTACCTAGCCTGCTCTTGCAGAGAGGTGCATTACCCACTCGTGAAGGCTAACTGAATGGGCTGCGACTGTCAGAGGAATCGGAGAAAATAATTTTATGGTAAGTTCTTACAAAAATTCTATTTTTCTACTTTTTCTTATAAAAAAAAAAAAAATATCCCATAAACTCAATTGTCATACATTTAGTCCAAAATGTATTTAGCTACATGACTTTGATAAATAAAAATCTCAATAAGCGTATAGCGTCTACAAACTATGGTGTGTATACTGGAATTTACGCAGCTTTTACTTTCTGACTATCTCATTTCTTGAAGTGCTAAAATGGCAGGGCAGTACACCCCCCCCCCCCCAAATTACCCCTTTTTGGAAAGTAGACACTCCAAGGAATGTTCCGAGAGGCATGTTGAGCCCATTGAATATTTAATTTGTCAAAGGTGTTTGAAAAAGGACAAAAAGAAAATGTTTTATTACATAAAGTCACTTAAATGATGCTCACACATGCCATGGGTATATGTGAAATGACACCCCAAAATACATTCTGCTGCTTCTACTGAATATGGGGATACCACATGTGAGACTTTTTTTTTAGCACTTTAGCTACGTACAGGACCCCGAAAACCAATCACTGCCTTCCGGCTTTCTAAGGGAGCAAATTGTTGGTTTCACTCCTGACTACCTATCAGTTTCGGAGGCCATGAAATGCCAAGACAGCACAAACTCCCCCCCCAAATGATCCCTGAGAAAGTAGACACCCTAAGCTGAGAGACATTTTGAGTATTTTGCAGATCTCGCATTTTGTCACAAAGTTTTGAAAATTAAAAAAAAAATAAATTTCTTTTACGCCCACTCATACAGTCTTCACTACAGGGTATTAGTCTTATCCACAGGAGTAAGCTAAGCAGAAGATTTTGTTAAAAACATTCACAAAACTTTGCATAGACACACCTATAGGGGGCTGTCCCTCTGGTCCAATACCCCCCTGCTAGCAGCCTTCCTAATTGTTTGAGTTTTGCCTAGTAAGCAGTAGGCAGGCTTCCCTTGGCTGGGGCTGCAGTCTCAGCCTTTTCTTCTTAAATTTTATTTCTGCAAAGTGATTTTTCTTTACGCTTATAGCTTTTTATTTGCTCCTGCGCTTAGTTAGTCAGACTCTGGAAGACTACAGCATTTTGCGGAGCTGGGAATCGCACTGGTTGTCCTAGAGCCTTACGGAATCCCAGCCTGCCATCGAGCGTTAGCAGGCTATGCGTATGCCCAGGCCTCGCAAACGACCTGTCCTTGTCCTCAGGGACAAAGCCTGCGGAGTGGCTACTTCGCTAGGATGTCTCAACTGCGGTACGCCGCGTGTTGCTAGCGTCCTGTTTGGCTGACGGCACCCCCACCTAGAGCGGGAGGCTTCCCGTCACAGAGCGGCACCCACGTTTTCGCTGGACCGGTGAGTACCACGCTACCCCTCTGTCTATGGCATATTCTGTCGGGTGTATGTGGGGCCTCTGTCATGGGGATGGCAGTCTGTGTGGAGTCTGTGATATCCCCCTCATGTGTGACTGTATGGTTCCCGTGTGTCCCTTCACGGTCCCTGCGGGGGCGCTATTGCTACTTTTTGGGGGTACAGACGTGTGTGGGGGGCCGCAGCGGTGTAAAACCACGGGGCCGCCATTTCGGGTGTTGGCACGCTGTTTGGCTTCTTTGTAAGGGCAGCAGCAGCCATTTTCTGTAATGCTTGGCGCCATCTTTAGTGTGGGCAATGTGTTTTCTCGTGCTCGGCGGCCATTTTCTTGTTATATCCTTCAGTGCTTAGTAGCACAGGCTAGTCACTCATTGCGGTGCATTGCGGTGGGAACCGTCGCTATCGCCGATTTTCAAGGGCCAGCGCCATTTAATTTCTAAGTGTTTATATTGGGTCCCAGGTTAGCAAATTCCTATCGGCTCTGGTGGAGGGTTCAGGTACTCCTGAATCCTCTGCATTTGTCTCACATACTTCTGCATTTACGACTTTAGCGTCTACAGTGGATCTGCTGATGTCTGAGCGGGCTTCTAAGAACAGGCCCAGGCTTTCTCACTCTTCTGATTCGGAGCTAGATATGGTTGCCACGGACAGTGTACCCCCTGAGGGGTCTCAGTCCTCTGTCGGGGGGAGGAGGAGGAGGAAGATTCCCCCTCCGGGTCGGCCAGAGTACGCGCTGCATTGTCTGCGCTCATTGGTTCCGTTAGAGACACGCTGCATTTAGCAGATGAGCCCCACCCGCCGGGTAAGCGGTCTTCCTTTGGGACCCGCAGAACCCAGAAGTCGGTTCAGGTGTTTCCCTGTCCCGCTGAGTTTCACGAAACCGTGAACGAAGAATGGCGCAATTTAAAGCGCAATTTTGTGGTACCCAGGCGGTTTTCAGTACCGCTATCCCTTTGCGTCTCCGGTGGATTTGCGCTGGACTGTGGCCTCTAAGGTTGACCACACGGTATCCAGGTTAAACAAAGCCACTCTGATGCCCGTGGAGGATTCTCCGGTGTTTAGGGACCCAGCGGGTGGAGTCTCTTACCCGCCACTCCTATATGGTGGCAGGTTTCTTGATGAAACCCGGGTTCGCCTCAGTAATGGTCTCTCAGGCTGTGGTGGAGTGGACTAAGGTGCTAAGTCGCACCCTTGTGGCTGATTCCGCTCCTCCTGCTACTCTGGAGATGGTGGACCAAATTATTCAGGCTGTTTTATACCTGTGTGACGCGGCCTTGGATGTGGCCCCTTTAGTCTCCCGCCTATCTGCGGTCGCAGTGACGATCCGTCGCATCGTGTGGTTGAAAAGCTGGTGGGCCGACCAGACTTCCAAGAAGACGGTGTCTGACATCCCTTATGCAGGGAGTCTCCTTTTTGGGGACTCACTGGACGAAATGGTTAAGGGGATCACTGGGGGTAAAAGCACACTGCTGCCCCAGGTGTCCAGGGGCAAGTCTTTCCGCGGTAAGCGGGCCCTTCCTTTAAACCTAACCAGGGGTCCTTTCGTGCATTCAGGGCACAAGACAAGGGAAAATCCTTCGGGAAAAATCCTTCAAGGCCTCCGGTGGCCAGAAGAAGCCTTGGGCGGGCAAGCCAAAAGCCGCCCACACTGGCACGGCGACCCAGTCCCCCTTGTCCTGAAGGGGCGCCCTCACCCGTTTCTGGGGTGGGGGGACGTCTGCGCTGGTTTCCCAGACCTTGGCTGGCCAAGATTTAGGACAGATGGGTTCAGGAACTCATTCGCTCAGGGTACAAGATCGAATTTCGATCGCGCCCAGCAGACAGATTCTTTCCCTCAAATCTTCATTTGACCCCAGATCGTTTCCAAGATCTCCAACGGGCGGTTCAGGATCTCCTCGCCCAGGGAAGGGAGTGTTCGTCCCGGTGCCACATCGGGACTGGTTTCGGGGTTTCTACTCAAATCTGTTCACGGTGCCCAGAAAGGAGGTCAAGGTGCGTCCAATTATGGACTTCAAGTTTGTGAACTGCTTCGTGTGGGTTCAAACGTTCGGTATGGAATCCCTCCAATCGGTGGTGGCCTCCCTGAGCCCGGGAGATTTTTTGGCTTCCATCGACCTCTAGGATGCGTATTTGCACATCCCCTTTTACAAAGGTCCTAACTATAGACAGAAAAAAGTGGGGTTTTGAAGGCCCAAATGACGTGGTCAAATTATCCAACGCCATACAGTAATAAAGTTAAAATACATATTTATTAATAACTTTGATTTGCATAAAAAGCATGAAACATGCCTTGAGGACACACATACATATAACAAATATAAAAATAAAATTGGAGAACACAAGGTAGGTAACCGGATAGTGGGATAGTGGGATCTCAGTCAAAAAAAGATGGATATGGTCCCTGTACAGCTAACGCGTTTTTCTTGACTTCGCTTCTTCAGGGCTTAAGAGACCAGAGAACCAGCTAACCATTTACGAAGGTCATCGGAGATTCCTCCGACTCGCATTCGCAGAGGAGCACTATCAGTTCGTGGCATTGCCTTTCGGTCTCGCTTCGGCTCCAAGGGTGTTTACCAAAGTGTTGGCTCCTGTCCTTGCCCTGTTGCGGGCGCAGGGGATTGCAATCCTTGGATATCTGGACGATCTCCTGTTAAGGTCGAGTTCCAGTACCTCTCTGTTGCACGATCTGTCAACCACAGTTCAGATGCTCCAGGAGTTCGGGTGGACCAGCAATTCTCAGAAGTCGACACTGTCTCCTTCTGTTCGCCTCCCTTATCTGGGCATGATTCTGGACTCTGCCCAGGCAGGACAAACTCCGGACTCTACAGAACGTGGTCGGGTCCCTCGGGGACAACGGATCCTCATCGCTCAGAACCTGCATGCGGTCCCTGGGATTGATGGTATCAGCCTTTTGAGGCGATACCATTTGCGCAGTTCCACACATGATCTCTGCAAGCGGTGATTCTGGCTAGGTGGGACAGGCATCCTCAGTCCTTGGAAAGGAGGATATCTTTGAGCCACCAAGTCAGAGCGGTTCTTCTGTGGTGACTCCAGTCTCCGGCTCCGACGGACGGGAAATCCTTCCGGCCGTTGTTATGGACGGTGATCGCCACGGACGACAGCCTGTCGGGCTGGGGTGGCGTTCTGGGCAATTTGTCTGCCCACGGCACTTGGTCGGAGGAGGAATCCTCTCTACCTATAAATGTCTTGGAACTGAGAGCGATCAGACTATGTTTACTCAATCGCCAAGGGGGCACCAGGAGTGCCCGGGTGGCCAAGGAAGTGGCCGAGATTCTGTCTTGGGTCTGTCTTGATGTCTGCGTCTCGGCGCTTTCGGCAGCTCACATTCCAGGTGTGGAGAACTGGCAGGCCGACTATCTGAGCCGTCAGACCCTGGACCAGGGGGAATGGTCCCTACACCCGGATCTGTTTCAGATGCTGTGTGCGCGATGGGGATCCCCGGACGTGGATCTGTTCATCTCGTCTTCACAACTAGGTGGGAATGTCCGTGGCAAGAACACGCGATCCTCTGGCAGACACCTCCGACGCGCTGGTGGTGCCTTGGAATCGTTATCGTCTGAGTTATGCCTTTGCCCCGATTCAGTTGTTCCAGGTTCCTTCGCAGGTTGGTCTCGGAACCAAGGTTGGTGATTCTAGTGGCCCCAGACTGGCTGCGCTGGTCTTGGTACGCGGACATCATTCAACTGGTCGTCGAGCCTCCTTGGCGGCTCCCACTACGGGACGATCTGCTGTCTTAGGGGCCGTTCTTCCATCCTGCTTTAACAGCGTGGCTGTTGAAAGCCAGGTCTTGAGAGATCGGGGTCTCTCGTCGGCGGTCTTTCCTACCTTACTTAAGGCAAGGAAGGCCTCGTCCGGTAAGATTTATTATCGTACCTGGAAGGCTTATTTCGCCTGGTGCGAGTCGCAGGGTTTCCATCCTCGCTCCTTTTCGGTGGCGAGGATATTGGCATTCCTGCAATCTGGTGTGGACCAGCATCTTGCACTGACCACTATTAAGGGTCAGTTATCTGCACCCCTTGGCGTCAAATTCCTTGATCCGCACCTTTATTCATGGGGTGCGTCATCTGGCTCCCCCTAGGAGGACACCCTAGCCTCCTTTGGACTTGAATTTGGTTTTGTCCGTTTTTTGCAACGTCCTCCATTTGAGAACTTCCGGGAGATTTCTCTGCCGGCACTTGCACGGAAAGTCGCCTTTCTGGTGGCAATCACATCTGCTCGCAGAGTGTCGGAGTTGGCGGCCCTATCTTGCCGCTTTCCCTGCCTGGTTGTTCATAGGGATAAGGTGATCTTGCGACCTCCTCAATCTTTCTTTCCAGAGGTGGTGTTGGATTTCCATCTCAATGAGGACATTGTCTTGCCTTCGCTGTGTGCGAATCCTAAGCATCCTAAGGAGTTTGCCTTGCATTCCTTGGATGTAGTTGGGGCGATCAGGGTTTACCTGTCTACTGAATCCTTCGGAAAGTCAGATTCTTTATGTCCTTCCCGAGGGACCTCGGGAGGGTATGGCTGCGTCTGCGGCAACCATTTCTAAATGGATCAGACAGGCGATTGTACAGGCTTATTCGCTTAAGGTACGGGTTCCGCCCTTCCCTGTCACGGCGCACTCTGCCAGAGTGGTGAGTGCGTCTTGGGCCTTTCGCCATCAGGTGTCAGTGTCCCAGGTGTGCAAAGCGACGACCTGGTCGTCCGTGCACACCTTTACAAAATGTTACAAACGTGATGTTTTTGGCATCGGCAGGTGCCTCCTTTTGGCCGCACAGTTCTGAGTGCGGCAGTGCCTTAGGGGAGGCATGGCGTTTTTAGCCTGTCCCCTCTTGTTGGGGTTTTTTCTCCCTTGGTTATTTTGCCTTCCTGGGTTTGTTCGCGCCTATTGAGCTTTCCTATTACCCAGTGTTTTACCTTTCTGGTTCAGATAAGGTTCTTTTCTCTGAGCTGGGTGCTGCGTTGCCTTTTAGACGGTTAACGTTTCCCACCCCTCAAATCTACACTGCTTTGGGACATCCCTGTAGTGAAGACTGTATGAGTGGGCGGCGACTGTCAGAGGACGTAAGAGAAAATAGAATTTTTGTAAGAACTTACCGTAAAATTCTTTTCTCTGAGTCCTCTGACAGTCGCCGCCCCCACCCCTCTTTTGGGGTTCATGGACCTATATACTGCTTGCTACCAAACTGAATTGGGAAAGCTGCTAGCAGGGGGGTATTGGACCAGAGGGACAGCCCCCTATAGGTGTGTCTATGCAAAGTTTTGTGAATGTTTCTAACAATATCTTCTGCCTAGCTTACTCCTGTGGATAAGACCAATACCCTGTAGTGAAGACTGTATGAGTGGGCGGCGACTGTCAGAGGACTCAGAGAAAATAATTTTACGGTAAGTTTTTACAAAAATTCTATATTTCCTTCATTTTCCAAAACAAATGAGCTGCAAAATACTCGCCATGCCTCTTAGCAAATACCTTAGGGTGTCTACTTTCCGAAAAGGGGTCATTTTTGGGGGGGCGGGGGGTTTGTAATATGTTGGCATTTCATGGCCTCCGAAACTGTGATAGGTAGTGAGTGAAATAAATAATTTACCCCCTTATAAAGCCTGAAGGCAGTGATTAGATTTCGGGGTCCTGTACATGGCTAGACTGCCAAAAAGTCTCACGAATGTGGTATCCTTGTACTCAGGAGAAGCTGCAGAATGTATTTTGGGGTGTCATTTCACATATACCCTTGGCATGTGTGATCAATATATCCTTTAGTGACAACTTTGTGTTAAAAAAAAAATTGGCCTTTTCCCGAAACTTGTGGCAAAATATAAAATGGTCCGTGGACTCAACATGCCTCTCATCAAATAGCTTGAGGTGTCTACTTTCCCAAAAGGGGTAATTTGGGGGGTGTTTGAACTGCCCTGGCATTTATGCCCAATATTAGAAGCTTATGTCACACATCACCCACTCTTCTAACCACTGGAAGACCAAGCTTTTTCTGACACTTAAATTATTATTTTTTTTACTAGAAAATTACTTTGAACCCCCAAAAAGAAGAAATCTCTGCTAAGAAAATTGTTAAAAAAAATATATGGCGAAGCATAGGCAAGATACGCCCTCTGTGTCCATCCTATTCTTTATGCCATATATGCTCTTTTTTTAACTGCGGTGGTGAAATCCCCTCCTACAGCGCTACAATAATTGATTACGTATATGGTGAGAGCAAACACTGTTGCTGTCAGAATAAACAAATGAGGGCTGCAGCTGATGGGCGTACCTGCAAAGCACACAATGGTTAACAATAAAACACAGTAACAATAAAGCACTACAGTATAACGGTATATTCTACAATACAGTAAAAGTAGAAAAGTATAGTAAGCACATAAAATTAACTCAATAAAACGACAACTCTTCTTGTTTTTTTTATTTTTACATTTTTTTTTTCTTTTTTTTTTTTTTGTAACTTTTTTTGTTATGTAAAAAAAAACGGTTCTAGGCTAGGGTCTCTCAAAATGCGATAGCCAACATCTTTCGAGACCGTGTGAAAAAAATGTGCCCTCGAGGGTGTCATGCTGCACCCCATACTAATACTCTACTTGTGTGTGGTAGTGACCGAAACAGTCCCCAATGCAGAGATCAGGTTGGCCAGGACAGGAGGGACAAAAATAGCAGATGTCACGCTTTCTACAGACAGGACGTCCTCTTTGGGGTCCAGGCCATGGCAGCAGAGAACACGGGCATATGATAAATTGGGTCAGTGGACCAATATAGGCCCAGAAAGGTTTTAAATTTGGAAAGAGTGCTACGTTTCCATGCAAATTCTCTGGCAAGGGTCACATTTGGATTTGTGGCGATTAATTGATCGGCATATAAATTGCTTTGGTCCACAATAGATCTGTACAGCTCATAAAACCGCCCATAGAAACTAAGGGGAGTAAAATCTGCTGTTTCCACCTGAATTCCGGGTGAGCCAATGAATGGGGGGGGGGTTTAACAGGCGCTGCAGAATTGGTGGGCTCCCAATCAGGATTTGCAAGCGCATCAGGAATGACACTATGGGCTCTAAGATCATGTCTTTCAATTGTTAGTGGCTGCGGGACACTACTTGTGCCAGCCACTGCACCAGCTTGAATTGCACTTATGGGACTCGCTAGGTCAGCAAGTGTTACTGCAGTGCTGGTTTGACTATGACCAGGATGTACTAGGCTGCTGGTGCTTGCCAGTTAACCAGAAGATTAAGCGGCACTAGTACCGACACTCTGCTGCATACAAGAACCCTGCGATTGTTGCTCCTCCGCAATAAAAGAACAGGGTCGGGTACCACTGACCTTAGCAGGGACCACTACTCCGTTATCAGAGCTACTCCGTCATCAGAGCTATCTGTCAGGGTGTCGCTGCTCTCTACAGGTTAGAATATTGAGCCTGATTCTGACAGTGAGGCTTCCCCATCACTCTCCTCTGTCATGCCCCGCATCGTGCAGGCCTCTTTACTAGTGTTCTTCTGTTTTGACATTTTGACCAATAAATGTATAGGTATCTTGTGTGACTCGCAGGTAAAAAGTCACCTGGTTAAGGTAAGGACTGTTTGGACCGCTACCACAAAAATGTAACTACTAGTGCTAGCAGAGATCAGGCCTGACTCTTAACTCTGCGGTTTAGTGTGCTGTGTATTGGACGTGACAGTAATCTGCTGATTCTGCACTTCTTTGAAGGGGAGCAGAGGGGCTAAACGCAGGTGCTGGCAGGTGTCGGGCTGATCCTGCTAACGCTACGTTTTGGGAACCCTACACTATTTGGGACGCTGGTATAATTCTGATCAGATCAAGGATATTTATCTGTTCAGACACTACACTAGTAATGGAGGTGTTTAGTATGTGTGTCACTAGCAATCAAAGGTTTAAAATGTATTACTAAATAAGCGGCGGGGAATCTGATGCTGTCCTGGATTGACGCTAACTAACGTTAACGCTAGCTGATGTCACCTGTGACACTAATACAGTGATCGGAAAAAAGATCTGTACACTATAATAGTGACACTGTGACAGGGCAATGAAAGGATTAACTGGGGGGTGATCAGGGGGTTAAATCTTTATTAGGGGATGTATGGCGGGTACCCTAAATCTATCTGGGATTCCCCTCTATCTACCACTGTCTCTCTCACTAACTGAAGTCACAAGTGACACTAATACAGTGATCAGTAAATTTATCTGTATACTGTATATAGTGTACACTGTGACAGGGATTGAAAGGGTGAACTGGGGGGTGATCATGGATTTAAATGTATGCCTATGTGTACTGGTGTCAGTACTGCCCTGAGCGCAACTGACATACAGGTACGTTGGTTCATGAACCCAAGCCACCTTGCTGCAGTAAATCTGCGGCGTGCGGTCCGTCAGCAACTGGTTAAGCTTTGGGTTTCTGAACTTGCTAAGCAATGGATTTACCTAAATGAGAGCCCAACCAGCAGCTGATACTTAACCTCCATTTGTTACCCTGTCACTCCATTTGGCCTTTTTTTTTTTTCTGCACATAATGGGCATTGCGACCTAAGGCCCTGCTTTTTATGTGCAGTTAGGTATGGTGTAGTAAAGTCCTGCATGCTGCATCTTTGATGTGTTTTCATCAAAACGCCCATTTTGTAGAATTTTAGGTTAACGTCCCTGAATGCATGCCTTAAACACAGCACACCAAACCACATAGATGTGAACCAGCCCTAATATTCCTTCCATAGTCCTAGAGGTACTCATGAGAGCTAACCACTTGGACATCATGCTGCCCTTTTTCTAAGCCCATTCCTGAAGTCTTATGCACGGTTTGGTTCACCCTTATGACCTGGAACTAGATACTAGATCCAGTGAGGTGGAAGCAATCTGCTTCCACTGGTTTATTTTTAGTTATTTTACTTCTACTGGTTGTCAGGTTTACATAAACCAAAATCCTTCTTGCATGTTTGCAACCAATGCCACAAGGTGGCAGCAATAAGCCACATTTACCATATGCTTATTATTTTTTTGTGTGTTGGTCACATATTGTGTATTTCTGCATTTTATTTTCTACACAAGTCTTCAAATTACAGTTTAAAAATGAAATTATTTATAATTTAATTGATCTGAAATAGTTTTTTGATTTTTAAATGTCATGTGAAATTCTTAAGATAATTCTTAGTAAAGCAGATCATAGTTTTTCTAAATTGCCAATTATGTTACTGTATATAGTTGGGGGGGGGGGGGTAAAATTGCTCCACTACTCTCTGTGGCACCAAAACTTGTATTTACTACATTCGCAAAAAAGTTAGGATGCTGTGTGAAATTTACATAAAAGCAATGCAATGATTTGTAAATCTCATAAGCCCATATTTTCTCTATCGTTCATTAACAGACGCGTTTTCTCTTCTTCATAACAGTAGGGTTATACTGCCCCCTACAGGAGTAGGACTCTAGGCAGAAAAAGTTCTGGCTATGCCTATGAGCAGGATGTCAGTTTTAATCTGCCTAGTCAAGAGTGAGGACCTAGTTCCTTTGCTGGGGTCTCTGGTCCTGGCAAGAGTTTTTTCTAGATCGTTTTTTTTTTTTTCCACCTGATTTTTTTTTTTTTCCTGTGAGATCTACAAGCAACTAAGCCGGATCTGGGCGACGGGCTGGATATATAGATCAAGTGGTCACCCCAGCTGACCAGCGAGCGCGCGCAGACCCCAGCTCCGCACTAGGTCGGCCGCGACATAGTCCCACAGGACGGGGACTGGCCCTTGCGAGTTAAACATCTCGCCAGGTCGCATTTGAGTCGCAGCGTTCCTATTGGCCGACAGCCCCCCACTTTGGCAGAGAGGGGTTCTGTCAGGAGATGGCGCCCGCCTGTTCCAGGTACAGTAAGTAAAATGTTCTCCCCCTCTCCCCCTGGCGGGTTTTGGGGTGGATGCGGCCCCTCCTTAGGGCAGTCGGACCCTTGCACCCCCGGGTTCCCCTCTGTCCTGTCACGCACCCCCCCTTACCTGTCCCCCCTCTCCCCCCTCACTACTGGGGCTATGGGATGCTTGAAGCTACTCCCTGGGGGCTGGGACTGGGTGTAAGGCCAACTGTAGGGAGGGGTTTGCTGCCGGCGACCGGACAATCGATTATGTAGGGGGGGATTCACCTGTCACTTCCAGGGTCCCCTTCCTGTCGATGCTATCCAGAAGGCTAGGGGGTCCCCTTGAGGGCCCCCAGAAGATCCGCAGGCCACGCAGGGCCGCCATTTTCTTGTAGCCCATGTGCTGAAAAAGCTTGGCGGCCATGTTGGTACACCCGGTGGCCATTTTGCGGTGGTTTCCCATTGAAAATCACTGGCGGCCATGTTTTGGAGTACCTAGAGCCGTTTTTTTTGGTGGTGGAGCCCCTCCCTATACCCTGGTGCTGACATTAGGTTTTTCTCCGCTAATTGAGATCGCTGCAGACGCATGCTGTACAGACGTTCTAGGCCTTCCTGGTGCATCTCTGGTGTGGGTGGAGAGTCTGGGGATCTCTTTCTCTGCTGGGGGTCTTCAGTGCATTCTGCCTGACCTCTTGGGGGCGCTATAGCGCGACGGGACGTTCTTAAGAAAAAACATTTTTCGCTGAGGGGGTTCCCCTGGTGCAACATTGACCCTGCGGAACTTTCTTCACCACCTGACCACCTCAAGGAGGCCGCAGGGCCCTCTGGATCCCAGCTATCCATAGATGCACTGTCGGCATTCTTGGAATCCTTGTCCCGTGTGGAGGTGGTCTGTAAGGGGCGAGGTGCCAAAAAACGCCCCCCCCCCTACCCCTGCCTCATCTGATGTATCAGATTCTGATTCCGCCACCGCAGATGTGGGTCTCCCTGCTGAGTCTACTACCACGTGACCGGTCTCCTCAGATAGTGAGGATGACAAGAAAAGGCGCTGGTGGACGCACTGGTTGTTTCCATGCGTGAGACAATAAAAATGGAGGACGCAGCTGCGACTGAGGCACAGATTACGTTTGGCACTCAAAAGTCATCCAGAGCGGGAAAGATTTTTCCCCTTCCCGCGTATTTTAACAACATAGTCAAAAATGCTTCACCCTAGGATGCCTAAGCGGATCGTTAAGACGCTACCCCTTTTATTAAAAAGTGGACTGTGCTATCTACGGTGGACCCTCCGGTCTCCAGACTGAACAAAGCTACCATGATCGCAGTGGAGGATTCCCCGTCCTTTAAGGATCCGACGGCTAGAAAGGCGGAGCCTGTGGCCCTCAATATGTACTCCCTGGCGGGGTCTGCACGAAGACCGGTGTTTACTATTGCCTTTGTGTCACAAACCTTGACTAAATGGGTTAAGTTACTACGCCTTGACCTGGAGGGGGTACAACTCCCCCCTGCCTTTGCAGAGCTGATGGACCAGTTGTTGTAGGGGCTCAATTTTTTACAATGCCTCGCTGGAAGTGGCTCTGATATTGGCTGGATGTCGGTTTCGGCGGTGGTCCTCCGACGTATACTTGGCTGAAATGCTGGTCGCGGCAGACCTCAAAGAAGGCCTTGACTGATCTACCTTTTTTCAAGGTGATCTCCTGATTGGGTCCTACCCTTGATGACATAATCAAAGGTCTTACAGGGGGTAAGAGTACCTTTCTCCCACAGACTAACAAGGGTAAGGACTCTCGTCGTAGAAGGGGTCCCTCCTTTTCAGCGCACACAGTTTTTTTTTTTAAGATGGAATCCATTCGCACAGTGGTGGCTTCCCTACATCAGGGGAGTTTCTGGCCTCCATAGACCTCAAAGATGCCTACCTTCACATTCCGATATGCGCAGGACCTCAACGGTTTCTCGGTTTTGCAGAGAGAGGATCACTATCAGTTTGTGGCATTACCCTTTGGTCTCGCCTCTGCTCCTCGTGTCTTCACACACAAAGGAGTTGGCCCGGGTCCTGGCGTTGTTACACCATTGGGGGGGGGGGGGGGTCGAATATCAGTCTTGGGTTACCTGGACAATCTACTTCTCCGTGCAGAGTCTCCCACGGTGCTGGTGACAAACTTGGGGATCACCATGAGAACTCTGGAGGAGTTCGGGTGGATTCGGATCCTTTAGAAGTGGTCCCTGATTCTTTCCATGAGACTGGACTATCTGGGCCTGACTTTGGATTCATCCTCAGCCAGGGTGTTTCTTCTTTCGGAAAAACTTCAAAAGCTTCAGACTGCGATTCAGCTATCGCTGTCCAGCAAATGGTCGTCCCTTTAGATTTGTATGAGAGTTCTGGGACTGATGTTCTTGTCCTTCGATGCAGTCCCTTTCTCTCAATTCCACATGAGAATCTTCCAGAAGAAAATCCTTCTCAAATGGAACAAAGATCCAAATTCCCTGGACAACCAGATCCAGCTGAGCTGGGGGACCAGGGGGTCCCTGATATGGCGGCTTTGGTCCCCGACGCTTAATCTAGGAAAATCCTTCCTCCCCCTATATTGGACAGTGATCACCACGGATGCCAGTCTGTCCGGGTGGGGAGGTGTTCTAGGCAAGCTTTCTGCTCAATGGGTCTGGTCCCTGGAGGAATCCAGGTTGCCGATCAATGTTCTGGACCGCAGTGCGATCAGGCTCTGCCTAGTCCACTGGACAGAGTACCTTCAAAGCTGTCTAGTGCGCATTCAATCGGACAATGCCACGGCTGTGGCTTATGCCAATCACCAAGGGGGCACAAAGAGTGTCCTTGCGGCCTTAGAGGTGACCAGCATCCTTCGATGGGCGGAACGCTCTGTTCCAGCTCTTCCACCGTTCACATTCCAGGAGTGGAAATTTGGCAGGCGGATTACCTCAGTCGGCAGATCTTGGATCCACGGGAATGGTCTCTGCACCCAGAGGTTTTCCAGCAGTTGTGCCTCCGTTGGGGCACTCCCGAAGTAGATCTATTGGAGTCTCGGATCAACAGGAAAGTGCAGAGGTTTGTGGCCTGATCTCGGGACCCTCTGGCAGACGCGCTGGTGACTCCATGTGCTTTTCCCCCTTTCAAGTTGCTGTGAAGACTTCTTCGAAGGATCAAGGCGGCAGGGATTCTGGTCATCCTTGTGGCTCCGCCTGGCCTCGCTGAGGTTGGTACGCTGATCTGGTCAGGCTAGTCGCAGACGTTCCTTAGAGACTTCCTCTCGGGGAGGACCTACTGTCTCAAGGGCCAATCTTCCCTCCTACTTTAGTCACTGGCTTTGATGGCTTGGCTGTTGAAAGCCAGGTGCTGAAGGACAGGGGAAAGTCTGCTTCAGTGATTCCCACTCTGGTTAAAGCGATTTCTAGAAAGATCTATCATCGTACGTGGACGTGGTATATTGCGTGGTGTGTCTTTTGGGGTTCCCCCTTGCTCTTGGTGGCTCGGATCTTGGCCTTCCTTCAACGGGGAGTTGATCAAAAATTGGCCTTGAGTACTATCAAAGGTCAAGTATCGGCCTTGGCAATTTTCTTCCAGAGGCCACTAGCCACCCGTTCTCTAGTGTGTAACTTTATCCAGGGGGTGTGACACTTGGCACCGCCGGTGCGACCTCCGTTGTCCCCTTGGGAACTTAATTTGGTGCTGTCAGTTCTTCAGAAGCTTCCCTTTGAAAATATTCAGTAGATTCCCCTGCTTACCTTATCCGAGAAGGTGGCCTTCTTGGTGGTTATTACTTCTGTGTGTAGGGTGTCGGAACTGGCTGCACTGTCCTGTCCTCCCTATCTGGTGGTTCAGTGGTGCTTTGTCCGGATCCGTCCTTCCTTTTCCTTCCACTTAAAGCGGTAGTATCATCGATTTTATAACATTGCAGTATCCTAATGATCTCTGTCAGAATTATCTTACCTACCTTTTACAATGCCTGTCACTGCAGCCGTTCTCCTTCGATTTCGATCGCTGCTGTCATCTACGTCACTTGCGCATGCTCAATGTTAATTTCTTTTCCGGCAAGATAATTAGCTTGCCGGAATATTGCATTGTCTATTGCGGGGCTGCGTCATTTCCTCTCCTAGACGTCAGCCCCGTGCTCCCGCGAGACTCCGACCTTCCCCCATTAAAAAAATTATCCACTACCCCATGTGACTTGCAACGTCACAGGGGAGTGATAGTAGAGTAGTGAATGAAACCAAAACGAGGCTTGGTTTCGGCGATTACTGCGCATGCGCGCGATTTGGGAATAATACTCGTACTATGGGCGGAAATACAGCGGCGATCTGCAGGAGAAAAACCACAGCAAGGATGGCGGCGCTGTAATTTTCAAGAAATCCGAACATAAAATATGAAATTATAAAGGTTAGCAAAACGTGCAATTGATTCCTTTCACTCAATTACATTGAAAATGACATGTTACTGCTGTTGATGTATTTAAATGAAATGCTCTGAATGAGTTTACTACCGCTTTAAATGAGGACATTGTGTTGCCCTCCATGTGTCCTAAGCCTCAACATCCCAAGGAATTTGCACTACATACTTTGTGCGAACCACATCCAATCAGGATGTACTTGAGAACTACTGAATCTTTTCGGAAGTCTGATTCGCTCTTTGTACTCACGGATGGACTAAGGAAAGGGCTACCTGCATCTGCTGCGACTATTACCAGATGGATCAGACAGACTGATGTGCAGGCTTATTCAATTAAGGTTCAGGTTCCTCCTTTCCCTGTTGAGGTGCATTCTACTCGGGCGCTTAGTGCTTCCTGGGCCTTTTGCCATCAGGCATCTGTGGTTCAGGTTTTCAAGGCGGCTACCTGGTCATCTGTTCATACCTTTACAAAGTTTTATAAGGTGGATGTGATGGCATCTGCAGATGCCTCAGTTGGCCGCAAAGTTTTGCAGGCTGCTGTTTAAGGGTGTTTTTAGTCTCCCTTGAGGGTGTTTTAATTTTTTTTTTTCAGGTGGGTCTCATCTTGTTGTTCTGATAAGTCCTATGTTGCCTGTTTGGCTATGTTTCAGCCTTGGAGAATTATTTTCTGCTGTTCCCAACCCTCATATTTAAAGAGGTTGTAAACTCGTTAAAAAATTTTTTTTTTCTTTTACAACCTGCAAGAGAAAGACATAATGAGCTAGTATGCATCGCATACTAGCTCATTATGAAATAATTACCTTAGAACGAGCCCCCGCCGTGCCGCTCTCTTACCTGTATGACGAGCGACATGTTTAGTCGCCCGTCTTCCGGGAGCGGGAGCCGACGGTCACGGCACGGGGCTCTGAAGGAACGGCACGATCAGCCGTTCCTTCAGAGCGCATGCGCCAGTGACGTCACTGGCTGCATTAAAGGTAAATATCTCCTAAACCGTACATGTTTAGGAGATATTTACAGTACCTATAGGTAAGCCTTATCATAGGCTTACCTATAGGTACAACTTCCTGAGGAGGGTTTACTTCCTCTTTAAGGCACTGCTTTGGGACGTCCGTTCTGTTATGAAGAACAGACTGCGTCCATCAATGAACTTCAGAGAAAGGGATTTTACGGTAAGACAAAAATCCAATTTTCTTTAGAAAACAACTGTTTTTAAAATGGGAAGATGTACCATTTTAAGAAAAAAATAATATAATTGTGAAATTGATGGCAGCAACATGTCTCAAAGTTGGGACAGGACCATGTTTTCCATGTTACCAATATACCACACACATTTTATAAGATTACAATGTATGCTGTAAATTCATTTAAAAAAGTTGGCTGGACTATTAAGCTGACCCATGTTTGAGTTGGTAACCTGTAACAAGTATGTAGATAAGGATTTCTGACTTTGCCAAAACCTGTGAATCGGCATAACACCCAGATTGTATGCCCAGTTATACTTCTTAAAACTGTTTTGGGTATACATATGCTGGTACCGTATATTATATTTATATAATAGATTTGTTACTTGGAGGTACCTAAAACAATTATAATAGATTTATTTTTACCTCACTCTATAGGAATTCACATTTATGATCATGTAACTTGCTTTTAGATCCTGAAATAAAGGTTAAATTTATCTCGTTGGCCTTTGGTTCATTGAGATACACACCCTTGTCCAGTTTAAATCTATAATTGGCACGTGATGGATTTATGACTATACAATGCAATTGTAAGTTAAAAGCCAGATAAGCTTTTTCAGAAGGGGCTCTTTAAAGTGGTTCTAAAGGCTCAAGGTTTTTTACCTTCATGCATTTTCTGCATAAAGGTAAAAATACCTTCTGTGTGCCACAGCTCCCCCAATACTTACCTGAGCCCTATCTTTCTCCAGGGTTGTGCATGGGAGCCTTGGCTATCTCGGGACTCTCCCTCCTCATTGGCTGAGACCGCTTTAGGAGCCAATGGCTCTCACTGCTGCCAACCACAGCCGGTGAGCCAATGAGGAGAGGGGGGTGGAGCCGATCCACTGTTCTGTGTGTAAATGGACACACAGAGCAGCGGCTCAGTAGTGTTCCTGTTCTGGTGCCCCCATTGCAAGCTGCTGGGGGCACTTGGCAGGAGGGAGGGGCTTGGAACACTGGCGGGAAACCTGAGAAGAGGAGGATCGGGGCTGCTCTGTGCCAAAACTATTACACAGAGCAGGTCATTTTTAACATGTTTATTTTAATGGAAAATAAATGAAGCCTTAAGCTGCCCATACACTAGCTGAAAAATCGTTCAAACTCCTTTGTGAAAAACGAAAAATCAGCCGTGAGAGAAGACCATCATGCCATCACGTAATGACCGAATTTTGAAGGATAAATCGTTCAATGGACATTAATTAATCCGTTTTTTCATTCAGTTTGTCACATATACCTAGTGCAAACAGTTCGGCCGAGAAACACATTAACCTTTCAACTTATTTGTTCGGCAGAATTTTCCAAACTGTTCCTTCGATTTTTCGGCTCTGAAAAGTTAAAAACGATTTTCTATTTGTACCCATTACCTGGACGAAAAACGAACGATCGGACCAAATGACAGATTTTCAAACTATTTTTCGGCTAGTGTATGGCCAGCATTAGTGTCACTTTAATGGCAGTCTCATTTTTCCCAAGTGTACCTGAAGGGTCCCAACACACTTATGATCATGTTCTGGTGCACTTTCGGTGTATCCACACCAATTCAGTTGGCTGTACTCGCGATTGTGGGCTAACAAAATGTGACTGCCTCATTTTTTTTTTTTAAGCACACCATAAAACAGTGGTTCTCAAATCCGGTCCTCGGGACCCACCAACAGGCCAGGTTTGCAAGATAACTAAATTACATCACAGGTGATCTCATTTGCTTCTCAGTGATTGCAGTATTCTAGTCTGCATCCCCCAAGGTAATACTTAAAATCTGGCCTGTTAGTGGGTCCCGAGGACCGGATTTGAGAACCACTGCCATAAAACACGTGATTCTTAGAAAATATATACACTACCATTCAAAAGTTTGGAGTCAACCACACAATTTCATGTTTTCCATAAAAACTCACTTTTATTCATCAAGTGAGTTGCAAAATAGAAAATAAAGTCAAGACATTAACACGATTAGAAATAATGATTTTTATTTGACATCATTTGTCCTTCAAACTTTGCTTTCATCAAAGAATTCTCCTTTTGCAGCAATGACAGCCTTGCAGACCTTTGGCATTCTAACTGTCAATTTGTTGCTGAAGCACCTCCCACAAGTTGGATTGGCTTGATGGGCACTTCTTTTGTACCATATGGTCAAGCTGCTCCCACAACAGCTCAATAATGTTGAGATCTGGTGACTGCACTGACCATTCATAGAAACATAGAAACATAGAATGTGTCGGCAGATAAGAACCATTTGGCCCATCTAGTCTGCCCAATATATCTGAATCCTATGAATAGTCCCTGGCCCTATCTTATATGAAGGATAGCCTTATGCCTATCCCATGCATGCTTAAACTCCTTCACTGTATTTGCAGCTACCACTTCTGCAGGAAGGTTATTCCATGCATCCACTACTCTCTCAGTAAAGTAATACTTCCTCATATTACTTTTAAACCTTTGCCCCTCTAATTTAAAACTGTGTCCTCTTGTGGTAGTTTTTCTTCTTTTCTTTTTACCGAGTTGATTCTCTTTATGTATTTAAAAGTTTCTATCATATCCCCTCTCTCTTCTTTCTTCCAAGCTATACATGTTAAGGTCCTTTTAACCTTTCCTGGTAAGTTTTTTTTTTTCCTGCAATCCATTCCATTACAGACAGAATACCAGCTGACTGCTTCTTCCCTAAATAGTTGTGGCATAGTTTGGAGGTGTGCTTTGGGTCATTGTCCTGTTGTAGGAGGATATTGGCTCAAATCAAGCGCTGTCCACAGGGTATGACATGGCGTTGCAAAATGGAGTGATAGCCTTTCTTATTTAAAATCCCTTTTACCTTGTATACAAATCTCCCACTTTACCAGCACCAAAGCAGCCCCAGACCATTTCATTACCTCCACCATGCGTGACAGATGGTGTCAGGCATTCCTCTAGCATCTGTTCACTTGTTCTGTGTCTCACAAATGTTGTTCTGTGTGATCCAAGCACCTCAAACTTAAATTAGTCTGTGCATAACACTTTTTTCCAGTATTCCTCTGTCCAATGTCTGTGTTCTTTTGCCCATCTTAATCTTTTCCTTTTATTGGCCAGTCTCAGATATGGCTTTTTCTTTGCCACTCTGCCTAGGCCAGCATTCCGGAGTCGCCTTTTCACTCTGGGCCTTGAGACTTGCGTTTTGCGGGTACCATTTCATGAAGCTGCCAGTTGAGGACCTGTGAGGCTTCCATTTCTCAAACTAGAGACTCTAATGTACATGTCCTCTTGCTTAGCTGTGCACCGGGGCCTCCCACATCTTTCTATTCTGGTTAGAGTCCGTTTGTGCTGTTCTATGAAGGGAGTAGTACACACCGTTGTAGGAAATCTTCAGTGTCTTGGCAATTTTTTGCACCGAATAGCCTTCATTTCTAAGAACAAGAATAGACTGTTGAAATTGAGAAAAGTTCTCTTTTTGTGGCCATCAGCCTAAAATTGAACCCACAAATGCTGATGCTCCAGATACTCAACTAGCTTAAAGGAAGGCCAGTTTTATAGCTTCTCTAATCAGCACAACAGTTTTCAGCTATGCTAACATAATTGCACAAGGGTTTTGTAATCATCAATTAGCCTATTAACACAATTGGTTAACACAATGTACCATTAGAACACAGGAGTGATGGTTGCTGGAAATGGGCCTCTGTACACCTATGTAGATATTCCATTAAAAATCAGCCGTTTCCAGCAAGAATAGTCATTTACCACATTAACAATGTCTAGACTGTATTTCTGATCAATGTAATATCAACATTGAAAAAAAGTGATTTTCTTTAAAAAAAGACATTTCTAAGTGACCCCAAACTTTTGAACAGTAGTGTATATGCATGTTTGTTGGGGTGGATTTAACAATAAATTGTGATTCACTGCACTGCAGCATGCGTATTTTATTCTATGACACAACAGTGTAAATGCAGCCTAAATGTTCTGTCAATTCAGGTACTGCTGTCTTGCTTATTTAATACAGAACCTGTGGTGGTGTGTGCCACTCATATCTCCTGGCCTAGCATTGCTTTCCTAGCAGAGGTTACCTTGTTCAGAGGTGGTATAACTGTTTACACCCATGATAAAGCTAAGAAAAATCATATCAGAGATGGAGAAAATCATTATTTCTAAGTTTATCTGTATGCCCAGAGGCTATGCCCCAAGATGGTGTGTATATATAAGGTTACATTCTTGGAATGTATAAATAATGTCTAGTTTTTGGCATATATAAAATGAACCTATTCCACTAGGAATTTGCATGTAGCTTAGACACTGTTGAGAATAAAATTGAGTTGGTTTGCCTAGGGGTATTTTGCTTTAGATAAATGCTTCTCAGTCACTGAGTATGGGACTGACCTAATGCAGAATGGACACATTTTGCATTTAGTTCTATTACATATTCATTCTTTATATTACCCAGGTTTATATGGCTATAGTAATTTAAAATGGATGTTTAAGGGGGTACGTGTTGCACGTTAAAGTACCTAAAACGCATACTTCATAGGTACTTTTTCTGGTCCCCTTATTTTTTTGTGTTTTGTGAGTTACTGTTTTGGAGCAGTTGTTTAAACTCTGCGGGTTCTGGGTCAGTAACTCGCAAAGTATGGAATCTGGGACAAGGATGATAATATGCACCTCCACAAACTGCTCAACCATGGCACCTTCTTTTATTCTGTCATGATGTGTACCTTTTAAACTCAGATGTAAACAATTCTACCGTGAAGTGCATCCCTCATCCCAGATTAACACTTATCACTTCTTCCAGGTTCTTAAAGTGACACTACCTTACATTAACATCCAGAGAAGTACCAGGGGGCCTACTGAGGTAGAATTTGCCTGTGCTAATGCACTCAATATGCAGACACCATAAGAGAATATTAGGAAGTCAAGAAATCCGCGCTAAGGAGTAGAATTGGGCTACAGCCTACCTCAAAAATATAGCCCTAAAAGGGATATATATGGTATATGAAAAGGGGGGGGGCTGTGAGGTAGATAGCGCTGCCTCTATGTTTATGTCTAGATAAGGTTACTTAAATCAAGGACTGTAAACAGGGAAAAAACTCCTATAGTGGTATTACCACTTATAACAACACATTACATTTGATCAGTATACATGGACATAAACTGTAAAAAAGTGTCAAAGGTGCAACAAAGTGCCGGACTTTTTACACCAACCAATCACTTTATGGACTTTTATTATTTTATTAATTTATGATTACTATAGTCACCTTATCCGTTTAACAGTTAATTGCACCATTTTGGCTGCCCAACAGTGCAAGCCTTTGCACATACATTGGGTCAAGTCGCACCAGCCTCTTTAGAATTTATTTATTTTTGATATTTCATATTTATTTTGTTTATTCATCCCTAGCGGGAATTTCCACCAACCTGCTTATTTATCCGATCACCTGACATTGCACTTTGGGCATTTTGCCAGTACACCCAATACATGAGATATATATTCACCTCCCACTGAGCACCTTATATTTTTATATATTTATTTCAAACTCTGCACTAAATTACAGCACTTTGTTGCACCTTTGACACTTTTTTTACAGTTTATGTCCATGTACACTGATCAAATGTAATGTGTTATAAGTGGTAATACCACTATAATGAGTTTTTTTTCCCTGTTTACAGTCCTTGATTTAAGTGACCTTATCTAGACATAAACAGAGGCAGCGCCATTTACCTCACCCCCCCCCCCTTTTTCATATACCATAAGAGGATACCTTTTCTGCTGGGTCTATGAACATGTGCACTAATGTTTTTTTTACAAAAAAAATCTTTGCAGCCACCAAAAAAATATAAATTCTAACAACAATGATCTCTCTCAGGGTCCTGTGCTGATTGGAAGTTCTCAAGGTGGAGTTAACATTGAAGATGTTGCTGCTGAAAACCCAGATGCTATTGTGAAAGAGCCAATTGACATTGTAGAAGGCATCCAAAAAGATCAAGCTGTTAGGGTAAGTATGTCCTTGTTTGTAAGTCTTAAGCTGGGCACACACTTCTGATAGAAGTCTGCCCCACAACTAGCTTCTGTTGACCGAGCATCTAATCAGCATCCTAACTATCCTAACTACTGGGTTTCTGGGGGGGGGGGGGGGGGGGTGGCTGTTTTGGGCAGTCTCCCTGTCAGAACATAGCTCAGCGGGGAGATTGCCGTACTAACATTCTCTTCTATTGTGTTCGGACTCAGTGCTCTCAGCCTTTGGCTGAGAACGCTGATCAGAAGTCGATCAGCAGACCTTTTTCGGTGCCCCTGTCATGCCCTTTTGACAGAGCCCGGACTGGCTGCAGTACACACAGGCCAAATGTCTGCCAGGTTCTATTTAACTGGCCGTGCCTTCTGTCATTCGGCCCGTGTGTACTAGGCATAAGACCCTTTCATACTGGTTGAGTCCACCAGCAGATCCGCCTGCTCAGCAGAGGATCTCTCTGCCGATCTCTGCTGAGCAGGCAGTTGAAAGGTTTGTGTCCACTCAGCTGATGCTGAGCGGACGATCACACAGCCTACTGTCATGTATGAGCTGTTCAATGGAAACAGACCACCAGGCTGTGACACCATCACTGACCTTGTTAAGCCCATGCTAGAAATAGGGTATGCAGTTGTAAGTGGAATGAGAAAAAACAGACCGTTTTTTTTTTTTTTTTTTTTTTTTTTTTTTTTTTTTTTGCGATCAGAGAATGTATTCATTTTTTTTTTTTTTCCACACTTTTCTGTTGGAAAGATTACCCATCACTCCCTGTCTCCCAATTGGGATAAAGATGTCTGTAAAAAACGAGCAGGTTCTAAGGCTTCCCCACCATTTTTAAAATGAATGTAAAGGTTTTATCTAGAGGTAGGCTTTATAGTAAGGAAATGTATTAATTTGTTAGTTTCTGGTAAGATATGTTGTAGATTGTAATAACTCCTCATCAATGAACATGTTGTCTCCTAAATCCTCTTAGCTCTCTTAATCTGTGTAGAAATAGCCTTAGGACTCTGTCAAGCTATTACATCATTGAAGAACTCTAAGACAATTGATGGAATACCCTCCAGCATGTAAATTTTAATATTTATTAATAAAAACTAGATCTACCATAACTTTAACATTTGTATTTTTTTTGTACTGCTCAAAGCAACTGCTATCTGGGTACACTGGAGAATAAGGCAATATTTAATTATTTAAAGTCGGTAACCATTTGGAAGTGGTGATGGCATAATCCCCTAAAGAAAGTGATATAAAATAATCAGTTATGTTTATAAGAAAGAACTTTGTGTTTCTCTTCTTGATTGCTTCAATACATTGTTTACTTTATACCTTTAAACTATAGTAATGCTTCCAAATCATGTAAATCATCACAGTGCTAGAGGAAAATGAGAATGAGTATGTTTTACATGGGAATTTAGCTGACTAAACAGACCATTGTTTATCTTTTTTTTAATTTTCTGTTTCTTTTGTGTATTTTCAGCTTGCACAGAAAATGGGTTTCCCTGAGAACATTGTAGATGAGGCAGCTGCATGCATGATAAACTTGTATAATCTGTTCATGAAGTATGATGCTACAATGGTGGAAATTAACCCCATGGTAGAAGATGCTTCAGGAGTAGGTAAGCCATGCAGGCCTTCAGGAACATTTCAGACTATGCAGTTTGCATTTTGAACATAGGCTATCTTTAAAATGTATGGTGAGGGCGGAAAAAAAAATATATGTAGTACATCGCTGCAATACCTTAATGTTTCCACATGTTAGTACAGAGAATTACCTTTTGACACCAGGAATATGCTGTAAACTAATGTTTGAGCTGAAAACATGTTTTCTCTTTCTTTCATTGTCGGACACAGCTCTTCATCCTCATGACCGTAGGGTTATACTGGCCCCCTACAGGAGTAGGACACTAGGCAGAGAAAAGCTTGAGCACGCCTATGAGGCAGTCCCTGGGGGTATACTCCCAATTCCTGCTATAGGTATTCAGTTTTCTTTCTGCCTAGTCAAGAGTAAGGACTTAGTTCATTGCTGGGATCTCTGGTCCTAGCAATTTTTTCTTTATATGGAATTGTTTCCTGCTTTTTATTTGTTCCTGTGAGAATCTACTATTAACTGCCAAACTGGGTGATGAACTGGGTAATCTAGATCCTTGAGGTTCCCCCAGTCCTGCCAGCGAGCTTGTGCAGACTGCAGCGCAGCGCTAGGTCGGCCGTGACATAGCCCCACTGGACAGGGGCTGGACTGCGGGTTAAATGGCTCGCGAGGGTGCATACGAACTGACTTCGGCCTGAGTCGCAGTGTTCCTCCTGGCCGACAGTACCCACATTACGATGGAGCGGTGTCCTGTCTGGAGTGGTGCCCACCCTGTTCCTTGTGGGGTAAGTATCTGTCCCCCTTCTACCCCTGGCGGGTTTTGGGATGGGCGTGGGCCTCCTTGGGATGGTCGGACCCCCGGGTTCCTGTCCTTCCCTCCCCCCAGCTCGGTGGTCTATTGCGGCCTGTGTCCTCCATCTGTTCACTCAGCCCCCCCCCCCCCCGGGTGGACATACCTTTCTTAGGTTGAATGGGGGGGGGGGGCAGCGTCTCGCCAGCGCCCAAACGTTCTATCCTTGTGGAGGTTGGACCATTTTTTTTCATGCCTTGGGGACCCCCCTGAGAACTGTGTGTGGTGCCACCATTTTCTTGAAGCCTTGTGTGCTACAGATGGGGGTCATGTTTGTGGTTTCCCAATGAAAATAGCGGGCAGCCATGTTTTTGGAGTTCAGATGGGCAGTGGTTCGGCGGTGGGAAGTTCTTCCTCGGCCTCTAGTGTCTGAAATGGCGTTATTCCTCTCTGTGAGTGCCACATGGGTGCAGATAGCTTGCTGTGAGCTGCCTGGTGGGGTTGTCTCCCCCCTCCTTTCTGCTATACAGCGGTATTGCTATGCCGGGCCTTCTGGTACAGACAGCGTGGTGGGGTGTCTCTTGCAGTGTTTTTACACTTTGTTGTGCGGGTTCCACCTATCCATTCTTGGAGTCTTTTAAAGCATGCTTCACCACCTGATCCCCCTCTGAGGCTGCTGGGCCCTCTGGGCCCCACAACTGGCTGGACTGATGGCGGTACTGGAGTCCCTGGTGTCCCAAGTGGATTTGGTCCTGGGCAAACAGGCTAAAAAGGTGTCCCTCTGCCTTCACCTGCTTCCTCTGTCTCATCAGATCCAGGGACTGATTCGGCAGCCGCGGATGCTAGTTGCCCTTCGGGGTCTGCGTCCACGCACCCTGCATGCTCAGATAGTGAGGATGACTCCTCTGTTCCCCTAGCCATACATGAAAAGGTGCTAGTGGGTGCATTGATTGTATCGGTGCGGGAAACCTTGCATATGGAGGATGCGACTAACGCAGCATCAGAGGTGCGGGTCACCTTTTGGCACCCAATGGTCCTCCAAAGTGGCAAGAGTGACGATATTGTCTCAAAACAGTGGGGGTCCCCAAAATGCACCTTTACAATCCCTAGGAGTCCCTCCTAAAGAAATGGATGGTACCTCCTGTAGTGGACTCCCCGGTTTCCAGCTTGAATAAAGCCATCGGTGGAAGAGTCCCCGTTCTTCTCTGATCCAGCCGATAAACAGTCAGAGGCCTTGACCTGCCAAATGTTCACTGTGGCTGGGTCTGTGGCCGGTGTTTACCATCACCCTGGTGTCACAAGCTATGACTGAATGGACTAAATTTTTATGCTGGGACCTGGAGGAGAAGCAGCTCCCTCCTGCCTTTGTGCAGCTGGTGGATCAGTTGGTCCAAGGGCTACAGTTCATCTGGGACGCCTCTTTGGATGCCACTCCCCTGCTTTCTAGACTGTCTTTTTCCGTAGTGGTCCTGTGGCACATAATCTGGCTGAAGTGCTGGTCTGCAGACCAGGCTTCTAAGAAGGCCATGTCCGATCTTCCATTCATGGGGGATCACCTGTTTGGAGCTTCCTTGGATAACATCATCAAAGGCCTCACCGGGGGAAAGAGTATCCTCCTTCCTCAGGCTTCCAAGGGTAAAGAGTCCTGTGCAGATGGGGTCCTTCTTTTTCTGCTCACAAGCTGCCTTTTCGTCCCTCAGGATCTCAGGACAAGGGATCTAAAGCCTTCAGGGCCTCCAATAGGGGTTCCAAGAAGTCTTGGTCGGGAATACCTAGAGCGGGTCTGCCAGAACTGCGGAATAAAATTCCTCCGTATGAAGGGGTGCCCTCACCCGCATTAGGGGTGGGGGGACGTCTTCCCTTTTTTCCGGAACTGTGGACCTCCCTGATTCAGTACAATAGGGTCCACTAAGTCATTTGATCGGGCTACAAGATCAAGTTTCGATCATATCTGCTGGAAAGGTGCTCCCCTTCCAACCTGCACATGTCACCAGATCGCTTAAAGATCTCTATGGGGCAGTGCAAGACCTGTTACTTCAAGGAGTGATGGTTCTGGTTCCGATATTGGAAAGTTTTCAAGGTTTCTAGGCAAACCTGTTTACGGTTCCCAGGAAAGAGGGCAAGGTGCGTCCAGTTCTGGACCTCAAGGCACTAAATTGCTTTGTGTGGGTACCGAAGTCCTGAATGGAATCCTTTTGCACGGTGGTGGCATCCCTTCATCGCATCCATCGACATCAAGGACGCTTGCCTTCACTTCCCCATCTGTGGCGCCCATTAGCGCTTCCTCCGCTTTGCCGTGGGTGAGGAGCATTATCAATTTGTGGCATTACATTTTCGTCTCGCCTCCGCTCCTCGGGTCTACACAAAAGTGTTGGCCCCGGTGCTAGCATTGCTGCGTCACCCGGGGATAGCGGTACTGGGGTACCTGGATTATCTGCTTTTACAAACAGAGTCTTTAACTTGTTGGCAAACCTGGAGATCACTCTACAAACGCTGAGGGAGTTCGGTTTGATTCTGAATCTTCAGAAGTCTGCTCTGGTTCCGTCCATGAGCCTGGAATATTTGGGACTGACTCTGGACTCGGCCAGTGTGTTTCTCCCTCTGGCAAAACTTCAGAAGTTCTAGAAAGCGATCTTGCTTCTGCAGTAAGCGGTCTGGCTTCTGCTGTCCAGCAGACAGTCATCTCTTTGGACTTGTATGCAGGTGCTGGGTCTGATGGTGTCTACCTTTGTGGCGGTTCCATTTGCACAGTTCCACATGAGATCTCTGCAAAAGATTTTTGTGAAATGCAACAAGGATCCTCAGTCTCTGGACAATCTGATCCAGTTGAGCCAGAGCACGAGGTGGTCCCTTGTTTGGTGGCTTCGCTCTCAGACTCTTCTACAGGGAAAATCCTTTTTTCCCATGTACTGGACGGTTGTCACCACGGGTGCCAGCCTATCTGGGTGGGGAGGCGTCCTTGACTTGGAGTATGCTCAAGAGTCTGGACTGAAGGAGAGTCCAGGCTACCGATTTTAATGTACTGGAGCTCCAAGCACTCAGGCTTTGTCTGGATCATTGGACAAATCCTCTCCAGGGGTGTTTGGTACAGATTCAATCGGTGTCAATGTCAGTCACCAAGCGGGTACAATAAGTGTCTTGGCGGCTCGGGAAGTATCCGGCATACTAAGGTGGGCAGAACGGTTTGTTCCAGCCATCTCTGCTGTGCACATTCCAGGAGTGAAAAATTAGGAGGCTGACTATCTCAGTGGACAGGCGTTAGACCAAGGAGAATGGTCACTTCGTTCGGAGGTGTTCCGTCGTGTCTCAGGTGGGGGACTCCCTAGGTGGATTTGTTGGCCTCTCCCCTCAACAGGAAAGTACAGAGATTTGTGGTGCGGTCTCTGGATCCTCTAGCCGACGCCACAGATGCCTTGGTGGCTCCCTGGAGTCATTATCCTCTGATATACTCCCTTCCTCCTCTCAAACTTCTGCCGAGACTCCTGCGCAAAATCTAGGCAGAAGGGATTCTGGTCATCCTGGTGGCTCTGGATTGGCTTCGCTGGTCTTTGTACGCCCATCTGGTACGGCTAGTTGCAGATGCCCCTTTGAGATTTCCTCTCAGGGAAGATCTTTTGTCTCAAGGACCGATCTTCCATCCTGCTTTATGATCGTTGGCTTTGATGGCTTGGCTATTGAAAGCCAGATAGAGGGTTGTTTTATTCAGTAATTCCTACGCTTTTTAAAAGCTAGAAAATCTACTTCCAGGAAGATTTACCATCGTACTTTGAAGACGTATATTGTGTGTTGCGAGTCTCTTGGAGTTCACCTTCACTCTTTTTTGGTGACTCGGATATTGAGTTTCCTCCAGCGAGGGGTCGAGCAACGTTTGGTCTTGAGTACCATCAAGGGCCAGGTTTCGGCCTTGGCGATTTTTTTTTTTTTTTTTTTTTCTTACAACGTCTGTTGGCCACACACTCCTTGGTGCATACCTTTCTCCAGGGAGTGAGACACTTGGCTACCCCAGTGCGGTCACCATTGCCGCAGTGGGACCTCAATTTGGTGGGGTAATTTCTTCAGAAACCTCCCTTTGAAAATATTCAGGTGATTCCCCTGTTACGTTGTCCCAGAAGATGGCCTTTTTAGTGGCTATTACTTATGCGCGCAGGGTGTCTGAGCTGGCGGCACTGTCTTGATGTTCACCTTATCTAGTGGTTCACAGGGATAAGGTGGTTCTTTGACCGTGTCCGCCGTTCCTTCCAAAGGTTGTCTTAGATTTTCATCTGAATGAAAACATTGTGTTGCCCTCCTTGTGGCCTAAGCATCCTAAGGAATTTGCCTTGCATTCCCTGGATGTGGTTCGGGCAATCAGGGTGTACCTGGCAGCTATGCAGTCATTTAGGAAGTCAGGCTCACTGTTTGTCCTCATGGATGGACCTCGCAAGGGGCTGGCTTCTTCTGCTACGACCATTTCCAGATGGATCAGACAGACTGTTGTTCAGGCCTATTCTATTAAGGGTTAGGTTCCTCCTTTCCTTGGCAGGACGCACTCTATTCTGCGCTTGGTGCCTCCTGGTCTTTCTGTCATGAGGAGTCATTGGTGAAAGTTTGTAAGGCAGCCACCAGGTCGTCTTTGCACACATTCACAAAGTTTTATAAAGTGGATGTATTGGCATCTGCAGAGGACTTGTCCTCCTTTTGAGGGTGTTTTTTCTCAGGTGAGCTCCAGTTCTCACTAGAGCTCCATGTTACCTGGTTGCTATGTTTAGCCTTGGAAGGTTTTAATTTTCTGTTCCCACCCCCTCATGTTTGACGCTGCTTTGGGACATCCCTACGACATGAAGATGAAGAGCTGTGGCCGTCAATGAACGAAAGAGAAATTTGGATTTTTGACTTACCGTAAAATCCATTTCCCGGAGTTGGGTTTTTTCTTCTGACACTACTTGTTACAAAACTGAATACCTATAGCAGGAAGTGGGACTATACTCCCAGGGACTGCCCCATAGGCATGCTCAAGCTTTTCTCTGCCTAGTGTCCTCCTTCTGTGGGGAGCAGTATAACCCTACAGTCATGAAGATGAAGAGCTGTGTCTGTCAATGAACATCAGAGAAATGGATTTTACGGTAAGTCAAAAATCCCATTATTTCAGTGCAGCAGAGGAGTTAACTCTAACAGGAATATAGAAGTTCTGTGGATCAACAGCTATCTTCTGTACTTGCAGTGTTTTTAAAAGACTCCACATGGGGAAATGTTAATGCATTACAGAAAAATACACTGCTCAAAAAATTTAAAAGGAACACTTTGAAAACCCATCAGATCTCAATGGGGGAAAAATATCATGCTGGTTATCTATACTGATATGGACTGGGTAACGTTTTAGAAATGAGGATCCCACATCATTTGATGGAAACAAAAGTTATCAACCTACAGAGGGCTAAACTCAGACACCCCAAAAATTGAAGTGAAAAAAATGATGCAGCAGGCTAATCCATTTTGCTAAAATATAGTAGCAACTCAAAATGGTACTCTGTAGTTTGTATGGCCCCCACATGCTTGTATCCATGCCTGACTGCTCTTTATGAGACTGATGGTGTCCGGTGGTATTTCCTCCCAGATCTGGACCAGGAAATTACTGAGCTCCTGAACAGACTGGGGTGCAACCTGGCGGTGTCCGATGGACTGAAACCTTATGTCCCAGAGCTGTTCTATTGGATTTAGGTCAGGCAAGCTTAGGGGCCATTCAGTGGGATAAATTTTTTCATCCTCCAGAAACTGGCTGCATACTCTCGCCACATGAGGCCGGGCATTGTCGTGCATCAGGAGGAACCCAGAACCCACTGCATCAGCATAGGGTCTGACAATGGCTCCAAGGATTTCATCCTGATACCAAATGGCAGTCAGTGTGCCATTGTCTAGCCTGTAGAGGTGTTGGAGTCCCTTCATGGATATGCCTCCCCAGACCATCACTGACCCACTACCAAACCGATCATGCTGAACGATGTGACAGGCAGCAATAATCTTCTCTGTGGCTTCTCCAGACTCTTTCACATCTGTCATGTGCTCAGGGTGAACCTGCTCTCATCTGTAAAAAGCACAGGGCACCAGTGGCTCACCTGGCAATTCTGGTGTTAAATGACAAGTGCCAATCGAGCTCCGAGGCTGGGCAGTGAGCACAGGGCCCGCTAGAGGACGCCGGACCCTCAGGCCACCCTCCTGAAGTCTGTTTCTGATTGGTCAGAGACATTCATACCAGTGGCCTGCTGGAGGTCATTTTGTAGGGATCTGGCAGTGCTCACCCTGTTCCTCCTTGCACAAAGGAGCAGATATGGATCCTGCTGATGGATTAAGGACCTTCTAAGGCCTTGTCCAACTCTCCTAGAGTAACTGCTTGTCTCCTGTAAATCTTCTCCATGCTCTTGAGCCTGTGCTAGGAGACACAGCAAACCTTCTGGCAATGGCATGTATTGTACTATCCTGGAGGAGGTGGACTGCCTATTCAACCCCTATAGGGTCCAGGTATTGCTTCATGCTACCAGTAGTGACCCTGACTCCAGCCAAATGCAAAACTAGTGAATAACTGTCAGAAACGATGAGTTGAGAAAAACAAAATCGGTGGCCTCCACCTGTAAAACCATTCCTGTTTGGAGGTAGTCTCAATGTTTCTGCACCTGTTAATTTAACACCAAAGCAGCTGAAACTGATTAACAACCCCCTCTGCTACTTAATTGACCAGATCAGTATCCCAGGAGTTTGTTTGACCTTATGCTGTACTCTGATTAAAAAGTGTTCCTTTAATTTTTTCAGCGGTGTACTAAATATATTTTTCTCTGTCGCTCATTGACAGACGTAGTCTTCTTGATTCACAAGAACTGGGTTATGTTGTCTCCGCAGGAGTAGGACTAGGCAGAAAAGAAAAAACGTTCTGGCTCCACCCTAGGGGCAGTCCCAGAGGGTATATCCTCCCTCTCTCTGCTACAAGGCATCAGTTTTTTTCTGTCTAGTCAGGAGTAAGGACCTAAGTTCCTTGCTGGGATCTCTGGTCCTGGCAAGATTTTTTTTAGAAAAAATATTTTTTAGGTAGTTTTTTCTCCAGTGTTTTTTCCTGTGAGATCTTCAAGCAAATACGCCGGACTGGGCGACACCAGTGGTCACCCCAGCCGGCCTACGAGCGCACGCAGACCATTGCATTGCGCTTGGTCGGCCGCGACACATTCAAGTAAGTATGCGGGGCCGGGCGACGGGCTGGATGTTGAGATCCAGTGGTCACCCCGGTTTCTGCCTACGAGCACGTGCTGACCAGAGCTCCGCGCTGGGTCGGCCGCGACGGAGTCCCATTGGAGGGACTGACCTTGCGAGTTAAAAGTCTCGCTTGGACACCAGGAACCAGAGAGTCGAGGCGTCCGGAGTGGTCCACAACCCCCCACCCCGGTGGAGAGGGTATTGTGAAGAGAGGGTGCCTGTCGGTTCGGTATGGTGAGTAAACGTTCCCTTTTTTCCTCGTTATGAGGCAGTATGAATTATGGGCCCCTCCATACATGGTCAGTATCTGTCTGACACTAAAAGTCCCCCTTGTAAATACAGCATGTGTTTGGTGGGAAGTGGACTTGGTTTGAGAGCTAACACTCTACCCAGCAGACTGTAGTATTACAGCAGACATGGGAGGTATAATCCTACCTTAATTGTAGTGTACCTCCTGCAGATCGATAAACCGCCATTTAGCAGAGATGCAGGTGGATGTGCTGGGAAAAACGATTTCGGCAGTCCGCCGCCATTTTGCCGTAGACCGGGTGCATGAATGTCCTCAGGTCACGCCGGCCGCCATGTTTTTGGAGTCTATTGTCTCCTGTATGGGGGCGGCCATGTTTGATGAGCCCAGCTACCTCGTGGAGAGCTGGGAACGCCGGAAGGTGTACACAGGGGGCGGAGCCACGTCCTTCTACCCGGGAAAACTAACACAGCTCTTTCCAGTCTGTAAAAGACAGACGCTGACTGCAGTTGGTTGGAAACTTCTCTGCATCGGGTGGTGAGCCTTGAGGGTCCCTCTCTCTCTCTGTGGGGATCGAGAAGCAGGTACTCTGAGGGGCGCTATTGCGCTAGGGGGATACACATAAAAAAAAAAAAAAGAGGTATTTTTTAATTAAAAAAAAAAAAAAAGAAGTTTTTTTGTTTTTTCTGGCAGAGGTGTCCTGAATTAACATGGACCCTGCCACTCATGTATCTCCACTGGATCCCCTCGAGGTGTCTGCAGGATCCTCCAGCACCCCACTGACGGTTGAATCATTGTCAGCTATTATGGAAACTTTTGTGTCCCGGGTGGAAGTGGCTTGTCAGGGACAGGGCGCAAGAAAGCGACCCCCGCCTAACCCCTTATTATCTGAAACTTCGGATTCAGAATCTGAGCCTATTTCTGCAGTTGCAGGTACTTCATCTGGGATTGGTGTCTCGGGTACTGTCTCTTCAGACAGTGAGGAGGAGGTTTCGGCATCAGCCATAGCCCGAGAGGAAGCGTTGGTAAACGCACTCATTGTATCTGTTCAAGAAACCTTAAGATTACAGGGTATTCCGTCGGAAATAGCTGAAACTGAAATCCCCTTTGGGTCTAAAAAACGCATCAAGGTAGCGAAGGTTTTTCCATTGCCCAAATGTTTTGGCAATCCAATCAAAGAAGAATGGAGTCTGCCAAAACGCACTTCTGCTATTTCTAAACGCATTAAACAGGCGTTATCCGTTTGAGGAAACCCTCATTAAGAAATGGACAGAACCACCTGTGGTGGATTCACCAATTGCTAGATTGAATAAAGCCACGGTTATTCCTTTAGAAGACGCTCCGTCTTTTAAAGATCCAGTGGATCGCAAGATAGAAGCTATGTCTCGCACCATGTTTTCCTTGATTGGATCAGCTTTCAGACCAATAATTGCTATTGGACTGGTTTCGCAGACTGTAACTGAATGGACCAAGTGGTTGCGCCGGGACTTAGAAGAAGTCCCTCAGGCGGCATCAGATTTGTTGGAACAAATGATACAGGGGTTACAGTTTGTGTGTGATGCGGCGTTAGACGCCACTCCATTATTGGCGCGAGCATCAGTTTCAGCAGTGGTTCTCAGGCGTACACTGTGGCTAAAAGGTTGGTTAGCCGACCAAGGTTCCAAAAAAGCATTGGCTAATATCCCCTTTTTAGGAGAGCGTCTATTTGGAGCCAACTTAGATGAGATCATTAAGGATCTCACGGGAGGAAAGAGCACCTTTTTACCGCAAAATGTTAAAGGTAAAGGACCTCGTCAAAGACGAGGGCCTTCTTTCTCTGCTCAAAAAGTTTTTTCGTCCCGCGGGTGAAAAAATTAAGTCCTCCAAAGCTCCTTCAGGAGGCTTCAGGGGACGTTGGTCGGGCAAGCAAAAGCCCGCCCCCTCCAGACCTGAAGATAAATCGTCCAAAGCCTGAAGGTGCGCCCCCACCCATAACTGGGGTGGGGGGACGTCTTCGCCGGTTCCCGGATCCATGGCTTTCCAGAATCCCGGACAAGTGGGTTTGCGAAGTCATAAGGTCAGGGTACAAGATCGAGTTTCGATCTCTCCCACCGGCGCGATTCTTCCCTTCCAATATCCGACTATCCCCGGATCGTCTAGAAGATCTGCGGAGAGCAGTCACAGATTTACTACAACAAGGAGTGGTAGTCCACGTTCCTTGGACAGAACGTTTTCAGGGGTTTTATTCAAACCTATTTACAATACCCAGGAAAGAGGGCAAAGTGCGTCCAATTCTGGACTTAAGGGCACTCAATTCCTTTCTCAACATAAGAAAATTCAAGATGGAATCCATTCGCACAGTAGCAGCCTTCCTGCATCCAGGGGATGTCCTAGCGTCCATAGACATCAAGGACGCCTATCTTCACATTCCCATTTTCGCAGGACATCAGCGGTTTCTACGCTTTTCCGTAGAAGAGAACCACTATCAGTTTGTGGCGTTACCTTTCGGTCTCGCCACGGCTCCTCGGGTCTTCACGAAGGTGTTGGCCCCAATGCTGGCACTACTGCGCCAAAGAGGCATATCGATTCTAGGTTACCTAGACGATCTCCTGCTTCATGCAGAGTCTCCTCAGACCCTGCTACAAAACATAGAAATTACTATAATTTCTTTACAGGAATTCGGGTGGCTGGTGAACCAGCAAAAGTCATTTCTGGTTCCCACCCAGAGGCTCGAATATCTGGGTCTAATTCTAGACACAGTCAGGACAAGAGTTTTCCTTCCGGTAGGGAAACTCCGGAAGATTCAATCAGCAGTCCAGTTGTTACTTACTATCCAACAGCTGGTCTTCTCTTCGAACTTGCATGAGGGTTCTGGGGTTGGTGGTGGCTTCCTTCGAAGCAGTCCCATTTGCCCAGTCCCATACCCGAATTCTTCAGCAAGAGATTCTTCTCAGATGGAATCGGAATCCGGAATCCCTGGACAATCGGATCCGATTGAGCAAACAGACCAGAGAGTCTCTGGTCTGGTGGCTTCGGTCTCCGATGCTCAGCCAGGGAAAGTCATTTCTGCCAATATATTGGACGATAGTGACCACGGATGCCAGTCTATCCGGATGGGGAGGAATTCTCGGTCAGTTATCTGTCCAGGGACTTTGGTCCCCGGAAGAATCCAGGTTGCCGATAAATGTATTGGAACTGAGAGCGATCAGACTTTGTCTGATTCACTGGACCGAGCAGCTCCAGGGCAGCCCGGTTCGGATCCAGTCGGACAACGCCACGGCCGTGGCTTATGTCAATCACCAGGGGGGCACCAAGAGTGTCCCAGCGGCCAAGGAAGTGGCTTGCATGCTTCGCTGGGCGGAACGATTTGTTCCAGCGATCTCTGCGGTGTTCATCACGGGGGTGGAAAATTGGCAGGCAGATTATCTCAGCCGTCAGACTCTGGATCAGGGGGAATGGTCCCTCCATCCAGAAGTCTTCCACCAGTTGTGCCTACGTTGGGGCACCCCGGATGTGGATCTGTTGGCATCACGATTCAACAGGAAGGTACAGAGATTCGTGGCTCGCTCCCGCGATCCTCTAGCAGAGACCGCAGACGCACTGATCGCCCCGTGGGGGCAATACCAGCTAATGTATGCCTTCCCTCCTCTCGGGTTACTGCCAAGACTTCTTCGCAGGATAGAGGAGGAAGGAATTCCAGTAATCCTGGTAGCTCCGGACTGGCCTCGCCGAGCGTGGTACGCCGACTTGGTCAGACTGGTGGCGGACGTCCCGTGGAGACTTCCTCTCAGGGAGGACCTACTGTCTCAGGGACCGATCTTCCATCCTGCTTTACGATCGCTGGCTTTAACGGCCTGGCTATTGAGACCCAGGTGCTGAAGGACAAGGGTTTGTCAGCTTCAGTTATTCCTACTCTAGGTAAAGCAAGGAAAGCGACTTCCAGAAAGATTTATCATCGCACATGGAAGTCCTACATTGCATGGTGTGAACCTCTGGGGTTCCGTCCACGGTCTTATTCGGTTAGTCGAATATTAGCTTTTCTGCAACAAGGGGTTGAGCAGAAACTGGCCTCGAGTACTATCAAGGGTCAGGTCTCAGCCTTAGCTATCTTCTTTCAGAAGCCTTTGGCTACTCATTTCTTGGTGCGGAATTTCATCCAGGGGGTGCGACATCTGGCTCCGCCAGTGCGCGCGCCGTTACCACCCTGGGATCTTAATTTAGTATTGTCGGTTCTTCAGAAACCTCCCTTTGAAGATATTAGGGAGATTCCTCTACCTACGTTGTCCCAGAAGGTGGCCTTCTTGGTGGCTATCACTTCTGCACGCAGGGTGTCAGAACTGGCCGCATTATCTTGTCGTTCCCCATATCTGGTGGTTCATAGAGATAAGGTGGTTCTTCGTCCGAATCCATCCTTCCTACCAAAAGTGGTTTCAGAATTTCATCTGAATGAAGAAATTGTATTACCTTCCCTGTGTCCTAAGCCCAGTCATCCTCGGGAGTTTGCTTTGCACTCCTTGGATGTGGTCCGGGCGATCAGGGTATACTTGAAAACGACAGACTCGTTTCGCAAGACGGATTCACTTTTTGTGGTCCCGGATGGACCCAAAAAGGGGTTGCCTGCATCTGCCGCGACTATTTCCAAATGGATCAGACAGACGGTGGTACAGGCTTATTCTATTAAGGGTCGGGAGCCCCCGTTCCCTGTTAAGGCGCACTCCACTCGGGCACTTAGTGCGTCATGGGCCTTTCGCCATCAGGCGTCAGTGGTCCAGGTGTGCAAGGCGGCTACCTGGTCGTCGGTGCATACCTTTACAAAACATTATAAAGTTGATGTAATGGCATCGTCTGATGCCTCGTTTGGCCGCAAGGTTTTGCAGGCCGCCATTTGAGGAGACCAGTGGTCTACCTCAAGGGTTTTTTTCCGTTGGAATTTTTATTTGAGTCTCATTCTTTGTTTATAATGAGCCTTTAAAACTTCTAGTTTGGCACGGGTTGGGCCTTCTAGATTGGATTTTGATTTCTGTCAATCCCACCCCTCATTTGTGGCACTGCTTCTGGATGTCCCAGTTCTTGTGAATCAAGAAGACTACGTCTGTCAATGAGCAACAGAGAAAATCGGATTTTTGTAAGATCTTACCGTAAAATCCTTTTCTCTTAGCTCATTGACAGACGTAGTACCCGCCCCTCTATCATTGAGTTGGGTTGGGTTAAATTCTCTGTTGCTGCTTTGTGACAGAACTGATGCCTTGTAGCAGAGAGAGGGAGGATATACCCTCTGGGACTGCCCCTAGGGTGGAGCCAGAACGTTTTTTCTTTTCTGCCTAGTCCTACTCCTGCGGAGACAACATAACCCAGTTCTTGTGAATCAAGAAGACTACGTCTGTCAATGAGCTAAGAGAAAAGGATTTTACGGTAAGATCTTACAAAAATCCGATTTTTGCATTACAGTAAGCTAAGAAACATCCTACTGCTTTTTCTGTCCCCCCCCCCCCCCCTCCCCCCAACTCTCTACACACTTCCCTGTCTCAACTTTCCCTCCAGCACTGTTCTTGGCTGCAGCAGTTCCCTTCCTGCTTTCACAGAATACAAAGATGTGTGAATGGATGAGGGCAGGAGCAAGGTAATGTCAGGATAGCCCCTCCATTCACAGAATGCCTTGTAATAAAAGCAGTGGTGGGCAAGTGACCCACTGTCTTTCACTGTACTAAAGCCAGAACTGGCAATTTCAGCACTGTAGGTTGGCGTTTACAGTAGTGTCTGGGATCTATGAAACAAGTAGCGTTGAAACTCAGCACCATCCACTTATTGGACACTCCTCATTAGAGGCAATTTCTTTTTATATAGCAAATGTCCAAAAATAGTTAAGCTTCAAATTTTAGGATTTGATTCTGCTTAGCTGTGGTGCTGACCTAAAGTGGTTTTAAAGGGTCAAAGTTTTTAAAAAAAAAATCTGTGTGCAGCCCCCCTAATACTCGCCCGAGACCCCTCTCGATCCAGTAATGTGCAGGAGACCCTTAGCTGTCATTAGACTTCCTCTCCTCATTGGCTGAGGCATTAGCTCCCACTGCTTTCAATCAGAGCCAGTGAGCCAATGAGGAGAGAGCGGGGGACAGGACTGAGCCGTAGCTCTGTGTTTTGTGGATGCATAGAGCAGGGCTTGATAGCGAGCAAACACCAATGCCCTCATAGCAAATGGCTTGCTATTGGGGGCACTGGTCAAGGGGGAGTAGACCAGAGCACCAGGGGGGACCCATGAAGAGGAGGATTGGGGCTGCTCTGTGCAAACCACTGCATAGAGCAGTTAAGTATAACATATAAATATTCTTCCAGTGCAGCGCAACCAAAAAGTGTGGTTGGATCATTAGGTGTGTCCAGCAACTATTTTATATAATTGAGTATACCGAAATATTGACATAGTATTTGGATAGTGAAGCTTAGTGCCTATTGTATCTCACATACAGGTAAGTATAACGTGTTTTTTTTTTTTTTTTTTTTTTTTTTTTCAGTCAAACCTGTAATACCATTTTAAAGTGTATTAAAGAAAACAAAGTAATATATTGACTTGTATTTCTTTTAATATTTGCTATGAATTGTCTTGTCATTTACACGTCAGCAGTTTCTCAGTGAAACTTGACATTAGGCAGCCAAAGTCTGCCAGTGAGCAGATGTCATGCTTTTTAAATGAAAGGTCTTTAAATGTCTCCTAGATAAGTTATACACACAACAGATTATGAGGGATTCTCATCAAATCGAATACCAAGAGAGCAAATGTCACATTTTAATGCTGTTGTGCTGATGCAATACATCTGTAAAATAAATTAATTGTCATAATTACTGAGCACGAGCTGGGGTCCTATGAATATGTTCACTGTGTGTAACTGTGTACTAACTTTCTAAATGCAGTGGCCATTACTGGCATTATGATCTATTGCTTTTGCTAATGTGACTTCAAGTACTTAAATTTTTAAAGCAGTATATAGACTGTAAATCTATATCTGATAAGCTGGACCTTCTTTCACATCAGAGCTTAGGTCAGTGTCATGATTGAAACCGCTGATTTGGGTCTTGTGTTCATATACCAAAGTGTGCCAAAAATAGTGTTTTTAGTGTACTCCTTAACATGCAGAGCTCTGAGAAGCCTGCCATGAAAATATCTATGGTTTGTGTGGTGGATGTGGTTATATTGGCTTCCAGCTAATAATTACTGGAACGAAGCACATTGCTGACTTACTTGATAGGATAGAGATACTAGCTGCTTCATTTTGTCTAAACACTTTGCATTTTTAAGACAAAAAGTAACTTTAGGCAACGACTGTGAAAAAAATGACCCTCGGGCTGATATTTGGTTTGATGAACCAGCTGGCTCTTGGTATCTATTGCATACTCCAGCACCTCTTTCCCTGTGCAGTATGTGCCTCCACAAGGTTGGTACAGAAGTGCCTCTTTCCAATTAATGTGTTCTACTTCATAGGGCATTAATCAGAAGAGTTTGATACCATAGGTTTTGGTTTTAGAATAGCTGCAACACTGTTGGGACCTGTGTTGACGGGCTTTGGTTTGTTTTAATGGCATCAGTTTAAGATGCTACTTCATTCAGAATTTGACAGGTTTATTTGATCTGCAGTTGACTTCCTTCTGACCTGCATTGGACCTGCTTCAAGCTGGTTTTGTAGATCTATGGACTTGTATGGGAATACAAGACCCACTTAAAGTGAACAAAAGTTCTTTTACACAGGCCCTAAGAAAGTAGTAAATATTTTTCTTCTCATAGGTTTGTGCACATGTTGCAAGCAAGTCCTAGCATTAGGTAAAGTGTATTTCTACTTTAACAGTCAGTTACTATGTACAGGTGCATCTCATAAAATTAGAATATCATCAAAAAGGTAATTTATTTCAGTAATTCAATTAAAGTGAAGCTCATATATTGTATAGATTCATTACACACCAAGTGATATTTCTCTATCGTTCATTGACGGACGCATTTCTCTGATTCATATCAGTAGAGTTATACTGCCCCCTACAGGAGTAGGACACTAGGCAGGAAAAAGTTCTGGCAACGCCTATGGGCAGTCCCGGAGGGTACACCCTCTCTCTTCCTGCATAGGATGTCCGTTTTAATCTGCCTAGTCAGGAGTAAGGACCTAGTTCCTTGCTGGGATCTCTGGTCCTGACATATAAAGTATTTTTTTATGTAGAATTTTTTTAGCTAGCCTTTTTTTCTCCCTGGAACTTTTTTTCCTGTGAGATCTTCAAGCAATTATGCCGGACCCTCGCACTCCTGGGTTTCCCTCTGTCCTATTGCGACCCCCCTCCTGTCCACCCCCACATGGGGGACTGTTTGGGCCCTCCTGAGCCTGGGGCCTAGTGTGCAGGCCGCATGGGGGGCCGGGCGAGTGTGCGCTGTCCTCGGTGCTCAATGATCGTGCGGGGAGGGGGTCTTGCTGGGGTTCTTCTGAAGTGGATGGTGCGGATGGGGGTTTGGGGAGTTCCCCAAAGGGCCCAGAATACCGCGGTTTTCGGGCGGGCCGCCATTTTGTTGTAGCCTCTGTCTGCTTCTATGGAGGCGGCCATCTTCGTACACCCGTTTTCTGCCAATTTGCTGGAGATTTTTTGCAGTGAAGGCTGGTGGGAGTGCCTGAAAGACAGTGAGTCTTGAGGGTGGTCTCTCCCTCTCTGTGGGGGTCCGTAAGCGCGTGCCTGACCTCCGGGGGGTGCTGTGGGGCCGTTTAAAAAAAAAATGTAATTTTTTTTAAAAACTTGCTGGCGGGTTGCTCAGGTTCAGTATGGACCCTGCGGGCCATTTTTTCCCACCTGACCCTGTCACGGAGGCCGCAGGGCCTTCCGGATCTTCACTGTCCACCTATGCCTTTTTGGCAGTTTGGGACGCATTTGGGCCCGGGGGGTGGTGGTAGGTGCGCTAAAATGTTTCTCCACCTACCCCTGCCTCTTCTACCTCCTCTGAAGGCCTTATCAGATTTCCCTTTTGTGGGGTATCGCCTGTATGGGTCTTCCCTGGATGAAATCATTAAGGGAGTCAAAGGAGGGAAGAGTACTTTCCTCCCACAGGCTTCCAGGGGCAAGGAGTTGCGTCGCAGATGTGGTCCTTTTTTTTTCTTGTCTCCTAAGCAGCTTTTTCGTCCCTCGGGGTCACAAAAGATCCAAATCAGTTAGGACCTTTTCCAGGGGTTCCAAGAGGCCTTGGTCTGGTAAGCCGAGAGCAGGTCTTTGTTTTTTTTTTTTTTTTTGTGGACCTCTCTGATTCAAGACAGGGGCAGTACTTGAGCTGATTCGGTCCAGCTACAAGATCGAATTTCGGTCTTATCCCCAGGAGAGGATTTTTCCTTCCAACCTGGGTTTGTCCCCAGCCTGCCTGTGTGGTCTCTTTGGAACTGGTACAATCACCCCTTGTAGTAGCAAATCTTGTACCACCCCAAACAAACTTTTTCGGGGGTTTTTATTCAAATCTGTTTACAGTTCCCAAGAAGGAAGGCAAAGTTTGTCCAATACTAGACCTCAAAGCCCTGAACCACTTTGTGCAGGTACAGAAGTTCCAGTTGGAGTCCATTCGTACAGTAGTGGCATCCCTTCATCAAGGGGATCTTCTGGCTTCTATCGAGGACACTTACCTCCATATCCTGATATGTCGGGCATTAGCTCTTCCTCCTCTTTGCCATGGGCGAGGAACATTATCAATTAGTTGCGCTACCCTTTGGTCTCGCCTCTGCTTCCATTTGCACAGATCCACACGAGACCTCTGCAGAGAGAAATTCTTGCCAAGTGGGACAAGAATCCACAGTCTCTAGACAATCCGATTCTGCTGAACCGGGGTACGCAAGGGTCCCTGCTCTGGTGGTTTCGCTCTTCAGCTCTTGGACAAGGCATATCCTTCCTCTGTACTGGACAGTGGTCACCACGGATGCCAGCCTGTCCGGGTGGGGAGGTGTCTTGGGCACGGAATGTGCTTGGGGGGGGTTACCAATCAATGTACGGGAACTTCGGGCTATCAGACTGTCTGGCCCATTGAGACGGTTCGTCTTCAAGGGTGTCCGGTACAGATTTAATCCAACAATGCCACGGCTGTGGCATATGTCAATCACCAAGAGGGCACAAAAAGTGAACTAGCAGCTTGGGAAGTAGCTGACATTCTAAGGTGGGTGGAACTTTCGTTTCAGCTCTCTGTTGTACATATTCCAGGGGTGGAAAATTGGCAGGCGGATTACCTCAGTCGACGGACTTTGGACCAGGGAGAATGGTCACTTCATCCAGAGGTGTTCATCAGTTGTGTCTCCGGTTGGAAACTCCTGAGGTGGACCTGTTGGCCTCCCATCTCAACAGGAAGGTGCAGAGATTCGTGGCAAGGTCTTGGGCTCCTTGGGGCCAGTACCGTCTGATATATGCCTTTCCCTCTCTGAAACTTCTACCAAGACTTCTGCGAAGGATCAAGCCAAAAGGAATTCTGGTCATCCTAGTGGCCCCAGACTGGCCTTACCGGTCTTGGTACGCAGATCTAATTTCGGCCGGTTGCCGATGTCCCTTGGCGACTCTCTCTCAGGGAAGACATTTTGGCCCAAGGGCCTATCTTCCATCCTGCTTTACAGTCGCTGGCTTTAACGGCTTGGCTTTTGAAAGCCAGGTTTTGAAGGTTAGGGTGTTGTCTGACTCTGTGATTCCCACGTTGGTAAAGCTGGAAAATCTACCTCTAGGGAGATTTACCCTTGCGCCTGGAAGTCGTATGTTGCATGGCGTGAGTCTCTGGGGGTTTCTCCCCATTCCTTTTCGGTGGCTCGAATTTTGGCGTTCTTCCAAAGAGGTGTGGAACAGCGCCTGGCCTTGGGGACCATCAAGGACCAGGTTTCAGCCTTGGCGATTTTCTTTCAACGTCCTTTTGGCTATGCATTCCTTGGGTCGCACCTTTGTTCAGGAGGTTCGCCGCTTTGCTCCACCTTTGCGGTCTCCGTTGCCTCAGTGGGATCTCAATTTGGTACTGTCAGTTCTTCAGAAACCGCCTTTTCAAAATATTCACGATTCCTCTGCTTACATTGTTCCAGAAGGTAGCCTTCTTTATGGCAATTACTTCTGCATGCAGGTTGTCGGAGGTGGCTGCTTTGTCATTCACCTAATTTGGTGGTTCACAGAGACAAAGTAGTGCTTCGCCCTCGTCAGTCATTCCTTCCTAAGGTTGTCTCTGGTTTCCATCTGAATGAAGACATTGTGTTGTTCTCCCTGTGTCCTAAGCGTAAGCATTCTAAAAGGGGATTGCCTTGCATTCCCTGGATGTGGTTTGGGCTATCGGGGGTGTACTTGGCGGCAGCCGAGTCATTTAGGAAATCCGACTCATTTTTGTCCTTACGAATGGACCTTTGCAAGAGGTTGGCCGCATCTTCTGTGATCATTTCCAAATGCATCAGACAGATGGTAGTGCAGGCCTATTCAATCAAGGGTCAGGTTCCACCTTTCCCTGTTACGGCATAATCTACTCGGATGCTTAGTGCCTCCTGGGCTTTCTGCCATCAGGTGTCAGTGGTGCAGGTTTGCAGGGCGGCCACCTTGTCGTCTGTGCACACTTTCACAACATTTTATAAAACAGGTGTGCTGGCATCTGTGGATGCTGCTTTTGGCCGCAGGCTGCTGTTTTAAAGGGCTAGTCCTCTTTTGAGGGTGTATGTTTGTTTTTTTTCAGGTGAGCTCCATGTTACCTGGTTGGCTAGGTTTAGCCTTTTGGGAATTTTTTTCTGCTGTTTTTTTTCCCACCCCCTTTGTTTAACACTGCTTTGGGACATCCCAATGGTCAAGAATATTCTGGAGCGTTGTCAGTCAATGAACAAATGAGAAAATTGGATTTTTGTCTTACCGTAAAATCCTTTTCTCTAAAAGTTCATTGACGGACACAGCACCCACCCCTCGATTGAGTTGGGCTATTTTTCTTCTGACACTGCTTGCAGCTAAACTGCCTATAGCAGGAAGTGGGAGTATACCTCCTGGGACTGCCCCATAGGCGTGGTAAATCTTTTTCCTGCCTAGTGTACTGCTCCCTTTGGGGGCAGCATAACCGTATGGTCAAGAATTATATGGAGCTGCGTCTGTCAATGAACTTCAGAGAAAAGGATTTTACGGCAAGACCAAAATCGTGTTTTCTCTATCATCCACCGACGGACGTGGCTTGCTACTTATTCATAGACGGTTGGGTAATAGCTCCTCCCACCAGGAGTGACCAGGCACTTCAAACAAAGTTTTGAGACACCCAGGGGGCGTACCCTGGGCGAATACCCTCAGCCTCACCAAAGCACAGACAGTTTTGCTGCCTGGTCTCAGGAGTGGCCAAACAGTTCCCTGCTGGGATGTTTGTCCTGGCTTCATTTTTAAACGTCTTAAAGGGAACGTTTTTTTTCTTTTAGAATTTTTTATTTCATTTATGTTGCTGCTGATTCCTGTTCCTGTAGGATATGCCGGTTGGGTTTCGGACTGGCTATATGAGAGCCTTACGGTCTCCCAGTTTGTGCCAGTGCGTGTTTGCTGACTATAGCTCCGCGCTGGGTCTGCACAGCGACCATGGTCCCATGGACGGGGACTGGCCTGCGGTGATATCTCACAGGGAAGCACACACCTGGCATGCCCGAGTCGCGGCGTGCCCCTTGGCCAACAGCGCCCTCACTGCAGTGCAGAGGCTGCCTGTCTGAATGGATGCCCTCCCTCCGCAGCAAGGTATGGTGAGTACTGTCCCCATGCCTGGTTAGCAGGCTTGGTGGGACATGAGCAACCTTTGAGGTGAGTGGGGGCTGTAGGTGCCCACTCCTGTCTTGCTGGAACCAGTGGTGCTTCAAAGTTTTTTTTATTTGTTCCTGCCTGTAGGTGTCCCCTATTTAACCTTTGCGGTGCAGGTCCCGGTGCTACCACGTTCCCTGTCTGGTCTGTGTAAGTGCACTTGTACTCGTAGGCCATATTTCTAACATGGACTCCTCAGGTTTATCTGCGACCCCCTGATCCCTGGGGCCAGCATATGACGCTCATGATGTGTCTTTATTATCTGTCATGCGAGAAATGTCCAAGAAAATGGATAAGGTTATTGCAGCTGCTTTTTCTAAGAAACGCCCTCGCCTGTCTCCTCTCAGACCTCAGAGATTCTGAGGCTTACATGGTCGCTGGCGACGCAGACCCTCTCCTGGAGGATGCGTCCCTGCATTCAGTTGCTTCTGATGCTGAAGAGGATACTTCTACACCCGCCTTGGCGCAGGTAAAGGCCTTGGTGGATGCCTTAATATCCTCAGTGAGAGACACCCTTAAACTCACGGATGCGATTTCTACATCGCAAGGGTGCTCGGTCTCCTTTGGATCCCTCAGAGCGAAGAAGTCGACCAGGGTTTTTCTCTGTCCTGAAGTTTTATCCACCTTAGTGGAAGAACAATGGCGGTGATTTAGTCGCACGCTTGCGACTCCCCAACGTTTAGCCAGGCGCTATTCGTTTGAGGAAGGGATCTTGCACAAGTGGACGGTTCCTCCTCCGGTGGACCCCCAGATATGTGGTAATCATAAGGCCACGATTTTACCGGTGGCAGAATCCTCCTCCTTATCTGATGTGACTGATAGACGTATTGACGTCGGCTGACCAAGCTTCCAAAAAATTGTTGTCCGATCTTCCATACCAGGATGATCGCCTTTTTGGCTCCTCCTTGGATGACTTGATCAAGTTGGTCAGTGGGTGTAAGAGCACGATCCTTCCCCGTTCCTCTAAGCCGAAGGCCCCCTCGCGTAAAGCGGGGTCCTTCCTTTACTGCCCAGAAGCGTCTTTTTCGTGCGCCCGGGTCGCAGCAATCTAAACAGACGTCCGGTGGTAAAGGCTCCGGGAAACGTTGGGCTGGGAAGCCGAAACCTTCCACCCCCAGCAACCCCAAGCAGACCTTCTCTGCCTGAAGGGGTGTCCCCGTTTCTTTCCGGATCCGTGGATTTCCCTGTTACACGTCAGGTGGGTTCACGAGGTGATTCAGTCTGGGTACAAGATAGTTTCGTTTCCGTCCTCCGGACAGATTTTTTCCTTCCAATCTTCGGCTGTCCTCGGACCGTCTGGCCTGGTTGCAGACTGCAATTCGGGACTTGCTGACCCAAGGGGTGATTGTTCCAGCGCCCCCTTCGGAACGGTTTTGAGATTTTTATTCAAACCTTTTTACTGTTCCGAGGAAGGAGGGCAAATTGCGTCCAATCTTGGACCTTAAACTGTTGAACCGCTTTGTGCACATCCAGAAGTTTTGCATGGAATCCCTGCGATCAGTGGTGGCGTTCCTGGATCAGGGGGACCTATTGGCCTCAATCAATATCAAGGATGCCTATCTTCATGTCACCATTTGTCAGGCCCATCAACGGTTTCTCCGTTTTGCAATGGGCCAGGACCATTTTCAATTTGTGGCTTTGCCGTTTGGGCTTGCCTCTGCTCCCAGGGTCTTCACCAAGGTGTTAGCCCCGATGTTGGCTTTGCTTCGGCCGAGGGGGATAGCAATCTTGGGTTATCTGGAAGATCTCTTTCTCCGAGCGGAGTCGTCTGCACAATTGGAACGCGATCTGGAAGTGACTATTCAGGCTCTACGGCAGTTCGGTTGGTATCTCAACCTTCAGAAATCTGTTGGTTCCAACGACCAGGTTGGAGTACCTGGGGATGATCCTGGACTCGACTGCGGCAAAGGTATTTCTTCCTCCTGCAAAGTTGCAGAAGTTGAGGGAGGCGATTCCGTCTCTGCTGGCTTGCGACCGAGTTTCTCTCTGGTCCTCCATGCATGTACTGGGCCTCATGGTGTCTTCATTCGAAGCCGTGCCTTACATTCAGGCCCATACGAGAATTTTTCAACAGGAGATCCTTGTCAAATGGAACAAGGACCCCGCATCCTTGGACAATCTGATTCTTTTGAGTCAGAGCTTAGTTCTCCGAACCTCCTTCACAGGAAGTCCTTTCTTCCCATTCTGTGGACGGTGCTGACAACGGATGCCTGTCTAACCAGTTGGAAGGGTGTGGGTGCTGGGCACTCTGACTTTCCAAGGTACTTGGGACGTTGGAGGAATCCGAGCTTCTGATCAACGTTCTGGAACTGAGGGCTATCAACTGGACAACTGGCAGGCGGACTACCTGAGTCGACAAACCCTGGATCATCAGGACGAGTGGTCTCTACATCCGCAAGTGTTTCACCAGTTGTGTCTCCGGTGGGAAACCCCAGATGTGGATCTGTTCACAATCCAGGCAAAACAGAAATTTTCCCAGGTTTGTGGCTCTGTCCAGAGATCCTCTGGCCGAGGCCGTGAACGCCCTGGTGGCTCCCTGGAGTCTGTACGGGGCTTCTTTATGCGTTTCCTCTGCTGCAACTGTTTCACCCTCTGCTACGCAGGATCGAGCTGGAGGGGATTTCGGTAATCCTGGTGGCGCCAGATTGGCCTCGGAGATCCTGGTACACCGATGTGGTTCAGGCGCAGGTAGCAGGCCCGTGGGCTCTTCCTCTGAGGGAAGATCTTTTGTTGCAAGGTCCCATCTTCCATCCTGCTTTACGGTCGCTGGCTTTAACGGCTTGACTGTTGAGAGCTCGGTGTTAAAGGACAGGGGTCTGTCCGACTCGGTGATTCCTACCTTGCTTAAGGCTAGGAAGGTCTATCACCATACTTGGAAAGTGTACATTGCTTGGTGTGAGTCTTTGCATCTCCATCCTAGATCCTTTGTTGTTGGCAGGATTTTGGCCTTCTTGCAGACGGGAGTGGACCAACGCTTGGCCTTGGGCACTCTTTAAGTGTCAGGTCTCAGCTTTGGCTGTGTATTTCCAACGTCCGTTGGCCAATCATTCCCTGATTTGTACCTTTCTTCAGGGGGTTCACCATCTGGCTCCCCCCAGGAGGTCCCCGCTACCTCCTTGGATCTTAATTTTGATTCTGTCGGTCCTTCAGCACCCTCCCTTTGAGAACATTAGGCACATTTCGCTGCTTGACCTGTCGCAGAAGGTTGCCTTTTTGGTGGCTATAACCTCTGCTCGGAGGGTATCTGAACTGGCTGCGTTGTCTTGCCATTCCCCGTATCTAGTGATACATAGTATCCCTATGGTGGTGTTACAACCTAATCCATCATTCCTACCTAAGGTAGTTTCTGGCTTTCGTTTGAATGAGGACATAGTGCTTCCTTCACTCTGTCTGAAACCTTCACATCCAAAGGAAATTGCCTTGCATTACTTAGATGTGGTTCGGGTGATACGGGTGTATCTTGGTCACTGAGCCCTTTTGTAAGTCTGACTCTTTTTGTGAATATGTCGACCATCTCCAGGTGGATCAGACAGACGGCGGTGAAGGCGTATTCTCTTAAGGGCAAGGTTCCGCCTTTCCCTGTTACTGCTCACTCTACGCGGGCGTTGAGTGCCTCCTGGGCCTTCCGCCACCAAGCGTCAGTGCTGCAGGTTTGTAAGGTGGCCACTTGGTTGTTAGTACACACACCAAGTTTTATAGAGTGGATGTGCTGGCATCTGCGGATGCATCCTTTTGGCCGCAAGGTTTTGCAGGCCGCGGTGTGAGGGAGTGGTTTCTTTACCCTCTTTTTCTGGTTTTGTTACATTTGAGCCACAGTTGTTTTTTGTTGGGCTCCATGTTACTATGTTGGCTGTGGGAATTTGCATTCCTTTGAGTTTGTCCGTTTCCCACCCCTCTGTGGTTACTGCTTTTGGACGTCCCAACCGACTATGAATAAGCAGCAAGCCACGTCCGTCGGTGGACGATAGCGAAAGAGTCCACCGACGGACGTGGCTTCGACCCCTCTGTCTTTTTATGAGGGTTCTTTTGTGATTCTCCACTACTTGCAACCAAACTGTCTGTGCTTTGGTGAGGCTGAGCGTAATAGCCAGGGTACGCCCCCTGGGTATGTCAAACCTTTGATTGAAGTGCCTGGTCACTCCTGGTGGGAGGAGCTATTACCCAACCGTCTATGAATAAGTAGCAAGTCATGTCCGTCGGTCGACTCGGAGAAATGGATTTTACAGTAAGTACAAAAATCCAATTTTTTTTCTATGCCACAATGCTGTGTATTCATATTTTATAGTCTAAAGCTATACATTGTAAAAGATTATAGATGGTCAATAATTGTACACCATGAAAAGGCTATTTCTGTCATGTAAGGAAATCCTTTACAGCCATATGTACAGGTAAAAATACACAATATTTTCCTAATCGCATTCACTGATGACATCTGCCTTTTTTGTGTTTTTTTTTTTTAATTTTGATTTTGACTATTTCCCAGACCTATCCATGTTTATTTGTGTGTTTTGCTTAGTTATACCTTAAAATGAATAGGAGAATGATTATTTAGTAGTTCATTTAAAAAGGCACTTTCCAAACCATTTTCTGCCTACAGCAGAATGATTGCCAAAATGTAATGGTTGTTTATCATTTCTCCCTTCTGTGCCTCTATGCTACGCCACTGGTTCTACCTCTGTTCAGATGTTTGAGTGGCTTGCCTGCACACACTTCTTGAATGCGTCTGACTCATCCTCCATAGCGGGGCACAGTGGATGGCTGAAACTAAGATAATTGGAAAATTTCATGCTACAAAACAAACCTTTTGTAGAGGATGCATACTTGTTTTTAAATGTACCCGTAAAAAGACTACAATATTCAGCATGTTACTTTGATTTATTTCACAATGGAAAAGCAATTTTACACACAAAGATATCTTTCACTGTCACACCTTTTTATATTTCGTATTCCAAACCATTTCTTCTATAGTATTAGTTGGAATGTGCATATAAATATACATTTATGAGTAAAAGTCATGTAGAAGCAGAAGATAAGGCAATAGAATGAAGGCAGTTTTTTAAGGAAGCCCCACGTGTATGCATAATATAAACATTCACAAAAATGTTAAAATACTATAAAATAGTCTTCTAGTTCAAGTTCTACAACCTGTCCTAATTTTCGAAGATGTATGTTAGGCGAAAGGGTCTGATCTAGTCGCATGACTATGGGAAGAGATCTTCTCTCCAAAATAGTTAGTGGGCATGACACACGGAGTTTCTTTGCTGCTATATACATTCTAAACTGTGGTGTTACTAAAAGTGGTAGAATTGCTACCATTATAGTGAAGCCACTATTACTGCATGTCGGAGTTGTCCCCCATTCTAGAACCAAAAGTAGATGCCTTTTTATTTATATATATATATATATATATATATATATATATATATATATATATATATATATATATATATATATATATATATATATATATATATATATATATATATATATAAAAAGGCATCTACCAAGAATTTTGGTGTCAGAGGAAATTTGAAACCTTAAAATACTTTTTGCATTAAGGATTGCTGCAAATGGGGAAAAACACACACTTTGAGCTGGTGTTCAGCTAGTGACTGGATAATCCTTTAGCAATCAGACGTTGGAAAAAGATCCTTTATAGGGGCGCACATATGTCCTGACCTTGCCAAGCGACATGTTAGATTTAAAGTCTTCTTCCCTAGACAATGAAAATACGTGTTTTCAGTCAATTGAAATGTTCATCAACACATTTTAAATTTGATAAAAAAACACTGCAAGTGGGCATTATTCGTTCTTTGTTGGGTCTTCTGACTAATTTAGTGACATCGTGGGTCCTTTCTTCCTCTGATGGCGGTAATGAGGTGTCATTACTCCTGCACTAAAGAGCATTCATTTAATATCTGAGAGCATTGTTTAGTGCAATAGTAGGTAAACAGAAAAAACATTTTTTTTTTTTGTGCTCAGTGCGATTACTTTATACTTAGGACTGCACCTATTTAAAATCCGAATACAAAGATGAACAAAAGATTAATGCACATAGATCAGATACGCTACCAGATAATTAAATGAGTGCTAAAAACAAATGAATGTGAACAATCCAAAGGTTCAAAATGGCTACATATAAAGTGCAGTGCCAACTGAATGATTTGAGAAGTGCTAAAGTGCTCATACTTAGGTGCATGCAGCGTCTGTCTGGTGCTGCATCTGTTCCCTGCTAGCTCTAACACCGAGAACCAAGTGATTAAACAACACTGATCGCTCAGTTCTCAGTGCTCTGTGAGCAGGGAGCTGGTGACTATTAGTCACCACTGTCTGCTCTGCCCCCCCCCCCCCCCCAATGCTCATGGATCGCTGAGCTGTAGAGGGGGCTCAGGCTTTCAGTGGCTCGCTCAGAGGCTGAACCAGGTGCCGGTCAAGGGTTGTGAGTGGATCTCGACCAAAATGTCATGATCTTTCCCCACCCTGGACCAGCTCTGTGGCTTCAGCCCACTGTCTGCTGAAAATGGTTCACTAGAGTACAGAACGAACTGCACTCCTGTGATCCACAGGTGTACAGCCAAACAAGATTCCCTACTCTTTAAAAATGTGTATGTATGTATGTATATATATATATATGTATGTGTATATATATATTTCTCTGTTGCTCATTGACAGACGTAGTCCTCGGTGATTCAACACCCTCGGGTTATGCTGCCCTCCACAGGAGTAGGACTAGACAGGAAAGAAAATACTCTGGCCACACCCTAGGGGCAGTCCCCGAGGGTATATCCTCTCTCTGCTACAGCAAATCAGTTTTTTTCTGTCTAGTCAGGAGTAAGGACCTAGATACCTTGCTGGGATCTTCGGTCCTTGCAGGATTTTTTTCTTAGAAAGATTTTTTGTTAGACAGCTTTTTTCTCCAGTGTTCCTGTGAGATCTTCAAGCAAGAAAGCTGAACTGAGCGACGGGCTGGATGTTGAGATCCAGTGGTCACCCCAGTTCAGCCTGCAAGCGCGTGCAGGCCATAGCTCCGCGCTGGGTCGGCCGCGACATAGTTCCACTGGACGGGGACTGACCCTGCGAGTTAAACGTCTCGCTGAAACGCCAAAGACCATGAGTCACGGCGTCCGTATTGGTCGACAGCCCTCCCACCCCGGCCTGGTTCCGGTATGGTGAGTAGTATGTTCCCCCCTTTCCCCTGACGGGTCTTGTGGTGAACGCGGGCCCCTCTCTGTATGGTAAGGATGGGTTTCCCTCTATCCTATAACATGGCACAGATTCTCCTATTGAGTGTGATTTTTGTGTACAAAAAGCCAGGAGGCTTGGTTTGGGAGCTGACAATCTAATTGCAAGTATGTTTAAATGATTGTAATCAGTGGCAGTACTAGAATCTTACTGTGATAGATATGGTATCCTACCTGTCAGAAGCCACAGGACATGTATACTGCTTTCCAGGTCATTCATTCCTCCAGCAAAAGCATGCCTCCCGACGGCTACGCGGTCCGCCAGGGTCCGGTACCGCCGGCCACGCGGATCACCATGTAGAGAGAGGTTTATTGATGCCGAGATACTCTGCAGTCACGCCGCTATCCTGTAAAAGGCCGCCATTGTTTGGTAGATCGCACGAGGCCGCCATTTTGGCGTAGCCTCTTGTCTCCAGCATGGGGGCGGCCATGTTTGAGGTGACTCAAACACCTCGTGGAGCTAGGGGAGGCGACGGAAGGCGTACAGAGGGGCGGAGCCGCCTCCTTTCTTCCCGGGCAGCCAGCCAAGAGACTTCCTGTCTGTTCTAGACAGTGCTGAGACAAGTTGCAGTAAACTCTGAGCATCAAGTGGTGAGCCTAGGGGTCTATCTCTCTCTCTCTCTCGCTCGATAGGGGTCCCTAAGCAGGTAACATTGAGGGGCTTTTGTGGCGCTGGGAGTCTGAAAAAAAAAAAAGAAAAAGTTTTTCTTTTTGGATTGATTGTTTTCCGGGTAGTAACTGGAATTATCATGGACCCTGCCACACAGGTAACTCCACCTGTTTCCCTCGAGGGGGCTGCGGGACCCGCCGGTGCACAGAGTATGGATGCATTTACAGCAGTTTTGGAGTCTTTGGTGGCTCGGGTGGAGACGGCCTGTCAGGAACGTGGGTCAAGAAAGCGACCCCCGCCTACCCCTATATCATCTGACACTTCAGACTCAGATTCTGAGATGGTCATTGCAGCTGCAGGTCCCTCTGCAAGGGCTGTTGTCTCAGGTAAAGTTCCTTCAGACAGTGAGGAGGACGTTCATGCTTCCGCCATAATTCGGGAAGAAGCATTGGTGGATGCACTAGTTGTGGCGGTTCGGGAAACCTTAAGACTTGAGGTTTTACCGGCAGAGGCAACTGAAACAGATTCCCTTTGGTACTAACAAACCCACCAAAACGGTGAAGGTTTTTCCTGTGCCCAAGTGTTTTGGTAATAAAATTAAAGAAGAATGGGAGCATTCTAAACGTACCTTTACTATTTCCAAACGTATTGCTAGACGCTATCCTTTTGAGGAATCTCTCATTAAGAAATGGACGGTACCACCAGTGGTGGATCCACCTATTTCCAGACTGAATAAAGCCACGGTTATTCCAGTGGAGGACACTTCGTCCTTTAAGGACCCGGTGGATCGGAAGGTAGAAGCGGAGTCCCGCACTATCTTTTCCCTGATAGGGTCAGCCTTTAGACCAGTAATTGTCATTGGTCTAGTTTCCCAGACACTAACGGAATGGGCGAGATTGGTGCGCCAGGACCTGAAGGGGAAAGATATCCCCCAGGGAACATCTGAATTGATGGAACGGATCATACAAGGCTACAGTTCGTCTGTGACGCAGCCTTGGATGCTACCCCCCTATTAGGGCATGCATCTATGTCAGCGGTAATCCTCAGACGTGTGCTGTGGTTAAAATGCTGGTCAGCAGACCTAGGTTCCAAAAAGACCTTGACGAATCTCCCCTTTCAGGGGAATCGCCTATTTGGGGCCACCCTAGATGAGATCATTAAGGATGCCACTGGGGGCAAGAGCACTTTCTTGCCACAGGCTGCTAAAGCTAAAGGACCTCGTAACAAGCGGGGACCTTTCTTTACCGCCCATAAAGGGTTTGTGCGCCCGACTGCTGCAAGCGGGAAGTTCAAGGCTCCTCCAGGAGGGTTCAAGAAGGGCTGGTCGGACAAACAAAAGACCGACTCAGCCAAACCTGAAGCAAAGGATTACATAGCCTGAAGGTGCGCCCCCACCCGGCTTGAGGGTGGGGGGACGTTTTCACCGGTATTCAGGGCATTAGATCGAGCATCGACCACTGCTACCGGTGCGATTCTTCCCTGCCAACATTTAAGTACTACAGGGAGCGGTAGTTACCGTTCCCTGAACAGATCTTTTTCTTTACCTTTTCCAAAGATTAGTCTCAGTTCCCCACAAGATTCGGATCCGGTTGAACAGACAGACCAAGAAGCCTCTAGCCGGGTGACTTCGGTCCCTGAGATTCAACCAGGAGAGATCACCGTTCCTGATAGGAATCAGGTGTCTGATAAATGTGTGGGAACGGAGAACGATCAGACTTTGTCGGATGGTCGGGACCAGATAGCTCTAGGGCCGCCTGGTTCAGATCCAGTCAGCGCCAGTGGTCCTAGAAATTCTAGGCTAGCCTCGTCAAGCCGATCTACCCGACTTGGACATGCGACTTGGAGTCGTGGATGTTCCTTGGGAACTTCGTCTCAGGGAGTGTCTGCGGTCTCAAGGACCAATCTTCCATCGTGCTTTACAGTCGCTGGTTTTAATGGCCTGGCCATTGAGACCCAGGTACTGAAGGACAGAGGGTTGTCAGCTTCAGTTATTCCTACCCTTATTAAAGCAAGGAAAGCGACTTCCAGCAAGGTCTATTATCGCACATGGAAGACTTATATCGCGTGGTGCGAATCTTTAGGGATTCCTCCACGTACCTATTCGGTGACCCGAATATTGGCCTTTCTGCAAAAAGGGGTTGAGCAGAAACTAGCCTTGAGCACCATCAAGGGTCAAGTTTCAGCATTAGCAATCTTCTTTCAGAAGCCTTTAGCTACTAAGTCCTTGGTGCGGAATTTCATCCAGGGGGTGCGGCACCTGGCTCCACCAGTCCGCGCGCCCTTACCGCCCTGGGATCTTAATTTGGTTTTGTCGGTTCTACAGAAACCTCCCTTTGAAAACATCAGGGAGATTCCCTTGCTTACTTTATCCCAGAAGGTAGCCTTCTTGGTGGCTATCACGTCTGCACGCAGGGTGTCAGAACTGGCTGCATTATCATGCCAGTCCCCATACTTAGTGATTCATAGGGATAAGGTAGTGCTTCATCCTAAGCCATCCTTTCTTCCAAAGGTGGTTTCAGATTTTCATCTGAATGAAGATATTGTACTACCTTCCTTGTGTCCTCAGCCCAATCATCATCGGGAACATGCGTTGCATTCCTTGGATGTGGTTCGGGCAATCAGGGTATACCTGAAGGCGACGGAATCGTTCCGTAAGACGGATTCACTTTTTGTGATCCCGGATGGCCCCAGAAAGGGGTTGCCTGCATCTGCCGCGACTATCTCCAAATGGATCAGACAGACGGTGGTACAGGCTTATTCTATTAAGGGTCGGAATCCTCCGTTCCCTGTTAGGGCACACTCCACTCGAGCGCTCAGTACTTCCTGGGCCTTCCGCCATCAGGCGTCAGTAGTCCAGGTATGTAAGGCGGCCACTTGGTCGTCGGTACATACCTTTACAAAATTTTATAAGATTGATGTGATGGCATCGGCGGATGCCTCATTTGGCCGCAAGGTTTTGCAGGCCGCAATTTGAGGAGAGCGGTGGTCTACCTCGAGGGTTTTTTTCTGTTGAAAAATTTCTGTTGAGTCTCATCACTGAGGATGAGCATTGTAAACTTCTAGTTGGGCCTTCTAGATTGGATTTGATTTCCATTTTCCCACCCCTCATTTGTGGTACTGCTTTGGGACGTCCCGAGGGTGTTAAATCACCGAGGACTACGTCTGTCAATGAGCGAAAGAGAAAAACTGATTTTTGTAAAATCTTACCGTAAAATCCTTTTCTCTTAGCTCATTGACAGACGTAGTACCCGCCCCTCTGTTTTTGAGTTGGGTTGGGTTAAATTCTCTAAACACTGCTTTGTGACATAACTGATTTGCTGTAGCAGAGAGAGAGAGAGAGAGGATATACCCTTGGGGACTGCCCCTAGGGTGTGGCCAGAGTATTTTCTTTCCTGTCTAGTCCTACTCCTGTGGAGGGCAGCATAACCCGAGGGTGTTGAATCACCGAGGACTACGTCTGTCAATGAGCTAAGAGAAAAGGATTTTACGGTAAGATTTTACAAAAATCAGTTTATATATATATAGCTGTGCAGTTAAACCTCCCAAATGTAATGTCTAAAGCAGAGGTGTCCAAACTATGGCCCTCCAGCTGATCAGGAACTACAATTCCCATGAGGCATTGTAAATCTCTGACATTCACAGACATAACTAGGCATGATGGGAATTGTAGTTCCTAAACAGCTGGAGGGCCATAGTTTGGACATAGCTGGTCTAAGGGGAACAGGAACAAGCATTATTACTTGCCCTGCTGACTCTGGATCGGTTGACGCTGAGGATCCATGTTCATACTGTGTTTCCCCGAAAATAAGACCTACTGTTATTTTTGGGGAGGGCTGCAATCTAAGCCCTACCCCGAAAATAAGCCCTAGTTTAGTGTTTGTAGAATCCACTCTATTACTGTTTTATATAATGTCCAGTGTGTGTTTCTGTAATCTAGTTGTATGAAATAACTTCAGTACATCGCCGCTTGGTGCTCAGCTGATCTCCCGCTCTGCTCTCCTTCTCTTCTCATAGCGGTCAGTGGGGGATCTCAGCCCTTCCCCTCCGCAATGCTTAGAACGGGTCACGGCGATGGGTATTATAGTGTAATTGTGTGAAGTAACTTTGGTACAGCGCAGCTCGACGCTTCCGTGACCCGCTCTGAACACTGCAGAGGGGAGAGGCTGAGATCTCCTCACTGACAGCTATGCGAAGAGAAGGAGATCAGAGCGCTGAGCGACGCTGTACTGAAGGTATTTCACACAATTAGATTACAGAAACACCCTGGACATTATAAAGAACAGTAATAGAGTGGATTTTAGGATTTTACAAACCCTTTTAGTAGGTTCACACAGGGGATTCCTGACCAGCAGGAAGGGAGAGAAGACCTACCCCGAAAATAAGCCCTACTGTGTCTTGGTGCCAAAATTAATATAAAACCTGGGATTATTTTCAGGGAAACACCGTAGTAGCTAATCACTCTTTTTTGGCAGTGATCGTATGATCAAAAGCCAGGGCTATGGTGGGGAAAATGAACTCAACTCCTACATCCTGTTGTGGGCTAACAACCCATAGCATTTTTTGTTGACTATCTGTCCACGTATTTTGCTAAACTGCTCAACCAGTCCTACTATCAGATCTCAACAACATAAAGGCTAATCATTAGGTACTCCCAAGATATCAACTAGAAAGTGTACAGGGGACACAGGGATAGGTCTGAATTTCTGATCAACAGATTTAGTTTTTGCACTTATAGAGCAAGTATTAGAAGTCCGTTGTTGGGGTTTACATACACTTTAAGTTGGCGTGAGATTTGGTCTCCTTATGATTTCAGCTTCCCAATGTTTTTTGAAAAAAATGCTTTCCTAGAGATTTGACTGTTTTTTTTTTTTTTTTTTGCCAATTTGTCTACGCTTTATTTCTTCAGCCTATTGACTTGCATTCCTCTTATTCCCTTTCTTACTTTTGCAGAGAATATTTCTATTTTCGTTTTTTTTAACATAGTCTTTGCTTCTGGATTTTTGACTTCATGCAGATTGTCCTTTTATGATCATGTTCACAAATGTGGCTTACCTGTTGTGACGTACTCGCATATGCCACATGTTGACAGAGGTCATGCTAAGGGCACTTGGTGCTCTTGAAGTTACGTCACTTTCTTTAGCATTGCATGAAGCTAAAAAAAGACCTCCTGCTTCACTGAAAAAGTGCCTACTTTGTTAAACAGTGCACTGTTTTTTTATGCTTCTGCTGATTAGCTTTTTTTTTTTTTTTTCTTCCTAATAAAACGTAATCTTCATCTTCAAACACAGCACTTTTATGTATGATATGTATACTATGATGCCTGCAAAACTTTAGAGTCCAAAAAGATTTTAAATTTAAATCTGTGTTGCAAATTTGATTGAACTAGGCTGGTGGTAAATAACAGACACTCTTAAGGGCACAGCATACCTTTAAAATTGGTGCCCCTGGTAGAATGGTCAATTACTCTCCTGCATCAATAATTGTTGCCTGAGCGACCTAGGCACATGCATTACTATATGGGGTTGGCCTATGCAAATAGGAACTTTTGCAAAGCTGTTGGCATTACAACTCCAGAAGGTTATGGCAGCACTTTGAATGCTTTAACTGTACACTACATTTTAGGATTTGAATGCCATTCCAATGTGTACATATACATTATGTATCAACTAATTGCCAGCCTCTTTGTGTTCCAGTGAAATGGGAAGTTGCAGACTTTGAATAGTGCTACTGGCAAACCACTGTGAAAGTGTTTTATAAACCATAGGGTTAGTGAACAGAAATATGATTCCTATGTCCGAAAACAGTACACATGCATGTATTTCAACATTTGTCCGTGTGGTTGGATTTAAATTTAAAGGATCTAGTTGATTGTCAAAATTTGTCTTTTATTGTCTCTTTTTTTTTCTTCTTTTTAACCAGTGATGTGCATGGATGCAAAAATAAATTTTGACACCAATGCAGCTTATCGTCAAAAGACAATTTTTGATCTCCGAGACTGGTCACAGGAGGATGAGCGAGACCAGCAAGCAGCGAAAGCTGACCTGAACTATATAGGTCTGGATGGAAATATTGGATGTCTCGGTAGGTTTTTAACACACTTTTCACTCTGCATAATGAGGTTGATTTCCTAAAACTAGAAAGTACAAAAGTTGATGCAGCTGTGCATGGTAGCCAATCAGCTTCTAACTTTAGCTTGTTCAATTAAGGTTTGACAAAAAACCCTGGAAGCTGATTGGTTTCTATGTAGAGCTGCGCCAGATTTTGCACTCTCCCACTTTAGTAAATCAACCTCAATGTGTTTAATTCTATATGCTTGCCTGTAGAAGTTGTCGTTTTCTGTATTGATTAGTAAACCAATATCAGTCATAGCTTTTGTTTTCCATCATCTCCGCTCAAAATGCTCTAGAGAAGTACATACACAGCTCTAGATTATGAAGGCCAGGTAAACATTGAAATATTTGGATCAAAATAATGCGGTTTAGTGTGCTGTAGCTGGTCCATTATGGTCTACTAGTTAGGAGTCTTAAAACCATGTATGGTCCCAGCCTACTAAGATTGGAGTTGTGCACCCTGCTCAAAAGAAACTTGACCGGGAATAAGAAAGTTGATGCATGCTTGTTGTGAACCTGTCATGTCCACAAATGTGTAAAGAAAAAAATATTACTGGTATTGTTGTGCCTGCCAATACTTGTCGTTTGCATGATGCCTTTTTCTAGAGAGGACCATAAATCCCAGGGCCAGGCTTCATACAGGGGGATGCTTTTCCTTGAGATTAGAGTAAAGCTTTCCCAAGGGAGGAAAAATGACTGGTTTGAAGGCACGCACAGAAGCTTGGTGTTTTCACTCTAGGTCTGTTCACTCTAAGGTTGAACTTGATGAACATATAGTACTTCTGTTTTGTTTTTTGTTTAACCAGCCATGTATGGTTTGATTTGATGTGCTCTGGATAGCAGCCATATCATATGTTGAAACTTATGTCATAAAAGCTGTGCATCAGATTCTCTAGGATGAGGTATTTTGTGCTGCAGTCTGTAACAAATCATGCTTTCCATACCAATCTAGAACCTAGAATGGTGAACTGAAAGACACTAGTCAAGTGTTATGAACATTTTACACATATATTCCATAAAAAAAATCCTCCTGGGAGATATCCTCAATGAAACAAGTCAGCTCATTTACAGAAATTTCCCACTTTCAAAATCAGTTTAATAAATCATACATTATCCATTTGAATAGTTCACTTAAATGAAAATGAAAGAAAACCTATTTTAAAATAGATTAGTCTGTCCTGACCTGTTCATCTTTATTGGAATTGCAGCTTGTAATTGTGTAACCTGCATATAAAAGACAGATACATGGTTTCCCTTGTTTGAAAAACAAAACACAGAGCGCTACGAAGAGCGCTTCCTAGCACCTGATGAAAGAGCGCGCCGGGTGCAGAGGACCCCGCGCATGCTCAGAAACGCGTCGTGCATGCCGTAACACATCGGACAGATCCCACCATCCCTGTGGGTGAGAGTGCCTCCATCCATCACTCGCAACACGGAACCGCAGATCCGAGCCGCTTGACCGCTCACCGCTGATGTTGTGGGAGACAGCCGGCTTTCTTCCCTCCCACCGCCAGTGACAGTACTGCATACGGCTTCCTGTGACCAGAGGACACCCTCCAGAGGATGGCTGCAGGATTGCTTTGACACATACAGCTTTTCAGTCTTCATGTCTAGTGAGTGTATATCACCTGCCTTGTTATCTGCAATAAATTGTCTGCACTTAGAGCGCTTCTCCCCTCTTCCCTTGTTTGAAGACCAATGTATTTCCTGGTTTTCACTCTTGTATAGCTGGAGGGATTGCTGAGCAAGTGAATTTTTTTCTCTGAACACAAACCATATTCATTGTACGAAGTAAGAACAAAACTTAATTTCCATAGTTTATCAGCACCTATCTCTTCTTTTAGTCTTGGATATTCTGTTCCAAAGTTACTGTTTTTTATTTGTAAAAATTATCACTCGACAGTGTGAGGCCCCGTTCACATTGCAGCGACCCGACTTGCCGGGGCGACCTCATAGGTCGCGGCGCGCTGCTCGCCCCGCGACCTCAGAGCGGCCGGCACGGACTTCATAACATTGAAGTCTATGCAGGTCGCTCCGGGTCGCCCCAAAGAAGCTCCGGACCTGTGTCGCTCCTATTAGGACGGGTCCGCAGCTTCTCTATGGAAGGCGACCTATGGTCGCCTGACAGGTCGCCTCAGTGTGAACGGGGGCTGAAACCTACTGTACAGTTGCTATCTCAAAACAAAGATAAATGACATGCACTAATCGAGTGCTAGGTAGTGCTTGCAATATAAAGCAAATAGTAAAATGAATAAATGCTACCACAAATAGTATAAATGAATATTAATAAAGTGATCAGTCCATAGTATTTTAATATCTGTGTGTAATATTCCACAAAAAAAGAAGACCACAAATAAAGTAGACAGTCTATAGAAGAGTGAAAATAATGCTTGTGTTTTGACACCAGAAATCACCCCTTGGCCTGCTGTATCACCACTTGCTCATATAAATCAATCCGCACTCACCGGATACTATTGACCTCCTTGTTATACAACAAGATAAGTCAGCCACGCTTTGTGGTCACTCAAGGACCAGATCATACCACTGGATGGATGCCTAGGGTGAATGTCCTGTCTTTTTTCAAGGGCATCAGTATTCCATTGACTCAAATGGCAGGGACCAGAAAATTAAAAATAGGAGGGATCGCAAAGAAAAGCAGATTCCCAAAAAAATATGCGGAGCAGCATTTACCCGATCTGCCCAGTCAAACTGGGAAGCCGATTCGCGTACGTTCCACTAGGACTGGAAATAACACACAGGGAGTTCCGCTTGATGTGTTTTGTCATCACCTGGCAAACTCGGAAGCAGGACCTGGTAATTTTTCATTAGGTCAGAGACCTACTTTATGTGGTGTGATTTTTGTGCTGAGTGCAAGAGCTGTCACATTTAGAAAATTCAGATGTATCCTACCAGCATTTTCAGAGAAGGGATGGAGAATCTGCAACATCTGGCAAAAAAATATACTATGTATATTAGCGCGCCAGAGAGGCAGTGACCGTAGCCTGGTTAAGATTTATATAAATAAGTAAATTAATTGTGATAATTAAGTGCAGCTGCTAGTAAAGTGCGGGTGCAAATTGGAAGAAAAAGTATTCACAATAGTGATACCTCTAGCGCTTGCTAATCCCTAGTGGAAATTTAAGATATGTGCTAAAAATTCACAGTGGATACAATTAATAAATAAACATGAAAATAAATCACTTCAAAAATAACTTAAAAATAATAATCCATTCAATGTGTAGTGATAAGTCAATCAACATTAATAATAAACCATAAAATGATAAAGTCCAAATCCAAATAATTTGTAATAAGGTGCTGGTGCTTCTTCCTTAATAACTGGTGCTTCCTTTCCCGTGATAAATAAATAAATAAATTGCCCACTCACCAGATGTTGTGGGTTCTATATGTCTTATGACATTAGAACCTAACTTGTTTCAATAGAAAATCCTTTCCAGGTTCGGGTTCCCTCTCCCTGGGTATGGACAGGCCGTTCGGTTAATAATCCACCATGGGATGAGTCTCCTCCAACCACGGGCCAAAGTATGAGATGTATTCCCTGCAGTCAGGTGTGTCCAGGCACCGTCTTCCCTTCTCCCCCGATATCCAGCTCCCTCTCCAGCCGGTGTTAGATGTAAGACTGAGCGAGCGTATCTCTCCTGTATCCCTGATCGGCGTGCACGCTCTGCTCCTCACATACTGCACATGTGCGGTGTTTGCTGCTCGCTCCCGATCACTGCCGCTGCTCACTTACAAAGTAACACAAAGCCCTGCGATCGATACAAAAGAGGTTGATTTACTAAAGGAGTAGAGGCTGTTCACTTAGACATGTCAATGGAATACTCAAAGGCTACCCCCTTTGAGTAGCCTTTAGGGGTAGGGGGTAGCCTTTGAGTATTCCATTGACATGTCTAAGTGAACAGCCTCTACTCCTTTAGTAAATCAACCTCTTTTGTATCGATCGCAGGGCTTTGTGTTACTTTGTAAGTGAGCAGCGGCAGTGATCGGGAGCGAGCAGCAAACACCGCACATGTGCAGTATGTGAGGAGCAGAGCATGCACGCCGATCAGGGATACAGGAGAGATACGCTCGCTCAGTCTTACATCTAACACCGGCTGGAGAGGGAGCTGGATATCGGGGGAGAAGGGAAGACGGTGCCTGGACACACCTGACTGCAGGGAATACATCTCATACTTTGGCCCGTGGTTGGAGGAGACTCATCCCATGGTGGATTATTAACCGAACGGCCTGTCCATACCCAGGGAGAGGGAACCCGAACCTGGAAAGGATTTTCTATTGAAGCAAGTTAGGTTCTAATGTCATAAGACATATAGAACCCACAACATCTGGTGAGTGGGCAATTTATTTATTTATTTATCACGGGAAAGGAAGCACCAGTTATTAAGGAAGAAGCACCAGCACCTTATTACAAATTATTTGGATTTGGACTTTATCATTTTATGGTTTATTATTAATGTTGATTGACTTATCACTACACATTGAATGGATTATTATTTTTAAGTTATTTTTGAAGTGATTTATTTTCATGTTTATTTATTAATTGTATCCACTGTGAATTTTTAGCACATATCTTAAATTTCCACTAGGGATTAGCAAGCGCTAGAGGTATCACTATTGTGAATACTTTTTCTTCCAATCTGCAACATCTGCCTAAATCTGCAACGGTCTAAGGGTCCTTTCACACGAGCGCTCCGATCAGATACGCCTGTCAGTTTTTATGGTCGGATCTGTTTGGATGCCCCATGCATCCCTATAGGGCAGCGGATGTCCGCTGATACCCGCTGCCATCCACATCTGATCCTGTCCATGAAATCCGGACAGAGATGCATGGGAGATGCATGGGGCTCTGACACCTCCCTCTCCGCACACAGAGCGGAGAGGGAGCTGTCACCTGCCTGCTCAGCGGGGATCTGTGTTTACAATCCCCTGCTGAGCAGCACGGATCCGCCTATGGAGGCGGACCGTGTGAAAGAGCCCTAAAGCTGCCTGAGGAGGGTGGTTGAACACCTGGACATGTATCGCAAACGTTTTCATACACAACTGGAACATCCATGTGCTAGTAATTAGGGTTGGAGGGAGAGAACAGTCAGGCACCTGTGAAGCCAGCCTGATCCTTCGAATCAGTTGCCATTTTCCTTCTGGTTGGTCACTGGGATTATAGAATCTTGCTTGTACTCAGAGGTACAACGACCATTACCGAATTTTGCTGGAGTCAAACATACAGGGCCTTGTTTCCTAATGATTGCCTGATCAATAAAAAGCTCTAGATTAGCTATTTGGTGTGCTGTAGACTTGCTCTTCATGTTTGATTTTTGGGCAATAATCAATGTCTCTGGATAATATAATCCAGTTTTATTGAGCAAATTCTGTCATTTACTGCAAAATTAATATGGAGACAAAAGGGGCTTTCAAACCAAATTCAACTAAAATTGCAGGAATTTGTTTTAAATAAAGCTGATCTAGTACCTGTCTGAGATCAGTATTTCAGACTTGTTTTAGTTTCATTAGTTATATCTATCATCTGGAACGGGCGCCTATTATTTGGCACTTAGGAAAAATGTATTTTGTCTGCAGGCATTTCTTTGATATCTGTTTGATAAATCACATTAATCCACTAGCTCATTTGTTCTGTAACATGATTATTGGAGTATACAAATCTTACAAGCAATCTTGCATGTGTTGATCTTTTTTTTTTTTTTTTTTTTTCTTTATCTTCATTATAATGATATTAATATATTGTTTCCTGTAACTTTTTAATTGGTACATTATTATAGTGGAAAATGTGGCAAAAACTGATTTGTGCTGCTGCTGTATTGATGATTGTGCTTTCTTATCTCACTTGGGTAATAATTTTCAGCTGTTTCTTAGCGCAGGTATTTTCAGAATATCAGAAGGTCAGAAGAAATGTAGTCCTATTTGGCTTGATTTAATGAGAAATTACTTGTATTTAACTCCCAAGCTTTTCTTTTCTTTTTTTTTTTTTTTTTTTAAGGCCTTTGCATCTTTTTCAACCTAAATTGTCCCTTCTTCAGAGTTGATCTATAGGTCTATATAAATTGAAGGACTATTTAGGTATAATTAATGTAAAATAAAAAGCTTTTTGACAATCCTTTATATTAACATTTCTCAGCACTATGCCTGTGCTGACAATACAGTAATAAATGTCCTCAAGCAGAACTAGTATCTAGTACCCTTCCTAGTCACTAGGGATGACTCTGTGTCTGGGGTCAGTTCTTGGCAGATTTGGTGAACATTACATGACCAATTCAAAACCCATTGAGGTCATTAAGAGCCAAATGTTAAACAATAACTAGGTTAATAGGAAAGGTTGTGCCAAACAAATGATATGGAGCCGGGCACTGCCCAGGGGAAGCATGTAAAATAGCAAAAAAAAATAAGGGCGTATGTATGTATGTATGTATGTATGTATGTATATATAATATATATATATATATATATAATATATATTACAGCGGTGATCGAAAGTTTGGGCACCCCAAGTAAAAATTTGTATTAATGTGCATAAAGAAGCCAAGGAAAGATGGAAAAATCTCCAAAAGGCATCAAATTACAGATTAGACACTTATAATATGTCAACAAAAGTTAGATTTTATTTCCATCATTTACACTTTCAAAATAACAGAAAACAAAAAAATGGCGTCTGCAAAAGTTTGGGCACCCTGCAGAATTTATAGCATGCACTGCCCCCTTTGCAAGGCTGAGACCTGCCAGTGTCATGGATTGTTCTCAATCATCGTCTGGGAAGGCCAGGTGATGTCAATCTCAAAGGTTTTAAATGCCCAGACTCATCTGACCTTGCCCCAACAATCAGCACCATGGGATCTTCTAAGCAGTTGCCTAGAAAACTGAAACTGAAAATAGTTGACACTCACAAAGCTGGAAAAGGCTATAAGAAGATAGAAAAGCATTTTCAGATGTCAATATCCTCTGTTCGGAATGTAATTAAGAAATGGCAGTCATCAGGAACAGCAGAAGTTAAAGCAAGATCTGGAAGACCAAGAAAAATATCAGACAGAACAGCTCGCAGGATTGTGAGAAAAACAATTCAAAACCCACGTTTGTCTGCACGATCCCTCCAGAAAGATCTGGCAGACACTTTGTGGTACACTATTCCACTATAAATAGATACTTGTACAAATATGGTCTTCATGGAAGAGTCATCAGAAGAAAACCTCTTCTACGTCCTCACCACAAAAATCAGCGTTTGAACTTTGCAAATGAACATATAGACAAGCCTGATGCATTTTGGAAACAAGTTCTGTGGACCGATGAGGTTAAAATTTAACTTTTTGGCCGGAATGAGCAAAGGTACGTTTGGAGAAGAAGGGGCACAGAATTTAATGACAAGAACCTCTGTCCAACTGTTAAGCATGGGGGTGGATCAATCATGCTTTTGTAAGGAAGAATGGGCAAAGATACCTCAAACAAGAATTGAAAGACTCTTGGCTGGCTACAAAAAGTGTTTACAAGCTGTGATACTTGCCAAAGGGGGCAGTACAAGATATTAACTCTGAATGGTGCCCAAACTTTTGCAGACACCATTTTTTTGTTTTCTGTTATTTTGAAAGTGTAAATGATGGAAATAAAATTTAACTTTTGTTGACCTATTATAAGAATGTCTAATCTGTAATTTGATGCCTTTTGGAGATTTTTCCATCTTTCTTTGGCTTCTTTATGCACATTAATACAAATTTTTACCTGGGGTGCCCAAACTTTCGATCACAACTGTGTGTGTATGTATATAGAGATAGAGAGCACCCTCCTAGGTAGGTGCTAGAGAGTGAGTATAGTCTCAGTGTGTGATTCATCTGGTCTAGAGGAGTGTTTCACACTGATCCAATGGGGATGCACATTGGACAGTGGAGGAAACCTGACCAATGGGTACAAAGGCTTTGATACAGCCCCAGTGATTGGCACAGACTGCTGTCTCGGTGCGTTGTGGGGTGTAGTATAAAAGCCAGGAGCACATGTGCTCGGGGTCTTTGGCTGGTGAGCAGAGTCCCGGGAGGAGGGTGGTGGCTGAATCCTCTTCTGCAGCAGTTGGTGTATGGTCACAGGCAGTCAGCCTGGTGAGCCAGAGGGAAGGAGCTGAACCAGGAGAACTGACTAGAGGGGTTGAGACACTGGAGAACCTGGAAAAAAAGTATTTTGAGTACAGAGGATCATGTCTAAGGGCCTGACCAGGAAGGGGGCCACCCCAGAGTAGACTAGTCAGAGAACAGTTGTCAGCTGGTGGAGTGAAAGGGGGTGCTAGGCGAGTACCCTGAAGATAGTGTGCAACCAAGTCTTACAAGATACAGAGACTCAGAATCTACAATTAATTTAGTGGCAAGGTGAAATTCGCAGCCTGGCTGCATCTTCAGATGGAAGTCCTCAGGATTGTGAATAGTTCAAGTTCCGGAGTATCCCACTCTATCCCTTCTCCCATCCCTATTTATAATAAAACAAAAACAATCAAAACCCCTAGACTGTTCATTGACTGAGCTGGAAAGTACAGTGATACTACTGCTGGATACAGCAGTGCTGTGTGTGTGTGTGTAATATATATATATATATATATATATATATATATATATATATATATATATATATATATATATATATAATGTATGTGTGTATGTGTGTGTGTGTATATGTATGTGTGTGTGTATATATATATATATATATATAGCACCCTCTTGCGTAGATGCTAGTGAGAGCATAGTTTTTGCCTCTGTCTGCCTATCAGAGGAGCAGCAGGCAAATCTTTATTACGTTGTGCCTACTAGAGAGCAGGATCTGTGAGTTAGATCTGCTCTGTGTGTAATTCATTGAGACTAAAGGAGGGTTTCACACTGGTCCAATAGGGAGGCTTGTTGGACAGTGGGAGGAAACCTGACCAATGGATACACAGGCTTTGATACAGTCCTGGTGATTGGTCGAGGCAGGCTGTCTCGGTGCATTCTGGGATACTGTATAAAAGCCAGGAGCACTTGTGCTGTGGGGTCTTTGGCTGGTGAGCAGAGTCCCGGAGGTCCAGGAGAATTGACTAAAGGGGAAGAGACACTAGAGTTCCTAGAAAAACAGTATCGTGAGTACAGGGGATCGTGTCAAGGGGCCTGACCTGAGGGAGGGGCTACCCCTCGGAGTAGGATAGTCAGAGGACGGATGTCAGTGTGTCAAGTAAAAGGGGATACTAGGAGAGTATCTTGAAGAAAATTAGTTTGTCAAGTCTTCTGGATAGAGACTTAATCCAAATTCACCTAGTGTCAGGGTGAATCAGCAGCCTTGCTGCATCATCAGACAGGAGTCCTCATATCTTGTGAATAGTTAATCTGGAGTATCCCACTATTCCCTTCTCCTATCCCTATTTAAAATAAAACACCAAAAACAACTACAAACCCCTATATATGGGCGGCACAGTGGTGTAGTGGTTAGCACTTTCACCTAGGAGCAAGAGGGTCAGTGGTTCGAATCCCAACCACAACACTACCTGCCACTTGCTTGTTCTCCCTGTGCCTGTGTGGGTTTCCTCCGGGTACTCCGGTTTCCTCCCCCAATAGGTTAATTGGATCCTGTATAAAAAAAATGGCCCTACTATGTATGTATGAATGTGAGTTAGGGACCTTAGATTGTACGCTTCTTGAGGGCAGGGACTGATGTGAATGTGTAATGTATATGTAAAGCGCTGCGTATATTGACAGCGCTATATAGAAGTACCTGAAATAGATATATCTATCTATCTATCTATATCTTTCTCTTTCATTCATTGACGGACACAGCTCCTGATATTTTTGACCATTGGGTTATACCTCCCCCTACAGGAGTAGGACACTAGGCAGAAAGTACTTGACTACGCCTATGGGAAGTCCCAGGAGGTATACTTTCCCTCTGCTTATAGGTACTCAGTTTTTTTTTTTTTTCCTGCCTAGTCAGGAGTAAGGACCTTGCTTCTTGTTGGGATCTTTGTTCCTTGCAATCTTTTCTCTTAGATGGATTTTTTTTCCTGCTTTTTTTTTCTTGTGACCTCTACAATCAGCTGCCAGACTGGGCGACGGGCTGGATAATCTAGATCCAGTGGTCCCCCCAGTCTAGCCAGCGAGCATGCACACTAGGTTGGCCGCATCATAGTCCCCATGGACGGGGGCTGCCCTGCAAGGTCATATACGATCGGGTCTCGGCCTTCTTCGCAGCGTTCCTCCTGGCCCACAACCCCCCCATTTAGATGGTGAGGAGGTTCTGTCTGGAGCGGTGCCCGCCTGGTTCCTGGTATAGTGGGTAGCTAGCCCCCCTCTCCTCCTGGAGGGTTTTGGGGTGGATGCTGTCCCCTCCCTGGGATGGTTGGACCCCTGGGTTCCCCTCCTTCCAGTTAGCCCCTCCCCCCGAGTCTGATTGTCCTGTGGGTCATCTATCCCCTCCTCTCTGCCCCCCCTTCCCCCTCCATCTATACTGGGGTTGTATAGTGGTCTGGCTACCGGGTGGGGCAGGGTGCTGTACTGGTGATTGGGGGCGGGGGGGTACGCCGCTGGCCAGCGGCTGTGGGGAGGGGGCTGTACCTGGGGAGGGGCTCTTGCCACGGCCCCTCCCTTCTTGCTCTGTCTTGCCTGGGCCCAAGGATCCCTCCTGGGTCCCTGGGAGCCTCGTGGAGCCGCCATTTTGTTGTAGCCTATTTTCTGTATCTGCTGGCGGCCATGTTTGTATAGCCGCTGTGACCATTTTGAATGAGACCAGCATTGAATTGAATGGTGGCCATTACTGTGGAGCCTTCCGAGCCTCCATTTTAGTTATTGGAGCCCCTCCTGATCCCCTGGTGCTGACTCCTGGGCCTTTTTCCTTCCTGGACGCTGCACGTGGAGTGCTTTGATCCTGGTGCTGCCCGTAGACTGCCTGGTGGGGTGGTACATCTGGCGGGGTCCTCTCCCTCTCTGCTGCAGCATCGGGGGTTCTCTGTGGCTGGCGACCTGGTCCCCTTGCCCCCTCTCGGAGCCTGCGGGGCCCTCAGGGACCCAACCATCCATTGATTTACTGACGGCGGTCCTGGAGTCCTTTGTGTCCCTGTTGGAGGTTGGTTTTTGGCGGCAGGGTAGTAAAAAGCCTTCCCCCTGTGTAGCAGAATGGACACTAAAGCCCCGTACACACGTACCGATCGTCGGCCGAACGATCGGCCGTCTTTTGTCCGTGGGCTGTCTTGTCTGTTGAAAAGTGCAAAAGACGGCACACAAATTTTGTCGGCCAACAGCCGACTGCAGAAGTGATGTCATGTGATGGTTAACTTTCCTTGTCTTTTTTTTTTTTTTTTTTTCTGAGCATGCCCAGTCTTGCAAATCTGCTGTCTGTCGGCCGAAATCTGTACTGACTGGCGAACAATCGGCCGTTCTGGTGTTGGCCAACAAAAATTTTAATGCTTGCACGACAGATTCTGTTTGGCCGAAAGTGCGCTGTCGGAAGCATCATACTAACAAGCCTACAATCGGCCGATCGGTCGTCGGCCGAATCTTTACGGCCGACAATCGGTACGTGTGTACGGGCCTTAAGAGTGGGATTTGTGTTGAAAGAGTGAGGGAGCAGTGTCCCTCAGGAGATGGGTGGGGGTTTGTTATTGTTGAATACCTGCATTCTATTGTCCTATTGTTCCTGTCTGGCAGAGTAAGGTTATTATGGGATGTTCAGCTTTGTGTGTGGAATGTCTCGAAGAGGGAGGGGTTTTGGCAGAGTGTAGATCTCTTGTGTTTTCAATAAACAAGGCATTCGTGTTTTGACTCCCAACACCTATGTGTCGTCTAGTCCTTGGGAGGGAAGAATGGTATAACGCTACCTGGATTGTTGCATGCTGTACCTGCCTATTTGGAATATTACCTGTTTTCCTGTCTACCAGCGGAGACCCTGTAGATTAAACTACTTCTCCGCTGCAACTGGTGGCAAGTGACGGGATTGCAAACCGCACAGCAGATCCACGATCGGCAGTAGCTACTGAACAAAGAGGAGAGGCAGCAGCACAACGGAACGAGCCATTCGGATAAAACCAGCATTCGGGAAATATGTCAAAGTATACGAACGCTTGGTGAATGGAGGTGAACTATGCAGCATTGAAAAGAACTACATTGAAGTATTTATTGCAAGCTAGAGGGGGAAACTCCAGCCACAAAACAAAAGCGACCCTTGTAGCAGAGCTCATGGAGGGAGACTGAGCAATACCTGCAGCGGGCCCACAGGAGGCAGAACGCAACGAATTTGACAAGGAGCTACAGAGCAGACTGGCCTACTACCCAGAGCCCCACTCAAGAGAAATACTGGACCGGCTGATGACGGACGTACGGGAATACCTGGTGGTCAAACGCCAAGCAAGTCAGCGAGCCGGGGAGAGAGCTCCAACGCCTGTCCACATTACCCAGGGGAAGCCCAAGATTCCGTATCAGGCGTTTAAAAGCTATACCGAAACCGACAGCGAAGAAGATGATTACCTACAAGATTTTGAGAGGTTATGCCACCTGCACAATATCAGTGTGGAGGATCGAGTACCCCTACTGGCAGGGAGACTATCTGGTCGTGCAGCAGAGGCATACCGTGCCGTACCCGACGAGGACAGTACAGACTATGCCAAGGTGAAGCAAGGTGAAGATTACCTCAGAGGCCTACCGCCTAAAGTTCCGAGATATTAAAAAGCTCACCAGAGACACTCACACAGAATGGGCGCTCCGTCTACAACGAGCGGCAAAAGGATGGTTGGAAGCCACCCAAGTCAACACCCTAGAAGACCTGTTCCAGCTAATGGTAATGGAGCAGTTCTTTAACGGGATACCCGCTTATCTGCAGAATTGGGTGCGAGCTCGGAAACCACACACTCTACAAGACGCAGCCAAGTTAGCGGATGAGTTCCAAGATACCAGGAGGGAACAGCGCACTCAACCAAGAGCAGCCTATGGACCTACAGCACCAGTACCAGCTGTAACTGCAGCAGTCCCAGCACGATCGGGGGTAAGCGATAACACCTACACCCCCAGGTATCAGGCTCGCCCCCCGATACGATGCCACACCTGCAACCAGCAGGGACATATGCAGCGGGACTGCCCCCGCAACCGACCACGGCCCAGCTGGAATACCCCGGCACCCAACAACCGAGCAGCGGTTCATTGTGCCCAAGCGGAACCCTACAGAGTACCCGAGGTCCCAGCTTCCACTGAGGAACCTCTGGGTACGCTACATGAAGTCAACCCTATCCAAGCGGCTTATGACAACCGCCAAGGGCACCGACAAGAGGTACAGATGGAGGGGAGAAAGGTACAGGGGTTGCGAGACTCTGGAGCTACTATAACGCTGGTCCGCAGCCACCTAGTACCCAAGGGCAACCTCACAGGGGGGTGTGTGGCAGTACGTGTAGCCAGGGGAGCGATCTACCAGATCCCCACTGCCAAGGAACACCTGAATTGGGGAGCGGGGAATGGGAATGTGGAGGTGGGCATGATGCAGGATTTACCCGCAGACGTTATTTTGGGCAAAGACCTGGGGGAGCTGACTTCAGCTTTTGTTCCCCAATCTACCAACCACTAAGCTTATCTGGTTGTGACCCGGCAGCAGACTCGCACCACAGGACCACTACTACCACAGAGAGGGGCGAAACTCCTCCAAACACCAGACACCCAGATACCCGTCCCGCAGTGGGGTACAGTGCCACAGGTGCAAGCAGTTTGGGCACTATCGACGAGACTGTACCCAGAGCAGGAACCAAGCTGCATGTATCCGACCAGGGTCACCCCCTTCAGCATGGACAACGGTCCCCTACTATGCCACAGAGGTTCCCCCAGTCGTACCCAACACACCAAGGAGCAATGGGGTACCCTTCATGAAGCTAACCCAGTGCAAGCCGCTATGGAGAACCAACAGCACCATCTACAATCGGTCCAGTTAAATGGAATGCCCGCTCAAGGTCTCTGAGACACGGGAGCCACTCTCACCTTGGTCAAGAGACACCTGGTCCCAGATGCCGCCCGAACCGGAGGCTTAGCAGTGGTACGGATGGCAGGGGGAGCAGTACACCGACGACCCACTGCGAGGGTCCACTTGAATTGGGGTGCCGGGTCAGGTCTGATTGATGTGGGGTTGAGCTCCCCACCGACATCTTACTGGGGAACAATCTAGGCCAGTTGCCCTCAGCGTTCCTGCCAGTCCAGATCCCAGGCCAACATCCCGGAGACCTACTGGCCTTCTGAGGTCCAGACGCTTCAATGTTTAGATTAAGAACAGTATTGAGCCCGGTTGGAGAAGATGGCAAAGAACAACCCGTAACCTACTTGAGCAGAGAGCTTATCCCCAGGGAATGAAGCTTCAGCCCTACTTGTATGGACAACAGTTCACCCTACTCACGGATCACAACCCATCGGTATGGCTAAACCGAGTGGCAGGGGACAATGCCCGATTGTTGCGCTGGAGTTTGGCGTTACAACCGTATGACTTTACTATTCACTACCGCCACGGAAAACAGAATGGCAATGCTCACGGGTTATCGCGACAGACTGAACTGGAAAAATGATCTGTGAGTACTCCCCGGACATCCCCAAGCGATCCGTTACGGATCAGACTGTGTATGCTGGCTTGTGGTTAAGGGGGAGCAGTGTAGCAGAATGGACACTAAGAGTGGGATTTGTGTTGAAAGTGAGGGAGCATTGTCCCTCAGGAGATGGGTGGGGGTTTGTTGTTGTTAAATACCTGCATTCTATTGTCCTGTTGTTCCTGTCTGGCAGAGTAAGGTTATTATGGGATGTTCAGCTTTGTGAGTGGAATGTCTCGAAGAGGGAGGGGTTTTGGCAGAGTGTAGATCCCTTGTGTTTTCAATAAACAAGGCATTCGAGTTTTGACTCCCAACACCTATGTGTCGTCTAGTCCTTGGGAGGGAAGAATGGTATAACGCTACCTGGATTGTTGCATGCTGTACCTGCCTATTTGGAATATTACCTGTTTTCCTGTCTACCAGCGGAGACCCTGTAGATTGAACTACTTCTCCGCTACGCCCTGCTTCATCGGTCTCCTCAGATTCTGAATCTGAGCAACCATGGACGCGGCCTGCCCTGAGGGTCTGCTGCCTCGCGCCCTGAGTTTTTAGATAGTGAGGATGATGATTCCTCCACTCCTGTTGCAGGAAAGGGCACTGGTGGACACTGATTGTGTCTGTACGTGAGTCTTTAAAAATGGAGGACGCAGCTGCAGCGGAGGCATTGGTTCCCTTTCGAAACTCACAAGCCGTCTTGAGCGGCAAAGATGTTTCCTTCCTATTTTGACAGATTTGTCGCAAAATAGTGGGAATGTCAAAAACGTCCCTTTTGTGGTCCCTAAGCGATTCGCAATGAGGTACCCATTTGAAGAGTCGCTCCTTAAGAAGTGGACTGTTCCACCAGTGGTGGATCCCCCCATTTCCTGGTTGAATAGGGCAACCATGATTCCGCTTGAAGAATCGCCGGCTTTTAAGGATCTGGCCTGACAGAAGGGCGGAGGTTGTGGTCTGCAGTATGTTCACTGTGGCTGACTCAGCACCCGGTCTTTACCATTGTCCTGGTGTCCTAAACACTAACCGAGCTACCCTGGATGACATTGAGTCTCACAGGGGGAAGAGCACCTTTCTTCTGCAAGCTAGTAAAGGTAAGGAACCTCGTCGCAGATGTGGCCCATCCTTCTCGGCTCACAGGAAGTTTTTTTGTCCCTCAGGGTCAGCTGACAAAGCCTTTTAAGGCCTCTTCGGGAGGATCCAAGTTAACTTGGTCTGGCAAGTCCAAAGTGGGGTTCTCCAAACCCACAGACAAGGCTTCTTCTGCATGAAGGTGTGCCCTCACCCGTGCCTGGGGTGGGGGGGGGCGTCTTCAATGGTTTCCACACCCATGGACCTCTTTGGTGCAAGACGAGTGGGTCCACGAAGTGATACGGTCCGGCTACAAGATCGAATTTCGTTCTTATCCTCCGGAGAGGTTCTTTCCTTCCAATGTACGTCTGTCCCTGGATCGATTGCAAGCCCTCTTCGGGAAGCTGCAAGACCGGTCACCACAAAGGGTAATTGTTTCCGGTTCTAACTACGGAATGTTTTCAGGGGTTTTATTCAAACCTGTTCACGGTCCTGAAGAAAGAAGGCAAGGTGCGTCCAATTCTGGATCCCGAGGCCCTGAACTGCTTTGTGCGGGTACAGAAGTTCAGAATGGAGTCTGTTCGCACAGTCCTGGCATCCTTGCATCAGGGATTTCCTTGCCTCTATTGACATTAAGGACGCTTACTTGAACATTCCAATATATCACCAACGCTTCCTCCGCATTGCCGTGGGATAGGAGCATTTATCAGTTTGTGGCGTTACCCTTTGGTCTCACATCTGCTCCTCGGGTTTTCACAAAGGTGTTGGCTCCGGTGCTGGCGTTATATCAGTGAGGAATCAGTGCTGGGCTACCTGGACGATCTTCTCTTGCAAGCAGAGTCTCCTACTGCTCTGGTGGACATCACTATACGGACTCTGAGGGAGTTGGCTTGCATCTGCTCTGGTTCATTCCACGAAACTGGACGATCAGGGTCTGACTCTGACTCCGCTCTAGCAGAGGGGGAATTTTTTAATAGCCGTTTTTCAGTTATTGCGGGCAATTCCCTGGTTAATCATGGATTCATTGGACCATGTGTCACCACCTGACCCACTTTCAGAAGCTGTGGGACCCTCTGGGTCTCAGTCTGCCCCGGCGGCCATGACAGCGGTCCTGCAGTCCCTAATGTTCAAAGTTGATATTGCCCTTCAAAAGCAGCATAACAAGAAGTGCCTCCCACCTTCACCTTTATCCGCTGCCTCCTCTGATTCTGAGGTGGTTTTGGCCACTGCAGATGTGAGTTAACCCACCGTGTCTGCTTCCACGCACCCTGTGTGCTCTGGCAGTGAGGATGAATCCTCTTCCACTACAGCCATGCATGAAAAGGCGCTTGTGGAGACACTGATTGTATCGGTGCAGGAAACTTTAAAATTGGAGGACACCGCTAATACTGCGTTGGTGCAATTTGGTACCCGCAGACCACCATCCAAGGTGACTAAGGTGTTCCCCTTTTCTGCCTATTTTGACGAGATTGTTGCAAATCAGTGGGGATCCCCAAAATGCTTGGTTGGGATACCTAAGCGTTTCGCTAGGAGGTATTCTTTTCAGTTTCACCGGTGGTGGATTTCCAGATTGAATAAAGCTACGCTTCTTCCAGGGGAGGATTCCCCATCTTTTAAAGATCCCGTGGACAAGAGAGCTGAGGCTCTGGTCCGATACCTTTTCACCGTCGCAGGTTCAATTTTGAGGCCAGGGTTTGCTATCACCTTTGTCTCCCAGACCTTAACGGAATGGGCAAAGCTTCTGCACCAGGATTTGGAAGGGAGTCAACAACATCCTCCTGAGCTGGCGGATCAGTTGATACAGGGGTTACAGTATATCTGTGATGCCTCTCTGTATGCGGCTCCTTTAGCCCGCAGAGTCTGTGACAGCGGTGATCCTTCGCCGCATGATTTGGCTGAAATACTGGTCTGTGGACCAGGCTTCCAAAAAGGTGTTGACCTCCCTTTTGTAGAAGACCGCCTGTTCGGAGCTTCTATGGAAGCGATCATTAATGGTCTTACGGGAGGTAAGAGTACTTTGCTTCCGCAAGTTGCCAAGAGCAAAGAGCCTCGCCATAAACGGCTCACAAACGACCCTTTTGTCCCATGGGCTCGCAGGACAAGGGGTCAAAATTTGCCCATAACTTTGCGGGAGGTTCCAAGAGACCCTGGGCTGGTAAGTCAAAAGCGGGTTCCGCTGGTCCCGCAGAAAGCCCTCCTCTGTCAGAAGGGGCGCCCTCACCCATATCTGGGGTGGGGGGAAAGTCCTCACTTCTTTCCAGACCCGTTGACCTCTTTCATTCAAGACAAATGGGTCCACGAGTTGATTCGGTCCGGTTGAAAGCTCGAGTTTCAGTCCTTGCCTTGGCCACCATGCTACAGCTCAGTTTCAGGGTCTTGGCAATCTTCCTTTAGCCTGGGCCATCTTTTATGTAGAGCAACAATTTTTTTTTTTTTTTTTTTTTTTCAGATCTTTAGAGTTCTTTGCCATGAGGTGCCATGTTGAGTTTCCAGTGACCAGTATGAGAGAGTGAGAGCGATCACACCAAATTTAACATACCTGCTCCCCATTCACAACTGAAACCTTGTAACTAACTACATGACATGACACCGGGGAGGGAAAATGGCTAATTAAGCCCAATTTGGACATTTTTACTTTTTGTTGCCAGTGGTTTAGATATTATTCGCTGTGTTATTTTGAGGGGACAGCAAATTTACACTGTTATACAAGCTGTACACTCACTACATTGTAGAAAGTGTCATTTCATCAGCGGTTTTACATGAAAAGATATATTTACATGAGTGTGAGGGGTGTACTCAGGTTTGTGAGATACTGTGTGTGTGTGTGTGTGTGTGTGTGTATATATATATATATTGTTAGCTCAAATCTCGTCAGGAGGCAATCACGATGATATTACAGCCCTTCAGTTGCTACCCTCCCAATAGATAATGAATTCACCCTCCATCCAGCTGGGAGTTATGACGACACACAGCACTCAAACTTAGTGCAGTCACAACTAATTTTTATTGCATGTGAAGCTCATATTTAAAGCATATTTGTTGAGCAGGAAAAGACTGCTCCAAACCGGTTTTACAGTTCATCAGTCGAATTACATATCAGACAGAACAATACATGAAAGGGCCTTTGCTTTTGCCATGCATTTGTATCAATGTGAGGCGTTTTGTGTCTGAGATGGTGTTTGTGGACAAGGGCTGTTCCTCCTCTACTCAGCTGTCAAGTGTTAATGCAAGCAATTGTCAAATGTGTTTAGGTGGTGTCCGTAATTTCCAGGCGCAGACTTAACTTTGTCAAGTGTCCCAATGAATGAATGAACAGGTGTTTACATGTCGTCTAAATGCAAAACATAGCTGTCTGCTGACCAAGGTGGATGAATGGTTGTCAGTCTTAGCTTGTTAATATAGCAATGCAAGGGCCCACATTTCATCACAGGATGGGCATAAACTGAAATATATATCTGAAAAATCATAAGGCATATTAATACAATCTTTCATATATATATATATATATATATATATATATATATATATATATATATATATATATATATATATATATATATATATATTTAATGTGCTCATAAGTTTACATACCCTGGCAGAATTTGATTTCTTGGCCATTTTCCGAGAATATGAATGATAAAACAAAAATGTTTCTTTCACTCATGGCTGATGTTTGGCTAAAGACATTTATTATAAGTCAACTGTTGACTCTTTTTAAATTAGAATGACAACAGAAACTACCCAAATGACCCCGATCAAAAGTTGACATACCCTGGTGATTTTGGCCTTATAACATGCACGCAAGTTGACACAAAGGGGTTTGAATGGCTATTAAAGGTAAAGAGCATCACATGTGATCTATTTGCTTGTAATTAGTGTGTGTGTGTATAAAAGGTCAATGAGTTTCTGACAGACCCTTGCATCTTTTATCCAGTGCTGCACTGACGTTTCTGGATTCTGAGTCATGGGGAGAAAAATAATTGTCAAAGGATCTGTGGGAAAAGGTAGTTGAACTGTATAAAACAGGAAAGGGAAATAAAAGGATATCCAAGGAATTGAGAATGCCAGTCAGCAGTGTTCAAACTCTAATCAAGAAGTGGAAAATGAGGGGTTCTGTTGAAACCAATCCACGGTCAGGTAGACCAACTAAAATTTCAGCCACAACTGCTAGGAAAATTGTTTGGGATGCAAAGAAAAACCCACAAATCACTTCAGGGGTAATACAGGACTCTCTGAAAACACGTGGTGTGGCTGTTTCAAGATGCACAAAAAGGAGGCACTTGAAGAAAGATGGGCTGCATGGTCGAGTCGCCAGAAGAAAGCCATTACTATACAAATGCCACAAAGTATCCTGCTTACAATACGCCAAACAGCACAGAGACAAGCCTCAGACCTTCTGGCACAAAGTCATTTGGAATGATGAGACCAAAATTGAGCTTTTTGGCCACAACCATAAATGCTACAGTTGGAGAGGAGTCAACAAGGCCCATGATAAAAAGGTACACTATTCGTACTGGGGATGTGTGAGCTACAAAGGCACAGGAAATTTGATCAGAATTGATGGCACGTTGAATGCAGTATGTTATCAAAAATACTTGAGGAAAATTTGCATTAATCAGCCCGGAAGCTTTGCATGGTTCGTACTTGGACATTCCAACATGACAAAGATCCTAAACACAAGGCCAAGTTGACCTGTCATTGGCTACAGCAGAATAAAGTGAAGGTTCTGGAGTGGCCATCTCAGTCTCCTGACCTCAATATCATTAAGCCACTCTGGGGAGATCTCAAACGTGCAGTTCATGCAAGACAACCCGAGAATTTACAGCAGCCGTAAGCTTTTTTCCAGGAAGAATGGGCAGCTTTACCATCTAAGAAGTTAAAGAGCCTCATCCTCAAATACCACAAAAGACTTCAAACTGTCATTGATGTTAAAGGGGGCAATACACGGTATTTGGAACTGGGGGATGTAAACTTTTGATCAGGGTCATTTGGGTAGTTTCTGTTGTCAGTATGACTTAAAAAGAGTAAACACAGTTGGTAAAAAATTCAGCCAAACACTAAGGCCCCATTCACATTGCTGCGATCCGACTTGGGGGGGCGACCTCCGAGGTCGCGGTGCGAGCATCGCGCCGCGACCTCGGAGCGGCCGCCACAGACTTCATAACATTGAAGTCTATGGCGGTCGCCTCCGGGTCGCCCCAAAGAAGCTCCGGACCCTTTTTCTAAGTCGGAGCGAATTGTATCGCTCCTATTAGAACGGGTCCGCAGCTTCCATATGGAAGGCGACCTGTGAGGCGACCAGGTCGCCTCACAGGTCGCCTTAGTGTGAACAGGGACTGACTATGAGTGAAAGAAAAGTTTGTGTTATCATTCATATTCTCTGAAATATAGCCAAGAAATCATAAATTCTGCAATTCTGCAAGGGTGTGTAAACGTGTGTGTGTGTGTGTGTATGTATATATGTGTGTATGTATATATGTATGCGTGTGTGTGTGTATGTATATATGCTGGCAAGGATGAAGTTGGGTATAAGATGTGCTGAGTTTATAGTGATGCACTGTGGGGTGTATTTAGGTTGCATAGCAGGGATGCCTCTGCATACACTGTGCTATACATGACATTCCTCAGACTGCCTTATGCTGTAAAATGTTTTGTACATTACATACTCCTCACCACTTAACACTGATTGTTGTGCTCTGTTATTTATTTTTCCCCATACCAATATTTATCACAGTAATGTCCTACTAGTAGAGGGGAGTCATACCTCTCGGACTACTGAATTCCACCTGGTTTAATCAACAGGCACACTTTTGCTAGTATACAACTGTATTCCTGAATGTGGTCCGATGCATCAGGTGTTCTTAAAATTTGACAACGGAGTTAAAACACCTGTGCCTGGTATAATATGGTCTCCTTGGTCCACAGTAAACGGTGCTGGCCTGGCTATGGCAACCATGGATATAATAAAGCTTCATGGAGGAACTCCAGCAAACTTCTTAGATGTTGGTGGTGGAGCTACAGTTCAGCAAGTAACAGAAGCTTTTAGGCTCATCACCTCTGACAAAAAGGTAAGTGCCTTACTCTGAAATATGTAGCAGTTTTTTGTGTATTTTATGTATCTGCATGCAAGACTGTATGTGTAGCAGGTATGAATGACTTGGCTTTTGCAGTTAACTTTCATTATAGTTGTAAAATGTCATGCAACATTGATTATCTCCTGTTCTGTTGTCTGGGGTTTAATAATTCCAGATTGTAAGAGACAGTCATACTGCAGTTAAATAGAGCTTGAAGCAATTTTCACAAAACCGAGCGATTGCGTTCTGTGTTCAGCCCAGTGGGATATGTAGTATTGAGCTGGACTTGTGTTTCTCTGGGCATGTAACCCATTTCTCTTTCACACCTACATATGATTGTAGAAGTGATAGCTCCCTAGTGTCTCTAGTTACTATGTGCATCTTGCAGATAAGTGTGAACATAGACAAAATAATCACAGAATGATTACATCACTAAGGGATTTCCATCTGAAACAAGGAAACCCCATTGCATTGCCCATGCAAAAGTAAAGGAAGCACAGAAATGCCTAGTAGCTGCATAAGAGATTCAGATGTAAGGATTTGATTAACCACTTCTGAACTGGAAGGTTTTACCCCCTTAATGACCACACCATTTTTTGCAATTTGGCAATGCGTGACTTTGCCTGGTATCTTGCGCAGTCATGCAATTTGTCCTTTCCCACAAAGAGCTTTCTTTTGGTTGTATTTGATCACCTCTGCGGTTTTTTTTTTTGCGATATAAATGCAAAAAGACGGAAGATTTTGAGAAAAAAATGACAAATTTCTATTTTTTTGGATATTTTTTGTAAGACAAACTAAATTTTTGTCATACATTTAGGCCAAAATGTGTTTAGCTACATGTCTTTGATTAAAAATAAATCTCAAACGTATATTTATTGGTTTGCGCAAAAGTTATAGCGTCTATAAACTATGGTGTATATACTGAAATTTACTCAGCTTTTACTTTGCCTATCTAATTTCTTGAAGTGCTAAAATGGCAGGGCAGTACAACTCCCCCCCCCCCCCCCCCAAATTACTCCTTCTTGGAAAGTAGACGCCCCAAGGAATTTCCTGAGCAGAAACACCCGATTGTAACAGGTGTTTGAAAAACGAACGAAAAAAAGTGGCCATTGATGTGATCTATTGCTCACACTTGCCATGGGTATGTGTGAAATGACACCGCAAAGTTCATTCTGCTGCTTATCCAGAGTATAGGGATACCCCATGTGTGAGACTTTTTGGCAGTCTAGCCACGTACAGGACCCCGAAAACCAATCACTGCCTTCAGGCTTTCTAAGGGCATAAATTGTTGGTCACTACCTATCAGTTTCAGAGGCCATGAAATGCCAAGATAGCACAAGACCCCCCCAAATGGGACCTCTTTTCGGAAAGTAGACACCCTAAGCTATTTGCTGAGAGGCATTTTGAGTATTTTGCTGATCTCGCTTTTTGTCACCAAGTTTTGAAATTTTAAAAAAGAAAAAAAAAGAATACATTTCTCTTACGTCCTCTGACAGTCGCCGCCCTATGGTATTAGCCTTGACTAATGTGTAATGGCGCCCTCTGCAGGAGCAAGGCTAGTCAGATTATTGATTATTAGGTTAATACAAAGAAACTTGGCACGCCACTAGGGGGCCATCCCTCAGCCATTATCCTGAACCCAATCTGATATTGCCCCAGTTTTATGCTGCCTAGCTTAGGAGCAGGTTAGGTCTTCGTGGCTGGGACCTTGTGTCTCGGTTTTCTTTATTTTATTTCTCTCACTATCACTAGTTAGTGAGGGATTCTTTTCCTGGAGGACTACAAGTGTCTGCAGAGCTGGGCCTCATACTGGGTATTATAGATCCTTATGGAGTCCCAGCCTGCCAACGAGTGTCGCAGGTTACTGGTATGCCCAGACCTTGCAACGACCGTGCCTCTTGGAATGGGGATGAGCCTGCGGAGCTGCGTCTTCGCGGAGGGTGTCTAAACCCAGAACTCCCACGTGTTGCCAGCATCCCTCCTTGGCTTACGGCACCCCCACTTAGGGTGGGAGGTCTCCCGTATCAGAGCGGTGCCCGCTTCCTGGACTGGTGAGCACTGATACCCCCTTGTCCCTGGGTCGTGGCCAGAACTCGGGATCCTCTGGCGGATGCTGCGGATGCGTTGGTGGTGCCTTGGCACCGATATCGGCTGATGTATGCCTTTCCTCCGATTCAACTGTTGTCCAGGTTCCTCCGCAGGTTGGCGTCTGAACGGATGTCAGTCATTCTGGTGGCCCCCGGACTGGCCTCGACAGTCCTGGTATGCGGACATTGTTCAGATGGTAGTCAAACCTCCCTGGCGGCTCCGCTGCGAGACTATCTTCTGTCTCAAGGACCGATCTTCCATCCTGCTTTACAGTTTCTGGCTTTAACGGCATGGCTGTTGAAAGCCAGGTTTTGAGGGATAGAGGTCTTCCACAGGCGGTCATCCCTACCTTGTTAAAGGCTCGTAAAGCTACCTCAAGGGAGATTTATCACCGCACCTGGAAGGCGTATATCGCCTGGTGCGAAGCGCATGGTTTTCATTCTCGGTGGCGAAGGTCTCGGCCTTCCTGCAGAGAGGCGTGGATCAGCGCTTGGCGCTGACTACGGTCAAGGGTCAGGTGTCGGCCTTGGCCATCTTTTTTCAACGTCCTATGGTGTTTCATTCCTTGGTCCGCACCTTCATTCAAGGGGTGCGGCATGTGGCTCCCCCGAGGAGAGCTCCCTTACCTCCCTGGGTGAATTTGGTTTTGTCTGTTACAACAACCTCCCTTCGAGAACATCAGAGAGATTCCTTTGTCTGTGTTGTCTCAGAAGGTTGCCTTTCTGGTGGCCATCACGTCGGCTCGCAGAGTGTCTGAGTTGGCAGCTTTGTCTTGCCGTTCTCCTTATCTGGTGCTTCATAGGGATAAGGTGGTTTCTTCATTCCACCTCAATGAAGACATTGTGTTGCCTTCACTGTGTGCACGCAGCCTAAGCATCCCAAGGAACTTGCCTTTCATTCCCTGAATGTGGTCCGGGCGGTCAAGGTTTACCTGTCCGCCACGGAGTCTGTTCGGCAGTTGATTCCCTGTTTATTCTTCTGGAGGGACCTCGGAATGGATCGGCCGCCTCCGCGGCGACCATTTCTAAGTGGATCAGACAGACGATTGTTCAGGGCTATTCTATTAAGGGTCAGATTCCTCCTTTTCCGGTAAAGGCCCATTCTACTCAAGCCGTCAGCGCCTCTTGGGCTTTTCGCCATCAGGCTTCTGGCTCAGGTGTGCAAGGCGGCGACTTGGTTGTCCGTGCACACTTTCACAAAGTTCTACAAACTTGATGTTTTGGCATCTTCGGATGCCTCCTTTTGCCGCAAGGTTTTGAGTGTGGCTGTTGTTTAAGGGGGACATTCCTTTTTTCTGTCCCTCCTTCTTGGGGTGTTTTTTGTTGTTTCTGTGTTTGTTCCAGTTTTTTTCCTGTGGACTCAGGTTGTTACTGGCCCGGCTGTTTGCATTACCTTCTGATTTGGTTGCATTTTTCCCCTCCCCTCATACCTACACTGCTTTGGGACATCCCATTAGTGAAGGCTAATGCCATCGACTGTCAGAGGATGTAAGAGAAAATAGAATTTTTGTAAGAACTTACCGTAAAATTCTTTTCTCTGAGTACTCTGACAGTCGCCGCCCCCACCCCTCTGGTTTTGGATCTGGGGGTCGTTGCCTTCCGGTACTGCTTGCTACAAACTGAGGTAATATCAGATTGGGTTCAGGATAATTGCTGAGGCATGGCCCCCTAGTGGCGTGCCGAGGTATAAAGTTTTTTTGTATTCACCTAATCAATAATCTACCTAGCCTTGCTCCTGCAGAGGGCGCCATTACCCATTAGTGAAGGCTAATACCATCAGGCGGCGACTGTCAGAGGACTCAGAGAAAAGAATTTTAAGGTAAGTTCTTACAAAAATTCTATTTTTCCCTTTTCTTCATTTTCCAAAAACAAATAAGCGCTACAAAGTACTCACCATGCCTCTTAGCACATACCTTGGGGTATTTAAGTTCTGAAAAGGGGTCATTTGGGTTTTTTTTTTTTTTTGCATCTTGGCATTTCATGGCCTCAAACTGTGATGGGTAGTGAGGAGTGAAATCAACAATTTCCCCGCTTCAGAAAGCCTGAAGGCAGTGATTGGTTTTTCTGGGTGGGCTGCCAAAAAGTCTAGCACACAGGAGAAGCAGCAGAGTTTTTTTTTGGGGTGTCATTTTCACATATAGCCATGGCATGTTTGAGCAATGTATCGTTTTAGTGACAACTTTGTGTAAAATAATAAAGTAATGCACAAATACACTATATATTGCCCAATTGTTTGGTAAAATTATAAAAGATGATCTTATGCCGAGTACATAGATGCCAAACATGACCACGCACAAACTACGTACATTTCTAAAAGCCTTTACAGGTTACCACTTTAGATTTATAGAGGAGTTCTCCTGCAAAAATGACTGCCCTCGATCTGACGTTCGCGGCGATACCTCACATGCATGCTGCAATTGCGGTTTACATATACCAGACCAATGCTTGCGTTCGCCTTTGCGCGCAAAGGCGAGGGGACTGGGGTGCTTGAATTATTTATTTTGATACCTTCCCTTTAATTTTTATTTATTTTATGGTTATCACAGGGACTTTAAATATCCCCTATGATAGCAATAAGTAGTGACAGGTACGCCCTTTTTTTGAAAAAAATAAATAAAATTTGGGGTCTATTAGACTAGATCTCTCCTCTGCCTTTTAAAGCATCTGACCACACCAATGACGCTGTTAATATCTGGCGAAACTGAGGTCATGAAATGCTTGTAGCTTCTGGTATCTTGGGCCATAGAGATGATTGGAGCCATTCTGGTCTCCAATCAGCTCTATGGTCAGCTGACGGAGCCACCAACTGCAGTCTCAGGTTACCCGGTGCAACACGAGAGCCCAATTGAACCGTGGAAGGTGGTGGGAGGGGGGGCGGGGCAATCTAGCGGCTAATTTTTCTGCTAGGATTGCTTTTACATGAATGCTGACCGCTGGCTTTAAAAAAACAATACCAGAAAGTGTGTGGTATGCCCACCATTAGACCTCCCAGCATCCACCCACTTCTAATGAGGGGCATACATGTAATGTTTTTTTTTTTTTGTTACACCCATGGGCTGAACAAAAAAAAAAAAAACATGACAGATTCCTCCATTCGCATTGGATGAAGAAATCTCTGCCAAGAAAAGTGTTGAAAAATATATGGTGAAGCATTGGCGAGATCCGTCCTGTGTCCACCTGATCCCCTATGCTTCGCCATATGCTTTTTTTTTTTTTCCAATACTGCCGTGGTAAAATCACCACCTACAGCACTGCAATCATTAATTACGTCTATGGTGAGAGCAAACGCTGTTGCTGTCAGAATAAACAAATCAGTGCTGCAGTAAGAACGGAAAATGAACTCCAATAAAACGACAACTTAATTTGACTTTTTTAAATTTTTCCATTTTTATTTTTTGGAACTTTTTTTTTTTTTTTTTTTCTTTTACACTTTTTCTGTAACTGTAAAAAAACTGTTCCAAGCTAGGGTCTCTTAAAATGCGATAGCCAACATCTTTCGAGACTGTGTGAAAGTGTGCCCTAGACTGTGTCGTGCTGTACCCTATACTAATGCTCTACTGGTGTGTGGTAGCGACGGAAACAGTCCCTGATGCAGAGACCAGGTTGGCCAGAACAGGAGGGAGTCGCGCCTATATCCGCGTTTTCTACAGACAGTACATCTTCTTTGGGTAGGGGTACCAGGGAGGACATCTGGAAAATGCCTTTCATGCAGCCGGCTCACTACATCTGAATTGCGAGTTCAGGCCACAGTACCTTCTCGATACAGAAGGGCTGTGATCTCTTCCTGGAATTTTAGGAAGGATCCACTTCTTCTGACGCTCTGTATAGCACATAAGTATTCAGCAGAGCCAATTGGAATAAGTATACAGACCCTTTTTGTACCAGCGTCTGGCTTTACGGGCAACTAAGTTTGGTGCCATCTTCTGGTCGTTTAAGTCCACCCCTCCCATGTTAAGTTTGTATTCGGGGACACAGGGGCTTCTCAACAACACCAGTCGCTGTTGCATTTTGGACTGTTGTATCTGCGTGAATGGAGAACAGAATGAAAACATTCCATGTGTCCCTCCACTTCACTGCAATTTATTACACTTCAAGCAGGCTCTCTCCCCCGTCTAATTCTGGAATCTACAAGCCGTTGGGGGAAGCCCCGGCGATTAGGTCACACGGTGCCACATGCGCCAATTCCAAAAGCAAAAAGGGGACTAAAAAGTGGCACGCTTGTGCTATAATTGTACATGTATAACTGGTACCCCTTTCCGAATAAGGGTGACACCAAGTCCCAAACAATCTTGCCACTGCTACCCATGTAGTCTGGGCAGTTGGGGGGGGCTTCACATTGCTACAGTATCTCACAAAAGTGAGTACACCCTCACGTTTTTGTAATTATTTTATTATATCATTTCATGTGACAACACTGAAGAAATGACACTTTGCTACAATATAAAGTAGTGGATGTACAGCTTGTAGAACAGTATTTAAATTTGCTGTCCCCTCAAAATAACTCAACACACAGCCATTAATTTCTAAACTGCTGGCAACAAAAGTAAGTACACCCCTAAGTGAATATGTCCACATTGGGCCCAATCAGCCATTTCCCTCCCTGGTGTCATATGACTCGTTGGTGTTACAAGGTCTCAGGTGTGAATGGGGAGCAGGTGTTTAAAATTTGGTGTGATCGCTCTCACTCTCTCATACTGGTCACTGGAAGTTCAACATGGCAAATCATGTCCATTGCCTTGCTAAAGAAGCTGAAGGTAAAGGTGATGGACTGGCCAAGCATGTCTCCAGACCTAAAGCCTATTAAGCATCTGTGGGGCATCCTCAAACAAAGTAGAGGAGCGCATGGTCTCCTCCTCCACCATGACATTACAAAGCTGGTGGATGTTAAAGAGAATTTTTTTGGAAACTTCTGAAGCTCTGGTGAACCCCATGCCCAAGAGGGTTAAGGCAGTGCTGGAAAAGGGTGGCCATAAAAAATATTGACAATTTGGGCTCAATTTGAACATTTTCACTTAGGGATGTGCTCACTTTTGTTGCCAGCGGTTTAGACATTATTGGCTATGTGTTTAAATAGTTAGAGGGGACAGCAAATTTACACTGTTATACAAGCTGTACACTCACTACTTTTACATTGTAGCAAAATGTAATTTCTTTAGTGTTGTCACATGAAAAGATATAATAAAACATTTACAAAAATGTGAGGGGTGAACTCACTTTTGTGAGATACTGTATCTTCTCCCTCGAAGCCAGAAACTACATGTATAGCCTATTGCCCTGTCACAGAACTTATACACCTTGACCCCATATCTGGCACGCTTGCTGGGGAGAAACTGTTTGAAAGCAAGGTGGCCAGAAAATTTAATAAGGGACTCATCAACGCAGACAGCTTGTTGGGTCATGCACAAGGCTGCAAACTTCTGGTTGAAGTGATTTACGAGGGGCCGAATTTTGTGGAGCCAATCATATCCAGGGTCACCCCTAGGACAACAAAGTTCAATGTCACTGAAGTGCATGAACAGCAAGATTTGCTCGTATCTAGTCCTGGCCAAGGAAGCAGAGAACATGGGCATTTGATGAATTGGGTCAGTGGACCAATGACTGCAACTCACTCTTTTTAGTAATGCCCATGAGGAAGGATAGGCCCAGAACGTTTTTAAATGCAAATTCCCTGGCAAGGGTCAAATTTGGATTTGCGGCGTTGAATTGATAGGCATATAAATTGCTTTGGTTCACAATAGATCTGTAAAGATCTTCTGTGAAAAGCCGCTCACAAAAACCAAGGGGGGGGGGGGGGTGGTAGAATCGTTGGTTTTCACCTGAATTCCGGGTTGGCCAGTGAATGAAGGAAGTACAGGCGCTGCAGAAGTAGTGGGCTCACTATCAGGATTTGCAAGCATATCAGGATGGACACTATGGGCTCTATGGGCCTGTCTTTGAATTATTGGTGGCTGCGGGACTCTACTTGTGCTAGCCACCGCAGCAGCTTAGCACAACTAGCCACCGCTAAACGCAGGTGCTGGCAGGTGTCGGGGCTGATCCTGCTAACTCTGTTTGGGAACACTATACTAAACGATTGGCGAGGCTAGTATAGTTTTGATCAGATCAAACATATTGATCCGTTCAGACACTATACTAGTAATAGAGGTGCTTAGTGTGTGTGTGTTTTTTATTTAAATGTGCACTACCAGATAGCAGTATTACTGGGCGCCAAGTTGGTAGGAAAAGTGCCACATCCTGAATATTGGAAATAGACATTTTTGGGAAAGTATGGACTTTATAGGCACTGGTTAGTTCCACACTCCACCAAGAAATTAGATGCAAAATCCAGCAGGAGCTACAGAGTGTAACAGAGATTCCTCGAAGTGTAGCAATATGGTTACATTTAAAGCGGAGTTCCGGCCTATTTAGCAACTTTAGTGATTCCTGGAGTGCTGATCAACAATTGGGCATTTTAAATTTTTTTCGGGGGTCCCTTACCTTATTTTCAGGGCATTTTTGATTGTACTTCCTCCTTCTCCCCCCCCTCCCTCTGTGGCCACGGCCACCGACATCACTTCCGCCTTTGCATTGCATCCTGGGAGCTGTTTGTCATCACTCCCAGGAGGCTGGAATCAGGAAGAACTCCCAAAACACTCCCTGGAATCAGGAAGGAGGACAGCGGCCCTCTAGTTCCTCCTGTTTTGAATTGTATTGTAACTGTATTGTCTTACCTCACATTGTAAAGCGCTGTGCAAACTGTTGGTGCTATATAAATCCTGTATAATAATAATAACAGCAGATTACACTGCGCCTTCAGATGCCCACATCCAAGATGGCCACGCTCAGACAGCATTTTTAAAAGTAAGATTTTGACTAAAATCCAATACTGTACACCTTGTAAGTATGAGAATAGCGGTTCTGTAAAAGGCGATGGATTAGTATTATAGGGGTATTTTTAGTTAAAAAAGGTATTTGAGGCAGGAACTCTGCTTTAATAAAGGTTCAACATTTAGCAACTCACATGGTTGATGATTAAAAGAGGCACATCTGAGAATGCAGGCATCTGGGGTTAAGCTGTCCATATAGACCATCCTCCTCACCGCCGTTAGTCTGCAGTCGTGACTCGGAAGACTACCCTGCAGTAGAGCGATCTGAAAGCGAGGCTTGACGCGCTTGTGGAGTGCAGTGTGGAAGGGATGATGTTAATGGCGGTGCAGAGGATGGTCTATGTGGACAGCTTTATTCCAGATGCCTGCATACTTTGATTAAAACAGGCACATCTACCATGTGAGTTGCTAAATGTTGTACCTTCGCTAAATGTAGTCATATTGCTACACTTAAAGGCGCCTCTCTTCTCTTTTATACTCAGTTGGGACATGACACTACTTGTATATGAAGACATTTTTGTTTTGCAAAATGCTCTCAAACCAGGTTACTCTCAATCCAAGGTTTTACTGTGTGTATTATTGATTACTGAGCTGTATTAAATTGTTTTTTATATCTGCTTGGGGTGCAGCTTTGACTCCTTTTTTTATTTTGTATTCATGCATATGGTTGATATTACTAATGTAATCAATGGCTCTTTTTGTTAAAGGCTGTTGTGCAGGTGTAGCAGACTGAGCACGTTGGTAAACATTTAGTAAAATGTTTTGTATGATATATAGTCTGGCTCTTTGCTGTATGGTGTACTACATGGGAGAAGCACCAGCATATATAAAACAATGTAACAGTTTTATAATAGTAATGGATAAGCATTTATAGTGTAAAAATATTTCACTTCTAGTTTGAAAAACACATTTTTCTTGATTTGTTGGTTTATCTGCGTTTATCTGCCTTTGAATTAAACCAGTTTAATCTATCTTCAAACCTATTTCTATACAGGTGCTGGCTATACTGGTTAACATTTTTGGTGGTATTATGCGATGTGATGTAATTGCACAAGGAATCATAATGGCTGTAAAGGATCTGGAACTCCGGATACCCATTGTAGTGCGTTTGCAAGGTAACTTAATTACTCAAGCCTCTTGGCTCTTCTTTGCTTATTTGTTCTCATGAGGACAAACACATTTTAATCTCCCAACAATCTCACTCTTTTTTTTTTTTCTTTTACTTATTACATTGTTTGAGCAGGTGTAAAGTGCAACTCTATAAATTGGTAAAGGCACAAAGACATTTTGTAATTACTGTGATTTTTTTTTTTTAATGCTATATATATATATATATATATATATATATATATATATATATATATATAAATATATTTTTTTTATGCCCTTTATTGCTGGGCCTTATTACAGGATTTTCTCATCTGCATTCCAGTATTGCTCTATAGGCTAGGTAGGGTTGTAACAGATAAGTACAGGAAATGGACAGTGGCAGTAAAAGGAGAGCGATCAATTACAAAGGGTGTACAGTTGGCGAATAAAAGAGAAACATTCACTCACAAAACGGGTGCAAGAATGTGTCCTGTGTGTGTGAAGATAAGCTACCTTCTAAGATCTGTAAAGACACTGTGAACCAGGGTTATTTTCCAAATCAGTAATTACAGTAAAAAATAAAAAGGGCGACATGTCACTGAGGCGGTTGTATACTTCACACATTACCTACACATTCACATTAGTCTCCTGTGCTTTGGTTTATTTAAATGCAGAAGAAATTATCAACAAACTTTTTTCTTTTTTTATCGGAAATAATTTATTTACTACTCCTGGACTGGAAGGATTTGCCCCCTAATGACCAGGCCATTTTTTGCGATTTGGCACTGCGGTACTTTACCGGACAATTGCGCGGCCGTGCAACGCTGTACCTAAATAACATTGATGTCTTTTTTTTCCCCACAAATAGAGCTTTTTTTGATGGTACTAGATCACCTTTGCAATTTTTATTTTTTTGCGCCAAAAACAAAGAGCGACAGTTCTGGAAAAAAATGTCAAATCTATTTTCTCTATCGTTCATTGTGAGATGTAGCTCCATATTCTTCTTAACCATTGGATTATGCTGCCCCCTACAGGAGTAGGACACTAGGCAGGAAAAATCTTTACGTCGCCTATGGGGCAGTCCCTGGGGGTATACACCCACTCGCTCTGCTATAGGTATTCAGTTTTGTTGCAGGCAGAGTGAGTAAGCGTATACCCCCAGGAACTGCCCTATAGGCATGGTAAAGATTTTTCCTGCCTAGTGTCCTACTCTTGTAGGGGCAGCATAACCCAATGGTTAAGAAGAATAGGTTGCTGGGTCTTTTAATGAACTTCAGAAAAAAGGATTTTACGGCATGTACAAAATCAATTTTTTCTCTTACGTCCTCGGATAGTCGCCGCTCACTCATAGTCTTCACCAATGGGTATTGACCTCTTATCCACAGGAGCAAGCTAGGCATAAGACTTGTTAAAAACAAAGTCATTTACATAGACACACCTGTAGGGGGCTGTCCTACTGGTCCAATACCCCCCTGCTACCAGCATTCCCAAATCAGTTTGTCTTCTGCCTAGTTAAGGAGTAAGATAGGCTATCCCTGTGCTGGGGCTACGGTCTCAGCCTTTCTTCTATTTTATTACTTTTATTTTCTGCAATGTGTTTTTCTTTGCACTACTAGCTTTTTATTTCTTATGCGCTTAGTTAGTCGGTTCTCCGGAAGACTACAGCGTTTGCGGTGCTGGGAATCGGACTGGTCATCCTGACATTTCAGGACAGAGGATCTTAGGGAATCCCAGCCCGCCATCGAGCGTTTAGCAGGCTATGTGTGCGCCCTGGCCTAGCAAACGACCTGCCCCTGTCCTCAGGGGCAAAAGCCCGCGAGGTGGCTACCTCGCTGGGATGCCTCAACATGCGGTTCTGACCGTGCGACGCATCCTATTCTTGGCTGCGGCCCCCCCCCCCCGTCATCTGGGGTGGAGGGTTCCAGCGATCTGGAGGCACCCACGCCCTGTGAAGCGTTAAGTAACCTCTCTCTGGGGATTACATTCTGCTGTGTCTGTCTCCCCTCATGTCTGTGTCAGGGGCTCGCATCCCTCCCGGTCCCCGCGGGGCTTCTAGAGCATGTTATGCTGTGTGGGGGTCCCTATCCCTGCCCGCACTGTTAGTGTGCTTTGGGGGTACAGTCATGGTGGGGCGGACCGCTGCAGTGTAAAAACCGCGGGGCCGCCATTTTAGATGTGGGCAGCTGCTTTGGCCTCACTGTGGGCACTTATGCAGCTCCTCTGTGTAGTGTTTTGGCGCCTTCGGGGGCCATCTTGTGTGTGGCAAGTTGTTTTCTCTTGCACATGTTCGGCGGCCATTTTCCCGGAGCCTCCCATTCATATACATGGGCATATACATGGGACCATTTTTCCTTAGGCCAAACCTTGTTGATCCTCTAGCGGTGTGACATCACTTCCTTTTCTGCATGAAGAGAGATCGTTCTGCAGCACGATAACACTCCTGGGGGTCCTTTTTGCTGTTTTTTGGGGATATTCCTCTGCTTTCGGTGTCTTTCCCCTCTCAGTGGCATACTTTAGATTTCAGTACATTGCGGTGGGCGCCTCAATCGCGTCTTAAAGGGCCAGCGTCCTTGTACTTGTCATGGAGTCCCAGGACAGCAAATTTCCCCCAGCCTTGGTTAATGATTCAGGTACTCCTGATTCTTCTCCGTCTCTGGCTGCTGCACTTGTTTAGCGTCCAAGGTGGACTTGTTGATGTCAGAACGGGCTTCTAGAAAGAGAATTAGGCCTTCGTCTTCCTCTGATTCTGAATCTGATATGGTTGCCTTGGGCAGTGTGCCCACTGAGGGGTCTCAGTCCTTTCCTTCTGATGAGGAGGTGGAGGAGGATGATGGGGATGATTTTTTCCCTGAAACGGCCAAAGAACGCTGCTGTGTCTGCGCTTATTCTTTCTATTAAGGATACACTACATTTAGAGGATGAACCCAACCCGCCGGGTAAGCCTTTGGGACTCGCAGGACCCAGAAGGCGGCACAGGTATTTCCCTGTCCCTCTGAGTTTCACGAAACGGTGAGCGAACAATGGCGTAATTTAAAGCGCCCTTTTGTGGTACCAAAACGGTTTTGGTTCCGTTACCCTTTCGCGTTTCCTACAGATTCGCGATGGACAGTGTCCCCTAAAGTGGATCACACGGTGTCCAGATTGAACAAGGCCACTCTTATGCCCTCTGAGGATTCTCCGGTGTTTAGGGACCCTACAGACAGGCGGGTAGAATCTCTTGCTCGCCATGCTTATACGGTGGCGGGCTCTTTGCTGTAGCCCATCTTCGCCTCTGTTATGGTTTCTCAGGCTGTGGCTGATTGGGCCCGGGTGCTCAAACGCACTCTAGAGGCGGATTCCGCCCCTCCGACTACTGTGGAGATGGTGGATCAGATGCATCAGGCGGTTCTGTACCTGTGTGATGCAGCCTTGGATGAGGCTCCTCTAGTAGCATGGCTATCTGGTGTCGCGGTGCTAATCCGTCGTCTGGTATGGCTGAAGAGCTGGTCGACCAGTCCTCCAGGAAGACGGTGTCTGACATTCCTTATGCGGGGAATCGTCTCTTTGGGGAATCCCTGGACGAATTGGTTAAAGGGGTCACTGGGGGCAAGAGCACTCTGCTGCCGCAGAACCCCAAGGGAAAAGTTTTTTCTGCGGTAAGCGGGGTCCTTCTTTTAAACCAAATCAGGGGTCCTTTCGTGCCTTCAAGGCACAGGACAAGGGCAGACCCTTTAAGGGCCACGGTGGTCAGAAGAAGCCCTGGGTGGGCAAACCGAAAACCAGGCCACGCTGGCTCGGCAGGTCCCGCCGCCTCAACCCGAAGGGACGCCCTCACCCGTTCCAGGGGTGGGGGGACGTCTGCGCAGTTTTCTAGAACCATGGCTATTCCGGATTCCAGACAGGTGGGTTCAGGAAATCATTCGATCGGGATACAAGATCGAATTCCTTTCACGTCCAGCGGACAGATTCTTTCCCTCAAACCTTTGTTTGACCCCCAGATCGATTGCGCGATCTTCATCGGGGCAGTTCAGGATCTCCTCGCCCAAGGGGTGGTCGTCCCGGTGCCTCATCGGGACAGGTTTTGGGGGTTTTACTCAAATCTCTTCACTGTGCCCAGAAAGGAGGGCAAGGTACGTCCGATTCTGGACTTAAAAGCTCTGAGCCTGCTTCGTGTGGGTTCAAAAGTTCCGCATGGAATCCCTCCGTTTGGTGGTGGCCTCTTTAAGCCTGGGAGATTTCCTGGCTTCCATCGATCTCAAGGATGCGTATTTACACATCCCCATATTCGAGGGTCATCAGAGGTACCTCCGATTCGCAATCGCGGAGGAACACTATCAGTTTGTGGCGTTACCTTTCAGTCTCGCTTCGGCTCCAAGGCTGTTTACCAAAGTACTGGCCCCTGTGCTGGCCTTGTTGCGAGCGCAGGGGATTGCGAGCGCAGGGGATTGCGATCTTGGGGTATCTGGACGATCTCCTGTTAAGATCGAGTGCCAGCCCGAGCCTATTACGCAGTCTGTCAACTATCGTTCAGACGCTCCAGGAGTTCGGGTGGACCATGAACGTGCAGAATTCGACCTTGTCTCCCTTACCTGGGAATGGTTCTGGACTCTGCAAAAGTCTTTCTGCTGGAGGACAAGCTCCGGACTCTGCAGACCGAGGTCAGGTCCCTCAGGGACAACGAGTCCTCATCACTCAGGACCTGCATGAGGTCCCTGGGGTTGATGGTATCGGCCTTCGAGGCAATACCGTTTGCACAGTTCCACACGTGATCTCTTCAAGCGGAGATCCTGGCCAGGTGGGACAGACTTCCTCAATCCTTGGAAAGGAGGATATCCTTGAGCCGCCACGTCAGAATAGATCTTCTCTGGTGGCTTCAGTCCCCGGCTCTGACGGAGGGAAAATCCTTCCGCCCGTTGTGGACGGTGATCACCACGGATGCCAGCCTGTCGGCTGGGGTGGGGTGCTGGGCATTCTGTCTGCCCAGGGCACTTGGTCGGAGGAGGAGTCCTCCCTGCGGATAAACATCTTGGAACTGCAAGCGATCAGGCTGTACTTGTTCCGTCGGTCGGATCAGCTTCGGGGTCGCCCTGTGCGGGTGCAGACGGACAACGCCGCTGTGGTGGCTTACATCAATCACCAAGGGGGCACCAGGAGTACCCGGGCGGCCCAGGAGGTGACCACGATTCTGGCTTGGGCCGAGACTCATGTCCCGGCAATTTTGGCGGTTCACATTCCGAGTGTGTAGAATTGGCAGGCTGACTATCTGAGCTGCCAGACCCTGGACCAGGGGGAATGGTCCCTCCACCCGGAGGTGTTCCGGATGCTGTGTGCGAGATGGCGAACCCCGGACGTGGATCTGTTATAATCTCGGCTAAACAACAAGGTGGGCAGGTTCGTGGCAAGAACGCACGACCCTCTGGCAGACGCCTCGGATGCGCTGGTGGTGCCTTGGCATCAGTATCGCCTGATTTACACCTTTCCCCCGATTTTTCAGTTGTTGTCCAGGTTCCTTCGCAGGTTGGTTTCGGAACCGCAGTTGGTGATTCTGGTGGCCCCAGACTGGCCGCGCCAGTCTTGGTACGCGGACATCATACAACTGGTCGTCGAGCCTCTGTGGCGACTCCCCTTACGGGACGATCTGCTGTCTCAGGGGCCGATCTTCCATCCTGCTTTACGGTTCCTGGCTTTAACGGCGTGGCTGTTGGAAAGCCAGGTCTTGAGAGATCGGGGTCTCTCGTCGGCGGTCATTCCTACCCTGCTCAAGGCTAGGAAGGCCTCGTCCGGTAAGATCTATTACTGTACCTGGAAGGCTTATTTTGCTTGGTGTGAATCCAGGGGCTTTGATCCTCGCTCCTTTTCGGTGGCGAGGGTGTTGGCGGCCTTGTCTTGCCGCTCCCCTTACCTGGTGGTTCATAGGGATAAGGTGGTCTTGCGACCTAACCAATCTTTCCTTCCTAATGTGGTTTCTGATTTTCACCTTAGCGAAGATATTGTTTTGCCTTCACTGTGTGCGAATCAAAGCATCCTAAGGAGTGTGCCTTGCGTTCCTTGGATGTGGTTCGGGCGATCAGGGTCTATCTGTCGTCCACTGAATCCTTCAGAAAGTCGGATTCTCTTTGTCCTTCCTGAGGGACCTCGGAAGGGTATGGTTACGTCTGCGGCAACCATTTCTAGATGGATCAGACAGACTATTGTACAGGCCTATGCGATTAGGGAACGGGTACCGCCCTTCCCTGTCAAGGCGCACTCTACCAGAGCGGTGAGTGCTTCCTGGGCTTTCCGTCATCAGGCTTCGGTGGCCCAGGTGTGCAAGGCGGCGACTTGGTCGTCTGTGCACACCTTTTCCAAATTTTACAAACTTGATGTTCTGGCATCAGCAGATGCTTCCTTTGGCCGCAAAGTTCTGTGTGCGGCAGTGCCTTAAGGGGGCCCTCGTTTTTACAGGTCCCTGGCTGTTGGGGTTGTTTCCCCCTTGTTTGTTTGCTTTCCTGGGTTGTTTGCTCCAGTTGAGTTTTTCTGTTACCCAGAGGGTTTACCTTTCTGTTCAGATAAGGTTCCTTTCTCTGACCTGGGTGCTGCGTTGCCTTTGTGACGGTTGCGCTTCCCACCCCTCGTGTCTACACTGCTTTGGGACATCCCATTGGTGAAGACTGTATGAGTGGGCGGCTACTGTCAGAGGATGTAAGAAAAAATAGAATTTTTGTAAAATCTTACCGTAAAATTCCTTTCTCTGAGTCCTCTGACAGTCGCCGCCCCCGCCCCTCTTTGGGGGTTTTTTGGACTTTAACTGCTTGCTACCAAACTGAGTTGGGAATGCTGATAGCAGGGAGGTATTGGACCAGTCGGACAGCCCCCTACAGGTGTGTCTATGTAAATTACTTTGTTTTTAACAAGTCTTATGCCTAGCTTGCTCCTGTGGATAAGAGGTCAGTACCCATTGGTGAAGACTGTATGAGTGGGCGGCGACTGTCAGAGGACTCAGAGAAAGGAATTTTACGGTAAGATTTTACAAAAATTCAGTTTTTTCATCCTTTTAGGCCAATTTGTATTCTGCATATTTTTGGTAAAAAAATCCCAATTAGCGTATTTTGGTTTGCACAAAAGTATTTGCGTCTACAAACTAGGGGAAAGATTTATCATTTAAAATTTTTGTTTTTACTAGTAATGGCAGCGATCTGCGATTTTTAGCGGGACACCGACATTGGGGCGGACAGATTGGACCCTTAACTGACATTTTTTACACTTTGGGGGGGGGGGGGGGGGACCAGTGACATTACTACAGTAATCAGTGCTAAAAATGGATTTTTGTAAAATCTTACCGTAAAATCCTTTTCTCTTAGCTCATTGACAGACGTAGTCCTCGGTGATACAGCACCTTCGGGTTATGTTGCCTCCACAGGAGCAGGACTAGACAGGAAATAAAAATGCTCTGGCCACACCCCAGGGGCAGTCCCCGAGGGTATATCCTCTCTCTCTCCGCCACAGCAAATCAGTTATGTCACAAAAGCAGTGCTTAGAGAATTTAACCCAACCCAACTCAAAAACAGAGGGGCGGGGACTACGTCTGTCAATGAGCTAAGAGAAAAGGATTTTACGGTAAGATTTTACAAAAATCCATTTTTCTCTATCGCTCATTGACAGACGTAGTCCTCGGTGATACAGCACCTTCGGGTAGTCCCAGAGCAGTATCACAAATGAGGGGTGGGAAAATGGAAATCAAATCCCAATCTAGAAGGCCCAACCGGTGCCAACTAGAAGTTTACAATGCTCATCCTTAATGATGAGACTCAACAAAAATAAATTTTTCAAACAGAAAAAAACCCTCGAGGTCGGTCTCCTCAAATTGCGGCCTGCAAAACCTTGCGGCCAAATGAGGCATCCGCCGATGCCATCACATCAATTTTATAAAATTTTGTAAAGGTATGTACCGACGACCAGGTGGCCGCCTTACATACCTGGACCACTGACGCCTGATGGCGAAAGGCCCAGGAAGTACTGAGCGCTCGAGTGGAGTGCGCCCTAACAGGGAACGGAGGACTCTGACCCTTAATAGAATAAGCCTGTACCACCGTCTGTCTAATCCATTTGGCAATAGTCGCGGCAGATGCAGGCAACCCCTTTCTGGGGCCATCCGTGATCACAAAAAGTGAATCCGTCTTACGGAATGATTCCGTAGTTTTCCGGTATACCCTGATTGCCCGAACCACATCCAAGGAATGCAACGCATGTTCCCGATGATGATTGGGCTGAGGACACAAGGAAGGTAGTACAATATCTTCATTCAGATGAAAATCTGAAACCACCTTAGGAAGAAAGGATGGCTTAGGATGAAGTACTACCTTATCCCTATGAATCACTAGGTATGGGGACTGGCATGATAATGCAGCCAGTTCTGACACCCTGCGAGCAGAAGTGATAGCCACCAAGAAGGCCACCTTCTGGGATAAAGTAAGCAAGGGAATCTCCCTGATGTTTTCAAAGGGAGGTTTCTGTAGAACCGACAAAACTAAATTAAGATCCCAGGGCGGTAAGGGCGCGCGGACTGGTGGAGCCAGGTGCCGCACCCCCTGGATGAAATTCCGCACCAAGGACTTGGTAGCTAAAGGTTTCTGAAAGAAGATTGCTAATGCTGAAACTTGACCCTTGATGGTGCTCAAGGCTAGTTTCTGCTCAACCCCTTTTTGCAAAAAAGCCAATATTCGAGTCACCGAATAGGTACGTGGAGGAAATCCTAAAGATTCGCACCACGCAATATAAGTCTTCCATGTGTGATAATAGAGCTTGCTGGAAGTCGCTTTCCTTGCTTTAATAAGGGTAGGAATGACTGAAGCTGACAACCCTCTGTCCTTCAGTACTTGGGTCTCAATGGCCAGGCCATTAAAACCAGCGACTGTAAAGCACGATGGTAAATTGGTCCTTGAGACCACAGACACTCCCTGAGACGAAGTTCCCACGGAACGTCTGCGACTAGCATGTCCAAGTCGGCCAGGCCGGCTTGACGAGGCCAGCCTAGAATTTCTAGGACCACTGGCGCTGACTGGATCTGAACCAGGCGTCCCTAGAGCTATCTGGCCCCGACCATACGAGAAAGTCTGGTCGTTTTCTGTTCCCACACATTTATCAGATACCTGATTCCTATCAGGAAGGGTGATCTTTTCTGGTTGAACCTCAGGGACCGAAGTCACCCGGCTAGAGGCTTCTTGGTCTGTCTGGTCAACCAGATCCGATTCCTGTGGGGAATAGAGACTAATCTTAGGAAAAGGTAAAGGAAAAGATCTATTCAGGGAACGGTGACTACCGCTCCCTGTAGTACTTAAATGTTGAAAGGGAAGAATCGCACCGGTAGTAGTAGTCGATGCTCGATCTAATGTCCTGAATACCGGTGAAAACGTCCCCCCACCCTCAACCCGGGTGGGGGCGCACCTTCAGGCTGTATAATCCTTTGCTTCGGGTTTGGCTGAGTCGGTCCTCTGTTTGTCCGACCAGCCTTTCTTGAACCCTCCTGGAGGAGTCTTGCCTTTCCCGCTTGTTCCAGCCGGGCGTACGAACCCTTTATGGGCGGTAAAGAAAGGTCCTCGCTTGTTGCGAGGTCCCTTAGCTTTAGCAGCCTGTGGCAAGAAAGTGCTCTTGCCCCCAGTGGCGTCCTTAATAATTTCATCTAGGGTGGCCCCAAATAGGCGATTCCCCTGAAAGGGGAGATTCGTCAAGGTCTTTTTGGAACCTAGGTCAGCTGACCAGCATTTTAACCACAGCACACGTCTGAGGATTACCGCTGACATAGATGCATGCCCTAATAGGGGGGTAGCATCCAAGGCTGCGTCACAGACAAACTGTAGCCCTTGTATAATCTGTTCCATCAAATTAGATGTTCCCTGGGGGATATCTTTTCCCCTTAGGTCTTGGCGTACCAATCTCGCCCATTCAGTTAGTGTCTGGGAAACTAGACCAATAACAATTACTGGTCTAAATGCTGACCCTATCAGGGAGAAGATAGTGCGGGACTCCGCTTCCATCTTTCGATCCACCGGATCCTTAAAGGACGAAGTGTCCTCCACTGGGATAACCGTGGCTTTATTCAGCCTGGAAATAGGTGGATCCACCACTGGTGGTACCGTCCATTTCTTAATGAAGGATTCCTCAAATGGATAGCGTCTAGCAATACGCTTGGAAATCGTAAAGGTACGCTTAGAATGCTCCCATTCTCCTTTAATTTTATTACCAAAACACTTGGGTACAGGAAAAACCTTCATCATTTTAATGGGTTTGTTAGTACCAAAGGGAATCTCTGTTTCAGTTGCCTCTGCCGGTAAAACCTCAAGTCTTAAGGTTTCCCGCACTGCCACAACTAGTGCGTCCACCAATGCTTCTTCCTGAATTATAGCGGGAGAAGGAACGTCCTCCTCACTGTCTGAGGGAGCTTTACCCGAGGTAACAGCCCTTGCAGAGGGACCTGCAGCTGCAGTGACCATCTCTGAATCTGAGTCAGAGGTGTCAGATAATATAGGGGTAGGCGGGGGTCGCTTCCTTGACCCCCGTCCCTGACAGGCTGCCTCCAACCGAGCCACCAAAGACTCCAAAACTGCTGTAAATGCATCCATACTCTGTGCACCGGCGGGTCCCGTGGCCCCCTCGAGGGAAACAGGTGGGGGTATTTGTGTGGCAGGGTCCATGATTATTCCAGTAACTTCCCGGATAATACAATTCAATTTTAAATAAAATTAAAAAAAAAACTTTTTTTTTTTTTTTTTTTTTTTTTTTCAGACCCCCAGCGCCACAAAAGCCCCTTAGTGTTACCTGCTAGGGATCCCTATCGAGAGAGAGAGAGAGAGACCCCCAGGCTCACCACTTGATGCTCAGAGTTAACTGCAACAGGTTACAGCGCTGTGTTCACAAACAGGAAGTCTTTTGGCTGGCTGCCCAGGAAGAAAGGAGGCGGCTCCGCCCCTCTGCACGCCTTCCGGCGCCTCCCCTAGCTCCACGAGGTGTTTGGATCACCTCAAACATGGCCGCCCCCATGCTGGAGACACGAGGCTACGCCAAAATGGCGGCTCGTGCGATCCAGCAAAAAAAATGGCGGCGGCCTGTACCGAATAGCGGCGTGCTGCAGAGCACACAACACCTTCTCTGCATGGGGATTTGGCGTGGTTGGCGGTACCGGCCCTGGCGGACCGCATGGCCGTTCGGAAGGCCTGCTATTGCTGGAGATTTGACTAGGAAGGCAGTCTACATGTCCGTGGCTTCTGACTGGTAGGTACTTATTATTATCACAGTAAGATTCCCATACTGCCACTGATTACAATCTTTTTAACATGTATACAATTAGATTGTTAGCTCCCAAACCAAGAGTCCTGGCTTTTTGCACATAAAATCACACTCAAAGTAGGGGGATCTGTGCCATGTTATAGGATAGAGGGGGACTCTACCTTACCATACAGAGAGGGGCCCGCGTTCACCACAAGACCCGTCAGGGGAAAAGGGGGAACATACTACTCACCATACCGGAACCAGGCGGGCACCAACTCCTGACAGTACCCCTCTCCACCGGGGCGGGAGGGCTATCGACCAATACGGACGCCGTGACTCATGGTCCTTGGCGTTTCAGCGAGACGTTTAACTCGCGGGGTCAGTCCCCCAGTGGGACTATGTCGCGGCCGACCCAGCGCGGAGCTATGGCCTGCACGCGCTCGTAGGCTGAACTGGGGTGACCACCGGATCTCAACATCCAGCCCGTCGCCCAGTTCAGCTTTCTTGCTTGAAGATCTCACAGGAACACTGGAGAAAAAAAGCTGTCTAAAAAATCTTTTTAAGAAAAAAATCTTGCCAGGACCGAAGATCCCAGCAAGGTATCTAGGTCCTTACTCCTGACTAGACAGAAAAAAACTGATTTGCTGTGGCGGAGAGAGAGAGGATATACCCTCGGGGACTGCCCCTGGGGTGTGGCCAGAGCATTTTTATTTCCTGTCTAGTCCTGCTCCTGTGGAGGCAACATAACCCGAAGATGCTGTATCACCGAGGACTACGTCTGTCAATGAGCGATAGAGAAAAATATGCACTGTTACTGTAATAATGGCACTGGCAGGGAAGGGGTTAACTTGGGAGTGATCATAGGGTTAATTGTGAGCCTAGGGGAGCGTATTCTAACTGTAGTGGGGAGAACATGTGAAATGATCAGAGACCTGTGTTCCTATATGAGGATCATGGGCTCTCTGTGATCATTTCAGAGAGAACAACGGTCTGTGTTTACAAAAGCTGACCGGTGTTAATTCTCAGCGAGGAGCGATCGCGGGTGCCCGGCGGCAATCTGTCCTGCCGGTCCTGTGGATTGGTACGGCGATTCGCGCAGCCGAACCAGCCTGCCACAGTATATTTGCGGTCGGCAAGTGATTAAAGAATGTGAAAACACCTTTATCATTGTGTGTCTCATGTACAACATCAACCAGGAAGGAAATTCCACAGGGTATAAACAAAATTCAAATGTACTTTCCCACACAACCTTTTTTAATAGCATTCACTCTTTCCTGTTCAATATACACTCAAGCACAAACTTTTAAGCGGTAATAAACTCGTACATAAGCCCACTGAAGTGATTAGCCTCAGGTAATACAAGGTGATGAAGCAAGCCCTCCCACATAAGCTTTACTTGTTTATCTGTAGCACTCTCTCCTTCAGAGCCCTCCATAGTACACAGATCAGATTGTGTTTCTTAGCTTGCAGGGGGCAAGGATCAAAGATTTGGCATCACACCCTGAACAGCATAGAGCGGAGCGTAATCTGAAACCTGAGTGGAGGGAACAGGCAAACTCCCTGCTACTCAGTTACACTGGGAAACGTGCAGATGAAGCTGTCCATCTTCCTTGTGCTGGGGTGGGGGGGTGGGGGGGAGTGGTAGCTGTATTTTTCCTTTGAAAAAAGAACGTGATCTGGGAAACCACTTTTGTTTCCCAGATCACGTTCTCCTGCATTTTAAATGTACTTGAATTTACAATTGTTTTAAATGCGTTCAGAGTATCCAATCTATCCCTGAACACGCACAATGCTGTTTTCTCTAAACCCAGCTAAGCTGAATGTACGTAAATACAGTGCGAGTTATACTATTTGTAATCCTTACATGCATTAATATGCGTTTAGAAATTTCTTATAGGCCCATAGAAATGCATGTATGTCATTGCCAGTGTGAATGATGTTTGTAGAACAGTTATGTTCCTGGAATGCCAGGTTTAGTAACTGACAGTATGGTTGAGAATAAAAGCAAATTTTTATTTTATTTTGTTTTCTGTGTGTTTCTATTTTTAGAATTATTGGTTATTTAACAATAACAGTATGATTTTGAGAGTGTAATATATATATATATATATATATATAAATTATTTAGTATAAAATGTTGGTGGGGGTTGAATGCTATATGAAATTTTTTCTGAAAATGTCTTTGTGTATGTTTATAAACTTAATAAAAAAATGTATTGAAAAAAGAGCATAAAACCGAATGTGACAAACTGTGACTGATCACATGTGCAAGCTCCATGGCAGTTGCAGAGCAAACAGATGGCAGCTTCCTTGGCTGAAAAGGATAGACGGGTTTAGTTCTGCTTTGACTGCTGCTCAGGGCTCTGAGCCTCAACAAAATGGCAGGCTCCAGCAAGAAGTAACAGGAACAATGCTGGAGGCAATTTACAGCACACACTGATTTTGGTAGCATAATTTTTAATGTGGAATGTATGTTCCTTGTTGTATTTTATGAGTAATGTTCCGCTTTATTTGGTTATCTAGATCAGTGGTTCTCAAATCCGGTCCTCGGGACCCACCAACAGGCCAGGTTTGCAAGATAACTAAATTACATCACAGGTGATCTCATTTGCTTCTCAGTGATTGCAGTATTCTAGTCTGCATCCCCCAAGGTAATACTTAAAATCTGGCCTGTTAGTGGGTCCCGAGGACCGGATTTGAGAACCACTGATCTAGATCAGTGGTCCTCAACCCTGGCCTACAGGGCCCACTAACAGGCCAGATTTGCAAGATACCTGAAATACATCCCAGGTGATATCATTTGCTGCTCAGTGATTGCAGTACTCTAGTCTGCATCTCCCCAAGGTAATACTTAAAATCTGGCCTGTTAGTGGGCCCTGAGGACCGGAGTTGAGGACCACTGATCTAGATGACCCAGCAGATTAGAAGCTTTAATTTCTCTCTCACTTTGTTGATTTGCATGCTTGTTCTGGGTCAGTGTCTTTGGAATGTTTCAAAGGTAGGCAGCTAGTAGTTTCAGCTAGCATTGGCAACCTGCTTGTTCCTGCCAAAACGGGTATCCATTTTTTTCATAATGTTTGTTGAACATTTTCAAGAACAATAAATGTAGTACGGATTATAAAGTATATTCAAATGTACAGGCTTCTCGTGCAACATAAGGAACTTGTATTTGATATCACTGAAACATATAAAAGTTTTATTGGGCCCTGTCAATGCTCTCCCTCGCAGGCCACAGTAGGGCATGTGCTCCCTAGGGTGATACAGTAGGAGTTAAAGTAGGGGCGGAAAGACTACCCTCATTGAGGCATAATCTGGCTTGGATTTTAAAATTACTCCAGCATTCCCAAATCTTTGTAAATTCTGCAAGTTTATTCTGTGTCGTGTAGACCAACTCCTCAATTTCTATGACTCCACCCAAGCTCGCGAACCGCTCTCTCAAGGAGGGTACTAAATTTTTCCTCCAATGTACAGGTATCCTTTTAACCACTTGCCGACCAGTCACTGGGACTGTACTGCGGCAAAGTGGCTCGATTCCGTCCGGCGACGTCGCTGGACTCCTCCCCTTGTGGGCAGCGCTCGCGCGCCGCCGGAGGCTCGCTCCCGCTGTTTTCAGTCACAGCGGGAGTCGGGCCAGGGATCGTCGGGGGAATCGAGTCTGGAGATCCGCCCGCTTGTGTAAACAAAGCGGGCGGATCACCTAAGTGACAAACAGTGACAGATTGCAGGGTTCAGCATAGCTGAACATGCGATCTGTCCCTGTGTCACTCAGTCACCTCCCCCCACACACGTTAGTAAGCACCAGGCATACATTAACCTCTCCCTCTCCAATAAAATTAACCCCTTCCCTGCCAGTGTCATTTTTACAGTAACAGTGCATATTTATAGCACTGATTACTGTAGAAATGTCACAGGTACCCCCAAAAATGTCAGTCAAGGGTCCCATCTGTCCGCCACAATGTCGCAGTCCCGCAAAAAAAAACGCAGATCGCCCCCATTACTACTTTAAAAAAAAACACCAAAAATGACAAATCTTTCCCTTAGTTAAAGCAATAACTTTTGCGAAAACCAATCAAAATACGCTTGTTTTTTTTTTTTTTACCAAACATAGGTAGCAGAAAACAAATTGGCCAAAAATTTAGATTTTTTACATTTTTTTTTGGGGGGGGGGGGAATTTCATCTAAAAAATGTGAAAAATATTGCTATTTTTTCAAAATTTACGTATTTTTTTGTTTATAGCGCAAAAAGTAAAAATCGCACAGGTGTTCAAATACCACCAAAAGAAAGCTCTGTTTGTGGGAAAAAAAGGACGTAAATTTCGTTTGGGTACGGCGTTGCACGACCGCGCAATTGTCAGTTAAAGTCGCACAGTGCCGAATCACAAAAAGTGGCCTGGACGTAAGACAGCAAAATCCTCCGGTGGTAAAGTGGTTACGTTCATAATTAATACTTAGCATTTTTTCAAAAGAAATAAAAAAAAAAAAATGTAAAAAATTTGAAAAGCGCATCTTGCTTTATGCAGCAAAATATTAAGAGGTGAATAGATTTAATTTCCCATAATATATGGCGACAGCATTGCAGAGGCAAGGGATAGTGGGCAGGCCTAATGGTCAACTTTTCTGCCCCCTAACTGTGGTCATGGAGAGCAAGGAGAACAGTGAAAAGATCCTTGCCCAACACCATGTACTATTCTGTAAAATGTTTCCAATCTTAAGCGTATTAAATTCCACTCACTATTACCTTACACCTTTTCTTTAGGTACAAGGGTTGATGATGCTAAAGCACTTATAACAGCCAGTGGGCTGAAAATCCTTGCATGTGATGATCTTGATGAAGCTGCAAAAATGGTAAGTATAAAATGTGTCTTTGATCCAAACCTATCGAATTGGTTGAGTTATTTTGCTTCTGCAATGGTTAGTAAATAGTCATTTTCTTTTTTTAACAATTATTTGGCGATATCTGTTCTTCTTCTCTAGTTGTCAAAGAAGAACATATGTTTCAATTAGTATGCTGAATACAAACCAAATATAATTTTCCTTCTATTGACCCCAAAAGAACAGATGCAGGATTAAATGCAAATGCAAGCCTAATTGAGTGAATACCGTTTAATTCAGGCTGGCTTAGCACATATTTTATGATAAATTTTCAAAGTTTCCATTGAATTGTTTTTTTTTTTTAAGGCCATATACCTTAATGCTTTTACATTTTCCTATTTAAAAGTCATTTAGATCAGGCTACTAGCAAATGTTCCCTAACAAATCATTTGTTTTACAGTACATTTCAATAGCCAAGCTATCAAACCCTACTGATGTCTTTTTGGTTTACTCTTTTTAAACCAGGCACGTGTTCATTATGCATGCGTTATCCTAGTACAATGAGACCGAATACATTTAAGGCTGTTTTTGTTTTCAATTTTCACTTTTATTTTATTCAAGTGGTCCACACACCTCATTAAATTCAAGCCATGCACAACATATTATTCTCATAGTTTTCAAGGTAACAACTTAGAATACAGCTATTAGATATGACATTCGGCTATGTAGGATGATTTGTAATCCTCTGAGAATTTTCTTTTACGCTATAGTAAAGAGATTCAAAAAAATGCAAGAACAGGTTGAATGTAAGTGGATAATAGTAATATGTGTTTTAAAGAAACAAAGTAAAATACAATGGATTCTATACACATTTTATATATTATTATAATCTATTAGTGCCCCAGTCATTTTCCAAACATTAATCAGAAAAAGGTTTGGTTTTAAAGAATATTCTTGTAGGCCAAGGGTGGCTTTTACAAAACTTGGCCAGAAAACTTCTATTGAAAGAGATCAACCATAGAATCTAGGACATGAATTTGTGTGTTGGTTCACCCACAGAATCTAAGAAACAAGCATTCTTCATTTGACCATTACGTTTCTAGATGTTCCCTATAAGAAAGCAAATCACTTTCTTAGCGTAGGTTCACTTTTTATATGTAAAAAGCATCATCACTGTAAGCCTGTATTGGTGTTATTTTTATATTGCTGTTTGCATTGGGTAAAATACACATGGAAAATTCTGTGATGTGGAAGGGTTAAGGTTTTAAATTGGTCTGTGTCTGGCTTAATAAAAGGATGACTTTTTCCTTCTAAACATAGTGCTACTGAAAACTCTGTAATGGCTCCCTGTGGTGCAAACATGAGCAAAGAGTAGAAAGTCCAAAACCTTACTTTTTCAAAGGACACCAAAACTGTAGAAGTATATTTCAAGTGATTTTAAGAAGTCTTGCAGCCATGCAGAGGTCAATGTATTCCCATTTCTAACAATCTTAGCTGCATGGTAAAAGAATTGTGCTGAGGTATTTCCCGACTGTGTGTGTGAGGGGGGGGGGGTAAATATAGATTTATTTTCTGTTTTTTTCCCTGTATATCAGGGGTGTTGAATTGAATTTAATCTGGGGCCACTTCAGCAGTATGGTTGCCCTCAAAGGGCCAGTTTTTTATGGGGTGTGCTACGTGCAGAGTTCAGGAGTACGTTATGTACAGAGTGCAGCGTTCAGGAATGTTTTTTGTGCGGAGTTTAGGGCTGCTTCGTGTGCAGGGCTATGTCCAGAGTGCAACCAACATTTTCTCCTTTTCTAAGCTTTCTCACATCTCTGCTCTCTCCTACTTGGCCCAGCTGTAGTACCTTCCTCTGCCTCACCTTGCAGAGCGATTGTTCTCTCCCTCTCAAACTCTGGCGGTCTGTCCCCGATCTGAGTGTGTTCTGGGATCTGTTAGATCTGGGAGCTACAGAGAACAAAGCTGTCCCTTGTAAACACAGAAGGCTTCTCTTTAGAAGTGACAGCAAGGAGGTGGAATGGAGGATGAGAGCTGGAAATTCTGGGTACTAGGGCCACATGACCAGGCCTGGTGGGCCTGATTCAGCCTGCGGGCTTTGTGTTTGACATATGTACTGTATAGTAATATCTTTTTTAGCAATTGTAGTTATTTTTGATCAATTATCAATCTGATTTGTTTTTTTTATCAATTTTCTTATGCTTTCCGGTCTTCTGCTGCAAGCTTGGCATATCCAAGTCTATGTAAACCTCCCTGAAGTTCTCATGTTTGCTTATTTTTTGTCTGTTAAATATATAATTTAAAGTGTTTTTTTTTATCATTATTATTATAACTGTGTGATAAGTGAAAATACCTGTTGGTCTGCCAAAAATCCAGTGAGCTCATAGCTCTCTGCAGTAAGCTCCTCTGCTACACTGAAATACCAGTGTCTTATCAGCCCTGCCCAGCGGACACTGTGGGCTACAGAACACCTTTCCCCTATAGCAGTGGTTCTCAACTCCGGTCCTCGGGACCCACCAACAGGCCAGGTTTGCAAGATAACTAAATTACATCACAGGTGATCTCATTTTCTGCTCAGTGATTGCAGTATTCTAGTCTGCATCCCCCAAGGTAATACTTAAAATCTGGCCTGTTAGTGGGTCCCGAGGACCGGAATTGAGAACCACTGCCCTATAGTATAGTGAGGAGGTGAGTAGGCTGTGTTTTAGCAGTGAAAATCGGGGGAGTATAGGATGTGTTTTACTGATAGAATCCAAGAATATAAAGTAAAGCCTAACATAACAAAACCACAGACCATTTGTGTGTTGGTTACCCTAAGATTGAATGTTTACCAAACTGTTGTCTTTTTTTTTTTTTTTTCCTCTAAGAGGGAAAAATAAACCAATGCAATGCGGCCACCACTTCTAAGGATTGGGAAGTTAAAGTATATTACATTTTTGTACTTGGGTTTGAATGCACTTTAAGGTATTGCCTTTTTCTTCTCAACACATAATGCACAGGTATACAAGTCAACCATAGTAAAAAGAGCTGTTATTTTTTTTTCCAACTCTGAGGTCCTCCTTATATTCACACCATTTTGTGATTAGAAAATCTTTTATATTGGTATGAGATCCATTGACCTAAGATGCCACCAAAAATTGGTGTGGTGCGAATGTTTTTTTGTGTTTTTCATCAGAAATGCATTTTTTTTCCCCAATTTAGTTCTCCATCCTAAAATAATTTAAACAGTTGTACGCAATCTATGTGTGTTTTTGATTTTTATTTACTTTAGCATAGAAGATTGTTACTTTTTATGGAATAGCGTATTAAAATATCATTTGTATGACTGGCCATTGTCTGTCTGGGTAACCTAATTAAAGGTCCATAGGCTGAATTCACTGTGTTTATATTGTATATGTAAAACATAAAGTTTTTTTTCCTAATTTTACAGTATTGGCCATTGGCTTGGTATTATGCTGCTTCCCTAAGGGATTGGACGGTGGCAAAACAAAGCTGTAGGAGAGTCCAGTATAACCCCTTCTACTCCCAACCTGCCTTTGCTAGTGTCCTTGGAGGAAGGGTGCTTTTTTTTTTTTTTTATCAACGTTTCATTTTTCCTTTTAGTAAGTTTTTATAGATCTGAGCTAGAAGAGGTCATTTTTTAGTTTTCTGGATCAACGGTCTTCGCCATTGTTAGTCACACTTCTTCCCAGTTTGGTCTGGAGACGGTCTCTGACTTGTAACGTGCCCTGAGGGCACTGGACTCTATTAGATGCTCCCCCTAGCCTAGATAAAAAACTGTATTGAGGATCATGCCTGAATGTCTGCATAGCCTTGATAAAGGCAATTGAAAGTATCTTTTATTGATGTGTTGGATGGTTCAGTTTCACCTATCCACTGTGCATACTAGCATCAAACATGATATGAAAACTGGTACAATCATAAAACTTATTTGGAATTTGTGTGTAGCCTATCTCTTGTCCTGTTTGATTATGATCTGAACTGCAGTTCTAAATAGCATGTTATGCATCCAATGTATGTTTTTTAATATATATTTTTTTTTTTGCGTAGGTTGTCAAACTCTCAGAAATTGTAACCTTGGCGAAACAAGCGCAAGTGGATGTCAAATTTCAGTTACCTATCTAATGATGCACCAGCAATTTACGGAGTTGGAGATTTTGTGTTTATTTTCTTTCTCTTGTCTAGGTTTTAATTAAATGCTTGAATCTTTTTTGAAAGTGGTTTGTATTTAAACTGAGTTGCTGCTTTGGAAATCATTGTCACTTGACGTATATATAGGCAGTATTTTTACATTTGGTATTTTTCATTATAACCATTGTCCACTCACCACAGTTAACAATCCTATAGCTAGCATGTGAGTTGCTTCCTCCCAAACCAGTTTAGTTAATGTTCACAACTTTGTTTGCTCAAAAAAGTGTCTGGAATTCATGTACAGGATTTTTTCATTTCTGACTCCTGCTCTTCCAATGAGCTTTGTTTAGCCTTTATTAGATAAGAATATTGTAAGTAGCATTCTGTCGGATTAGTAAATCTATTCTGCACTACAAAAAAGGTCACCTGAAACCTTGTTGTGGGCAACATCACCTGTACCCCTCTAAATATAATTGGATGCTATAGGCAACAATCTCACCACTAGTCTTTGGTTCCGATGTACCCTACTGTGCGGTCATTGTGTTTTCAGAATTAAAGAAGTTATTTTTCTTTGGAATGTTAGTACTACTCTGCGAGGAGCAACTTAAGTTTTGCTGTAGGTTTACTTGAAGCACTTCCTCTCTGTAGTGATTAATGTACATACATATTAAAATCTTTATGATCCAATGCTTGTTCATTACGTCCACTTTTGTGCATTAACCCGTGTCTGGCAAATGGCCAGGTAACATATGTACAAATTTGAAAAATAAAGCCAAAGTCAAAATTCCATCAATGCACAAAGTCAGCCTTGTAAATTGTTATTTTTCCTAATGCTGAAGCAATGTAAAAACAATTCCTAATTCTTGCAATGTAAAGTAAAACCCTGTGTAGAATCAATTTCATTGTCTCAATCATTACATGGTTCCTAAGAATATATAAATTTTTGCATACCTACTAATATATAGTATACATTTAACTGATACCTATTCTTTCCCTGCTACTTACATATACAATACTGTGCAAATGTTTTTGCAACGGAACATGTACATTTTTTGTGTAACTCCAGCCAGAAAAAAGTAATGAGGATACAGACAGCAGTACAAACCTCACTGTGGCTCTAACCCTACACCATAACAGTACTGTACTAGCCAAAACGAATAAATAAATACAACTTAGACAGATGTTTGCTTTAACATATTGTATTTTTTTTTCCTGTGCATGTAGATGCAGATACATGTAAATGCTTAAACGTTTTCAAACACTGTACAGTACAGTACAACCTTAAACCATCGTGATGGAAGTTAATGGGCTTGTTGGAGAGGATGGGATTGCTCTTATAGAGTCAGAATCTGATTAAGCTGCTAGAGTCAGTTTCTTGAAGTAGGCATCGAGGGATGTTTGCACAGCACTTCTCTTTATCTCATCATAAATAACCCTGTAGCATCTCAGGCCTTCAGTAACTGTACGGTAAACTTTGGTAAACCTCTCTGTATCAGGATCTTGCTCCTCTAACTTTGCCATTCCTGCTTCAATGAGATGAAAAGCTTCAGCTTACTGTTTTGTTGAAAATCTTTTCAATTTTGGAGTTTCTAGGTCCTGGTTTTCTTCCCTAAATGCTATCATTTGCTGTTCAATAAGGTCTTCATTGGATAGTTTTTCGCCATGGGAGTTGAGTAACTCGATGATATAATTTTCATGGATGTCCAACTGCAATTGATTACCAATAGCAACCACAGCTTGCCTGGTTCTGGTGCTTTCTTCATCTGTAAACCCCAGAAATTCTCGTGGGAGTTGGGGGGCACAATTTCTTCCAAACTCCTCTTAAATTTGTTTCTTTCACTTCATCCCAAGCATCAGCAATATTTTTGATGGCATCATAAATGTTATTCTTCCAGAACTCTCTTAAGGTCATCTCATCCTTTTGGGTAGCCCTGACAGTTTGTGAGAATGTCCTTTGTAAATAGGCCTTAAAGGAGACTTTGACTCCCTGATCCATTGGCTGAAGAAGTGATGTGGTGGGGGGTAGAAATACCGCATGTCAGCTAAAGTGTTTGGATGTCCAGGGGCATTGTCAAGGAGAAGAAGAATTTTAAAGGGAATGTTTTTGCAAAAGCATTAACGTTCAACAGCAGAGACAAAGTGGTTCAAAAAACATTCTTCAAAGAGTGTAACTGTCACCCAAGCCTTTGAATTTGCCCTCTAAAAAAAAAAAGGGACGCCTTAGTGACATTAGATCGTGCCCTTGGATTTAAGAAGTGATGCACTAGCAAAGGCTTGAGCTTTAAATCCACAGATGCCCCCAAGTAATCTAGTCAGCCTGTCCTTTTGATGCCTTATGTCCTGGTGCACTTTTTTCCTCATTTGAAATGTAGGTCCTCTCGGGCATTTTTTCCAAAACAAGCCAGTTTCGTCTACATTAAAAATTTGTTCTGGCAAATAACCTCCATCATCAATAATTTCTTCCAATATCTTGGGAAAAGCAGTTGCAGCACTTACATCAGCACTCACTGCTTCACCTTCAGAACTTTAATCCTATGCAAATTAGCTATTTCTTTAAAGCGATTCAACCAACCCCCTACTTGCAACAAATTCTTCATTGAAATCGTCTTCGCTTGCTGGATGGGCAGTTTTTAAATCTTTGAAAAGGCTTTGAGCCTTTTTTTTGGACTAAAGAAAGGCTGATAGGCATATTACGCTGATTCTGGTCTTCTATCCAGATTCTCAGCAGCCTTTCCATCTAAACAATTAAACCACTGCGTTGCTTGGTAATAATTGTAGCATGCATTGGGGTATGGCCTTTCACATGGTCCATTATTCTACCTTTATCTTTTAAAATTGTTGCGATTGTTGACCGATTGTAGCCAAGTGCTCTGCCAATGGATGATGGAGTTTCACCTTTCTCTGATCTCTTTGTTATTTCTACTTTATTTTCCATGATGATGATGGTTCTTCTTTTCTTTGCTGTATCACCAGCGCTTGCATTAGATTTGTTTTTTGGCATCATTGCAGGTTAAAGACAAAACATGTAAAGTGGTGTGCGTGCGCTCTAGAAGTGAACAAGAAGAAAAAAAAAGTGTAGCAGCCAGCCAATTACCAATGTATTTGAATACTGTTAAATGGGTACTATACTGTGTTAAAACACTCATTGTCTAGGCTCATCAGTTTGATATGGATCTTCAGCCTGTAACAGCAGTGGTCCCTGACCCTCCGAGCCGTCCAGCAGCGTGGGATCCAGTACAAGGGCTAAAAGTCCCAGAAGGATAGTTACATTCAGGACCAAGCAGTAAAAATTCCAAAAAGGCTATACAGTACTGACCAACTTTAGTATAAACAATAAAAAATGGTTTCAAAACACACACAATTGCATGGGAGGTCCACATGAGCTCATGCTGGGTCACAGGGATAATACTGTACTATAACACAGTCCTGCTACAGTATCAGAAGTACAAGTACTGGGCATGCTCTCGATACAGTGGTACAGGTAAGTGGGCACAGAGTCGTACTGTAATCTCACAAGTTCCAGCTTCTGGCTGTGCAGTGGGATGCGAGTGATACTTCTGGGCAGTCCTGTATGTGGGGCATACAGTACATGTAGTACTGCAGTATGCGTTGTGTCTCCGGCACTGAAAGACAGTTTCGGACAGTTTTGGCTGCTCGGCATCCAGCACAGGAGCGAGAGGAAGAAGCTGGCAGTGACATCCCTTGGCCCCCGTTCGTAAGTACAGGGTTCGTACAGTCATGAAAATCCTGGAAAAACCATGGGATTTTGACATGACACTTTCCAGGCCTGGAAGAGTCCTGGAAAATGGGCAAACTTACTAAGTTTTGGAAAAGTCATGGAAAAGTGCTGTGCAACGATTTAATTTTGTCTCCGGGCCCCCTGTATTCTGTGGGAGCTGGACAGTAAGTGGACTATTTTCTCTGTTTCGGGTTTAGGCAGATTAATCTGCCGCAGTGCACAGCTGAAGCCTGATCACCGGCCTCTTCACTATGAATAGACCGTGACAGGCTGGGAACTCTGCAGCGGATTGATCCGCTGAAACTGACAAATCGTGCATTTACTGTCCCGCTCTCAGGGACGTACCAGCGGGGGGCGCGTGCACTGGGGGGTGTCAGGCCGACTGCTTCTCTCCCGTGCTGTGGAATGTAGAAGCCGACTGCTTCTCTCCCGTGCTGTGGAATGTGCTATGGAATGTAGAATCCGACTCCCGTTCTGTGGAATGTGCTGTGGAATGTAGAAGCCGACTGCTTCTCTCCCATGCTGCAGAAGATATTCTCTCTCTCTCTCCTTAATTATCAAGCAGCAGCCTAATAGACATATTAAAAGTTACCTCCAAATCAATATTACCCCTCCATCTTTTTCCCCTTAAAAAAAAAAAATAATAAGATTGCAGAAATAACTAAGCCTCCCCCCCCACACACAGACACACACATATCCCAGATTAATTAACCCATCCAGTGCTGTAATAATTGGATTGGTGAGCTATTGGCTCCAATGGTTAATGTGCAGGGATGACGGGTTGTTTATGCTGTTAATTACAAACTTTTATCAATTCAGTATCTTTTCATTATTATTAATAATTCAGTATCAGTGAGCTGCGTTAGTGCAACCAGTATCAGTGTCAGTGCAACCAGTGTTAATTAACACTGACACTGGTGCCACTAATGCAGCAGAAAGGGGTTAATTAACTGCCACTGGTCGGTCATTAATGCATCTACACTAGTATAGCTCCAATTATACAAATCCAGCAATAAATATGTGCAAAACCAGCAGAATAAATTAATATGACTACCTATATGCGGATACAGCAATAAAACTCAGCAGTAGATATGTGCAAAAACAGCAGTGTAAATTCATATAACTAAATATATGCAGGTCCAACAATTCTGTGAAACATGCAATCAAGATTGGTGAGAAAATATCCAAAAAGTCCTAGTGATATATAGTTCATGAGGAAAAAATTAGGGTGCTCTTTTTTCTATGGCCCAGAGTGCCGTGAGTGGGCGAAAGGTAAGGTGCTCCCCTTCTGAGGTCCCGCGCTTACCAGAATTGAGTACCCCTACAGGGGTGGATCGCAGGTCGATATTGGAGATTGCTCCCATACACCAGCAATCAGGTCTCTGCTCCTATCCTTCCTCCCTCAGCTTGGTTTCACTCCAAACAGCTAGGTAGTGGCTTACAGCATCGGTGTCAAAAAGGAAATAGGCAGAACATTCCCCGAGTATGTAAAAGGAAAAATGCCTCCAATAGTGAAGAATCGCTTTAAAATTCTTTATTTAAATAAAAACGCCCTGGCCGGGTTGCCTGGTAACCACTTGGCATATAGGAAGACGGAATGGACGTGGTCGACGCTACTCCAGATGACGTCAGTGTGACGAAACGCGTCTAGAGCGTAACCACTTCACTTCAGTCTATCGATCCGGAGGCTTGGAACGCACATCCGGCAGTTGGAACGCACGCTGTTTCTAGGCGCGCACCGCAAGAGAGGAGGTTGCGGCTCCTATGCCAGACGGACGCGCTATTTGTACATTGTGAGTACATGTCTACTTTCATTTAAATAAAGAATTTTAAAGCGATTCTTCACTATTGGAGCCATTTTTCCTTTTACATACCCGGGGAATGTTCTGGCTATTTTCCTTTTTGACACCGATGCTGTAAGCCGTTTGGAGTGAAACGGAGCTGAGGGAGGATAGGAGCAGAGACCTGATTGCTGGTGTATGGGAGCAATCCCCAATATCGACCTGCGATCTACCCCTGTAGGGGTACTCAATTCTGGTAAGCGCGGGACCTCAGGAGAAGGGGAGCACCTTACCTTTTGCCCACTCACGGCACTCCGGGCCATAGAAAAAAGAGCACCCTATTTTTTTCCTCATGAACTATATATCACTAGGACTTTTTGGATATTTTCTCACCAATCTTGATTGCATGTTTCACAGAATTGTTGGACCTGCATATATGTAGTTATATGAATTTACACTGCTGTTTTTGCACATATCTACTGCTGAGTTTTATTGCTGTATCCGCATATAGGTAGTCATATTAATTTATTCTGCTGGTTTTGCACATATTTATTGCTGGATTTGTATAATTGGAGCTATACTAGTGTACGTGCATATATTTATTTCTCTGTCGCTCATTGACAGACGTAGTCCTCCTTGATTAATATCAACTCGGGTTATACTGCCCTCTACAGGAGTAGGACTAGACAGGAAAGAAAACGTTCTGGCCACACCCAAGGGGCAGTCCCAGAGGGTATATCCTCTCACTTCCTGCTACAGCAAATCAGTTTTTTTCTGTCTAGTTAGGAGTAAGGACCTAGATTCCTTGCTAGGATCTTCGGTCCTGGCAGGATTTTTTTTTAGAAATATTTTTTTAAACAGCTTTTTTTCTCCAGTGTTCCTGTGAGATCTTCAAGCAAGCACGCTGAAACTGGGCGACGGGCTGGATGTTGAGATCCAGTGGTCACCCCAGTTCAGCCTACGAGCGCGTGCAGGCCATAGCTCCGCGCTGGGTCGGCCCCGACATAGTCCCACTGGACGGGGACTGACCCTGCGAGTTAAATGTCTCGCCTGGACGCCAATGACCAGCAGAGTCATGGCGTCCGTATTGGTCGACAGCCCCCCCACCCCGGTGGAGAGGGGTTCTGTCAGAAGTTGGCGCCCGCCTGGTTCCGGTATGGTGAGTAGAATGTTCCCCCTCTCCCCCTGTCGGGTTTGTTGGTGGACGCGGGCCCCTCTCTGGGATGGTCGGACACTCAGTTTCTGGGTCTCCCCTCTATCCTATAACAGGTCACAGATCCCCCAATTTGAGTGTGATTTTGTGAATAGAAACCAGGAGGCTTGGTTTGGGAGCTGACTATCTAAAGTCACTATATGACTGTAAGGGTGACTGAAGTCAGTGGCAGACTACTAAAAGGCATTACCATTGAGGTATAGAGGTATCCTACCTGTCATAGTGTGTACACAGGCCGATGCCTATGCCTGAGTTACTGCAGCTACAGATCGCCATCCCTCCAGAAAGCCGGTCACTTCCACAGGCCGCACAGCCTCCCGCAGGCCTAGGACACCTCCCGCAGGCCGAGGCACTCCTGCAGGCCGCACAGGCCGAATGCACACCTCCCGCAGGCCGCTGCTAGCTTGTAAGCCGCCGCTATCCTACACAGGCCGCCGCCATTTTCCTGCAGATCGCACGAGGCTGCCATATTGGCATAGCCTCGTGTCTCCAGCATGGGGGTGGCCATGTTTGAGGTGACCAAACACCTCGTGGAGTAATTGGGAGGCGCCGGAAGGCGTGTAAAGGGGCGGAGCCGCCTCCTTGGCCCGGGAAAGCAAGCCAAAGACTTCCTGTCTGTAACAGACAGTGCTGGAAGCAAGTTGATAAGAAACTTCTGTGCATCAGGTGAGCCTTGGGGTCTCTCTCTCTCTCTTTCTGAGGGGTCCAAGCAGGTAGACTGAGGGGCGCTACTGCGCTGGGGGACTAAGTTAAAAAAAAAAAAATGTTTTTTTCTTGCAATTAATTTTTTTGTGTTTGCTGGCAAGTGTCTTGTTACATGAACCCTGCCACACATGTATCCCCACCTGATCCCCTCGGGGTGGCCGCAGGACCCTCCAGTACCCCACTTGTGATGATGCATTATCAGCAGTTTTGGAGTCTTTGGTATCCCGGGTGGAGGTAGCCTGTCAGGGCGGGGGTCAAGAAGAGCGACCCCCGCCTACCCCTATGTCATCTGATACTTCAGATACGGATTCTGAGCTGGTCATTGCAGTCCCTTTTCTGGGGTTGTTGTCTCAGGTACGGTCTCCTCAGACAGTAAGGAGGACACTTCTGCCTCCGCCATAGCACAAGAAGCGTTGGTGGAAGCACTAGTTGTGTCTGTCCGGGAAACCTTAAATCTTGAGGCAGAGGTAGCTGAGATTCATATTCCTTTTTTTGGTACTTGCAAGCCTACCAAAATGGTGAAGGGTTTCCCTTGCCCAAATAGGGTCGTCCGTAAACGAGCCCCTGCTATTCCCAAACGCATTGCTAGGCGCTATCATGTTGAGGAATCCCTCATTGCAAGATGGACGGTACCACCAATAGTGGACTCACCGATTTCCAGACTAAATAAAGCCACTGTTTTCCCGTTGGATTGACCGAATGGGCCCCACCCATCTCTAGGGTGGGGGGACGTCTTCACCGGTTTCCGGATCCATGGCTTTCCAGAATCCCGGATAAAGGGGGTTCGCAAGGTCATATGGTCAGGATACAAGATCGAGTTTCGATCACTTCCACCGGTGCGATTCTTCCCTTCCAATATTCGACATCCCCGGGTCGCTTAAAAAGCTTTGCAGGGGACAGCTTGATGCAACAAGCAGTGGTAGTTCCCATTCCTTGGAGGAATTCTAGTCGAACTTGTTCACAATGCCCAGGAAAAAGGGCTAGGTGTGTCCAATTCTGGTCTCGGAAGAGATGGAGTCCATCCATACAGTGGTGGCCTCCCTGCATCAGGGGGATTTCCTGGCGTCCATAGACATTTAGGATGCCTATCTTCATATCCCCATCTTCGCAGGACATCAGCGTTTTTCGTTGCTTTTCCCAAAAATCATCCCTGGTTCCCACCAGGAGACTGAACTATCTGGGCCTAATTTTGGATACATCCTTGGCAAGAGTGTTTCTCCATGCGGAGAAACTCCAGAAGATTCAGTCAATGATTCGGATGTTGCTGTCCGTCAACTGGCTGGGATTGATGGTCGCCTCCTTAGAGGCAGTACCGTTTGCCCAGTCTCATACCCGAATTCTCCAAAGAGGAGATTCTTCTCATATGGAATCGGAATCCCGATTCCCTGGACAATCGAATCCGATTGAGCGAGCGGACCAGGGATGCTCTGGTCTGGTGGCTTCGGTCTCCAATGCTCAGCCAGGGGAAGTCATTTCTTCTGATAAATTCCAGGTTACCGATAAATGTGTTGGAACTGAGAGCGATCAGACTTTGTCTGATTTACTGGACCGAGCAGCTCCAGGGCAGCCCGGTTCGGATCCAATCGGACTATGCCACGGTCATGACTTATGTCGATGACCAAGGGGCACCAAGAGTGCCCTGGCGGCCATAGAAGTGGCCAACATTCTTATTGGGGGAACAGTTGTTCCAGTTCTCTCCGCGATATTTATCACGGGGGTGGACAGGCAGATTATTTCAGCCGTCAGATTCTGGATCAAGAGGAATAGTCTCTTCATCCAGAGGTATTTCGCCAGCTGTCCCTTCATTGGGGCACCCCGGATATGGATCTGTTGGCAGGTTGGCTCAACAGGGCTCGCACCCGCGATCCTCTAGCGGACGCAGCAGACGCGCTGAGCGCCCCGTAGGGGAAGTATCAGCTACTGTATGTCTTCCCCCCTCTCAAGTTACTGCTGAGATTTCTCCGCAGGATAGAGGTGGAGGGAACTCCAGTTATCCTGGTAATTCCAGGCTAACCTCGTCAAGCCGGGTACGCCGACTTGGACAGACTAGTCGCGGACACTCCTTGGAGACTTCCTCTCAGGGAGGATCTGCGGTCTCAAGGACCGATCTTCCATCGTGCTTTACAGTCGCTGGTTTTAATGGCCTGGCTATTGAGATCCAGGTACTGAAGGACAGAGGGTTGTCAGTTTCAGTTATTCCTACTCTAATTAAAGCAAGGAAAGCGACTTCCAGCAAAGTCTATTAACGCAAATGGAAGACTTATATCGCGTGGTGTGAATCTTTGGGATTTCCCCCACGTACCTATTCGGTGACCCAAATCTTGGCTTTTCTGCAAAAGGGGGTTGAGCAGAAACTATCCTTGAGCACTATCAAGGGTCAGGTTTCAGCATTAGCAATCTTCTTTCAGAAGCCTTTGGCTACTCATTCCTTGGTGCGGAATTTCATCCAGGGGGTGTGGCACTTGGCTCCGCCAGTGCGCGCGCCCTTACCACCCTGGGATCTTAATTTGGTTTTGTCGGTTCTGCAGAAACCTCCCTTTGAAAATATCAGGGAGATTCCCTTGCTTACATTATCCCAGAAGGTGGCCTTCTTGGTGGCTATTACTTCTGCACGCAGGGTGTCAGAACTGGCTGCATTATCATGCCATTCCCCATATCTAGTGGTTCATAGGGATAAGGTAGTTCTTCATCCGAAGCCATCCTTTCTTCCTAAGGTGGTTTCAGATTTTCATCTGAATGAAGATATTGTGCTACCTTCCTTGTGTCCTAAGCCCAATCATCCTCGGGAATATGCGTTGCATTCCTTGGATGTGGTTCGGGCAATCAGGGTATACCTGAAGACTACGGAATCGTTCCGTAAGACGGATTCACTTTTTGTGATCACGGATGGCCCCAGGAAGGGGTTGCCTGCATCTGCCGCGACTATCTCCAAATGGATTAGACAGACAGTGGTACAGGCTTATTCTATTAGGGGTCGGAATCCTCCGTTCCCTGTTAAGGCGCACTCCACTCGAGCGCTCAGTACTTCCTGGGCCTACCGCCATCAGGCGTCAGTGGTCCAGGTGTGCAAGGCGGCTACCTGGTCGTCGGTGCATACCTTTACAAAATGTTATAAAGTTGATGTGATGGCATCGGCGGATGCCTCATTTGGCCGCAAGGTTTTGCAGGCCGCAATTTGAGGAAACCGGTGGTCTACCTCAAGGGTTTTTTTTCCGTTGGAATTTCAGTTGAGTCTCATCGTGTGATTGATGAGCCTTGAAAACTTCTAGTTGGCACCGGTTGGGCCTTCTAGATTGGATTTTGATTTCCATTTTCCCACCCCTCATTTGTGGCACTGCTTTGGGACGTCCCGAGTTGATATTAATCAAGGAGGACTACGTCTGTCAATGAGCGACAGAGAAAAATGGATTTTTGTAAAATCTTACCGTAAAATCCTTTTCTCTTAAGTTCATTGACAGACGTAGTACCCGCCCCTCTGTTTTTGAGTTGGGTTGGGTTAAATTCTCTAAACACTGCTTTGTGACATAACTGATTTGCTGTAGCAGGAAGTGAGAGGATATACCCTCTGGGATTGCCCCTAGGGTGTGGCCAGAACGTTTTCTTTCCTGTCTAGTCCTACTCCTGTAGAGGGCAGTATAACCCGAGTTGATATTAATCAAGGAGGACTACGTCTGTCAATGAGCTTAAGAGAAAAGGATTTTACGGTAAGATTTTACAAAAATCCATTTTTATCTATTTATTTATTTTTAGATGCGGGGGGACACTTTTACTTCTATATATTACTCGATTTAATCTTTAGGACCCATATGCACATGTTCACATTTTATAGATTATTTATCACTGCATACTACACATATATGCAGCTATATTAATTTATATTGTGGGTTTGCACACATGTGTAGTTATATTAATTTACATTGCTGGATTTGCACATATTTATTGCTGGATTTGCACGTATATATTTATTTTGAATAACAAGAGACACATTTATTTTTGTATATTATTTGAGATTTGGGATCCATATGCACTTGCCCAGACCCCACTAATTATTTATGATTGCACATTGCTTACCATTACAATTTATACTTATTACTTCACTAATTGACTTAATACTTTTTAGATTTTTTATTTTACATACAACACGGATGCACATATAACAAAATCTTTTATGTTTAGGATTTTACACATTTCTTGAGAGTGTTCACATTTGTGACACTTAGCACCTTTTTGCTACTTGATTACACTTTCTTGCCACACAAAGGCAGACGCACGCAAATCAATTGCATGTACATTGGGAGTACACATGTTCTACATAATCATTTATATATAACCTTTTTTTCATTTCGTACGTTTCTTATTTTTTAATATATCACTTGTCCCCCATCAGAGGAGTGACCCATCACCACTCGGAAGTACACTTATAAATTTCCATCCCCTTATCCTATATCTGGTAGCGCCAATCACTTCCTCTTTTTTTACACCTCCTGTACCATGTCCGCAGCCTTTGACCACCTCCTGTATCATGTCCGCAGCCTTTGACCACCTCCTGTATCATGTCCGCAGCCTCTAACCACCTCCTGTACCATGTCCACAGCCTTTGAAAATCTCCTGTATCATGTCCGCAGCCTCTAACCCCCTCCTGTAATATGTCCACAGCCTTTGAAAATCTCCTGTACCATGTCCGCAGCCTCTAACCACCTCCTGTACCATGTCCACAGCCTTTGACCACCTCCTGTACCATGTCCACAGCCTTTGACCACCTCCTGTACCATGTCCACAGCCTTTGACCACCTCCTGTATCATAACCACAGCCTCTGACAACCTCCTGTATCATGTCCACAGCCTCTGACAACCTCCTGTATCATGTCCACAGCCTCTGACCACCTCCTGTACCATGTCCACAGCCTTTGACCACCTCCTGTACCATGTCCACAGCCTCTGACCACCTCCTGTACCATGTCCACAGCTTCTGACCACCTCCTGTACCATGTCCACAGCCTCTGACCACCTCCTGTACCATGTCCACAGCCTCTAACCATCTCTTCTATCATGTCTGTAATCTCTGACCATCTCTTGTCTTTTATCATGTCTGCAGTCTCTGAGGGGGTCTGGAGAGGAGTCAAAAGTGGGAGTGCTGTCGGGATGGGGATCACAGGAGAAGTCAGACATGTGTGGACTGGGGAGAGGAGACTACAGGATAAAACCAGAGCATGGTGCACCTAAGAGGAGGTCAGTGACAGTGCTGCCCGGCCAGTCTGAGGGGGGGGTCACTGATGTAAGGGGGCACTGTTATAAAGGTTCCTCCTTATATCAGGACCCCCCTCCCTTCCTTAGTGCATTCTCTCTGTGGAAAGTGGTCTCTGGTCACCAGAGTCCCCCCTACATTAGAGTTCTCAGCTTTTTCACCCGTGCGCCTGAAGTGACACCCGCTCCCAGCTCTGGCAGTGGTGCTTCCATCTCATCCACTGTAAAATGAGGGACCATTCTGAGTCGCGCTGTATCCAGAAACGAAACCCTAACTGCAGAGGTACTGTACACTACAAGGATTGTCATTTATTTTAGTAAAAATATGCTGGGTGTAACATGGATTTTCTTCTTATTTAACATGTATACATAGACATTTCATGAAACTTTAGGTCATGAATATTTACGTAAAGTCATGGAATTTTCTTGGTAAAAATGTGTATGAACCCTGTAAGTAGGAGTCGTTCGCAACTCGTATGTTCGCAAGTTGGGGACTGCCTGTAAATGTATGGTGTGGGTAAGCACTGGAAAAGAAGTTGATTTCTACACTGGTGCTTTCATTTTATAGTATCATCCGCATTCCTGACATCAGTGGATATAAGCTAGGAGTAGAGACCTGGATGGCTGTAAACTTGTAAACATAAAAGTTTACAAGTCTTAGAGTTTTTTTTTTTTTTCTTTCATGAACTATTTTGGCATTTCTGATGTAAAATTGTTGAGCTGAAGTTCACACAAATCTGTGTTTGTAGTATAATTGTCTTATGTAATCTTTTTAGTACTTGGCTGTAAAGAATTCATGCAAAATCTAAGATAAAAAAACCTGATTTGACTCAACCACCTCTAATAAAAAAAATATATAAACTCGCTGGATCAACCACCTCTAATAAAAAATTAGAGATCAATTAGAATTGTATCAAAATCATGAAAGGGAAGTTCAACATTAAAATAGTACCACATAAGACAAACTACACTTATGCTAAAAGAACTATATATCCACCATGTACTTATTGGATTGGATTCCAGGGAACACTCCTGTGGATAACCCAGGTTATGATGAATAGTATAAACATGCAGTATGGGGACAATGGGGTAGATTTACTAAAACTGGTGAACTCAGAATCTGGTGCAACTGTGCATGGTAGCCAATCAGCTTCTAACAGCTATTTCAGTTAAGCTTTGACAATACAACCTGGAAGCTGATTGGTTTTAATTGCAGAAGTGAGCCTAATTTTGCACTTTCTAGCTTGAGTAAATAAACCCTGATATCTCAAATGACTTCCAAGATGTAAAAATTCCAACTGGATGACCTATTTATGGACTAGAACTCAAGCTACCTGCAGTGAAATCTGATAAGTGTACCATTTCATCAATGGACTTTTGACTTTTTGCTTGGAAGGCTTTTTCATAAGAAACTGTGTATATATTTGAACAATTTGATGATTAATATGGAACAGATGGACTGGCCAATTATTATTGTTCCCTGCTATCAGCTAGACAATCCTTACAGTACAAGGGGGGTTTTCCAGGTATAGGTTACCATAGGTGATACTCGCATATTACCCTGAGTAGATCTGTACGAATAGAGCTATATTCAATAAACCAGGAAGTATACCTCCTGGACCACTGTACTTTTTTCTTCCTCTGGGCCACCACAGATGCTTTGTACACTTTGGAATACACAGTTGGAGTTCTTACATCTTAAGTCACAGTACAGCTGTGGATATTTGAGATACTGTCCCTATGTGGAGTTCATACTGCATGTTTATACTATTCATTACAACCTGGGATATCCACAGGAATGTTTCCTGGAATCCAATCCATTGATTACATGCCCCCCCCCCTTCCTCATGCTTGAACTCCAGGGGCAATTACTCTTATACTTCATGCCTTGCTGAATCAAAACACAACGGTTTTTTGATATGTGAGATGGACATGAAGTTCTTTTGTGTAGTTTGTCTTATGTGGTACCATTTTAATATGTTGTACTTCCTTTTCATTATTTTGATACTAATAAATATGATTCTAATTGATCCAGGGAATTTATATTTTTTTATTTTACTCAGTTTTTGCATTATATCCTGTTTGCTGATTGCTCCCACCCCTCCATTGGAATACCTTGGGTATTCATGTGTGTGTATATGTGTGTATATTAATACTTGTGTGTGTTTGCCAGATTAAATACATAGGGGTAGTATCTTGAGGATCTGTGTTCTTTTTAGTGTGATAACTGTTTGGACAATTGTAGAAAGAAGCCCAAAGCACAATAATGCTACAAGGTCCTTGAAATGAATGCTTGTAGGTCCCGTTTGTCAAAATGATTTTTATTGATGCAGACATTTGTAAGTCCATAAGTTCAGTAACATATTTGTATTAGATTACTTGAAGCGTAATGTCAAGGAGAAAAAAAAAAGATGTATGTTTCTTAGAATTCCATTATATAGTGAATTTGTAGCACATTTATCTGAAAGCATACTGTTTAGGTTTCCTATTGTAGTGAGAGAAATATGTCTTTGAACACCACATCTCAAAAATACAATATACTTGAACAGGTATCCTCATTGGAGTAGTTACTCTTACCCCTTGGTCTAGTATTCTAACATTTTGGACAATGTTAACAAAGCAAATAGATACCATACAAATGGTACAAGCATAGGTATAAAAATTCCTAAATTTAAACTCGTATGTAAAGCCTTTTGATAGAACAGGATTGCAACCACTACAGCTACGTGTCATTCTTGCTGTTCTGGTGTCCATTGTCAGAAAGACAAAGTACCAGGAAATGCAAAAGTTTTAGACAGTTGTCACCAAGGAATGAGGGTAAACCTTCCGGTTGGGATATCTGTTATGATGACAGCTGTCTTATGGAAATTCTAACTTTGTATATTACCTCTTCTTGTTTCTCCAGCAGGAAGTACAGTTGTGCTCATAAGCTTACATACCCTGGCAGAATGTGATTTCTTGGCCATCTTTCCCGAGAATATGAATAACACAAAAACTTTTCTTTCACTCATGGTTAGTGTTTGGCTAAAGCCATTTATTATCAATCAACTGTGTTTACTCTTTTTATATCCTAATAACAACAGAAACTACCCAAATGACCCTGATCAAAAGTTTACATACCCTGGTGATTTTAACCTGATAACATGCACACAAGCTGACACAAAAGGGGTTTGGCTATTAAAGGTAACCATCCTCACCTGTGATCTATTTGCTTGTAATTAGTGTGTGTGTATAAAAGATGAATGAATTTCTGGACTCCTGACAGACCCTTGCATCTTTCATCCAGTGCTGCACTGATGTTTCTGGATTCTGAGTCATGGGGAAAGCAAAAGAATTGTCAAACGGTCTGCGGGAAAAGGTAGTTAAACTGTATAAAACAGGAAAGGGATATAAAAAGATGTCCAAGGAATTGAGAATGTCAATCAGCAGTGTTCAAACTCTCATCAAGAAGTGGAAAATGAGGGGTTCTGTTAAAACCAAACCACGGTCAGGAAGACCAACTAGTAATTCAGCCACAACTGCCAGGAAAATTGTTTGGGATGCAAAGAAAAACCCACAAATAACTTCAGGTGACATACTAGACTGAAACCCTGTGGTGTGGCTGTTCTAAGATGCACAATAAAGAGGCACTTGAAGAAAGATGGGCTGATGGTCAAGTCGCCAGAAGAAAGCCAATACTATGCAAATGCCACAAAGTATTCCACATACAATACGCCAAACCTTCTGGCACAAAATTATTTGGAGTAATGAGACCAAAATTTAGCTTTTTGGCCACAACCATAAATGCTACATTCAGAGAGGAGTCAATAAGGCCTATGATGAAACATTATTCCTACTGGTGGATCGCTGATGTTTTGGGGATGTGCGAGCTACAAAGGCACATGAAAATTTGGTCAGAATTGATGGCAAGATGAATGCAGTATGTTATCAAAAAATACTGGAGGAAAATATGCATTCATCAGCCCAGAAGCTGCGCATGTAACGTACTTGGACATTCCAACATGACAATGATCCTAAAAACAAGGCCAAGTCGACCTGTCATTGGCTACAGCAGAACAAAGTGTAGTTTCTGGAGTGGCCATCTTAGTCTCCTGACCTCAATATCATTGAGCCACTCTTGGGAGATCTCAAACATGCAGTTAATGCATACAGCCCAAGAATTTACAGGAACTGGAGGCTTTTTGCCAGGAAGACTGGGCAGCTTTACCATCTGAGAAGATAAAGAGCCTCATCCACAAATACCACAAAAAAACTTCAAGCTGTCATTGATGTTAAAGGGGGCAATACATGGAATTTAATAACTGGGTATGTAAACTTTTGATCAGGGTCATTTGGGTAGTTTCTGTTGTTGCCATGATTTCAAAAGAGTAAACCCAATTGATTGATAATAAATGGCTTCAGCTAAACACTAACCATGAGTGAAAGAAAAGTTTTTGTGTTGTCATTCAAATTCTCTGAAAGATGGCCAAGAAATCATAAATTCTGACAGGGTGTGAAAACTTTTGAGCACAACTGTATAGCGAGTGCTCCCCATAGAGAGAAACAAACATTTAACTGGTTTTAAACATTCCATACTGTAGCCAAGACCAGACAAAAAAATATGGCTATGCATACATAAACAAATGGTTGACAAACCATTGTCTTTTCCTTTTATGGTAATGTTGGTAGTGTATATGAGCTTTGAACTGAGAAACAAGTTGGATACAGAGAGAGGTGACTTGCATTTAGATGTCAGATACAGTTTGACATTTGTCCAAAATTAGTTAGAAAAGCATTTGAGCTGCATTATTCTCAACTTTAAAATGGAATTGATGGAATGCATTGCATGGCCTAAGTAATAACAGACAAGCATACACTGCTCCTTTACACCAAAATCCCCCTCGTGTTGTAAAGCACTGCATAAACTGTTGCCGCTGTATAATTGAATTCAAACACTGAATTCTTTACAAATAAAATAAAGCTAAACCTTTATTTCCTTTACAGCCAAGGAAGCTGCCATCTTAGCCTTGGTTCACATATGGGAAATGCAGGGAATCCTGGCATTCATGCAATCTGCTGCAGGGGTCAATGTTAAGTTGATGACACCCTAAAACAGCTTGCAAAACACAGTGTGGATGCCTGAATCGTATTCCATGGATGTGAACGACCATGCGATCCTATTCAAGGGGGGCAAAAAAAAGGGTCCTGCACCATTTTAGTGTGGATGCAGTGCAATTTGAGCAATACGAAATGAATAGCGCAGATTGCACCACATATTATATAGGATATATATAGCGCCAACAGTTTGCACAGCACTTTACAACGTTAGGGAAAACAGTACAGTTACAATACAATTCAACTCAGATTGAATAAAAGGGTCCTGCTCGTTAGAGATTACAATCTAAAGGGGATGGTCAATTTATAAAAAAGGTTAAAAAAAATAAAGTACCATTGTTAGGTGGTGAAAGGATAGGCTTCTCTGAAGAGACGTTTTCGAAGATCGCATAATAGTGGCTAGAGTAGAAGATAGTCTGACAGATTGGGGTGATGGGAGAGGTCCTGGAGGCGAGCAAGGGATTGGGAGAAAGTGCTGTGGTCAGGTGACACCAAAATTGTGCTCTTTGCTATTAACTCGTCTCACCATGTTTGGAGGAAGAAAAATGCTAACTATGACCCTAAGGACACCATCCCTACAGTCAAGCATGGAGGTGGAAACATTATGGTTTGGGGCTGTTTGCTAAAGGTACAGGCTGACTTTGCCGCATTGAGGGGCCAATGAACGGAGCAATGTATTGTAAAATCTTGGATGAGAACGACCTTCCCTCAGCCAGAACACTGAAGATGGGTCTTGGATGGATCTCCCACTATGATATTAACCCAAAACATACTGCCAAGGCAGCAAAGGAGAGGCTTGAGGAAGAAGCACATTAAGGTCATGGAGTGGCCTAGCCAGTCTCCAGACCTTAATCCTAGGAAAATGTATAGAGGGAGCTAAAATGTCCTATTGCCAAGCGACAGCCAAGAAACCATAAGGATTTAGAGAAGATCTGTAAAGAAAAGTGGACCAAAATCCCTCCTGAGATGTGTGCAAACCTGGTCACCAACTATAAGAAACCTCTTACCTCTGTGCGTGCCAACAAGGGTTTCTCCACCAAGTACTAAGTCATGTTTTGCTTGGGGATCAAACAATTTTATTCACTGAACTGCACCTTAATTTATAGCATTTGTTTTATGTTTTTTTTCCTTGATTTTTGGTTGATATTCTGTCTCTATCTATCTTTTAAAATACACCTATAAAAAAAATGATACACCCTTAATTTCTTTGTAAGTGAAAAAATTACAAAAGCTGCAGGGGATCAAATAATTATTATCCCTACTGTACATAATACCAATGCTAGTCATGTACGACAAAAACAAAATATTAAAGAGACATGAAAAAGAATAAAGTGTAGTTGGTAAAAATGATGATAAAGGTTCATAGGTAAAGAAATGAGTAATAAGGAATATGGATAAAAAATGTGTGAAGATTTTGAAAATGAAAAAAAAAAGAAATATTTTGTAAATGAAAAAATAAATAATAATTATTATAAAAATAAAATATATGAAAATGGGTGAAAAATAAAATAAAATAATGAAAATTAACAAGTGAGTAACAGAAACTTGACGTTATACCAAAGGTATTGCAGCTCCCGTTGGGTGGAACCAAAAGAGATCAGACGTGGATTCTGAAAGATAACTGAAACTGAGTAACATAAATGTTAATTAGCAGCACTAAGGGACATGGTGTTTACAATAATACACACCCACTTGGTAATAATATGTTGCATATACATAGATACAAATGAGCGTATTACAATGCAAAGAAATTCTTAAATAGGTAGAAAAAAGTTTGAAAGAAGTAGAGACGTTTAGCCCTGGAAAACAGGTAGCTTTAAAAGAATAGATCAATTTCATCTCTCTGTAAAAGTGTTCTATCCCAGTCTCCCCCTCGAGGATTACGAGGGATATGTTCGAGAGCCAAAAAGGTAAAAGTAGGTGGTTAAAAGGATGATCTACTGCTGCAGCATCCCAAAGGTGAATACAAGTCCCCTATTTCCATAGCATAGGTGTGGTCATGTATTCTACGCTCAGAATTCACAAAAAGTCTTTCCGACATAGAGTGAACCACATTCACAAAGAAAACGATAAACCACAGCTTGTGTGTGACAATTTACAAAATGTCTAGGACAGGGCTTCCCAAACATTTTTGGAACGAGACCCACTTCTGAATGCAGTTATTTTTCGGGACCCACTTGCTTGTAATTGAATATTGTAAAGCGCACAGTCGGCGCTTAATAATTATAACTTAATAATAATAACATTGCATATTTTAAAGGGAGGGGGATGTTAAATTAAAAATATCAATTTACTACTTTTCAATTTATTATTGAATACACTTGCCAGATGATCTAAGTGAGGGGTCAGAAACCTGTGGCATATAAGCAAAGTTGTTAGCAATCAGCACCCTCATAGACAGTAAAAGGCAGGCAGAGGACAGAAATCAACAACCTCAGGACAGTGATCAGCAGGCTATATGGCACTCACCCTCCTTCCTCTCCCAGTGGTCCACAGTGAAGGTGAAGCCCCTGTTTGCCCTCTCCAGGGCCCAGCACACCTCACCCAGAGTCTCCATGATGAGGAACTCTATGCTGGTCTTGGTGTCCTGGCTCTTCTCCTTCAGATCCTCTACTGGGGTCACAGAAGCTGTCATGAACGCCTGACACCGCTGGGCCACCTGGTCCTCCTATGACACAGAGGCTGCCGTCTCTGCACACTATAGCTGATAGAATCCTGCCACCAGTCTAGCCGCTGCCGTCAGCAGGACTGAGAAGCTGTCTCTGCACCCCATGAACATATCCTACATAACAGCCCACATACGTACTCACTAATGCAAATAGTCTCCTCGCGGGAAATGCAGACCAGCCTATGTAAACTGCGTGAGCTGGGTCCTGAATCCATTGCGATTTGATTGCTCTGGCTCTCTGTAATTTGCGCAGGCTCGCACAGCACAATTTAAGCTGGCCCACTCTCAGTGATTTCCGGCTCAGCGCAACCCACTTAAACACAGCTCGCGACCCACCTGTGGGTCCCAACCCACAGTTTGGGAACTCCTGGTCTAGGATATAGCTGTTTTCAATTGGGCAGCACCACATTTTTGCCAGTACTGATTAATTTACAATAGTTGCAATTTCCACACTTAAAGGTGCCAGAGGCAAGTTTTCTAATACTCTATGGCCAAGAGTCAGAGGTAAGTAAGTAACAATATTTTTGTAAAGCCTTTTTGATGTCCAGATGTTGATAGTTGTAGCGAGTAATAAATCTAATAAGTCACGTTGTTTTGGTGTCTTGGGAAAAAATAGGGTTTCACAAGATTGTATTTTTGTGTGATTGTAGGCTTTTCTTAAACATTTTTTGCTAAACCATCTGGCAAGTAGATGGTTTTGTAATTTTCTAGCTTCATCCTCAAAGACATAATTGTCAGTATAGTTGCGTTTGAGTCTTAGGTACGTATGAATGGAATCTAATATATGAGAGGAACAGGGTGGGTACTGCTGGTATGTAAAATAGTGTTGCCCACTGTGGGCTTACGAAAATGGCAGTTGAGAGGGACCCCTCATTGCTCTTTTTGACAGTAATGTCTAGGAAGGGAACCTCCCGCTGATGGCAAGACATAGTAAACTGTAGGTTCCAATCGTTGGAATTCAAACCCATCAAAAACTGATAAGGCTTTGTCGCCATCCCATATGACGAGGATGTCATCGATGTACCTGTTCCATTAAGGAATGTGGCAAAGGTACATTTTGAGACCCTCATCAGAGAACAACTGTCACTCCCACCCCCCCCCCCCCCCAGGTACAGGTTGGTGTAAAAGGTTGTACAACATGTGCCCAAAACCACCCCCTGCACCTGGAGGTAGTTGGAGCCCACAATGCAAAAATTTTTATTTCTGAGTACAAAATCTAGTAGATCGATCACAAAGTTATCTTGCTCTCTGTCCTGAGATTCCTTCTGAGACAGATATGTCCTAACATTTTCAACCCCATGGCCATGAGGAATATTACAATATAGGGCTTCAACATCGATGGTGACCAACCAGGCAGATTCAGGGACATATAATCCTTCTGGGATCTTTAGAAGATACATGGTATCTTGTAGGTAGGAGGAAATGGTAACTACAAATGGTCATAAGGCCGAGTCAATAAAACGACTGGCATTTTCAGTGATGCATCCATTCCTGGATTCAATAGGCTAGCCAGGGGGATTGGTCAAGTTCTTGTGTGTTTTGGGAAGTGTGTAGAAACATGCTTCCTGCGGGTGAGATATTCTGATAAATTCCCATATTTGTTTAGTGAAAGTTATGTATAATATGCAGAGTCCAGCAACACAGAATTTTTGAGTAACAGTCGACACTGTAAGAGGGTTGATTTTTTTTTTTACCAATTTTGGTAAAACCTCTTGGCACATTTGTTCATATTTTACTAGTGATGAAGACAATATTCTCTCCTTTATCGGAAGGCTTAACGGTAAGATCCTGTCTAGTCCTAAAATTTTGTAAGGCCTCCATTTGTTGTAGTTAGATTAGAGCTATGTCTTTTGGGAACATGGATTTTCTCTATCTCGGCTGCAACCTGCTTTCAAAAAAGAGCAATACAAGGATTAATTTGTGTTATACTTAGTCGATTTCTTCCTCAGTACATTGAGATTAGTAGTATCTTCCTCAACTGAACGTAATATGGTTTCCAAGTCAATACAGTCAATTACGTGTAAAGGTTAATTCCGGCGAATAATTAATGTACACATTCTGAGTACCCGAAAGTCACGTTTGGTATAATCAGTGGGAAATGGTGGCTTGGAAATAAGTCGTTCTTATTTTTGATACAATTGTTTGACTAGAAGATTACGTACAAAGAAGTTCAAATCTTTGATAATCTCAAAGTGGTCAAGGTTGGATTGTGGAAATAAACTAAGTCCCTTAAGGAGTAGCTGTCTTTCAGGATCAGTATAAGGTATAGGATGATTGGGTACTCAAAATGTTAAATTAATTATTGGCCGAGAATGAACCTTTAGACTTAAAGCGTAACTCCACTTTTGTTGAGAAAAAAACATTCCCTTCTGGGTGATCTATGTACATGGCAAGGATTATAACAACCTTCGTTGCAGATTCCTACCTTTTGTTATTTTGAAGAAATCCCTGTTTGTTTCTCTGAGCCGAGTGGGTGTAATGGGAGTGGTTTCCTAATTATCAATCAGGTGTGCACCTGCAGAGCGATAATGAGGAAATCTGCTGGGCCTGCATCCCTTTAGACGTGTTCCTATTGGGAGTATCTCACTAAAAGTGACATTTCTCTTTCGTTCATCAATAGACACAGCGCTCCATAAATCATAACTAGTGGGTTATATTGCCTCCAGGAATAGGACTAGGCAGAACAAACACCTGGCTACGCCCATGGGCCGTTTTCAGCTGGTATATAACCCCCCCCCCCCCTCTGCACTAGGTAATCAGTTTTAATATGTCTAATCAGGAGTAAGGACTGCCAGATGGGATCTCTGGTCTTAGCAATTTTCTCTTTCCTTACATTTTTTTTGTTTTTCTCTCGGGAGATCTACAATCAACTGCTGGACTGGGCGACAGACTGGACAATGTACACCCAGTAGTCCCCCCCAGCCCAGCCAGCAAGAGTGTGCAGACTGCAGCTACGAGCTAGGTCAGCCACGACATAGCCTCATGGACAGAGCCTGGCCCACGAGTTAAACTCGCAGGGTTGCATACGACTGGGCTTGGGTCTGAGTCGCAGCATCCCCTTGGCCGACAGCTCCCCTACTTTGGTGGCGTGGAGTTCTGTCTGGAGCATTACCCGCACCATGGAAGGATAAGTACAGTCCCCCCTCTCCCCGTTTGGTGGTTTTCTTTGGGGGTGGACGCGGTTAACCTCCAGGGATGGTCGGACCGGCATGCAGGTTCCCTCCTCCCTTCCATAAATCTCTCACTGAGCTGGGCTTCAGCCACTTAGTTTCCCCCCTGTGTGGACCTAGAGTCTGGTGGGGGTCCCAGGGCAGAGAATGCAGAAGAGACCCCTGGGGTCTCCCCCGATATCCCCACTCTGTAAGGGTCCTGGTATAGTGCGTGTCCAGCCCTGGTAGTCTGAAGGAGTCCCAGTGTAGGAGACCCCTAGGTGCATGCCCTTCGGTTTGAAGTGTGGGTATAGTGCAGGGGGGTCCCAATGCAGAGACTGGTGTAGAGTGCACAGCAGAGTCTCCCCTAAACGTGTGTCCTACCTTCAGGGGTGGTCCCTTTGCAGAGGGCGCAGGAAAGATCCTGGCAGCATGCTTCAGTGCTTGTAGCTGATGATGGGCATTTTCCCTTAGTCTGGCTGGTCTCCAGTTGGGAGCCATGTTTTTGTAGTCGGATGATGTCACGGGGGCCATTTTCCCTTAGTCTGGCTGGTCTCCAGTTGGTGGCCATGTTTGTGTGGCCGGATAATGTCACGGGGGCCATTTTCCCTTAGTCTGGGAGATGCTGGAGACAACTGAAGCCTTGTGGGAATGCCAAAGCTCCTTCTCTTCCTCCTTAGATTCCTCGTCCTGTGCTCGGGACATATGAACAGGGATAGCGTCCATGATGATGCTGGGTATGAATTATTGGTGCTACTCCAGTTGGTAGGGTGAGTCTTTTGGGGGTCCCTGTTATCTCTTGCTCTGCTGATAGGTACCCTGAGCCCTGAGGGGATCATTTAGTGGTGCAAAAAGATTGTTTTTGTACTGCAAGATCTTCCTTTCCTTATGGAGCCTCAGGGTTACATCTCCCCCACTGATTCCCTTATGGATGTGGCAGGTCCCTCGGAACCCCAGCTTCCCATGGTTGCACTGACGGCGGTCCTGCAGTCCTTTGTGTCCCGGGTGGAAGTGGTGTGTGGGCAAAGACCCAGGAGGAAGCATCCCCTGCCTTCTCCTGCTCAGTCTGTCTCATCTGATTCTGAGGCAGATGCCGCCATGGATCTATGAGTGCTTTTTTGCATCAAGCAACTGTTTCCCAGATTTTCAAAGCTGCCACCTGGTCTGTTCACCCATTTCTAAGTTCTACCAGGTGGATGTTTTGGTCTCATCTGATTACAGGTTCAGATCTATGGTCCTTCACGCAGCTATTTGGCCCAGTTTTCAGCTGTTTTTTTGGGGTCTGTTAGCAATTATTTAGTGAGTAACCCTCATTTTAGGCTGCTTTTAGACACCCCGAAGATTAAAGTATCCATTAAGGGACACAGGTCCCACTCCTCTGTGTTTATGATCATGCTCTCTGTACTTCTTTGCTACAAAACTTAGGTAAGCTGGTAGTAGGAGAGGTTGTCCTGTTTCTTTTTTTGTTTTTTTTAAGAAGCTGGTAATGAAATGTCATTTGCAGGCAATTAAACAGTATAATTTTTTTCTTTCCAAGTGTCACTTTTGCTGTAGCACATCCTACGTCAAGAATGGGGGAAAAAAAGGCATAGAGTGCCTCCAAAATACATATCAGACCCTGATACAGTATGTGTGAGGTCCCCCAGGAAATTAATTTCAGGCCCTAGCCTGAGCATGCAGCCTAGGTAGTGAAAAAAAGGGGGAGACAAGCATGCCCCCCTCACATTCCTGAACCATACCAAACCACATGCCCTCAACATTGGGGGGGGGGGTACCTTGCAAGGGGGTGGCTGCAGATGTGATATGCACTTGTTAAAAGTGCTGACTATGCTTGTCCTTTTCTTCCCCTGCTCCATTCACAAAGTCTATACTATTGGTTTCCACAATAAAAAGCACTCTATGAATGAAGGAGGTGGATGTTTCATTCTTTCGCCAGTCTATCCATGAAGTGCTTCTTATTGTAAGAACTGATAGTGCTGCTTCTATGAATGGTTTAGGGGGGTAGAATGTACTTTTGTTGAATGCTTGTCCCAGTTGCAGCCGCTCATATCAATCTCTACAGCACTGTAAGATCAGCAGACCTGAGGGCCATGGAATGAAGGTTTCTGCCTAACCTAGCCACCAGCATACAGGACACACTATATTCATTGTAAATAGCATCACTGCTGCTATTTTTCTGAAGAAAAAAAACATTTTTCAGTAAATTTCAGCCTTAACACACCTCTTTACAGCCTAATTGATGCTTGAAATGGTTTCTACGGTTAATTTTATCAGGTCATTCATGGCCCCAATTAGTCTCACAGTTCGATAATTAAATAATTTGGAGTTGTTTGAAACTTTATGATTATCTTTGTCAGCATGTTTTAGTTATGCGTAATGAGAAGTCATAAATTTCCATTAAATTACTTTTTGAAGCAGTCTCTATGGGAAGGAAGTGCTATAGTGCACACCTCAGGGAAGTAACTGCAGTGACAGCATATATTAAAAGCTTCTCACTACTTTTATGACATATTTTTTCCATACACAGAAAACATGCAACACGCAGGCAATCTGCATCTTTAGAATTCTGGTTATATCTGTTTATACAATACACAGTTTTTCTCTGGATTAGCGTTAGAACACTTTTTAGCTACTCAGCCACAATATCAGATTTTCCTTTTCATTTATTACTTTTGATATTGTTTAAACCCTTTGTCTACATTGGTTTGAAGCACTGACCCTACAGGAGCCGCTGTTTACTTGAGCCCATTTCCCCCAGTCACAGCATGCACAATCAGGCACATGCCATTTTCAGCATTCTTCCTTCAGCTCAAGAATTAGTCTATAGGTTTCTTTTTGGGTTTTCATTTTTAGAACAGGAATTTGGATTGAGATGGGGAGCATGGGATACCCTAAACTGTAGAAATCAAGGACTGCTGGGCTTTTGGCTGCTCTGTACAAAATGCAGGTTGTATTGCACAACCTCAAGCTGCACTGTATTCTCTCTTGGCTTACTTATTATCCTGGGTGTGCTGCACAGCTCCTGGCTGCACTGAGAACACTTTAGCAATATCACATGTACCTGGCTGTCTTGCACAACTCCTGGCTGCAGTGCACTTGTTTAAGAAAAAATCAACCTACAGTCACTTACAGTTGTGTTCAAAATTATTCAACCCCCAATGCTGTAAAGGGTTTTAGGGAATTTAGTGTACATTTGTAATTGTATTCAGAATGAAATCCTACAAGGACTTCTTAAAGAACCATATGCAACTAAAATGACATCAATTGGTTTTGTAATACAGTAGTAAATGTTTCTTTTGTGAATTATTCATTGACACAATTATTCAACCCCTTAAAGACTATCACTCTGAAGAACAGAGGTTCATTGAAGTGTTTTCAATCAGGTATTGGAAACACCTGTGGATGTCAGGGAGCAGCAATAAAGCCTAATAAGCACCAATTAGGCAGCTTTAAAATGACTGTGATACTCAGCTCCTTCTAGTTACAAACATGGTGAAGTCAAGAGAATGGTCCAGGAAGACAAGAGAAGAGGTGATTACTCTTCACAGGAAGGGCAATGGCTATAAGAAGATTGCAAAGATGTTAAACATACCAAGAGACACCATAGGAAGCATCATTCGCAAATCCAAGGCAAAGGGCACTGTTGAAACGCTACCTGGTCGTGGCAGAAAGAAGATGCTGACTTCGACTGCTGTGGGCTACCTGAAGCGTAGAGTGGAGAAAAGTCCCCGTGTGACTGCTGAGGAACTGAGAAAAGATTTGTCAGATGTGGGTACTGAAGTTTCTGCTCAGACAATACGGCGCACACTGCGTAATGAAGGCCTACATGCCAGAACTCTTAGGCGCACCCCCTTGCTGTCTCCAAAGAATAAGAAGAGTCGACTGCAGTATGCCAAAAGTCATGTGGACAAGCCACAGAAGTTTTGGGATAGTGTTCTGTGGACTGATGAAACCAAATTAGAACTGTTTGGGCCCATGGATCAACGCTATGTTTGGAGGAGGAAGAACAAGGCCTATGAAGAAAAGAACACCTTGCCTACTGTGAAACATGGCGGGGGGTCAATCATGCTTTGGGGCTGTTTTTCTTCTGCAAGTACAGGCAAGCTTCAGCGTGTGCAAGGTACCATGAATTCTCTTCAGTACCAGGAGATATTGGATGACAATGTGATGCAGTCCGTCACAAACCTGAGGCTTGGGAGACATTGGACCTTTCAACAGGACAATGATCCCAAGCATACCTCCAAGTCCACTAGAGCATGGTTGCATATTAAATGCTGTAACATTTTGGAGTGGCCATCACAGTCACCAGACTTAAATCCGATTGAGAACCTCTGGTGGGACTTAAAGAAAGCAGTTGCAGTGCACAAGCCTAAGAATGTGACTGAACTGGAGGCTTTTGCCCATGACAAATGGGCGAAGATACCCGTAGATCGCTGCAAGACACTTGTGTCAAGCTATGCTTCACGTTTAAAAGCTGTTATAACTGTAAAAGGATGTTGTACTAAGTACTAAGATTGAATGTCACTTGGGGGTTGATTAAAACTGATAATGATGTGATCACAGAAAAGACATTTGTGGTTATTTTATTATAAATGTTATGTTATATTTGTCTGACCTACATGTGCCTCTTTGATTTAATTGTAAGCAGGATGACTGAATGATCAAAATCAATGTCAAACTGGCCAAAACAATCAATTTCAGTGGGGGTTGAATAATTTTGAACACAACTGTATATAGCAGGATTAAGTACTCACTCCAGAATAGCGGAACTTCCTCACCAACTCTCCTGGCTCTAAACAGACTCTGAGCCAGGCTCTCTTTGGTAGGTCTCTCAGCTAAGCCTAGCTTGATTTCTTCAAAGGGCTCCTCCTCTTACTCTCTGTCTCTCTCTGCCCCAGGGGCAAAGCCCCCACTGCAGGGGTCTCCAGAAGGTTGGACCCTGGAACTCTGCACTCTGCTGCCAGTCCTAAGAATATTTATGGGCCCTCCCTACACCTTCTGGGAACACCTCCCCTGAGATTGGCCAGAGACCCCTGAATTTTCAGGCTGCCTGTCCTGCTCTCCCTCTCACTATACTTCTAGAAATCTCCAGAAGATACAGTAGGAGGAGTAGCAGAACAGCAGCCTGTGAGACACTGAACACTACAGCCCCAAACAATCAACCCCTTCTCCACTGCTCACAGAGGAATTAAATAAATTTGCCTAGCAGCCTACTTTTAACTAGGAGGGTGCTGCAGGTTAATGGAAACATTTTCAATGTCAGGGGTAACCAAAAATCAGTCTGAACTGAAACTTCCACTGGATACATTGGGACAAGGTATGACTCTTTACAGACTTACATCCTTACCCTTTGTTATAGGGTACCCTCATACATGGGTCCCACTTTGTGCAAATGCACTTGGATGTTTTTCTACTGTGATCCTTTGCAATCCACTCAACAAAAATCCTGAGCACAACCAGATGAAGTGGCATGTGTCCAGTGCATCACAAAAAGCCACGCTTAAAAGTTTAATCAAAACAATGTGCAGTGCCATCTTAAGAGCATTAAAGGGCCCCGGACAATGCAGTACACTGGGGCCCCATCTACACAATTACCCACGAGAATAAAAATGCAAATTATCGATAAGACAATATTTATTGGTACAGCAGTGCCAGGCTAATGACAGCTTCCAAGTTGGGCGGCTGGGTCCGGTGAACACACGCACAGATGAGAGTCAGACTCGGCTCTTCTGTGTGTGCCTGTTCCCGTGGAGGGGGACAGGCATTCCTGCAGTTGTGGGCTCCCCCTCCACGGCCCAAGTGGCCTGACAGCAAAGCTGGGGCGCCGGGCAGGTGGGGCCCCCGGGCAACTGTCCAGCGTGCCCATTCGGTAAGATGGCCCTGACTACTGTATATGTATCGCACATATAGCAAACAACAACAAATAAAGAATAAAGTTCACAAATTGTAAAAAATTGCAGAAAGCCTTATTGCCCTACCTTTACCTCTGCTGCTAGACTTATATACCTTACTAACCGGTCTATGACTGCTGCCCCTCTCTGCCAACCCCTTCACTGGCTTCCATTAGCTCAGCATATAAAATGTAAAATACTAACCACAATATACAAAGCCATCCCCCACACCACCACTACCTACATTACCAACCTCATCTGCAGATACAGTAAATCCCAAATTGTCCTCTCCACTCCTCCCAAGACATCTTGCTCTCTAGCTCCCTTGTTACCTCCTTCCATGCTCGGCCTCAGGACTTTTCAGAACCTCTCCCATCCTCTGGAACTTCCTAACCCAGTATGTCTGGTCAGCTCCTACCCTGCCTGCCATAGTTGATCCTTGAAAACTAATTTATTCAGGAAAGCTTATGCGACCTCCACCTTAGAACTGTACATGAGTCACCTCCATCAGCTCATCCCCTGCAGCTATTACCTATTGTACCACCTCTCCCTCCCTTTAGACTGTAAGCTCCATGAGCAGGGTCCTCCTATTCCTTCTCTGTTTAACTGTGTTGTAATTATACTGTCCCCCTCTATATTGTAAAATGCTGCAAAAACTGTTTGTGCTATATAAATCCTGTATAATAATAATGATAATAATGTGTCTTTCATCTGCTGCATTAAAGCGTTTCTGACCCTAAAAAAAATGGATCCTGTTCCTTTAAAGCATGTTATACAGCACAGTACTTCTGATGTGTAATTTGTCCCCTTGTATCAATTGAAATACATACCTGGATGATCCTGCCTGGTTCTGCCCTTCCCCCTTTAAACTGACGATGGTTTATCATGGCCGCTGACCCCTGACACTAAGGTCAGTTTACGTGCTCCCGTCATCCGCAGCTCTCCTCCTGTCACCCTCCCCACCGCTCGGCGCTCATGTGACCGGCCCCCTCTCTCCTTCTTGTCAGCGGGGGGAATTCTCGGCCCCTCCCGCTGTAGCTGTCAGATCGAGAGAAGGGAGAGACGCTCTGAAATCAAGTATAGAATGGCATTTTTTTTTATAAAACACAGAAACCCTAGTCTGCTTTGAAATCTTTGCCTGGGAGAGACCTTGTTGATATAGTATAACCACTTTGTGTGTTGTTGCAGTGCTTACTCTTGCTATGGTGTATGACCTGTGACATGAAACTGTCTTCTACAACCTCACCTTAGTAGCAGAGTTTGGTTGTTCCTCACCCAGCTGCAAGCGTCCTACTTAGCTGTGTTTGTTTCAGCTAATGACTGTGTTTCAACCTACAGATGAAATTGATGATCGCTAGCACTTGTTGGTATAATTTGTTAATCATACACCTGACTCTATTCCTACAAAACCAATAACTTTGTGCAAGTGTACAAAGTGTGCAAGTGTAAGCATTGATCCTGAATTGAAGCCAAAGGGTATTCACACTAAATATTAATTTGATTACGTTTTTTTTTTTCTGTTTGCATTTTGTAAATTGATAACATTAAACAATCAAAATATATATATTTGAAAGCATTTTTGCTTTATTGCATTTGTTCACACCGGCCTAAAACTTTTGCACAGTACTATATACTATATATAGTACTATACGATAGTATAGTATAGTACTATATATAGAAAACACTTGGCATTTATTTACCCACTTTTTCCTTCAGAACTACCTTCATTTTTCGTGGCATAGAATAAACAAGGCGTTGGAAACATTCCTCAGAGATTTTGGTCCATATTGACATGATAGCATCACGCAGTTGCTGTAGATTTGTGGGCTGCACATACATGAGGTGAATCTCCCATTCCACCACATCCCAAAGGTGCTCTATTGGATTGAGATCTGGTGACTGTGGATGCCATTGGAGTACAGTGAAATCATTGTCATGTTTAAAAAACCAGTTTGAGATAATTTGAGCTGTGTGACATGGTGCATTATCCTGCTGGAAGTAGCCATCATAAGATGGGTACACTGTAGTCATAAAGGGATAATGGACATGGTCAGCAACAATACTCAGGTAGGCCATGGCATTTAAATGATACTCAGTTGGTACTAAGGGGCCCAAAGTGTGCCAAGAAAATATCTCCCACATCATTACACCACCAGCCCGAACTAGATACCTTGATACAAGGCAGGATGGATCCATGCTTTCATGTTGTTTATGCCAAATTCTGACCCTACCATCTGAATGTCGCAGCTGAAATCGAGACTCATCAGACCAGGCAGGGTCAATCACAGCAATATAATCCCCAATGTATATCACTGGGCCATTAGGCAGAGCAAGGGTGTATGAGGCAACCCTAGTCAGGAGTTTAGCAGAAAAAAGCGGAGGAATATACAGATTCACCAAATTTAAAATTGATCGACCAATCTGCAATGATAAAAGGATGAATCTACCCTCAGGGTCAGTTTTGACTTGAATAATCTCAGCTAGGAGGGATTTGGTCAACAATATGGAGACCCCCCTGGAATATGAAGAATGGAAAGTGTGAAAGGAGCATGCTATCCTAGCTTTTTTCAATGCAAGGTGTTTAGGGAGCTGCCAAATGGGTCTCCTGCACACAAACTATGTGTAGTTTGTATTTCTTAAGAAATGAGAAGACCAGGGACCGTTTTTGAGGTGAGTTCAATCCTCTAACACCCCACGAAAGAATCTTCAAACGATTAGAAATATTGATAGGTCATAAGACATACGAACGAATTTCTGATACCCCATAGGGCATCCAACATTCCATGGCCAGCATTGCTGAGCAATTATAGTAGAGGAGACATATTGGAGGCACTGAAAAACAACAATTAACAGATTTAAAAAAACAAAAATACCATAAAAATCTAAAATAATGGCATATTAAGATCCCATCCCACCCACCCTGCTCATCCATCCCACCCACCCTGCTCATCCATCCCAATTATAGAGAGCCTATGACCCAAACAAGAAAAAACAATAGTCAGTAAACCCTATGATGCAAGCATCACAACTAGGTAGGGGGTTAAAACAGAGATGAAAAAGGGAACATCGTGAACGATCCTCTTCGGGAAGAACATATGAGGTGTAATACTCCCAAATCCACCAGAATCCTGTCTTGAGCTCGTAGTCTAGCTTTAACAGAGGTAAAGGAAGCTCTTTGTTTTGTACATCTGCCGAGAAGTCTGGGAATATACGGATGACCTGGCTGTTGTAGTGCAGTTCTCCTTTCAGTCGTGCAACACACAAAATAGCCACTTTGTCTTGAAAATTAAGAATGCGAGCAATTAGGGATTGTAGTGGGGTGCCCGCAGGAGGAGGGCGAGGGGGAGTACAATGTGCTCATTCAATGGTGAAGGAGGGTGGGATGACATCGTGGCCCAGTGTCTTTTTCAGCCAAGTAAGTAGGAATTGCTCCGGGTTGGTCCCTTCAGATTTTTCAGGAAAACCCACAAAACTTAAATTATTTAGGTGGGATCTATTTTCAAGATCATCTACTTTAGCGTGAAGCGCCATTAACTCACTGAAAGTTTCCCACATTGTGACAGTAAGAGGGGGTATGGTGTCTTCCACAGTACTGATTCGATCTTCAGTAGCCCCTGTACGATCAGGCAAATTTTGGACATCATGTTTCAATAGAGAAAATTTGATATGTATGGTCTCTATCTGTGCAGTCTGTGTAGCTTTGCAGTCTTGAATAGCAGACATTATCTGTGTCAGTGTGGGCTCAGCAGGGGGAATTGCAGACTCACCTTGCTCCTCTGTGTCTGGAACAATCTTCTCTACATAAGTAGAGTGCCATGGGGTGTCAGGGAGTTCCGTAGCTGGGGAGCAGAAGAAGCCCTCCTGTGTACTCTGCAGGGTAAGCGAGGCTGCAGTGGCCGAGGAGGGAGCAAGGTCACCTGCGCCATTTTGACTGAGAAACCTGTCCATTGCTCCGCCCGTTACAGCCGGTTTATGCGGGCCGACTTTCAATATTTCAGGCAGTCAATGTGGGCACGAGATCCCCAGGAGCCCGGCGGTACAGTCTGGAGGTAGAACAGGGCAGGATGGACAGCAGGATAAGAAGAGGAAGCGTGGAGCTCAGAGATTAGTGTGCTGCTCGGTCTACCATCAGGCCACGCTCCCATCTTTGAATTCTTCGTGGCTACAGGACACTACTTGTGCTAGCCACCACACCAGCTTGAACTGCACATATGGGGCTCGCCAGGGCAGCAAGTGTTACTGCAGTGCTGGTTTGACTACGACCAGAATGTACTAGGCCGCTGGTGCTTGCCAGTTCACCAGAAGGTTGAGTGGCACTAGTACCGACACTCTGCTGTGATTGTTGCACCTCAGCAACAGAAGAACGGGGTCGGGTATGCCTGACCTTATCAGGAACCACTACTCTGTCATCAAAGCTATCTGTCAGGATGCCGCTGCTCTCTATAGGTTTGAATACTGAGCCTGTTTCTGACAGTGAGGCTTCCCCATCGCTCTCATCTGACATGCTCAGCACCTCTTCACTAGTGTACCTCTGTTTGGACATTTTGGCCAATAAATTTATAGGTACCTAATGTGACTCGCAGGTAAAAAAAAGCACCTGGTTGTCAAGAACTGTTTGAACCGCTACCATAAATGTAACTGCTAGTGCTAGCAGCAGAGATCAGGCCTACGTGTTTAGTGTGCTGTGTATTGGAAGTGACAGTAACCTGCTGATACTGCATTTTTTGGGGGATGGGCGGAGGGGCTAAACGCAGGTGCTGGCAGGTGTCAGGGCTGATCCTGCTAACGCTGCGTTTTGGGAACACTTAACTATTGGGGACACTAGTATAGTTCTGATCTGATCAAAGATATTGATCCGTTCAAACACTATACTAGTAATGGAGCTGTTTAGTTTGTTTGTGTGTGTGTCACTGGCAATCAAAGGGTTAAAATGTATTGCTAAATGGATGGACTGTTGCCTTATTCAACCTTGACTACTATGTAACTATATGTAACTATGTAAATATGCAACGGACAATCTGAGGCTGTCCTGGATTGACGCTAACTAACGCTAACGCTAACTGTTGTCACCTGTAACACTAATACAGTGATCAGAAAAAAATATCTGTACACTATAATAATGACACTGTGACAGGGCAATGAAGGGATTAGCTGGGATGATCAGGGGGTTAAGTCTTTATTAGGGGATGTATGGCGGGTACCCTAAACCTATCTAGGACAAGCACTAACTACCACTAACTTTCTCTCAAACTAACTGAAGTCACAAGTGACACTAATACAGTGATCAGTAAATTATCTGTATACTGTATATAGTGACACTGTGACAGGGAGTGAAAGGGTTACCCGGGGGGGGGGGTGATTAGAGGGTTAAATGTGTGCCTTTGTGTACTGGTTTAAGTGTAGTGCTTGGTGTACTCACTGTCTCATGCTTTCTTCTCTCTGGAACCGAAAAGGGCTCCAGGAGAGAAGATTGCATAATTTCCTGTGCCTTTGTTTACATTAGACAGGCACAGGACCCTCTGCAATTGGTCAGAACTGATCACCAGGTCCAGGCCAAAATTCATTGGCCTGGACCTGATAACTGATCGGTTCTGAACTCAATCAGTGACCGACGTACAGTTGCATCGGTTTTTGCAGCCGAGCCACCTTGCCACAGTAAAACTGCGGTGGGTGGTCAGCACCTGGTTAAAATGGAACGAAACTTCCTCAGTCAACAATTAATTCTTATGCTGCTAGCATTAGCAAATAGAATAGGATGGTATATTATATTTACTTGTTTTAAACTTTGTTTTTTACATTTTTTTCAGTCACTTCCTTGTTTCTGGCCTAAGCAAAAAGGATGTCATACATTCCAGGAGTCTTCATGGGAATTTATTTTTCTTCTGTCTGGAGGAGGAGTTTTCTCAGCTAAGCATACCCTTCTGCCTACACAGTGAATTTACACAGCGGGAGCTAATCAGTGGATCTTGCGGACCCCATGTCTGCCGGCACCCACTGATCGTTCTGCACATAGGCAAAATGGCCATCTGCCGAGGTAAACAAGGCAGATCGCCATTCTGTCAGTACAGAAGGCATGGATCCTGTTCCTGTAAAGCAGGAACATCGAATCACTGCCTTCCACTAGTAAAAGCACCTCTCCTACTACACTGAATCACCAGCTAGGCAAACATTTACCCCTTTGATCACCCCTTATGTTAACCCCTTCTCAGCCAGTGTCATCAGTACAGTGAAAGTGCATATTTTTTAGCTCTGATCACTGTATTAGTGTCACTTGTTCCCAAAAAAGTGTCAAAAGTGTCAGGTGTCCAATTTGTCCGCTGTAATATTGCAGTCCTGATAGAAATTGCCGATCGCTGCAAATACTAGTAAAAAAAATAGAATTTCATAAATCTATCCTATAGTTTGCAGACGTTTGTGCAAACCAATCAGTATACGCTTGTTGGGATTTTTTTTTTTTTACCAAAAACATGTAGCAGAATACGTATTGGCCTAAACTGATGAAGAAATTAGATTTTTTACATTTTTTTATTGGATATGATTTTTTAGCAGAAAGTAAAAAATATTTTTTTGTTTATAGCGCAAAAAATAAAAGCCACAGAGGTGATCAAATACAACCAAAAGAAAGTTCTATTTGTGGAAAAAAAGGACATCAATTTTATTTGGGTACAGGGTATACCACGCAATTGTCAGTAAAGAAACACAGTGCCGTATCGCAAAAAATGGCCTGGACATGAAGGGGGGTAAACCTTCCAGGGCTCAAGTGGATGAAGTGGAAAAAGCCCCTCCAGATCAGCCACATACATTGTGAGCGTCTTAACAAATGTTATTATATATCCTTACATGCTTCGGTTCTGTAGATATTAAGGATTAACTCTATCTTTCTGACCTTGTTTCATGTTACACCCATATTTAAGGTGTAACATAAAGCATAGTTAGAGTCTGAAGCCCCCACTGTCATACCGCACCCTCCCCACCTCACTCCTTACAGGGGTTGGGGTTCTATTTCCTGTTGGCTCCTGTCAGATTTTAAAACTGGGGCCACTGTTCATGGCTACACTAACAAAGTCACGTCATTCATTCAAAGGAAGTTGGAACCAGAAAAAATACAAATTCCTTATGCCGTCATGGGTCTCGTAGTTCTTAACCTCCCTGGCGGTATTCCCGAGTCTGGCTCGGTGTTAACTTTCAGTACCAAAAGCGGTAACCCCGAGCCACACTGGGGATTACCCCAGAATCACACTCACCTTGCGATCCCCCGCCGTCCTTCCCGGTGTCCTCACACTCTCTCCCCGCTCTCTGTTGCCTTCCGGTTCCCTCCCTGCGAGCGTTGCGACGCAGGGGGGGTGGAACTGGCAGCACATTCGAAAGTGTAAATACACTAAATGACATGATACTAAGCTGTGATCCTAACTGTATCATGCCATTTCACCACAGGATTTCACCTGGTGACTTTTCCAGTGCCCTGCCTGTGCTTTTCCAGTGCTTTGTGCCTGGAAAATTTTGAAGGACCATGGCGTCCAAAAAGCGTTCTTTTTGAGCAAAAGCACTTTTAGACGAATTGGAAAACAGAGACAGCGAAACGGAGTTACATGAAAAACTGAGCGAATGCGATTCGTGGTAAAATTCGTCATCAGGTACGGAAAGTGGCGACAGCGATGATTCTGATGTCTCTTTCTGGCACATAGCTTGTGGAATTTGGGAAGTATATCACATGAGTCTTCAGAATTTCCAACGGAAATTACGCTGTCGTCACTTTCCGTACCTGATGACGAATTTTCCCACGAATCGTTATAGCTCAGTTCTTCAAGTAACTCCGTTTAGCTGTCGCTGTTTTCCAGTTCGTCTTAAAGCGCTTTTGCGCAAAAAGAGTGCTTTTTGGACGCCATGGTCGTACTCAATTATCCAGGCACAAAGAACTGGAAAAGCATAGGCAGGGCACTGGAAAAGTCACCACGTGAAATGGCATGATAACATGATACAAAGCTGTGATCCTAATAGATTACACTTTATCAAAGGATCACAGGTTTGTATCATGTCATTTAGTGTACTTACATTTTTTAAATTGCCGCCAGTTCCACCCCCCTGCATCGCAACGCCAGCAGGGAAAACAGGTGCCAGCATCAGCAGGGAGGACGGCGGGGGATCGCAGGGGAAGGTGAGTTTTAAAATATAAAACAACAGATTTCCATGCAAAATAATGTACCGCTTTTAGCACAGAAATCTGGACATAATCAGACTGCCAGGGAGGTTAATGGAACACAAGTGTGGTGGGTCATAGACCATTGACACTTTCTGCAGCCCTGTAACTGAAGCTTTGTACCTCAGTACAGACCAGCGGCTGCAGAAAGAGTGTGCATTGCTTATGCGATCCACTAATTATAGCTGCAATGGTTTTCAGGCTTTTAAGAAAAAATTATAAATGTATATTTTTTTCTTAATTTATAGTAATTTGGATGCATTTATTTATTTTTAATTTTTTTTCAAAAGGTAGAGTTAGCCTTTAAGACAGGGCATTTGAGTTAGGGTGAACCTAAATCAGAACTCCCACAAAAAAACAAATAAATAAAAACAAAAAAGAAACCGTTTATTACCTGCTTGCCGCCCGCCTACAGTACATTTACTGCGGGCAAGCAGCACAAGCAGGAGGGATGACATACATGTACAGTGCCTTGCGAAAGTATTCGGCCCCCTTGAACTTTTCGAACTTTTGCCACATTTCAGGCTTCAAAAATAAAGATATAAAACTGTAATTTTTTGTGAAGAATCAACAACAAGTGGGACACAATCATGAAGTGGAACGAAATTTATTGGATATTTCAAACTTTGTTAACAAATAAAAAACTGAAAAATTGGGCGTGCAAAATTATTCAGCCCCTTTACTTTCAGTGCAGCAAACTCTCTCCAGAAGTTCAGTGAGGATCTCTGAATGATCCAATGTTGACCTAAATGACTAATGATGATAAATAGAATCCACCTGTGTGTAATCAAGTCTCCGTATAAATGCACCTGCACTGTGATAGTCTCAGAGGTCCGTTTAAAGCGCAGAGAGCATCAGGAAGAACAAGGAACACACCAGGCAGGTCCGAGATACTGATGTGGAGAAGTTTAAAGCCGGATTTGGATACAAAAAGATTTACCAAGCTTTAAATATCCTAAGGAGCACTGTGCAAGCGATGATAATATTGAAATGGAAGGAGTATCAGACCACTGCAAATCTACGAAGACCTGGCCGTCACTCTAAACTTTCAGCTCATACAAGGAGAAGACTGATCAGAGATGCAGCCAAGAGGTCCATGATCACTCTGGATGAACTGCAGAGATCTACAGCTGAGGTGGGAGACTCTGTCCATAGGACAACAATCAGTCGTATACTGCACAAATCTGGCCTTTATGGAAGAGTGGCAAGAAGAAAGCCATTTCTTAAAGATATCCATAAAAAGTGTAGTTTAAAGTTTGCCACAAGCCACCTGGGAGACACACCAAACATGTGGAAGAAGGTGCTCTGGTCAGATGAAACCAAAATCAAACTTTTTGGCAACAATGCAAAACATTATGTTTGGCATAAAAGCAACACAGCTCATCACCCTGAACACACCATCCCCACTGTCAAACATGGTGGTGGCAGCATCATGGTTTGGGCCTGCTTTTCTTCAACAGGGACAGGGAAGATGGTTAAAATTGATGGGAAGATGGATGGAGTCAAATACAGGACCATTCTGGAAGAAAACCTGATGGAGTCTGCAAAAGACCTGAGACTGGGACGGAGATTTGTCTTCCAACAAGACAATGATCCAAAACATAAAGCAAAATCTACAATGGAATGGTTCACAAATAAACATATCCAGGTGTTAGAATGGCCAAGGCAAAGTCCAGACCTGAATCCAATCAAGAATCTGTGGAAAGAACTGAAAACCGCTGTTCACAAACGCTCTCCATCCAACCTCACTGAGCTCGAGCTGTTTTGCAAGGAGGAATGGGCAAAAATTTCAGTCTCTCGATGTGCAAAACTGATAGAGACATAGCCTATGCTAGCGACTTACAGCTGTGATTGCAGCAAAAGGTGGCGCTACAAAGTATTAACTTAATTTTGCACGCCCAATTTTTCAGTTTTTTATTTGTTAAAAAAGTTTGAAATATCCAATAAATTTTGTTCCACTTCATGATTGTGTCCCACTTGTTGTTGATTATTCACAAAAAAATACAGTTTTATATCTTTATGTTTGAAGTCTGAAATGTGGCAAAAGGTCGAAAAGTTCAAGGGGGCCGAATACTTTCACCAGGCACTGTATGTCCTCCAGCCTGTTCCCAGTTTGATGCTCACACGCACGACCCACTGCTAATCAACGCTGCCATTGGCTACAACAGGATTTTGTCAGCAGGTCCTGGCCAATGGTTTATGGCTGAGACATGCTGATCGGTTGTAGACAATCACAGCACAGAGCCCTGTGTTTACAAACACACAGGGCTTTGTACATGGATCAGCAATCTAGCCTTTTCTTTTCCCTTCAATGGAGAATAAGCAGCTAGATCTGTAGGTAAAACCAGCACATATTGCACACAGTACACTTGTTAGGCGCACAGTTTACTATTTGCGTGCCCTTTGATGTTAACCCCTTCCCAGCCAGTATCATTAGTACAGTGGCAAAGTACAGCGTTATCACTGATCACTGTATCAGTGTCACTATTGATGTCAGTGTCAGTTAGTGTATCTTCCAACGAGGGTCTGTTAGTGCCAGATTGCCCGCCACACTATCACAGTCCCACTATACAGTATATATTAGCATTTGTAGACACTATAACATTCACACAAACCGAGTAATACGCACTTATTGGGATTTTTTTTCTTCATTGTAGCAGTCAATGAAAGACATGTAGCAGAATACATTTTGGCCTAAATTTATGAAGACATTTTCTTTTTTTTATTGGATATGTTTTATAACAGAAAGTGAAAAATATGGTTTAAAAAGAAAAAAAAATGGTCTTTTTTGTTTGTATAATAAAAAATAAAAACCCAGTGGTGATCAAATACCACCAAAAGAAAGCTCTATTTCTGTTAAACAAAAATTATATTTTATTTGTGTACAGTGTGGCATGACTGTGCAATTACCAGTAAAAGAGTGCAGCGCTGAATAGCAAAAAATGGCTTGGCCATGAAGGAGGTAAAGTTAAACCTTCCGGAGGTCAAGTTAAATAACCTCCTTATTTTTCTACATACAATGCAATACTGTAAACAATATTTAGCACATTGAAGGATTGAGTGCAGGTTCACACTGGTGCAATGCGGGAAACCCTGCAATTCAGTGCCGATTACAGCATTGCACCAAAATCGCATAATGGTTCACACTGAGATCTGCAAATCGCTGGGGGTGTCAATGTAAAGTTAATGACACCTCCAGATTGGTTCGCAGATCGCAGTGCGAACTGTGAAGTGGTGCAGGAATCAGACCGCATAGGTGTGAACAACCATGAGATCTAAATCCAGTCCAAACCAAAAAAAGGGTCCTGCACCACTTTGGTGCGAATGTGATGCAATTTCAGCCATAAAATTTGTATGGCTGAAATCGTATCGCACAGACATTGCATGTGGCCTCCACAGCAATGCGGTGCAAATCACATGCGATGTCTGGCATTGCACTAGTGTGAACGGGCACTAAAAGTTCTAACAAAGTCCACAAATTGTTGCTGATGACCAATAGCACTGGAATATTTTGGTCAGTGAGATCCCAGCTTGAAGAAGAAATTCTCTGAAGATGGCCATTTTTCAGAAAATTGTGAAAGAAGCAATCTTTCAGGGTGTGATTTCATGAAGTGTGAAGTACATTACAACATCTAGGACTCCTTGCACACTGGGCTGTTTAGCTGCTGTTCATCCCTCCTGGCATTTTATTGCGCCTAGGAGGGACAAGTGCAATGTCCAGCTCTGCTGCTTGCTGCTTGTTAACCACTTAAGCCCCGGAAGATTTTACCCCCTTCCTGACCAGGGCCTATTTTGCGATTCGGCACTGCGTGACTTTAACAGACAATTGCGCGGTCGTGCGACGCTTTACCTAAATGAATTTGACATTCTTTTTTTTCCCACAAACAGAGCTTTCTTTTGGTGGTATTTGATCACCTGTGCGATTTTTTGATCATGCGCTATAAACAGAAAAAGAGCCTCAATTTTGCAAAAATAACAATATTTTCACATTTTTTTATATGAAATTCCCCCAAAAAAAGTAAAAATCAAAAATTTTTAACATTTTAGGACAATTTGTTTTATGCTACCTATGTTTGGTAAAAAAAAAATCGCAAGAAGCGTATTTTGATTGGTTTGCGCAAAAGTTATTGCGTTTACTTAATAAACAGGCAAAAAATTTGGGGGAGCATACCCATGTATTTCCAAAGCTGCTGCAGCTATGAACCAAAAGACATGTATATTAAAAAAGAATAGCGCGCAAATGCAAAAGAAATTACTACCAAATCTGAAGAGAGTCCATAAATAAAAATGGGGGTTTGGTCCCACCATATGGCCATATCGTGCTCAAGCCCACTACTGCGTCAAAGTACCCCATTATCAGTGGGTCCTACACTATCCATGAAAAAGAGATGAATCCAGCCCTTCTAACCCTTGGAGACAACACTCCTTGCTGGGAAAAATGTGCAAATGCACTACAGGGGACTCCTCCTATATCCATTTGATGGTGGACACTGATTGAGTACAGGTGTATGTGGGGGGTGGGGAGGGCTGCTCAACCTCGATAGTCTGGTCAGACCGAATACATAATAAACAGGCAAAAAATTTGGGGGAGCATACCCATGTATTTCCAAAGCTGCTGCAGCTATGAACCAAAAGACATGTATATTAAAAAAGAATAGCGCGCAAATGCAAAAGAAATTACTACCAAATCTGAAGAGAGTCCATAAATAAAAATGGGGGTTTGGTCCCACCATATGGCCATATCGTGCTCAAGCCCACTACTGCGTCAAAGTACCCCATTATCAGTGGGTCCTACACTATCCATGAAAAAGAGATGAATCCAGCCCTTCTAACCCTTGGAGACAACACTCCTTGCTGGGAAAAATGTGCAAATGCACTACAGGGGACTCCTCCTATATCCATTTGATGGTGGACACTGATTGAGTACAGGTGTATGTGGGGGGTGAGGAGGGCTGCTCAACCTCGATAGTCTGGTCAGACCGAATACATAATAAACAGGCAAAAAATTTGGGGGAGCATACCCATGTATTTCCAAAGCTGCTGCAGCTATGAACCAAAAGACATGTATATTAAAAAAGAATAGCGCGCAAATGCAAAAGAAATTACTACCAAATCTGAAGAGAGTCCATAAATAAAAATGGGGGTTTGGTCCCACCATATGGCCATATCGTGCTCAAGCCCACTACTGCGTCAAAGTACCCCATTATCAGTGGGTCCTACACTATCCATGAAAAAGAGATGAATCCAGCCCTTCTAACCCTTGGAGACAACACTCCTTGCTGGGAAAAATGTGCAAATGCACTACAGGGGACTCCTCCTATATCCATTTGATGGTGGACACTGATTGAGTACAGGTGTATGTGGGGGGTGGGGAGGGCTGCTCAACCTCGATAGTCTGGTCAGACCGAATACATAATAAACAGGCAAAAAATTTGGGGGAGCATACCCATGTATTTCCAAAGCTGCTGCAGCTATGAACCAAAAGACATGTATATTAAAAAAGAATAGCGCGCAAATGCAAAAGAAATTACTACCAAATCTGAAGAGAGTCCATAAATAAAAATGGGGGTTTGGTCCCACCATATGGCCATATCGTGCTCAAGCCCACTACTGCGTCAAAGTACCCCATTATCAGTGGGTCCTACACTATCCATGAAAAAGAGATGAATCCAGCCCTTCTAACCCTTGGAGACAACACTCCTTGCTGGGAAAAATGTGCAAATGCACTACAGGGGACTCCTCCTATATCCATTTGATGGTGGACACTGATTGAGTACAGGTGTATGTGGGGGGTGGGGAGGGCTGCTCAACCTCGATAGTCTGGTCAGACCGAATACATAATAAACAGGCAAAAAATTTGGGGGAGCATACCCATGTATTTCCAAAGCTGCTGCAGCTATGAACCAAAAGACATGTATATTAAAAAAGAATAGCGCGCAAATGCAAAAGAAATTACTACCAAATCTGAAGAGAGTCCATAAATAAAAATGGGGGTTTGGTCCCACCATATGGCCATATCGTGCTCAAGCCCACTACTGCGTCAAAGTACCCCATTATCAGTGGGTCCTACACTATCCATGAAAAAGAGATGAATCCAGCCCTTCTAACCCTTGGAGACAACACTCCTTGCTGGGAAAAATGTGCAAATGCACTACAGGGCATTTGCACATTTTTCCCAGCAAGGAGTGTTGTCTCCAAGGGTTAGAAGGGCTGGATTCATCTCCTTTTCATGGATAGTGTAGGACCCACTGATAATGGGGTACTTTGACGCAGTAGTGGGCTTGAGCACGATATGGCCATATGGTGGGACCAAACCCCCATTTTTATTTATGGACTCTCTTCAGATTTGGTAGTAATTTCTTTTGCATTTGCGCGCTATTCTTTTTTAATATACATGTCTTTTGGTTCATAGCTGCAGCAGCTTTGGAAATACATGGGTATGCTCCCCCAAATTTTTTGCCTGTTTATTATGTATTCGGTCTGACCAGACTATCGAGGTTGAGCAGCCCTCCCCACCCCCCACATACACCTGTACTCAATCAGTGTCCACCATCAAATGGATATAGGAGGAGTCCCCTGTAGTGCATTTGCACATTTTTCCCAGCAAGGAGTGTTGTCTCCAAGGGTTAGAAGGGCTGGATTCATCTCTTTTTCATGGATAGTGTAGGACCCACTGATAATGGGGTACTTTGACGCAGTAGTGGGCTTGAGCACGATATGGCCATATGGTGGGACCAAACCCCCATTTTTATTTATGGACTCTCTTCAGATTTGGTAGTAATTTCTTTTGCATTTGCGCGCTATTCTTTTTTAATATACATGTCTTTTGGTTCATAGCTGCAGCAGCTTTGGAAATACATGGGTATGCTCCCCCAAATTTTTTGCCTGTTTATTATGTATTCGGTCTGACCAGACTATCGAGGTTGAGCAGCCCTCCCCACCCCCCACATACACCTGTACTCAATCAGTGTCCACCATCAAATGGATATAGGAGGAGTCCCCTGTAGTGCATTTGCACATTTTTCCCAGCAAGGAGTGTTGTCTCCAAGGGTTAGAAGGGCTGGATTCATCTCTTTTTCATGGATAGTGTAGGACCCACTGATAATGGGGTACTTTGACGCAGTAGTGGGCTTGAGCACGATATGGCCATATGGTGGGACCAAACCCCCATTTTTATTTATGGACTCTCTTCAGATTTGGTAGTAATTTCTTTTGCATTTGCGCGCTATTCTTTTTTAATATTGCGTTTACTAACTAAGGGAAAGATTTTTGTCATTTTTGTTGTTTTTTTTTTAACGAGTAATGGCGGCAATCTGCGATTTTTTTTTGCGGGACTGCGACATTGCAGCGGACAGATTAGACCCTTGACTGACATTTTTTACACTTTTGGGGTTACCAGTGACATTACTGCAGTAATCAGTGCTATACATATGCACTGTTACTGTAAAAATGACACTGGCAGTGAAGGAGTTAACTTTATTGGAGAGGGAGGGGTTAAGTGTGTCCCTAGGGGCGTGTTTCTAACTGTGATTGGCTGTGGCTACTAGTGTAAGAACAGAGATCAACGGTCCTACATAGTAGAATCGTGTGATCTCCATTCTTACACAGGGAAGAATGACAGGCGGCTTTGTTTACATTAGCCGCCTGCCTTTCTTCCGGTGTAACGAACGATTGCGAGTGCCCGGCCGACATCGGGTTCACCGGGCACACGCGCAGGGGGTCCATGACCGCGCGGGAGCGCGCCTCCGGCGGCGCACGCTCGCTCCCTCCCTAGAGCCTCACAGGCTAGCTTTGCTTGTGAGGGGCTGACCGCCGCAGTAAGTAGTCGTGCGGCGGTTGGCAAGCGGTTAAAGTCTATGGCAGGCTGCAGCTGGACACAGCTGAATTCTGTACTGAGCCCTACTTATTCAGGGATACATACGTAAGCTACCATTGCTGACCTCCTTCTGAAAATGATAACCATCTGTCTGCCAGCTTGGTCACTGCACCATCACACTTTTTCTGCACCTGCCTCTTGGGGCGGGCTTTTTGGCCAGCACCAGAGGAATTTTTTATTCCTGGCCGGGGGCCTATCAAGGTCCTGAACTTTGGCACTACCCAGCACTTCTCCACTTCCCCTTTCCCCACTCTTTTTTCTTTGTTGTGTGTTCACGTTTGTCCCTTTTTTTGTTGATCACTTGCACGACTTTTATGGCGTAGGTCCTCGGGCCTGCCCTGAAAGTCTTGGGAGGGGTGGATATGGCCTTCTGGCTTAGTTCGTCCTCTCTCATGGGGTCTCCCTTCGGGGGAGCCCCGCCAAGTACTTGGGGTGGGCTGTTTCGGCAGTCCCCCTGGAGAACGGGGTCTGCCTGGCTTCGGCTGAGCGGACCAAAGTGAGTACCTCAGTCCCCGTCAGGAGCTTTGCGCCCCGGGGGATCAGGGTCAGGGCCCTTCCTCTTTGGAGGAGGGCCATGTGTACGCCTTGTGCACTTTTTGTGTGTCTCACGTTTGCGTGTGTGCACTTTTTTATGCACCGGGTGTAAGTCTTTTGAGTGTGTTTCACACACCACGGGCTTTAAAAAAAAAAAAATGTGGCTCGTTATCGTCAAGCGACGTAGTACTACGTCGCTGGACTCCTCCCCTTGTGGGCGGCGCGCGCGCTGCCGGAGGCTCGCTCCCCCTGTGTTCAGTCACAGCGGGATTTGGGCCAGGGGAGGAGCAGCGGCGATCACCGCTGCTCTTCCCCGATCGTCGGGGAATCGAGTGTGGAGATCCGCCCGCTTGTGTAAACACAAGCGGGCGGATCTCCTAAGTGACAGGCAGGGTCAGATTGCAGGGTTCAGCATAGCTGAACATGCGATCTGTCCCTGTGTCACTCAGTCACCTCCCCCCACACATCTCAGTAAGCACCAGGCATACATTAACCCCTCCCTCTCCAATAAAATTAACCCCTTCCCTGCCAGTGTCATTTTTACAGTAACAGTGCATATTTATAGCACTGATTACTGTAGTAATGTCACTGGTACCCCCAAAAGTGTCAAAAATGTCAATCAAGGGTCCGATCTGTCCGTCGCAATGTCGCAGTCCCGCAAAAAATATCGCAGATCGCTGCCATTACTCGTTAAAAAAAAACCCACCAAAAATGACAGAAATCTTTCCCTTAGTTAGTAAACGCAATAATATGTAGCAGAAAACAAATTGGCCAAAAATTTTAAAAAATTTAGATTTTTACATTTTCTTTGGGGGGGAATTTCATTTAAAAAAACGTGAAAAATATTATTTTTTCAAAATTTACGCTATTTTTTGGTTTATAGCGCAAAAAGTAAAAATCACACAGGTGATCAAATACCACCAAAAGAAAGCTCTGTTTGTGGGAAAAAAAGGACATAAATTTCGTTTGGGTACAGCGTCGCACGACCGCGCAATTGTCAGTTAAAGTCGCACAGTGCCGAATCGCAAAAAGTGGCCTGGACGTAAGACAGCAAAATCCTCTGGTGGTAAAGTGGTTAAAAAAATATTGTGAACTGCTTTTGATTTTCCAAAAATTGCATGAATCTCATCATACGATCACCAAATACATATTACCACCATTCCTATCTTTTGGATAATGTGAAGATATTCAATCATTGTTTTAAAAAAAATGGCCTGTGTGTACAACCTAAAACAGATATACTATGTGATTATAAAGGAAAATTCAAGTAGGCTAAACAGACTTACATTACAGAAGGCATTTTTACCAAAATGAACCATGAGTTGGGAACATCATGAAATGTCAGCGTGTAGCATTTTGACTGGAGCACTTAAGGGACTTGGGATTAGTCTAGGTCTTTCTGGGTTTGTGAGAGAATATACTTTATAAATTCCTTTTATCTGAAAATGTTGCAATGAAAGACCGATCAACCCTCTGTTACTTTGTTTCATGGAGTGACGTAACCCCATAACCTCTACCAGAAGATCTCAAGAATAGCTACCAGTTGAACAGAGTCACTGGAGAGAGATAAATGTTTAACTGTTTGAGAGCAGGCCAAGGGCTACGTGACTGTACATTTATATATACACACTGTTATATTCTCACATGTTTAAATGTTAAAATACCTTTTTCTACATTATTCACATAAAAGCCAATATGATCACTTTAGAGAGTAATATCAGAACGTATTTCAATTAATGGCATTTATTGGGAAATTGATCATTAGCTGACAAATTGGAGATTGTTCCTAGAAAGGAGAGCATTTTTTAATTGTGTATTTGTAGACAAATTTCATCAAATACATTGCCAAATCATATTAACATTTTTTACTGCATTCTGCAAGGCTAACTAGAACTTTTAAAATGGGATCTGTCACAACCAAGACAAGACCATGGTGCTACAGAAAACATTGAGGCACTGCCAAAACTGCATTTAGTTTGAACTTAATTTTGCCATTCCTGAGTATTTAGGAGTGAAATAACTAAAATAACTAAAACGCGGTGCCTTGTGTGTAAATCTTCAATACTTGTTGTAGAGCCTGGTTGTACTGTTTGGCAAGGGTGTCTAATTAGATAAAACTGGAAGAATAGTTTGAAGTTAGGTTGTTTATTTGCAGTGTGTTGATGTGACATGGAATTCCCCAAATATAAGTATATGGGGTGCTGACTAACCATCTGAGATAAGATATGGAAAAATCAGCTAGAGGGAGGAGCTGCATATCTTCTGACCTAATATACAGTATAAACAAAGATACGCACCTTTATGTCTTTGCATACGTACATGCTCAGGCACCACTCTAGAAGCCTGAGCCTAAATGTCTATCTATCAGGTTAATTCTACAGAAAAACTCACTTGGTATCGCTAAGTAGACATGTGCAATTCGTTTTGATCTGAATTCAAATTCGGACAAATTTTTGGTTATTTGGAGATTCAGATGTATCCAAATCTCTGAATGAAATAGTAACGAATTTCATTAAAATTCGTTAAAATTCATTTTGTTTATTTGTTGTCTAACAAATTTCAAATTTTCTGAAAGATTTGAATTCGGATTGGTTGAAAAATGATCGACCGATTTGAATTCTGTGTGAAGAATAGCTGGTTATTAAGCAGGGGGCCGGGAAGCTTCCCCACTGACACGAAATGTAAACAAAACAATGCTGGCAATAGAAAATGCCATAACAAAATGGCATGGGGTCCCCCCTCAATCCATACCAGGCCCTTCTGGTATGGATTCTATAGGGAACCACACGCCAAAATGAAAAAATAGGTATGGGGTCTCCCCCCCTGGGGTCTCCCCCCCCCCGCCCAAATCCATACCAGACACTTACTTGAGCATGCAGCCCGGCAGGCCAGGAAAGGGGGGTGGGGGAGTGAGCTCCCTCCCTCCTGAACTATACCAGGTCACATGCCCTCAACAAAGCACCTTGTCCCCATGTTAATAGGGACAAGGACCTCTTCCCCACAACTCTGGGCTGTTGTTATGAGGGGCTGCGGGCAGGGGGCTTATCCGAATCTTTAACAAGGGGGCCCCCAGATTCCGACCCCCCCTATGTGAATGAGTAGTATCCATACTCATACTCATTCACCAAAAATATATAAAAAGTGAATAAAGACAGTACAAAAGTTTGACAATTCCCTTATTAAAAAAAATAAAACAATGTCCCCTGATGTAGATTGATCGTCAATCACGCCGCCTGCCGCCACTGCCAGACCTCAAAAAAGAAAAAAAAACCTCCAGCCTTGTCAAATGCTCCCCGCTGACTGTCTGCTTTTGCGACATTTCCTAAATAGCTAAGGGGTGGAATCACCCACACCACTTTGAAACGTCATCGACCCAAAGTACCCCAGAATGACGTCACAAAATAAATTAACGAAACAAAAATTTTTTGAAAAGGGAACTAAACGAATTTCGAAACTGAATGAAATTAGTAACATAACGAATCTATCTGAACCTAAACACATTTTTACATTCTGCACATGTCTTTCGCTAAGGCTAAGAAATGAGAACAAAATACACCAAAAAAAACTGTTCAACTGACAGCAGGGAAAAATGCACAGATGTGAATCCAGCCTTAGGTTGGATTCACCCCACAACATGCACATTAACAGACACTCGTTGGCATGCATTCATGCACATTTTTATAATGTGTTGCTGTGCTTGTTTAGCGCAGTGAGATGCATTGCACTGCATTGTCCTGCATTCTGTCGTTTTTTTAAAAGGCATTTTTCCTGGAACATTACTTTTTGGTTGCTGATCAAGTGCTGTGGAGAAAATTGAATGCTATATAGAAGATTTCCGTTGCATGCTGTGAAGATTATTTGCAGCTTTTTGGCTATGTTGACTCTTACTGTGAATATTATTGTGCTGGCAATTGCCATTCAGAATCATCACTTTTGGGTTCAACCTTTGTTAATCGAATGGGAACACAAAGGATATCAAGACCTAAGAGGATACCTAAATACGGTTTTCTATTCCACCCCAATGTCTGTTAAAAGATACATTTGTTTAAAGTATTGGTATTTTTTTATGGAGGTTATCCATAATCCACTGTATACTACAGAGTATTTCACACCACTGCCTGCATACCATTTAACATGGAGGTTGTGGTGTGGTGCTTCATGATCCATTCCTGACTTCTGACATTCCTCAATGGAGATGTACCCCCAGTGTATTTGTCAAGTTACCATTTTGTGTGTGTATATATATATATATATATATATATATATATATATATATATATATATATATATATATATATATACACAGTGCAAAGTATTCAGACCCCCTAAACTATATTTCAGTTTTTTTTATGTTGCACAACTACTTCATTTTTTCTCATGAATCTACACTCAGTATTCCATAATGACGAAGTGAAACAGAATTTTATAAATGTATTAAAAAATTATCGACTTAAGGATCAGGCCTATTTCTGACACTTGTTAAAATCAGTATTGTTGGCTACAAAATTACTTAGAACCCCAAAACATTATATATATTTTTTTTAGCAGAGACCCTAGAGAATAAAATGGAGATCATTGCAATACTTTATGTCACATGTTTTTGCGCAGCGGTCTTACAAACGCAATGTTTTTGGAAAAAATACACTTTTTTGAAATTAAAAACCAAGAAAACAGTAAAGTTAGCCCAATCATGCTTCAAAATTGAGCATGCTCGTGGAATGACGACAAACATTGGTAGAAGAAAAACCCCAATAATGGGATTTATATAGCGCTTGCTAATATTAAGATATGTAATATAAATCATCAAAATTGGTATGAATAAAATAGTGTGTATGGCAAGTGGATGTGTTAAATAATCTGCACAATAAATATAATAAAATATATCTACACAAAAATAAATAACCCCCTCACAATAGGACCACCATAGGCGCGAAGGATATACACCTTTTTGGGGTATATAACTCTCTCAGAGAAACATTGGTACTTAAAAATCTTCATAGGCGGTGCTTTAAAAATTTCTATAGGTTACCAGTTAAGAGTTACTTAGGAGGTCTAGAATTATTGCGCTCGCTCTTACAAATACGGTGATACCTTACATGTGTGGTTTGAACACCATTTACATATGTGGGCGCGACTTGCGTATGCATTCGCTTCTGTGCGCGAGCTCGGAGGGACGGGGCACTTTCCTTTTTTTTTTTTTTATTTTACCTTTTATTTTATTTTTTTTACACTGTCCCTTTAAAAATATTTTTTTTTTGATCACTTACATTCCTATTACAAGGAATGTAAACATCCCTTGTAATAGAAATAAGCAGGACAGGTCCTCTTTAATGTGAGATCTGAGTTCAAAAACACCTCAGATCTCACATCTACACCTTAAAACAAAACATTTTTTTTTTTTCAACATGAAAAAAAATGGGCCCTTGTGGGCCATTGGGAGGAAGCGACATATCCAAGTCCTCCAAGGGTCCGGTCCTCCAAGGCCATAGAGTTGATTGGGGGCCATTTTGCCCTCAATCGACTTCCTGCCTGGGACATGGACAGACCGGATTGTCTCCCACCACCCATAAAAGTGATCCCGCAGTGATTCCGCTGCTGGGACCACTTTTATGTGAAAGAGGACCGCCTGCCCTGTAAGAAAATACCTGGATTATGGCTATCTGCTGCCATGACACCGGTATTTAACATCAAGGTACTGATGTAAAACTGCGGCGGGCATTCCGGAACAGGTTAAAAACAAAAAAACTGAAATATATACGTACTTAAGTATTGAGACCCTTTATTTTGTTGAAGCACCTTTGACAGCAATTACAGCCTTGAGTCTTTTTGGGTATGACATGACACGTTTTGCACACCTGGAGTGATGGTTTTCTGCCATTCTTCTTTGCAAATCCTCTCAAGCTCAGTCAGGCTGGATGGGGACCACTGGTGGAGAGCCATTATCAGGTCTCTCCAGAGATGTTCAATGGGGTTTAAGTCAGGGCTCTGGCTGGGCCACTCTAGGACATTCACATAGTTGTCCCCAAGCCACTCCTGTGTTGTTTTGGCTGTGTGATTTGGATCATTGTTTTGTTGGAAGGTGAACTTTTGGCCCAGTCTGAGATCCTGAGCGCTGTGGAACAGGTTTTCATTGAGGATAACTCTGAACATTGCTCCATTCAGCTTTCCCTCAAACCTGACCAGTCTCTCAGTCCCTACTGCTGAAAAACACCCCCACAGCATGTTGCTACCACCACCATGCTTCACTGTTGGGAAGGTGATGAGAAGTGCCTAGTTTCCTTCAGACATAATGTTTTGAATTGAGTCCAAACAGTTCAATCTTGGTTTCATCAGACCAAAGAATCTTGTCCCTCATAGTCTGAGAGTCCTTCAGGTTCTTTTTTTCAAACTCCAAGCAGGCTTTCATGTGTTTTTGCATGGAGGAGAGGCTTCCGTCTAGCCACTCTGCCATAAAGCCCAGATCAATAGAGGGCTTCTGAAACTTTGTCCCATCTCCACACAGGAACTCTAGAGCTCAGTCAGAGGACCATTGCGTTCTTGGTCACCTCTCTTTTAAGGCCCCTCACCCCTGATTGCTCAGTTTGGCCGGCGACCGTCTGTTGGAAGAGTCCTGGTTGTGCTAAACTTCTTCCATTTGAGAATTATGGAGGCCACTGTGCTCTTGGGAACGTTTAGTGCAAAATAATTTTTTGAAGCCTTCTCCAGATCTGTGCCTTGCAATATTCCTGTCTTTGAGCTCTGCAGGCAGTTCCCTTGACCTCATGGATTTTTCTCTGATATAGTATACATTGTCATCTGAGGCCTTTTAATAGAGAGGTGTGTGCCTTTCCGAATCATGTTCAATCAATTTACGTAATTTACCATAGGTGGGCTCCAATCAAGGTGTAGAAACATCTCGGCAACGATCAAGAGAAATGGAGACAGCTGAGCTAAATTTCAATTGTTGTTGCAAAGGGTTTGAATAATTATGCCAATGTGATATCTTTTATTTTTCCTTTTTTCCTTTTTCATACATTTGCAAACATTTCTAAAATACTAAAATTCTGTTTTCATTTTGTTATTATAGGTATTGAGTGGTAGATTAAAGAGAAAAAAAAAATGAATCTAAACAACTATAGTATCACGCTGCAACATAACAAAATTGAATATATATATATATATATATATATGTATATATATATACATATACAGTATATGTATTATATATATATATATATATACTGTATACACACTAACAGAGCATCCACTTGTCACCATCTGGTAAAATATCTACAATCTGCAATTGCATGAAAATGCACTTCAATCAAACAATCATGTTTAAATATGTGGTAAACCGGAAGTTTTTTTTCACATGGTAGGATAAGTGACTATTCATAAAATTGAATGTGTGAATACGCTCTGCCTTACTGTTATGTTGATATGATTGGAAAAAGTGAAAGTGTGGCTTCCACATTCAGCAATGATATATAAGCAATAGTGGACCTCAGCATAAAATTATATATTTTCCCAAATTTTTTTTACTCTCTTTTTTACAGATGCCAAATGTTTTACAATACAAATGCAGCAAATAACTTTGGTCATAAAAATGATAACAATCAGAAACACAGCTTTTAGGTAGCATTTTCTGATCAGTCCATAAACAATAATAATGCCTTTTCTTCAAGTGTATTTGGTTCTTAAGTGGCTTGCATCTGGAAGTGGTTAGAACATAGGGTAAATGGCCAGTCTGGGAGCTTGAAGCATTAATCAGACATTTGCTGGGTTTGGGTGGCACCTGAACTTAGGAAGATGACTGTTGATGGAGATTGTGTTTGGGAGTAGGCTATAGGGGAGCCTGAGTGCGAAAAGGTGATACTGGCAGTGATAAATGATAAGTCTTGGGGTAATAAGATTCATAGTTGTAGGGGTAAACATAGTGCTAGTGGGGAGGGGCAATGTGCAATGTGGAAATATTGGGATTGTAAGGTTGGTGGGGCATCTGGCAACAGATACAGTATGCAGTTTGTGTTGAACCATATAAAGTCTCATGGCTACATCTCTATAGATAATTTTTCTAATGTTCTAAGAGTAGAACCACTGAGCCAGTAAAAGTTGCTGTTGTCACACACCACAGGGATTGGACATGATTGGGTAAAATGACTGTCATCCATTTGTGTTACCCCATTGCAAGGATCCAGCCCTGAGAAGTGATTGTGCCTGGGAGCTTTATTTAAAGTAAGTAGACTGGGGCATTTGTATTGTATACATATTAGGTTCCTTGGGATCATCTCACAAGACCTCAGGGAAATACTTTTACACACCCGTGTATTTAGTTATTGAAACGAAGCACAGCTTTATTAACAATGGTAGTCGGTAGGTAAAATTTCTCAATACTGTATGCATAGTCAACCTCCTGCAGGTCTTTTTTTAGATTTCTGATGCTAGACATGGTGACATTTTATGGTTAGGCAATTTACTGCCCTTTAGAATTCCAGAGATGTAATTGCAATGATTGTTACACATCCATCTAAAAAATGTTATCCACCTTACCGCGAGTGTAACTGATGGCAAGCTGTGAAACGCTGTGTGAATGGGTGATCTTATATTTCACTCTGTTTTGCTGTGCTCACCAATAAATTATATCACAGCGGTTCTATTTTCATAAAGTGCTCTGTTTTTATTCTTGCTCTCTGGTGACCAAAGCTGTTTCCTTTCGAAATTTAATTCCAAGAAGTGGTTGAAGAGCAGAAGATGAGACCATTGGTAATGTCTAACTTGAAATATGCCCATAAATTACAGCACAACAATCTTATAAAGAATATACCACCATCGCTGTATCAGCACTTCTTTAGCATAAGAGTAAAATTAAATCTATCTTAAACCTTGTTTCTGATGCAGGGAGTTAAAGTAAAAAGAGGGCACGGTAGAAATATGGGGTCTCTTATATGTAAGGGATTATCCACAAACTTCCAAAATACAGAAAGACAGTAAGGATTGATTTATTAAAGCCAAATAGACTGTGCATTTTTGCAAAGGCAGTTGCTTCAGAGCTTATAAATGAGGCAGAGCTCTGCTGACTTCCATCATCCAATCATGTGCAAGCGTAAATGCTGTTTTTTTTTTTTTTTTTTAATTTCCTGATTTGGTGCCCTTTGTAAAGTGAAGCTTCATCTTATTTACAAAGCTCTGGACCAAAAACCCTTGCAGAGTGCACAGACTATTTGCCTTTAGTAAATCCACCCCATAGAGACTGATCCATCAAACAGCAGAATCACATACCGTGCACTGTAGATATCAATGTAGGTAGTCAGGGCCGTAGATAAATTTTTGTTCTATGGGGAGGGGGTTCAGCAGTAGGTATTACTTAAAAGTATTTTTCAATCAAACAAATTGCGCCAAATTAAAAAAAAAAGCTGGAAAAACTATGTGTTGCTCATAGTAAGCAATCACATTCTTAATTCTATTTTCTCAAATCCTCTTGAAAATTGAGCCTGATTTAAGTTTTGCGTTCTTCCAGTTCTTATGAACATTGCCCAGTTTGGTTGGCTATTGTCCAGTCTAAAGGTGGGTATTGGCTGAAGGAAAAAAACTGACAGATCACTGTACTAAAACTCGCTGTGTTAGTACAGCGATATCCCCAGCTGTGCTATTGTGTCCCCCCCCATCAACAGAACACAATGGACAGTGCTCCCAGGCATCGGATTGCCCACAGGGTGGTGCACTGTAATAGCCAATCTTACTGGGCAGGTGCAAAGGACACCATCTTGTAGAAGGAAGCACTCACTGATTTTTTTGTTAACCTGGCATACCAGACAAGAGAAGCCGCACTGTGCATTGTTCATACATACGGAACATACCTGATATGACAGGGAGGAAGTGACTTGCGGTGCACGTAGCGGGGCGCAGCAAAAAAGTGGGTGTGGCAAAACATTAGAGTGGGAGGGTCTAAGGGACATGGTTAAACAAAACCTTGGCTTCCTTGTACCTATAAAATAAATTGAGGCCGGGGCCTCCATAATTGCTGTTGTGTTAGCCTGTTAGACCCTGACTTTTCACATGTAGCAATTTGGGATCTTTACTGGGCAGATGCAAAGGGCACCATCTTGTGGAAGGAAGCAGCAAAACACACACTGATTTTCTGTTAAACAGGCATACAAGACAAGAGAAGTGGTACTTTGCAGACACTGCAGAGTCCATAGATACAGAAAAAGAGAAGATACTTAGAATACGGTGCAAATCGCTCAACAATCACAGCAAAACCACACCACATTTTGGTGTCACTAAAAATGAATAGAACACCAACACACGTGCTGCGATTTGCCAGCATTGCTGTGCGATTTGGATTGGAATCTGGGTGTGGAGGCGGGCAGAATCACAGGGATATTCTTCCCACAATCTCAAATTGCTACATGTGAACAGTCAGGGCTAGCACAACAGCAATTATAGAAGACTCAGCACCTAGCACCTCAATCAACAAACTGCCAGCAGTTCCTACAATCTCAGATACCTAGTTATAGTATGAATCAATGACAGGAATAAATTCTGCACTGCAGTTTTAGCCTGAGGAGCACACAAGGGAAAGAGGCACACACACACACACACACAGATATATATATATATATATATATATATATATATATAATCCAAAATTTGAAACTGCGCTTGGAAAACATCATTATTAAAACCACAACTAATTGGTGATATAAGCAGCGACTCTGCTCTGCTGTGAGATAATTAACACAGAATACATTCAAATATGTAACAAAAGAGCCACGCAAAAATAAAGTGATAGTGAAAATAATGTGAAAATAATAATAATAATATTAATAATAATAATAATAATGTATGCAATGCATACTAGCATATTATGCCATTAACTTTCAGGGAGAAGATTTTTTGTGGTTTACTACCACTTTAAGCTAAGACCAATAGGCCTAGCATTGCATGGAAAGGGTCAACAACTTCCTCAGCAGGACTATAATGTAGCAGGCAACATTACACCTATTTTACACTCTAATGTTAAGACTGAGGTATGCATTGCAAGCATGAAATAAGAGGAGGATAAGAAGAGATATTATAAAAGAGTTTATAAAAGAACAGAAGATAAAAACTGAACTCCAACTGTTCTAGCAGCCCTGAACTTGATCCATGGTTGAAGTTCAGATCTAGAACACAGCACACAGAGAGAGACACACCTGGTGGCTGGTGGTTGTTGGTGACCTGTCCTCCTGGAGTTAAGGTTAAGGTCCAGACTCCAGCACAGCACAGCACAGCACAGCAGCACTTCAGAGAAAATTGAGATGATCCTTCCACATGGTACTGGCAAGCAGAAGCAGGCAGGCAGACTCAGCTGAGCTAACAGCACTCAGACTCCTTCCCCAAGCGACAGCCAAAGACAGGAAGTGGCAGCTCGAAGAGAGGAGGAGCTGATCTTTTTTGTCAGTAGGCAGGATAGGTGCTACCCGATCGCTCCCGCTCTGCTCTCAGTGCTGCTGTCCTCCTGGAAGCTTCTGTAACAGGCTGGACAAGTCAAGACATGTCTCTGGAGTCTCAGTCTGGACTAGAGAGGAGGTGTGTAGGCAGAGCCTCCCTCATCCCAAGCCAAGCCTACAGCCCGGGCGGCGCTCCAGGTGGTCAGATGGAGTAACAGCAGGCAGAAGCATTAAAATAACAATGCATTAGTGCCTGGTAAAGAGAAAAAAATGTATATTGTATACTGATGCTCTGAAGGGGGGGGGCCTGTAGGCAGTATTATTATTTATTGAACTATGTGACAAAAAAGTATCAGATGTTAATAAAGTGTGACAGTTTCTACTTGTGGGTCATGGGGCTACGAGATTGTGGGTTCCCTCTTATTTTAATGCTTTACAGCATTGGGCTAATATTTTAAAAGGGAGTAAATAGTCAATTGCAGTCCCTAATTGGACTTTTTGAGGCCCCTTCTTAAAGCACCTATCTAATTTCCAAGTGCATACATTCATCTATCAGAGGCACCACGCTGGTAAAGCCCCAGTGCTATGAGAATACCAGCCCATATTTACAAGGTGCTTTGCTAGTATCTCTTGGGAATGATGGGCCCTCTTTTTTTCTCTAGTAGAAACAAAGAAAACATGCTTCCCTGTGCCATTCCTGTATGGACATAAAATCAGTACTGGACAGCTCAGTAAATACAGCTGCTTAATGTTTATTATCATACTCATTTAGAAATGTATCATGAACTAGGATGCAGGTTAACTGTTGCTTGAAACTTTCACTCAGCATAGCATGCAGAGTGAAGCAGTAATCAGCAATTAAGCAATAATTACAAGCAGGAATACAGCTCAATGTTCTGACATTTCATGTGCTGAGCCCATAAAGGCAAATTATTGATGATTATTTATTAAACACAAGGACATGATCAACAGCAGTTATCTATGCTAAAGGCTATTTCCACTGGAGCCAAATAACTCCTTACTTATATTTGTGTGGACACAAAACTAACACCGCTCCAATGCTCCAGCAGGTAAGTTCTGTGGCTAGCGACACCGTATGCTGGTGCTGGTTGGGATGTAAGGCTCCTTGGGCTTATCTTAAATTGCAGGAAAATGGTGCCCAGCTGCACACAGACTGGAAAAGGAACACTTTATAATCAGAGTACAGCATCAAGTCAATAAAACTCCTGGGATATTGATCTGGTCGGTTAAGTAGCTGAGAGGGGTTGGTAATCAGTTTCAGCTGCTTTGGTGTTAATGAAATTAACAACAGGTGCACTAGACGGGCAACAATGAGACAACCCCCAATGGAATGGTTTTACAGGTGGAGGCCATTGAATTATTTTCCCTACTAATTTTTTCTGACTGTTTTTTTTACTAATTTTGCATTTGGCTAGGGTCAGTGTCACTACTGATAGCAGGAGACAATACCTGGAGCCTATAGAGGTTGCACAGGCAGTCCAACTCCGCCAGAATGGCACATCAATACATGCCATTGCCATAAGGTTTGCTGTGTCTCCCAGCACAGTCTCAAGAGCATGGAGGAGATTCCAGGAGACAGGCAGTCACTCACAGGACTCAGTCAGTCACTAGGGTAGCTGGACAGGGCCATAGAAGGTACTTAACCCATTAGCAGGACTGGTATCTGTTCCTTTGTGCAAGGAGGAATAGGATGAGGACTGTCAGAGCCCTACAAAATGACCTCCTGCAGGCCACTGGTGTAAATGTCTCTGACCAAACAATCAGAAACAGACTTTATGAGGGTGCTCTAAGCTCCCAATGTCCTCTAGTGGGCCCTGTGCTCATTGCCTGGCACAGTGGAGCTCAATTGGCATTTTCCATTGAACAACAGAATTAGCAGGTTCATCACTGGCACCCTGTGTTTTTCACAGATGAGAGCAGGTTTACCCTGAGCACATGTGACAGACGTGAAAGGGTCTGGAGAAGCCATAGAGAACCTTATACTGCTTGTAACATTGTTCAGCATGGCCGGTTTGGTGGTGGGTCATATCCATGGAAGGACACCAAGACCTCTACAGGCTAGACAATGACACCCTGACTGCCATTAGGAATCGGGATGTAATCCTTGGACCCATTGTCAAACCCTACGCTGGTGCAGTGGGTCCTGGGTTCCTCCTGGTGCACAACAATGCCCAGCCTTATGTGGCAAGACTATGCAGCCAGTCTATGGAAAATGAAGAAATTGATACCATTGAATAGCCCCCACGCTCGCCTGACCTAAATTCAATAGAATAACTCTGGGACATTGTGTTTTGGTCCATCCGACGTTGCCAGGTTGCAACTCAGTCTGTTCAGGAGTTCAGTGATGCCCTGGTTCAGATCTGGGAAGATATACCCCAGGACACCATCCATCGTCTCATTAGGAGCATGCCCTGACATTGTCAGGTATGCATATAAGCACGTGGGGGCCATACAAACTACTGAGTACCATTTTGAGCTGCTGCAATGAAATTTCAGCAAAATTAACTAGCCTGCTGCATCATTTTATTACTTTGATTTTTGGGGGTGTCTTTGAGTTCAGCCCTTTGTAAGTTGATCATTTTCATATCCATCAAACGATGTGGCATCCTTTTGTTCCTAACACACTACCCAGTCCATAACAGAATAGATATTCAGCATGATATTTTTCCCTATTGAGATCTGATGTGTTTTCAAAGTGTTCCTTTAATTTATTTGAGCAGTGTAAATATATATTGTGGGGATTAGCTCGGTGGCGGGTAAGGATGACCCCTTGGGGGGGTGCGTTTACACAGGGAGATAGCCGAGAAGTGGTTGCAAACAACAGTTTGGTTTATTCATGTGATTTTCTTCACCAGACTGCAAGCGTCAAAACATCAAAATAAAAATAAAACACAAAATAAATCCTTGCCACTGTGGGCAGGTACCTTCTCACATACAGGAACCTACCTACGGAGTCTGTCTCCAACCTACTGTTGGGCAAACTTTGCTGATCCTACAGCAGACACTCAATAGTCCATTTATTTTCTCTTCACATAACAAATGTCCATTGAACATGTCCCTTTTCCTCTTCACATTGAACATGTCCCTTTGTTTGTCTCTTCACATAGCAACCATTTCTTTGCTTGTCTCTTCACATAGCAAACAGTTCATTTATTTCTTCCACATAGAAACAATCCCAGACCTCACCTTGAGTAGTCTTCACACTTTTTACCCTCCTCAGCGCACATCGCTTCAGGAGGTCTTCTCCCATGCTCACACAGCGTTGGGAGGCACACATCTGACTGTCCTCCTCTCCCCAGCTTCACACAGCGTCAGGAGGCAGCAATCCTTCTCCCATGCTCACACAGCGTCGGGAGGCACACATCTGACTGTCCTCCTCTCCCCAGCTCACACAGCGTCAGGAGGCAGCAATCAATAGACTTCCTTTGGACAAATTATAGAGGCCTTAACTTCCTCATTCCGAACAGCTGAAGGCCTTTCAACTTCCTTAAGCCAGTTCTGGCTACCTTTGCAGCCGACACCCTATAGTAATTGGTGAATTTTCTAAACCAGGTGGAAATGTATCTCCTGTCTGTGACTACATCCACAGATTTACCTGACTTCCTGTCACAATATGTAGTGTACTCTCGTGCTATCACTTCTAATAAATGCAATGCTAATCGAAGAGAGCCTCTTAGCAGAGCCTCGCCTTCCATTAACATAAATAAAAAAAAAAAAAGATCAAGCTTTGAGGGTGGGTACTTGCAGTCCTACTTCACCACTGGTCAAAATGTGGGGCTCCTAGCACCTATGGTGCTGGAGATACAGGGCTTCTTTTGCAGCCTGTCAGAATCTGTTTGCAGCAGACTGATAAGCTCATAGTGCTTGTGATTTCTTGTCAGAGGCATTGAGCTCAATGGAAAGCTTGGTTAGAGCCTTTGACCAATGGTAAAGCACCATTGGTCCAAGCTGTCCAATAAAAATGCTGCAGTGGAGGCTCTCCTTTCACTGCAGTGTCATAGAAGGGGGCATGTGTCTAAAAGCCCAGCCCCCCTAACTACAAGGGAAAAAACATGGGCTTATGGATATAAGGTTTACCCATAATCCCATGTTTTCTCACACAGTTAGGAAGGGAGAATCTGCTGCTGCTGAAAAGGTACTTTTTTATTCAAGCAAAATAATATATTATTATGCTATTTGTTATAACATAATCATTTATTATTTATCTATACTGTGAAATTACTGGTTTGAAGTTATAACTTCAAACTTCAGTAATTTGTCCGTTAAGCCAACTGCTCGAGTACAGTTTTTTAAAATATAGTAAATTACCTTAAAAACAATATGTAATAATTATTTGTATATTACTTACTAATGGTAATTAACCACTTGCCACCCTGGCCAATTCTGACACTTATCTCCTACATGTACAAAACGTCATTTGTTTGCTAGAAAATTACTCAGAAACCCCAAACACTATGTTTATATTTTTTTTAGCAGACACCCTAGGGAATAAAATGGTGTTCATTTCAACTTTTTATGTCACATGGTATTTGCGCAGCAATTTTTCAAACACATTTAAAAAAAAAAAAACAGTTTCATGAATAAAAAAAAAAAAAAACACCAACGTTAGCCTGATTTTTTTCTATAATGTAAAATATGATGTTACGCTGAGTAAATGCATGTCACACTTTAAAATTGCGCACACGTGTGGAATGGCGCCAAACTTCAGTACTTTAACCACTTTACCACTGAGTACTGGAATAGTACTGCGGCAAAGTGGCACGATCCCGTCTGACGACGTAGACCTACGTCTCCAGACTCCTCCCCTGTAGGCGTCGCTCGCGCCGCCGGAGGCGCGCTCCCGCTGTTTTCATTCACAGCGGGAGTCGGGCCAGGGGAGGAGCAGCGGTGATCGCCGCTGCTCTGCCCCGATTGTCGGGGATCTATTGTGTGTAAACACAAGCGGGCGGATCTCCTCAGTGACAGGGAGTGACAGATCGGAGTGTTCAGCATAGTTGGACATCCGATCTGTACCTGTCTCACACAGTCACCTCCCCCCCCACACGTCAGTAAGCACCAGGCATACATTAATCCCTCCCTCTCCAATAAAATTAACCCCTTCCCTGCCAGTGTCATTTTTACAGTAACAGTGCATATTTATAGCACTGATTACTGCAGTAATGTCACTGGTACCCCCAAAAGTGTCAAAAATGTCAGTCAAGGGTCCGATCTGTCCGCCGCAATGTTGCAGTCCCGCAAAAAAAATCGCAGATCGCCGCCATTACTCGTTAAAAAAAAAAACACCAAAAATGACATAAATCTTTCCCTTTGTTAGTAAATGCAATAACTTTTGCGCAAACCATCAAAATACGCTTATTGCGATTTTTTTTTACCAAACATGGGTAGCAGAAAACAAATTGGCCAAAAATTTAAAAAAAAATTGGTTTTTACATCTTTTTTGGGGGGAATTTCATATAAAAAAATGTTAAAAATATTGTTATTTTTTCAAAATAAACGCTCTTTTTTTGTTTATAGCGCAAAAAGTAAAAATCACACAGGTGATTAAATACCACCAAAAGAAAGCTCTGTTTGTGGGAAAAAAAGGACGTCAATTTCGTTTGGGTACGGCGTCGCACGACCGCGCAATTGTCAGTTAAAGTCGCACAGCGCCGTTTTGCAAAAAGTGGCCCAGACGTAAGACAGCAAAATGCTCTAGTGGTAAAGTGGTTAAAAGCTCCGTAGGGGATGCTTTAAAATTTTTACAGGTTACATATTTAGAGTTACAGAGAGTGCTAGAATTATTGCTCTCCTTCTTATGTTCATGGCGATACCTCACATGTGTGGTTTGAAAGCTGTTTACACATGCTAAAACAAGTCCTTATGCTGTTTAAGTTAGTAAACTATGAGAACTAATGAATGTACTATATATACAGTATAATCTAAAAAATAAGTGAATTGTTCAGGTTCTATACTTTTATTTTATAAATTATATATGGCACTTTCATTAGTTCTCACAGTTTACTAATTTAACCAACATAAGGACTTGTTTTAATAAAATCAGGACTGTTAGTAGCTATATAGAGCACAGTGTTATTTTTATTGCTGCATTCTGTATCAGCCCTGTACTTGACCAGTGAAATCTCAGCATTTACAGGTCTGTTACACAATGCAGAAATAAAAAATAAAAATCTGCTGTCCAATAGATTCCTTTCACCAGCCGCTTATTTGTCTGAGGGAATCTGATTGACTGCCTGCATCCTCACGCACAGGTTTTAAAACATAAGCCAACTGGCTGAAGATGAAGATGACATTTTTAATCTCACAGCACTAGGCTACGCTTTGGGGTTTTATTATTATTATTATTATACAGGATTTATATAGCGCCAACAGTTTGCGCAGCGCTTTACAATGTGAGGGAAGACAATACAGTTGCAATACAGTTCAAAACAGGAGGAACTAGAGGGCCCTGCTTGTTAGAGCTTACAATCTAGAAGGTTTTATTCACTAAATGGTTATGTGGGGTTTATTCACTAAATAATGTGGGGGGTTATATCTGGCTCTGATACTAGCCAGTGCCTCACCAGCCACTGACCACACCGCACGTCTCTGGTATACATGAATTTGCAGAGGAGGGGGCATGGGGAGGAGTGTGAGGGGTGCAAGTCTCCAAAGTTCACTTGGAGTGATGGGGGGGGGGGTGTAATATATCCTAGGGGGTACTTTAGGATTGGAGAGAGCTTGTGCTAGAAGGGGGTTGGATATACAATCCATCCCCCTTTGCACCTCCCAAAATGCCCCTAAAACATATCTTCTCCTCCCTCAAATCAAAGAGATGCTGGCTGCCACAGAGGAGATGGCCCTAGGCACCCCATAAGAGATGCAATGCAATTGCCCCAGGTGCCCAAGCTAGTGCCCTCCTGCCAGGTAAGTTAGTGGAGCCAAGTGTGGACTCCAGGACACAGGGCTGGTCAACACCATGAATCTCACAGGAACACGCTGTGCGATTCATATGTGACCTGGGTATAGTGCGATTTTAGCCCATTAATTTGAATGGGCTGAAATCACACCAGACTGCACCAAAAGTAGTGCATGTACTAGCTAAAAATCGCACAGCAACCGGAACGCATGGTATTACACATCTAATAAGCCCCTTCCACTGCTAAGCACATGACCAGGTCCACATTTTGCTTCATGCACCGCAGGTCTTGTTCTTCCTTCAGTGTCCCTCTTTCTGAAGTTCAAAAATTGGGAAGTATGCTACTTTAGGATTTTCTGGTTTCATCAGTCAGTTTTTTAGATTAGTTTTGGCTTTTCTGATTAATTTGTTAAACAAGATATTTACATGCCCAGATCCCAGCAAACAGCATAAACAGTCCAGTCCAGAAGTGAGGTACTGACTGACAAAAAAAAAAAAAACTTGGTTCTTACTGTACCCTGGCATATAGTGTTTTAATTTCTAGTTAGTCAATTATTCAAATTTGTTTAGGTTTTTCTTGTGTGCTTTCTGAACGAGGTGGCTGTCCAGAGCCTCCCTAGACCCAGCAAACCAAACAGCAGGTCCCTGAAAAATAATAGCACTCTCACTATGTACCATTATCACGTTATCATTTTAAAATGTTGGTTAGTCATTTATGCAGCTTAGTTTAGGCTTTTCTTTGGTCACTTACTGAAGAAGATGACCACCTGTTACCATGTGTCTCTTTCTTCCTGGATGCCCAGTCTTCCCACAGCCAACCATTTTAGAAGTGTGGTCTCTTTCAGCTTCCAGGACACGCTTTTGCAGGCTACATTTATTAGGACTACACAGAGTGCTGATGGGAGAAGGAGGCCAGGTGGTCTGATGTCTGTCCAAACTTTTGACATCACCAATGTTGCTACCTAGCAAAGCAGGATGAGGATGCAGGTCAGAGGCGTAACTAGAACCTTCAGGGCCCTGATGCAAGAAACCATGAAGGGCCCCCCAGACCCCTGGCCGGGGCCCTTACCTTCAAGCCCAGTTGCATGGCCTTTTATTACGGTCCCGCAGTAGGATTCTTTCACAAGTTCTGCAGTGGGCCCACTTCCTGCAATCTTGGGGCCTCCCCACAGTGGTGCAATGCCAGGGTCCGGTCGCAAGTGTGACCTTTGCGATCCTGGAAGTTCCCCCACTGGTTTGCTACCGGGCCCCCTGAAGCATGGGGCCCGGTAGCGATTGCAACCCCTGCAACCCCTGTAGTTACGCCCCTGATGCAGGTGCAGGAGAACACAGAGGGTAGGTCATAGTAGGATGGCAGCCACCACTCAAGTTTGTTACTTTCTGAAGGCCAGTGCACTGTAAAATGAGTGGGAATGATGTGGCTGGGGGCCCTGGGGGTAGATTGATTGGAACAGAGAGGCAGGCATTATATTGGCAGGAAATTAACAGGTACAATTCCAATTACAAACGACAGACTCCCACTGAGTACTGTACTTTTTATTCCACATACTCTGGGTCTCCAGGGGCATTGTCCTGTCTCCCTGTGGGCAAGTCAACTCCTGGTACTCCTCATGTCCATGTACACCTCAGCATTTAATTTTCTGTTTGACTGAACAGTATCTTTAATGTAACTGAGTAGGCTAACTCTACCTTTTGCACCATGTCACGTGTGTTTAGGGTGCAAATGGAACAACCCCTCACTCCTGTGACAGTGTGCAGCAATTCTTCTCCACTGATCGCTATTGCAAAGCTTTTCAGCCTGATTTGGAAAAAAACAATAAATGCAGATTATTTCCAGCAAATATATGTGCATTTATTATTATTATTATTTTTTTTAAAAGGTTAACTTAAGCCTTTAATTGTATGAAAGTGTGATCAGTTGTAAATGTAAATTATTATCTCAGACTTTCATAACATACAGCTTGAAAGATGTTATCTGAGTTCATTGATGTACATATAATACTCGAAAATGATAGCATAGCACATAAATGAACCTAGGGTGTTCAAAGCCCTCAAGTGTTCATATTTTGGATGAAAATTCAGATAGAGCTAATTTCTTGCATTGCCAGTAAAAAAATGGTATAAAAGTACCCAGAAGCAGTCAAAGCTGTTCTTTTGCTAGTGATGCTTTTTTTTCCCAGCTTGGTACAATAAAATGTGCTCTCATTCTGGACTGGGTATTTGTAACGAATGGCTAATGTAATGCATTTTGCCAACATATTTATTATGGATTGCTACCTGATTTATCCTTTCTAAGTTGCATAAGCATAACCCATGGCCTGAAGTTATTTACTGGGATCATTGCCTTTATGAAAAAAATTGTCAATGTATATTGATTTAAACGTCACAATACAATAACATATGACAGCACCATTAACAATAATAATAAACATGTGATGATGTGGAAGCACTTCTACCTTCCTTATGGTTGTCCGCAGGATATATATTCAGATCAAGAACTCTGTTTTAAAGGTGAATTCTTCCAAAAATGGAACTACTATCCTGTACTATCCACAAGACAATGGGGGATGTGAGAGGTTCAATCACACAGTGGTACAATTGCTCATGAGAAACAAAGTAAAATAACCAATTTTTTTGGCTATAGTTGTCTGGAAATACAACCATACAGTGCATTCCATAACAGGACACTCACCCTGCCATGTAATGTTTGTCTGTACCCTTGGTAGGGGGGCCCACATACCTTTGGGTCACAATCCCCACATAAGAAGTAGAGCTTAATCCAACTGTCATGGTCAGGCTCAGAGAATAGTAGCTTTAGCAGTAGAGAGGCTCCCACCAGCCACCTGGGTAAGTGCAGCAGCAGGTCACCCTGGCAGATGACACAGGCTTACCGGATGTGTGGAGTCTAAGAACTTACCAGTATTCACCAGAGCTCCTGATGGTGGAGATGGGTTTTGCTGTGTGTTAGCACCAGGTCGTGGCCCTCAGGATCGTCCCACCAGGAGGTGAGCAAGCTGGGATCCAGTAGCAGATATAGCAGGTAGGGATAAGCAGAAGCATAGTCAATAAACAAGCCAAAGGTTGGTAATAAGTGGTAGCAGGTTGGGATCAAACAGAAGCGTAGTTGAGGAACAAGCCAAAGGTCGGTAATGAATGGTAAGGAAGATACGAACAGCAGCAGGAATGACAAGAGCAAGCTATTGGCTGGAGAGAGCACAATAATGTGGCAAACAGGAATTGCGAAGGCATGACTAAAATAGGAGGTTTATGGGAAGAGCAAAGGGTTCAATGTTTAGGAAAAACAAGGTTTATGGTACGATTGTTAAAGGAATTGTCCAAGCTGCTGTCCAGCATCCCAGGTAGCTCAGCAAAAAGAGACACCAACAGACAAAGCAGAGGGGGCTTCTCTTGCACCTCTTGTCGAGTAACAAGCCTGTCAGGATCAGTGTCATTGCTTGGGTCACTTGTCGGTGGCACTGTTGTTCCTGGAATCAAAGGGCGTAATTCCAGTGGCCACCAGCAGGTGTCTCCCAGCTGCTGGACTGTACACTTAATTAAGCAGCAACTGATGTGGACTGCCGGGGAAATATAAGCCCGCCCTTCACTGAGGTTCAGGGCTTCAGTATTTCAACCTGCAAGCCATGTTCCTGTCTAAACCTGAACCTGATCCTGTATCCTGATCCCAAGTCTTGTTCCCTGTACCCTGCTTTCTGTACCTGGCTTCCTGTACCTGGCTTCCTGTTCCCCTTGTCTCCTGTCCCTGTCCTGTCTTGCTTATGTGTGCTCCCTCCATTTTGTATAAAGTAAGTTAGGTTATTTTTTGGGTTTAACACTGTTACATTTATTTCTTCACTTACTTTGTTTATGGTTTACTGTTGTTGGTATTGAAGTGTGTTATTTGACTTATTAAACTTATTTCAACCTTATTCAGTCTTGGTCCTGATTCCTTAAGTGCACCCAACTGATCTGATCACCCTTCCTGGAATGCGTGCATGTGCAAACTGCTGTCCAGCGTTCCAGGTGGCTCAGCAAGAAGAGACACCACCAAACATAGCAGAGAGTTTCGGGTTTAATCCTGGGTCCTGACCAACCTCCTAGCTTTCAGAATATTTATATAACTTGTGTCCCAGTTAATGCCATCATTAAAGCCAAGGTTCCCAGGGGTAGAAATTCATCCTGGAAATGTGTTGTACCCCAACAGCCACCCAGCTCAGGTCCATGATCCTTCTGTGGAGTCCTTTGAATCACCATCCACTGACACGGTTGAAGGCAGAAATGCATCATCTCTTGACCCAGAAGATGGAACCAAAACTCAATCCCTGATGTGTTTCCAGAGATCTAATTTCGGGAAGCTCCCTGAACACTTTGTGCAGAATTTTTTTGTTTGGTCTGCAAACTTGCCAGGGACAGCAAGTTTAAATAGCATGGGCTATAGCAAAGAACCACTTCGAATACCTTGTTCAGATGCAAATGCGGGCTGCTGCAATTTTTTTTCTCATAATCCCCTAGACTTTTACAACTTCCTGGACATGCCAGGATTGGGGATATATGTTTACCTGTTTCCTGCCCTCAGCAGATCAGAGGGGCTGCATCTGAATAGGCAAGGGTGGCTGGATAGGAACCCAATAGCATACTGCTTCTATTGAAAACCCAGCCATTACAGAGAGCATTGCACCAACTGCTACCAGATTACTGGTTGCCCTGTGTCTCCAGCTGCCTACCTGTGGTACCAGCCCTGGAACTCCTCTAGCTGCCCACCTGTAGTTCCAGCTCAGAGATCCCTCCTGCATACTCAGACCAACCCTGGACTTCACTGTGCCCTACACAGGCTGTGCTGTACTGTAACTTAGTATCTTTATTGAGCCACAGAGGCATTGCTCTTGGGAGCTCCTGTTTTGTACAGTTTTATAATTGGTTTATGCTTATTCTGTACAGTATGTACATTCTTTTGCCATATTGACTATGTTTGTATTGTTCATTCTACTCTGAACCTGCTTAGCAAAGTTACTTACTGCTTAGTCAACTTACAGCTACTCCGTCTGACATTTTGGCCCATTCCTAGTCATTTTGCAACATTTGAGGCATCTCCAGCACTGTTCTTAGATTTGTTACTCTGAGCTTTCATTTTTTACACTGTACATTCTGGACAAGGATATGCTAATTTGCAATCTTTGTCTTTTTAAAACTGTGCAAGCAGATCCTCCCAGATAGCACTCCCTCAAAGACCGGTTTTGCAATGGCCTTAGTATCTCCCAAACTGAAGAAGGAGTGAATTTGCAGTGAAATTTGTTAAAATAGTTGAATGCATATACAGTAACATGCCTAGACAAAATATGCTAACAAGTGGAGTTTAATTTTAAGGGCAACTTACTGTGATCTGGGTCTAGCTAAGTATCTATGAACTATCAGCACAGAGTACTGGCTGAGAACTATCATATTAAAAGATGTGACATGACAAACAAACAGGTGTAGGAAAATGGTACTTAAAGATAAGATGGCTCTGTCTGTTGCAATACAAGGCCTCTTTATGCAATTAGAACAAAAACGTTGAAACACCCAATTTATGTTCTGCATATTGTGTGATATGTTTCAGCATAGGAGTCATCTCCAGATAAGAACCTTAGCAAAATAGGATATATGGTATAAAAAAAAAAATCCTAAAAAGAATTATTACTGTAATCTCATTAGGCATTTATGTTACTATAGTCAGGCGATGTACAGATGCATTAGCAAATTGGAAGTTAAGCCGCCCATGCATGAATCAGAATTAGTGCAGTTCAGCAGGGACCGGACAAATTTTTATCCATGTATGGGCTGACTGGTTACACAGAATTTGATATTTTGATCAACTTCTATACAAACAGCCTGTTGGAAAATTTCTGCATGATCAGTGCCGCCGGATATACCTGGCAGAACTGATCAGTGTGTTCTGACTGTGGGAAAGTCTCCCTGCTGTCAGAATATAATAAAATGACTAATGCATGGGCTGGCTCAGGTTATTATGTTAGTGCCCCATCGGGCTATAGTGGAAGAGTTTTTGTACATAGATTATTCATGTACTTAAATCTGTGCAGGAATGCCCTGAACAGGATTTGCTGTACAACACATCATAGTGCTTCCAGCTGTACTATAATAAACACATTTCTTCCTATTTAGACTGACTTTTAGGTGTATTCTACAACACAGGCTTATGTGTAAGATGATATTTATTTTTAATATCTACTGCCGAATTTTCAATATTACTTTCTTGCAAACAAATGACCATGCAAGTATGTGACAATGACAAATCTTTTGCCTCTAGGTTTAAGAACAGTGAATTTATATATGTAGATATTATAACATGAGAAAGCGACGGCTCACCAGCCAGCTGTATTGGTAAAAGCAAAAATTGTATTTAAAAAAAACAGAAACAGGCAAATAGAAAACAGCTTACCATCAGCATGGGAAAAAACAAACAAAATAATCCATCAACTTGTAGTGCACCAAAAATAAATTATGGTTTACTGCCAGAAACACTCATCCCTTAAGGGCCCTTTCACACGGGCGTTCCACATGTCCGTAAATCATCCTATTTTTTTGCAGATGATATACGGACATAATGTATGTCAATGGCATTGCGGATGTCAGCGGATGACCATCCGCTGACATCCGATTTTCTTCCTTTCAGTTCTGTTCCGTCTTTTGGAACGGAACAGAATCCTATTTTTGTTCCGTTTAAAAAATGGAACGGATGCAAAATTGGATGTCAGCGGTGTCATCCGCTGACATCCACAATGCCCATAGACTTACATTATGTCCGTATATCATCCGCAAACGGATGGGCAAACGGACATGCGGAGCGGATGACACAAGTGTCATCCGCTCCGTGAAAAAAAAAAAAGTGCCGGAACGGATCGCAATGCGGTCCGCTCCGTGTGAAAGAGCCCTAACAAGGTTTTTAAGGTCCCCACCTCCCCCAAGGGGTCCAGAAAGGTTGCAAGAGCCTAGCCAGATCCCAGCCAATCAACGGCCTACAGACCTCTCACAACTGTTGCTATTCCACATCCCATCTCACAGACAATCACTGATGGTTTCCTGTTCCCTTTCAGGCTTCTACTGCAGGTGGGTTTACCCCTTCAGGACCAAAGTCCCTGTAGTCAGAGATGGAGGTTCTTTCCCACCCAAAAACTCACTGAGTCCCCAATTTCTAGGTCCCAAAAGAGGACTTACCAACCCTAAGAGAACTGTAAATCAGTTTTCTCTTCTGCGACTGGACCACCCTAAAACCCTTCACTCTGGATGGATAAGAACCCTTGGATATTCCAAAAATGTCTTTTATCGTTTCCATTAAAGGAACCACAGCCAAATATACACACATATACTGTATTTACTTTTATATACATTTTAGTGCGGCAAAGGAGCATTTAATACATGACAAAAGATTTCCAAAACAGTATGGGCTAGCAAACACAACTTGCTTTGTGACTCCCTTTGTCTGATTAAAGCCTTTTATTGAGCTATGCTCTGAAAAAGAGTCACTGCCATGATGACTCATTGCAGTCCTGTAAACAAAGGGCTTCTTGTAGAGCCGAAAGCTGAAATATGTGAAAAAGTAGCTAGAGCTCATCAATGTGTTTGATATCTGTAAAACACTTCATTATATTGTGTTATGGCACTATTACTAATTTACCTGACTTAAACCCCCCCCCCCCCTTCATGAAAAATTGTATTCTAGATTAGAAAGACTACTTTGGTTGGTATTATTATCTAGCCGCAATCCTTTTGATGTGCTAACAAGAAAGGATGCAGAAAATGCGAAGTATAACAAAAAGAGCACTTTGAGTTAGAAATCATGCAGTGATTGGATAAACATCTCAAAGACCAAATTATTTTGATCTTTTATTGTTGCCTCTGCTTGTACATTGCTTTGCTTTAAAAAAAATAGCTATGATTCAGTATGTATACATAAAGTTTTTAACTTCTTATATGTTTCTCCCTCCTTCACCTCCCCCTACTGCTCCATACAATAAATCTACTTTACTGTAAAAATGTTTTTTTTTTTTCTTTCATTTTATTAGTTCTATTACATTTTGTTTCACAATACAGTAATAAGAACCGAAACAAAACCAATATTTTTAAGAAAATGCTTGAAATTGATTAGCATTCGATGACATTCAGCTTGTTTCTTTGCCACTGGCTTGCCGGCTATAATTTTCTTCAGTTGACAGTGGAGGTTATGACACTCTAAATTCTTAGTCATGCCTTCTTGCTGGGAATGGTAAGATTATTACAATATTTTCTTTAGGAATGCTTTAGGTATGTCATTGACAAGGTCATGCAACTGCTATAAATGCTCTCAGTAAGCTATTTAGCACTTAACCTGAGAGGAAACTCCTGCAATGCTGGAGGAATAAACTTCTATCTCAAGAAACAATAGGATAAAAAAAGCAAGAAAAATAACAAAAAACTAATCTACCTAATACTTTAATACAAAACTACTGTATATATTGAGTATGCAAATGTGTTTCATGCATGTAAAAAAAAGTTCCTTCGTTGTTGGGTCATGGGAATTTTGTCACATTTTCTGTCTCTGTTTCTGGAGATCATGGCGCAGTTTTTTTAACCACTTGCCGACTGCCTCACGACTATTTACATCGGCAGTCAGCCCCTCACAGGCAAAGCGACGTAGGGCTACGTCGCTAGCCTGTAAGGGTTTTGGGAGTGAGCGCGCGCCGCCGGATTACTGTAGTAATGTCACTGGTAACCCCAAAAGTGTCAAAAATGTCAGTCAAGGGTCCGATCTGTCCGCCGCAATATCGCAGTCCCGCAAAAAAAAAAAATCGCAGATCGCTGCCATTACGCGTTAAAAAAAAAAAACAACAAAAATGACAAAAATCTTTCCCCTTGTTAGTAAACGCAATAACTTATAAACCAATCAAAATACGCTTTTTGCGATTTTTTTTTACCAAACATATGGTAAAAAAAAAAATTGGCCTAAAATGTTAAAAAATTTTGATTTTTACATTTTTTTCGGGGAATTTTATATAGAAAAATGTGAAAAATATTGTTATTTTTGCAAAATTGACGCTCTTTTTTTGTTTATAGCGCATGATAAAAAAATCGCACAGGTGATCAAATACCACCAAAAGAAAGCTCTGTTTGTGGAAAAAAAAAGGACGTCAAATTCGTTTAGGTACAGTGTCGTACGATTGCGCAATTGTCCGTTAAGTTCACGCAGTGCCGAATCACAAAATAGGCCCTGGTCAGGAAGGGGGTAAAATCTTCCGGGGCTTAAGTGGTTAATTCTTGTTTGAATTCTTCCACCATACCCAGTAGGAAAATACTGTATGATTGTCCATGAAGATGCACAGTACTGATTTAGGCATGGGCTCTTTATCCCCATCCAGGATCCCTTGGCAGCATGGCATCAGGAAGATCGGGTGTGGACAGTGTATGTCTCCCTCTTGATTTTTGAATGAGGGTGGTGACTGGTGAGGTGTTATCCTGCATCTCTTTAAAGATACCAGGAGTGGATCATGCGGACTTGGCGAATGGGTGCCATCTTGGTGCCATCTTGCCATCCACATTCGATACCTGCACAAATTACAGACTGTTATACCCTCTCAATGCCCCTGGACATATGGGGGTTGATTTACAAAAACTGGAGAGTGCAAAGTCTGGTGCAGTTCTGCATAGTAACTAATCAGTTTCCAGGTTTTATTATCAAATCTTAATTGAACAAGCTGAAGCTAGAAGCTGATTGGCTGCCATGCACAGCTGCACCAGATTTTTCACTCTCTGGTTTTTGTAAATCGACCCCTGTGTCTACTGTTATACCTTCTGCACTCCTTTACTGCACATACTGTCCACTGTCGTACGCTTTGCACTCCTTTTCTGCACATATTGTCTGCATGCCTCTCCTGCTCATACTGCTCACTGACATTCTCTCCACACTCCTCTCCTGCACATACTGCCCACTTTTATGCATATATTCCTATCATCTGCACTTCTCTCCTGTACATACTGCCCACTGTCATACCCTTCCTACTTCTCTTCTGCACATTCTACCTACTGTCTTTTAGGGATGAGCTCCCCGTTCAGGTCAAACTCATGCTTGGACCAAATTTTGCTTGGTTCAGGGAATGGCCAAACTAAATTTGGGTTTGGTTGAGTTGAACCTCCGACTGCAGTGGGAAGTTAACCACTGGAAGGTTTTACCCCCTTAATGACCAGGTAATTTTTTTGCGATACGGCACTGCGTTACTTTAACTGACAATTGCGCGGTCATGCGATGCTGTACCCAAATAAAAATGATGTCCTTTTTTCCCACAAATAGAGCTTTCTTTTGGTGGTATTTGATCACCTCTGCGGTTTTTATTTTTTGCGCTATAAACAAAAAGAGCGACAATTTTGAAAATAAAATATTTTTTACATTCTGCTATAAAACACATCCAATAAAACAAAATTTAAAAATCGAATTTCTTTATCAGTTTAGGCTAATTTGTATTCTGCTAGATATTTTTGGTACAAAAAAATAAATTCCAAAAAGCGTATATTGATTGGTATAGCATTTACAAACTATGGGATAGATTTATGGACTTTTTATTTTTGTTATTGTTTGTATTAGTAATGGCGGCGATCAGTGATTCTTAACGGGACTGCGACATTGGGGAGGACAAACCAGACACTAGGTGACACTTTTTGGGGACCAGTGACACCAATACAGTGATCAGTGCTAAAGTTGCACTGTTACTTTATAAATGACACTTGCAGGGAAGGGGTTAACATCAGGGGCGATCAAGGGGCTAAGTGTGCTCCTAGGGACTGTTTTCTAAATGTGTGGGGGGAATGGACTGACTACAGGAAGAGAGATTTGGTTTCATGATTAGCAGGAACACAAGATCTCTCTCTTCCAGCCTGACAGAACAGCGGTCTGCCTTGTTTACATAGGCAGACCCCCGTTATGTCATTCTCCTGAACGATCACGGATGGCCGGCGGTCATTGCGGCCGCCGAACCCGCTGATTGTCTCCCGCTGTGTCTAATCACAGTGGGAGCGTGGCTCTGGCGGCACACGTGCGCCCCCTAGAGCCCTTCAACAAAATCACGTACAGGTACGAGGTTAAACATTGAGACTCCATTCACACCTGAGTGTATAGATTTACTGTAGTTTTTCAGGTTGTTTTTTTAGCTTTTTTTTATTTACAGCTTTTTGTAAGCTTTTTAAAAGTGTTTTAGAAGTGTATTACAAGTGATTTACAGCTCCAGGCTTTTTTTGCTTAGCCAATAGAAAGCACTATGGGGAAGAGAGGGAGAGGAAATTAGGGGTGGAGAGCAGTTTTTGAACATTTTACAAGTGTTTTTCTGCTCAAGTCAGGCGTTTCTATTGAAGTCTGTGGAGCCAAAAACATTTGTAATCTGCCAAAAGAAGATCATGTTTGTGAGATTCATGCTTTTGCTTCAGGGGACAGAATGCTCAGATGTGAACAGAGGCCATTGAAATGAATGGGATTTTGCTTGTTGGGTGTTTTGGAGCTTCAGGGCTGAGCATTTTACAAGACTGAAAAATGCTCAGGTGTGAACAGGGTCTTAGCATCGGTAATATATGTCCTGTCACATTTACAAGGTGAGTGGTCCTGATGGGGAGCTAATGTCCCTGAATCTCCACCAGGCTCCACCGATCCAGCTTTAAAAATCCTCAAGTGCTGCACTTGGCAGTTGGCAGTTAAGGGCCATACACACTATAAGATTTTCTGAAGACTTTTTCCTTCAGATTTACCTTTTCTATGTAGTTCAAGGGCCTGCCAGATTGCATACAAATTGAAAGTGTTTAGGTTTGACCTCATATTATATGGTTTTGGTAAATCTAAAGGAAAATGTCTTCAGAAAATCTTATAGTGTGTACGGCCCATTAGTCCAGCCGCATAGAGGACAGAGGGGTTGATTTACTAAAGGCAAGTAGACTGTGCAATTTACAACTGCACTTGTACTCATTTTCCCCAGAGCTTAGTTATTATGGTGAAATTACACTTTGTAAAGAATTCCCAATCAGGTGGAAGGAAGATAAAATAATATTTTTTTTTTGCTTGCACATAATTGAATGATGGGAATCAGCAGAGCTTTACCGCATTCACTAAGCTCTGGGGAAAATTAGTGCAACTACAAAGTGCACAGTCTCTTTACCGAGTAAATCAACCCCAGAGTGTCCATATGGATGATCTATTCTAGGAGCAACCCTTGTAGGTAGTGCTTGCCCAAAATTCATGTACCTGATTCTAGTGGAATATATGATAAGTAGGGGTTCCACTTTATTTAAACCAATGTTGGCTGCATATGAACTTAATAATAAAGCATGACGTGACAAGAATATGCCCACTAGATTGAAATGTACTTGTAGTGGCAGAGCAATAAACACATTTCTCAGATTCCCTTGTTACCAGCTGTCCTAAAAATCCTGAGCTCCAGGCAGCTGGAAGAAATGATTTGAAATACACCACAATATCCTGAAAGGTAAAAAAAAAAAAGAAAATGTTTCAGCTGTAGAGTCCAGCATAAAGAAGTCTTATTCCGCTTTAATTCCACAACCTCACAACATCAGAAAAGACAAATTGTGAAAGCTGGGAGAAACACAGCATAAATTAAGCATAAATTCAGGTGACTACAAGCCTAAGGTCTGACAGATGAAGAGGATGAAGACCTAAAATAACTTGACTGTTCAGAAATACTGGGCTACATTCTTTCCTAGCAAACTGAAGATGCCCTTGAATGTAACTAAATGTAAGATTTAAGGAAAAGTGATGCCATCTGTGAACAACGCCTGATATTAAAGAGACAATTATTGTGCTGAGTCAATTTGACTTTTCGTATTCTATTGTGAATGCAGGAAGAGGGAACATCAGCTCACACTCCGTTAAATAGGTATTCCAAATTTTGAGCTATTGGGTCTTTTGTATAAAAATTTGAAAAAAAAGAAAATGTCTTGTAGCCAGTGTTTTCCAAAGTGCAGCACACTGGGGATATGTACTGTACTTCCACTTTGAGAGGTAAGGCTCGTCTTTATAAAAAGGCTTGGATAGAGTTTGAAAAAAAATGACTCTTGTGGCTTACAGCTGAACTGCCTGCACTCTTTAGAGAACATGGAAGACTGGGAAGAAAGGATTATCCAGGCACATAATATAATTAAAATGATTATTTATTTAAATTCCACATAAAAAACAAAAAGGAAAAAACAGACCATGAAAACGTGTTTGATATAAAAGAACCGATTAGGGCCCAATAATGGCTCACTAATCGTATATACAACATACAGCAGTTCTTATGAATTTAATTTTACACAAATACATTGCTGTTATACATATCCTGAATGTAAGAGGAAGACTTAGAACACCAAGAAGATCCTGTCAATGGTTGGCCCAAAATGTAGGCACCGTCCAGACAGGGTCAGTTGATGGTGATAAAGAGTAACAGTTCAGCTGCTCAACATGTTTCGCCTCATAAAGAGGCTTCATCTGGAGCTTAATTGTGAATAAATTCTGCATGATAAAGAAATGCCATTAAACATCATGTATTACACACGATCACATATTATATGACATACATTGTTCTATAGAATTAAGGACTGCATGTATGTTCCTGGTGACTCATCCAATCACTGGTTGGGAGCTCACATGTGGACAGGCAAGGACCCCCGCGGGCGCAATGGAAAATGCAGACCCAGAGGCTCACCAATTGGTTCCATGTGGGGACCACACAATACACATTGATACATTTCAATAAAAATGTGTTATCAACAGTAGCTTGGATAAAAAAAACAAAAGCCAGGTGGTTCCATACATACCTGTACAATTGTTATGCAGGACTCAAGTCACCGCAATGTGATTGGTAGTAAGTAATGAAGAGACACTCATGGATTAGTCAGAGCTTGGTATCATATGAACTAGAGCTGTGTTCAAATATAGGGCTGCCCCAGGAATAGTAGACACCTGGCTGCCATCTGGATTAAAGTATAGTAATTATATAAATGTCAAGATACAATATATTGTCTGGGGACTGATAAATGATTATCAGAATAAGGGGTGACTCACATATAGATACTGTACCCAGAGAGATACCAAGAGAACCCAAGCCATGGAATAACAGCATGCAAGGAGATAGTCACCAGAGCAGAGGGGATTATTGGTGAAAGGCAAGTTGAATCATGTCATTTAAATGGTGCATCATAGTAAAGAGATTGAAACAAAAAAGGGGGATTATAATAGGGCTTATCATCTTACCATTAAGTTGAAATCGCTGAAAGCGTTTTCATATGCACATTTAAATTGAGCCCATAAATTAGGCACTGTGGGAATAATATTAAAATTGCCTAAAGTCAGTACAGCTAGTATTGTATATGTTACCATAACAAAGGCTTAATAATACTGAGGGTGAGGTAGAGTTATAAATTAATCAAAATAGATACCTTTGACCAGCTCTGTCTAAGTGTCCATGATGCCCTCTCCGGATGGGGAACCGCCGCCATAAATTAAGCCTGGGTGTATGGCCTCTTTATAGTGTGGGCCCCGAGCGGCTCGTCAGAGACGTCACCGCTCCGGCCACACCCCCCGACGTAGCATCGCGACAACCAGAACGGCAATGGAAGCCGCGCCGTAAGTCGCGGGTCCGTTCGGGGAGAGTGAGCGTGTCTGTAGGACAGGAAGTGTCCACATATCCGCTCGCTGTGCCGCAGGACGTCACCGCGGGAAGGGGCGGAGTATCACTGCGGCCTATCTGGCCGCACATGTACCAACAAAGGGAGCCAACCAGGGAACATCCCGCAGCGCCCCCACAGGCCACAGCCCGTAACACACGAGAGCCAGAACCTCCAGCAATAAAAGGAAAGTCACCACTAAAAAAATGTGAAAAAAATGAATATTGGAAATAAACCTGGGAAGGTTTAATGTTACATTCAATTGATCACATATCATCAAAGAAGGAAAGACACAGAAATATATATAACAAACTCAAAACGTAACAATATTAATATGTCAGTGCAACTGACGTACAAATATACAATAAATAAGCATATGATTCTCAATGAAAAATTATGCCATATGGAAGGGGAATATATACATGTTGGAAAACATATCTACTGGGATGGTTACTCCATAAATGGACCGACATGATAAAAGCATGTCAATTGCTTTTTAATTTAAAACCTTGTACACTACAGACCAAAATAAAGTCTGCACCACTATCTCATATTTGTCGGGTGATCCACGGGCTTGGGCAGACTCTCTCTTTGAGAAAAATTACCCTCTTCTTAACTCCTATCCTTTATTCTTAGCAGAACTCGCTAGCTTATATGAAGACCCAAATAGGCAGAGTACTGCTGACAGCCAATTGAAGGCTTTAAAACAAGGAAGGAGACCTGTTGAAGACTTCGTAGCAGAGTTCAAAAGATGGACCCTTGATTCAGGGTGGAATGATGCATCTTTGTGAACCCAGTTCAGACTCGGGTTATCAGAAGCCGTTAAAGACGAGCTCGCCCGAGCGGATTTACCTGGCACTTTGGATGCCTTAATACAACTCAGCATCAATATTGACAAGCGACTGCGAGAAAGAAAGGCTGAGAAAATGGGAGTACCATTATCCAATCCTTCTCGGGTTTCGCCCATTGACCCTACTCCTATGGAGGTAGGAACCATATGCCCACCATTATCGTCTACTGAACGAGCCAGGAGAAGATCTGAAAATCTCTGCATGTACTGCGCCTCCCCCGATCATTTGATAAGCGTCTGTCCCCTTGTCCGCAAAAAAGAGGGTGAGTGTTCACATGTCTTGCTGGGGGGATTAACGATTTCTTTTTCTAATCCCTATCTTTTTATTCATTTGACCTTACAGTGCGACCACAATAGGATCACCACCAAGGCTATGATCGACACAGGATCTTGTGGGAACTACATTGACACTAGTTTTGTTGCTTTAAATAAAATACCTATTATTTCAAAATCTAAACCTGTCTCTGTTAGTTTTATTAACGGTATTCTGTTATCTTCTGGTCCAATTACCAATCAGACACAAGCACTCCTTGCTGCTGCTAACGAGTCTCATGCTGAGACCACCACTTTTGATGTATTACCTTCACCACATTTTCCCATTATTTTGGGACTTCCCTGGTTACACATACATCAACCAACCATTGATTGGAAAACATGGACTCTAACCTTCCCCTCTCACTACTGCGAGACCACGTGTAACCTCCAATCATATAAAAAAATCGTGTCCATGGTGTCAGATGAAATTTCACCACCATGTTATCAGGATCTATCAGAAGTCTTCCTTGAGAAAAATGCTCAAGTATTGCCTCCCCATAGGGACTACGATTGTTCTATTGATCTACTCCCTAATAGTAAACTACCTTTCGGTCATGTTTATCCTCTTTCTCAGGATGAACTTTCTCATCTCAAGGAATACTTGTATGAGAATTTAGCGAAAGGGTTTATTAGACCCTCTACTTCTTCCACAGCTGCAGGACTTTTCTTTGTCCGCAATAAGGATTTTAGTCTCAGGCCTATTATTGACTATAGGCAATTAAATACCATTACGATAAAGGATCGCTATCCTTTACCTCTCATTCCCAAACTCATTGAACAAGTGCGCGGAGCTACCTACTTTTCAAAATTGGACCTAAAAGGGGCATACAACCTCATCCGAATCCGTAATGGGGATGAGTGGAAGACGGCATTCAGAACCAGATACGGATTATTCGAATATCTAGTGATGCCTTTTGGGTTGTGTAATGCTCCCGCAGCATTTCAGCGATTCATAAATGACATCTTCAGAGACTTACTTGATGTTTGTGTTGTGGTATATCTGGATGATATACTCATTTATTCTCAGTCCTTGTCCGAACATGTAAGACATGTAAGACTTGTGCTATCCAGATTACTCGCACACAATTTATACGTAAAATTGAAAAAATGCTTATTTCATAAGGAAGAAGTACTATTCCTAGGATACATCATATCTAAGAATGGTATCAAGATGGATATGAGCAAGATATCGTGTATACTGGATTGGCCTGTACCAACAACTCTTAAGGCATTACAACGATTCCTTGGATTTTCAAACTTCTATAGGAAGTTCATCAAGAACTTCTCTTCTATTGTGAGACCGCTCACACAACTTACAAGTGTAAAGAAACCATTCAAATGGTCTGAAGAAGCAAATAAAGCTTTCCGCTTGTTAAAATCAAGCTTCACTTCTGCTCCCATACTACGCCATCCAGACCCATCCCTTCAATACATCCTGGAGGTAGATGCTTCAAATATGGCTGTAGGAGCAGTTCTTTCCCAACGACCAACGAATACTTCACCACTCCACCCAGTTGCTTTTTTCTCTAAATCACTAAGTAGCCCAGAGGTGAATTACCCAGTGGGTGAAAAAGAGTTGCTTGCCATAAAACTGGCACTAGAAAATTGGCGACATTTACTTGAGGGTACTCGATTGCCAATACTCATATATACAGATCATAAGAATCTCCAATACCTTCAGACCAACAAGACTCTTTCCCACCGGCAGGTACGTTGGTCATTATTCTTCCTAAGATTCAACTTCCTAGTGACCTACACGCCTGCAGACAAAAACAAAAAAGCAGATGCGCTATCACGGCTAACCGAAGATAACTGAGCCGAAATCCCTTCACTTCCTATAATACCCCATGACCGTATTATTGGTGTTGTTCGTTCCTTGAAGGAAGAGATTCTGCACAGTATAGGACTGGATTCACCACCACCACAATTAAGTGCTGATGCAGAAGGCTTCCTCTACTTTAACGACAAACTCTACATACCTCCTGGTATGCGTACCAAGATCTTGGAATTATCACATGACGTACCTATGGCAGGACATATGGGTATGACTAAGACATTCAATTTGCTCACCAGGCAATTTTGGTGGCCTGATATGAAGACGTCTGTACAAAAATTTGTTTCCTCATGTGACATCTGTGCAAGGTCCAAAATTGACACTACAAAACCATCTGGTCTACTTTGCAGTCTACCAATACCCAAAGTTCCATGGGAAGTTGTGTCCTTAGACTTTATAGTAGAATTACCACCTTCCAAAGGATTTACTACCATTCTAGTGTCAGTGGACCATCTGACAAAGATGGCACATTTCATTTCTATTCGCAGACTACTTTCATCTAAGGAAAAAGCGGAATTACTAGGGAAACATGTGTTCAAGCTACATGGAATTCCAAAGACTCTTTTATCTGACCGAGGTTCACAGTTCATCTCCAAGTTGTGGCAAGCTCTATGTCATATACTACGAATTGAGCGAAAACGTACTTCTCCCTACCACCCTCAGACCAATGGACAAACTGAAAGAGTCAACCAGTGCATTGAACAATATTTGCGTTGCTACACCTCATACCTACAGGATGATTGGGTGGACCTCCTCCCTCTGGCAGAATTTGCTTACAATAACGCAACCCACAGTACTACTAAGCAAAGTCCATTCTACCTAAACTATGGGTTTCATCCCACACTTCTTCCACCACGCATCCTGCCATCAAGTAACCCAGTAGCCTCTGACTATCTTACCCAAATAAAAGACTCTCTGGGTTTACTTAACACCACCATCTCACATGCTCATAGCCAACAAAAAAGGTACTACGACCTCCGTAGAAGACCTTCTCCTCAATATGCTATTGGGGATCTCGTTTGGCTATCTACGAAAAACTTAAGGTTAAAGATCCCCAGTAAAAAGCTTGGGCCTTTGTTTCTAGGACCTTTCCCAATTGAGAAGCTCATTGGGAGAGCTGCAGTTCAACTCACCTTACCGGCAGATCTTAAAATACACCCCATCTTTCACGTGTCGCTACTGAAACCACATGTTCCCAACCAAGGAATAAGACCTACCATCTCGCCTCCACCTCCAGTACAAGTTGAGGGCGGAGAAGAATTTGAGATTAAGGAGATTTTGGATTCTCGTATCCACAGAGGGAAACTCCAATATCTCATAAGATGGAAAAACTATGGACCCCAAGACGACACCTGGTTGGATACTTCTGACGTTCACGCTCCCAGGCTTATACGAAGGTTCCACTCCAAATACCCGGAGAGACCAGTGCTATAGGCCTTCCGGAGCCGGCCTTAAGGGGGGGTACTGTAAGATTCTGGTACCTTCGGTACCCTTCCAGCCCATTTCTTCCGCATTGCGTCCCACCTTTTCAGCTAGGTGGAACGCATATACCTGCCTATCTCTTTAAGCCGCATGACGTCATCACTAGGCACCGCTCTGAGCGGCTATTTCAATCGCCGGCTTTCACTCACAAGGTGTTCGTGCAAACCGCTTGTTATACAGCCTTGTCTGACGCTGCCGAAGCCTCCAGCTATTTCCCCAGTATCTGGATAGACCGGAGTCTCGCTACTTGATCCTGTATCTCGCTACTGATCCTGTATCTCGCTACCTGATCCTTATCTCATTACCGGACCCCTCATCTCTCTAAACCAACTAGTGATAAGTACCCCACAGGGGATTCCTTCCTATCAACTTACACTATCTACTCTTGCATACTAAAGACTGTTGCTATCTATGCATTACTATTTCTATCATCTGCACTGTTACATAGATTGCTAGCTCTTGAGTCTACTACCATCTATATCCTTGCACTGAGTTAGCAATTCCTGTACACTTCATCTGCTGTCCCCTACCACCTGTTATTTGTACATGATTGCTAACCTATCTGCATACTATCTATCACCATCTGCTAACACTCCTGAACATTACTATTGAGTGCCTATCATTGCTATCACTACTCACGCCTGTCCTTTCAGCACATCACCTCTATACTATCGTATACAACCTATCACTCCAGGAACATCTTATCTGAGTGTCTGTATATTTGCATGCTGAGGCAGGCTGGGCCACAATGATGAGTCTGGAGAGTTGGATATGGTGATTCAACACATCTCTACACGACTACTGAGTGGAAATTCTGCAGCTGCAAATCCAGTTCACTAAACAAACGCCGGAGCGTTACACCTACAGACACGCTCACTCTCCCCGAACGGACCCGCGACTTACGGCGCGGCTTCCATTGCCGTTCCGGTTGTCGCAATGCTACGTCGGTGGGTGTGGCCGGAGCGGTGATGTCTCTGACGAGCCGCTCGGGGCCCACACTATAAAGAGGCCATACACCCAGGCTTCATTTATGGCAGCGGTTCCCCATCCGGAGAGGGCATCATGGACACTTAGACAGAGCTGGTCAAAGGTATCTATTTTGATTAATTTATAACTCTACCTCACCCTCAGTATTATTAAGCCTTTGTCATGGTAACATATACAATACTAGCTGTACTGACTTTAGGCAATTTTAATATTATTCCCACAGTGCCTAATTTATGGGCTCAATTTAAATGTGCATATGAAAACGCTTTCAGCGATTTCAACTTATTGGTAAGATGATAAGCCCTATTATAATCCCCCTTTTTTGTTTCAATCTCTTTACTATGATGCACCATTTAAATGACATGATTCAACTTGCCTTTCACCAATAATCCCCTCTGCTCTGGTGACTATCTCCTTGCATGCTGTTATTCCATGGCTTGGGTTCTCTTGGTATCTCTCTGGGTACAGTATCTATATGTGAGTCACCCCTTATTCTGATAATCATTTATCAGTCCCCAGACAATATATTGTATCTTGACATTTATATAATTACTATACTTTAATCCAGATGGCAGCCAGGTGTCTACTATTCCTGGGGCAGCCCTATATTTGAACACAGCTCTAGTTCATATGATACCAAGCTCTGACTAATCCAGGAGTGTCTCTTCGTTACTTACTACCAATCACATTGCGGTGACTTGAGTCCTGCATAACAATCGTACAGGTATGTATGGAACCACCTGGCTTTTGTTTTTTTTTTATCCAAGCTACTGTTGATAACCCCTTTTTTTTAAATTTATCAATGTGTATTGTGTGATCCCCCACATGGAACCAATTGGTGAGCCTCTGGGTCTGCATTTTCTGTTGCGCCCGCGGGGGTCCTTGCCTGTCCACATGTGAGCTCCCAACCAGTGATTGGATGAGTCACCAGGAACATACATGCAGTCCTTAATTCTATAGAACAATGTATGTCATATAATATGTGATTGTGTGTAATACATGATGTTTAATGGCATTTCTTTATCATGCAGAATTTATTCACAATTAAGCTCCAGATGAAGCCTCTTTATGAGGCGAAACATGTTAAGCAGCTGAACTGTTACTCTTTATCACCATCAACTGACCCTGGCTGGACGGTGCCTACATTTTGGGCCAACCATTGACAGGATCTTCTTGGTGTTTTAAGTCTTCCTCTTACATTCAGGATATGTATAACAGCAATGTATTTGTGTAAAATTAAATTCATAAGAACTGCTGTATGTTGTATATACGATTAGTGAGCCATTATTGGGCCCTAATCGGTTCTTTTATATCAAACACGTTTTCATGGTCTTTTTTTTCCTTTTTGTTTTTTATGTGGAATTTAAATAAATAACCATTTTAATTATATTATGTGCCTGGACAATCCTTTCTTCCCAGTCTTCCATGTTCTCTATTTAGTAAACTCTAGGATGTGGCACAATTATTAGTTCATTTATATGCTCAGACTGCTGCTGTCTGAAGGCATATTCTATTTGCAATGCCTGCACTCTTTGACCAATGGGTTGAAGAAAAGTAAACTACCAATAAAATTTGTATGTCCACATAATCGATATTCGTTTCTTAACTGTATTCTAGCAAAAATGTGCCTGTGGGGATAGTTCTGTTTCAAATGCCACTTTATGCAGACTTCTGTGGTTGAGCATCCCACCCCCCACACACACCTGTACTCTATCAGAGTCCACCATCAAGTAGATACAGGAGGAGTCCTTTGTGGTGCCTTAGCACATCCATCCCAGCAAGGAGTGTTGTCTCCAAGGGTTGGAGAGGCTGGATTCACCCCTTTTCTATGGATAGTGTAGGACCCACTGATAATGGGGTACTTTGACGCAGTGGTGGGCTTGAGCACGATATGGCCATATGGTGGGACTAAACCCCCATTTTTATTTATGGATTGTCTCCATATTTAATAGTCATTTCTTTTGCATGGTTGCGCTATTCTTTTTTAATATACATGTTGCTTGGTCCATAGCTGCACCGGCTTTAGATATACATGTTCAGGGTTTGCTCCCCCAATTTTTTGCTTGTTTATTATGTATTCGGTCTGACCAGACTTCTGTGGTTGAGCATCCCACCCCCCACACACACCTGTACTCTATCAGAGTCCACCATCAAGTAGATACAGGAGGAGTCCTTTGTGGTGCCTTAGCACATCCATCCCAGCAAGGAGTGTTGTCTCCAAGGGTTGGAGAGGCTGGATTCACCCCTTTTCTATGGATAGTGTAGGACCCACTGATAATGGGGTACTTTGACGCAGTGGTGGGCTTGAGCACGATATGGCCATATGGTGGGACTAAACCCCCATTTTTATTTATGGATTGTCTCCATATTTAATAGTCATTTCTTTTGCATGGTTGCGCTATTCTTTTTTAATATACATGTTGCTTGGTCCATAGCTGCACCGGCTTTAGATATACATGTTCAGGGTTTGCTCCCCCAATTTTTTGCTTGTTTATTATGTATTCGGTCTGACCAGACTTCTGTGGTTGAGCATCCCACCCCCCACACACACCTGTACTCTATCAGAGTCCACCATCAAGTAGATACAGGAGGAGTCCTTTGTGGTGCCTTAGCACATCCATCCCAGCAAGGAGTGTTGTCTCCAAGGGTTGGAGAGGCTGGATTCACCCCTTTTCTATGGATAGTGTAGGACCCACTGATAATGGGGTACTTTGACGCAGTGGTGGGCTTGAGCACGATATGGCCATATGGTGGGACTAAACCCCCATTTTTATTTATGGATTGTCTCCATATTTAATAGTCATTTCTTTTGCATGGTTGCGCTATTCTTTTTTAATATACATGTTGCTTGGTCCATAGCTGCACCGGCTTTAGATATACATGTTCAGGGTTTGCTCCCCCAATTTTTTGCTTGTTTATTATGTATTCGGTCTGACCAGACTTCTGTGGTTGAGCATCCCACCCCCCACACACACCTGTACTCTATCAGAGTCCACCATCAAGTAGATACAGGAGGAGTCCTTTGTGGTGCCTTAGCACATCCATCCCAGCAAGGAGTGTTGTCTCCAAGGGTTGGAGAGGCTGGATTCACCCCTTTTCTATGGATAGTGTAGGACCCACTGATAATGGGGTACTTTGACGCAGTGGTGGGCTTGAGCACGATATGGCCATATGGTGGGACTAAACCCCCATTTTTATTTATGGATTGTCTCCATATTTAATAGTCATTTCTTTTGCATGGTTGCGCTATTCTTTTTTAATATACATGTTGCTTGGTCCATAGCTGCACCGGCTTTAGATATACATGTTCAGGGTTTGCTCCCCCAATTTTTTGCTTGTTTATTATGTATTCGGTCTGACCAGACTTCTGTGGTTGAGCATCCCACCCCCCACACACACCTGTACTCTATCAGAGTCCACCATCAAGTAGATACAGGAGGAGTCCTTTGTGGTGCCTTAGCACATCCATCCCAGCAAGGAGTGTTGTCTCCAAGGGTTGGAGAGGCTGGATTCACCCCTTTTCTATGGATAGTGTAGGACCCACTGATAATGGGGTACTTTGACGCAGTGGTGGGCTTGAGCACGATATGGCCATATGGTGGGACTAAACCCCCATTTTTATTTATGGATTGTCTCCATATTTAATAGTCATTTCTTTTGCATGGTTGCGCTATTCTTTTTTAATATACATGTTGCTTGGTCCATAGCTGCACCGGCTTTAGATATACATGTTCAGGGTTTGCTCCCCCAATTTTTTGCTTGTTTATTATGTATTCGGTCTGACCAGACTTCTGTGGTTGAGCATCCCACCCCCCACACACACCTGTACTCTATCAGAGTCCACCATCAAGTAGATACAGGAGGAGTCCTTTGTGGTGCCTTAGCACATCCATCCCAGCAAGGAGTGTTGTCTCCAAGGGTTGGAGAGGCTGGATTCACCCCTTTTCTATGGATAGTGTAGGACCCACTGATAATGGGGTACTTTGACGCAGTGGTGGGCTTGAGCACGATATGGCCATATGGTGGGACTAAACCCCCATTTTTATTTATGGATTGTCTCCATATTTAATAGTCATTTCTTTTGCATGGTTGCGCTATTCTTTTTTAATATACATGTTGCTTGGTCCATAGCTGCACCGGCTTTAGATATACATGTTCAGGGTTTGCTCCCCCAATTTTTTGCTTGTTTATTATGTATTCGGTCTGACCAGACTTCTGTGGTTGAGCATCCCACCCCCCACACACACCTGTACTCTATCAGAGTCCACCATCAAGTAGATACAGGAGGAGTCCTTTGTGGTGCCTTAGCACATCCATCCCAGCAAGGAGTGTTGTCTCCAAGGGTTGGAGAGGCTGGATTCACCCCTTTTCTATGGATAGTGTAGGACCCACTGATAATGGGGTACTTTGACGCAGTGGTGGGCTTGAGCACGATATGGCCATATGGTGGGACTAAACCCCCATTTTTATTTATGGATTGTCTCCATATTTAATAGTCATTTCTTTTGCATGGTTGCGCTATTCTTTTCTAATATACATGTTGCTTGGTCCATAGCTGCACCGGCTTTAGATATACATGTTCAGGGTTTGCTCCCCCAATTTTTTGCTTGTTTATTATGTATTCGGTCTGACCAGACTTCTGTGGTTGAGCATCCCACCCCCCACACACACCTGTACTCTATCAGAGTCCACCATCAAGTAGATACAGGAGGAGTCCTTTGTGGTGCCTTAGCACATCCATCCCAGCAAGGAGTGTTGTCTCCAAGGGTTGGAGAGGCTGGATTCACCCCTTTTCTATGGATAGTGTAGGACCCACTGATAATGGGGTACTTTGACGCAGTGGTGGGCTTGAGCACGATATGGCCATATGGTGGGACTAAACCCCCATTTTTATTTATGGATTGTCTCCATATTTAATAGTCATTTCTTTTGCATGGTTGCGCTATTCTTTTTTAATATACATGTTGCTTGGTCCATAGCTGCACCGGCTTTAGATATACATGTTCAGGGTTTGCTCCCCCAATTTTTTGCTTGTTTACTTTATGCATTGTCATACCTCCTTGAACCTAGTCTGCCTAGACAGTATGGACACCTGCTGACTCGGCACCATCCACAGGGAGCTTAAAGTATAACTAAAGGCAAAACTTTTCCTGTGTTCTCTCTGTTATTACCAGATCTTTTCAATAAAAATATTGAAATAAAATATAAAGACAAAACTTTGTTTTTAGTTTTGGATAGAGTGGAGAGGGATTAGAATCCCTGTCAGGTTTTAATTGCTGTTTGTGCAACTGTTAGGGAGAATTATGCTCTCTTTTTGTCCAATTTACCATTATCATTGAAAGGGAAAGTAAAGAAAATCCTACATTTTAGGTTGTCAAGTAATAGAGGGAAAATCTTCCAATAGGGACACTAGTTCTGGTGGCCTGGGGGTCCCCAAGGGATTCCCTTAATTAATTTTCAAGGATTTCCTCTCAATTCCTGTTTTGGCTAATCTCCGATTCTCCAAAGTGGGACACAGATGGTGAAAAATCTGACAGAGCTTATAACTCTCCTTTCCTCTATTCAAAATTAAAAAAAAAAAGTCAGGTATCTGCTGACTAATAGGCCCATCTCTGTAAATTAGCAATTCTAAACCAGAGCTCCTTTGAACCCTAGTGTTCCTTTAGAACAGGGGTATTCACAATAGTGTATTGAACCCCTTTAACATCACACACCCCCTTTATTTACAGCAGTCTTCAGCCCCCTTTAACTCATCTCACCAACGCCACAGTACTGTTCTATGCCCCCTTTCACAACTGTCCTCTATCCCTTGGCAATACCCCCCCAGCAGAACTGAACCACATTCACATACCCTCACAACACTGCCCCCTCTTTACATCTGCCCCCCTACAGCACTGCCCTCCTTCACATCTCCCCCACAGCACTGCCCCCCTCTTACATTATAAATCCCCAAAAAGTAGTGTGCTCTGCTCTCTTCACATCAAACACCCACCCCACAGCACTACCCCCCTTTACATCCCCCTAAGCATTGCCCCCTCTCATATTAACCCCCCCCCACAGTAGTATGCTCTTCCCTCCTAACATTCACCATCCCCTACAGCACCCCTACAGGCTTGAGGCCATCTGAGTGATGTCATCCATATATGGTGAAAATGTCCTACACTTGCTGGTCCCGTGTATTTGGCCTCCTATTTATGTTGTTTTATCTACCCATACCAAAAGAAACCAAGTTTGGTTTATTACACTGCCCAATTCCAGACCTATTCGCTTATCAACAGAAGCTCGCCTCCTATGTATTTCTGTTAACCAAAAGAACAATTGCCCAAGCCTTGAATAAACCATCTGTCCCCTTTCGGGGGTGAGAGATCGCATGTAAATAATGGACAGCAATGTTTATCCATCATAATAATCTTCAGGTTAATTGATGTATTAGTACTATTATTGGAAATTGCTGTATTTAGCTTTTTATATAGGCATATGGGCCATAGGATTACCACCTTCATACATCTTAACAGGTTTTATATTTCTGCCTGACAAGTGCTAATCATGATTCATTGCAAGTGTGAAGATACTGCAAAGAAATTATCATACTTTCAGCAGCTCAATCTATGCACATAAGTAATGCACATAAATGATGTTCAGTTGTCATATCGCATCTTGCTTAATATTTACTGCTCACTGTGTACCGAAATAACATCAACATAGTGACATGGTTTTTCTTTAACTTGGTTCTGCTGGAACATTGGTAGTGTTTTTAGTTAAGTGTGCTACACCATATACATAAATGCAGTGCTCTGGAGTTTTAATAGAACCTGTAGAGGAAGGGTGTTTTTATATCCCATAGCAGTTTACAGTGCACTGAGCAGGCACCGGTAGATGTCTGCTCACATCCTAAGATCATCTTTTCATTTTCCTGGGTTCCTCCTGGTGCACAACAATGCCCGGTCTCATGTGGCAAGAGTATGTAGCCAGTTCTTGGTGGATGAAGAAATTGATACTATTGAATGGCCCCCACGCTCGCCTGACCTAAATCCAATAGGACATTTTGTTTCGGTCCTTCCGACGCTGCCAGGTTTCACCTCAGTCTGTTTAGGAGCTTAGTAATGCCCTGGTCCAGATCTTGGAAGCAATACCACAGGACACCATCCGTGGTCTCATTAGGAGCATGCCCCGACGATGTCAGGCATGCATACAAGCAGTGTTGGGAAGGTTACTTTGGAAATGTAATAGGTTACAGATTACAAATTACCCTATTTAAAATGTAATAAGTAGTGTAACTTTTCAATTACGTTATAAAAGTAAAGTAACGGATTACATTTGATTACTTTTTAATTACTTTTAAGTTTCTAATATATATTTTCAACTTAATGTTATAGTAGTACTCAACTCTTTTTTACTGTTAGAATCTCAAAATCTTTCATCACTTGAATTAAGATCATATTAATTACATTTTAAAGCACAGCCATCACAAAACCAGAGTTCATAACAAAAAAAAAAATGTTTAATACTGTTTTAGGAATCAACTCTTTGCATAGCTATAACAGGACACACTGGCAAGTAACAATGCCTTGGAAAAAAAAAAAAAAAAAAAACTTAAAGCATATACATAAACCCAAATAGGCAATAAAACAGTTATTAAAACATTTAATAAAAGAAAAAAACACTGGTGTCTCATAGCAATCAATGCAATTAGGGAAATAAATTATTTAAATCTGGGGTCTGTGTGTGTGTGTGTGCTCTTTATCCTCCAAAAATCAAACTGGAAAATAGAGCGACAGATAAAGTGTCCACATCACACATCAGTCATCTTGGGCTAGGTCACTGGGACAGTGCTGTTTGTTGTAACGGAGCAGTAAGACCTGTTCAATGTGGTCATCACTCAATTTGTTTCGAGATGAGATCAAAAGATTGCCTCTATGACTAAAAAGTCGCTCCACTGGAGCACTGGAAGGCAATGTGGGAAATGCCTTAAAAGATGTCAGGTTGTTGTTATCACAATCTTCTAAGTACTTTCTGACTTCAACATGAGTTGTGCTGTCAGATGCTGATTTGGCATTATTAAAGACAAAAACGTTTTCCTCTGACTCGTCAGATTTCACAGAGTTGTCATCTCTCACTGCAGCTGGACTGTGCAGTGGTTCCAGAGCAATAGCTTCCTGCAGTAAGGTTCTCCTCATGTCTTCTCTCTTCTCAGGGCTCAGCCAGCTTAAGCAGAACTTTGGCAGGGTTGTGGTCGCCATCTTTGCTTCATGGCTGGTTAACACTGATCCAAAGCGCTGTTCTATGGCCTCACTGATACTGGTGACAATGTGTGCATTATAGAGCAAATGGGGCATCTTTTCAAAAAGCTTTGCCTTGAGGTTAAGCAAAGTAGGAATTAAAAATCCTAGGTAACATTTGCTTTCACCCTGGAGAATGTCAATGGCAACAGCTAGAGGCTTCAGAGCCTCGGTGTACTTTTTAAGGAATGCATACTCTTGTGGATGAAGCTTTGGCACATCAAGTTTATCACAGATCTCCCTCAGCTTTTCTTCTGGGAGCCCTGCACGTTTTGTGATAGCCCTGAACTCTGAGTTCCATCTTGTGACTGATGGGACAGTAAAATGCTTTTTGGCAATCTCCTACTACTAATCCGTCACTTTCTATTATACAGAAACAAGTAATACGTCATTCAAAATTAAAGGCTCTGTTTTTATTTTTGTACACTCACAATAATGACAAAAACGATATTATTTTATAAAGTAAAGAAAGGCTAAGTTACATACCTGCAGATGCTTCCTCAGGTTTGACAATGAAGCCTTTGATGTCGAAAGCAAAAAATTTTGCACTGAACTGTTATATTTGCGCCCTTTTCGGACTTCAGGATGAAATTATTTTTAAATTTCCAGCACTGAAATGCATTCTCATAACTTGCCATGGTGGCAACTCTCAGACAACTTGTAGTCTGAAGCTGTTTAACCTGAAGAAGGGGCGTGGCCCAGAAACATGTAGTTCTGCTGCTGGCTTTTCTCTGTATTTTACTTGTCGGGTTGCCCTCTTCACATTAGTCAGTGTGGCCATTTTCGCCAGGCCTGTCACATCACTTCCGGGTGCGGCGTGTCCCTGTGTGAGGCCGTCGGTTCCATGATGCTACGCCCGCCGGTGCTGACGAACGTCCTTGTGTCAACTGGTAGTAGAAGAGAGCAGTCGAAGGTCTCTCTGATCCCCTAATCTGGCTCTGTGATCATGGTACTGCCCTGTGGTCCCTATCATCTCATCTCTCATCTGACCGTGAGTAGGCTGGGCTTGTTATATGAGGAGCAGAGAGGGTATGACTTCATCTCTTTACTCCTTCTCCCCACATCCTCTTTTATTATTCAACATATTCTAGGTTTTTAAAGAAAATATTCAGGTGTAACCCTATTTGTAATCTTTAACATTTTCATAAGTAACTGTAATTTAATTACACATTTTTTCTCAGTAACTGTAACAAATTACTGTTACATTTATTTTGTAATTAAATTACGTAACTCCATTACATGTAACTAGATACTCCCCAACACTGCATACAAGTATGTGGGGGCCATAAAAACTACTAAGTACCATTTTGAGTTGCTGCAATGAAATTTCAGCAAAATGGACTAGCCTGTTGCATCATATTTTCACTTTGATTTGTATTCAGCCCTCTGTAGGTCAATCATTTTCATTTCCATCAAATGATGTGGCATCTTTTTGTTCCTGACACATTACCCAGTCGATATCAGTATAGATATCGAGCATGATATTTTTCCCCATTGAGATCTGATGTGTTTTCAAAGTGTTCCTTTAATTTTTTTAAACAGTGTATTTTAGCCTATACTGGTGAACTTGGGGTGCAGTGAAGATAACCTAAAGATGTGAGCAATCTTTTCCAAGGGCCTGCTCACATCCTTTAATCATCTTCACTGGACCCAAGGGTCACCAAGATCTGAGGCAAAAAATGGGAAATTCCTAGTAGAGCACACTTCTGTGAAGCTACCTACAAAAGGAGGAGGTTGAATCTTAACACATCACCCCTCTTTTTTTTTTTTAGAATCCTACCCTTGCTCTCTTCCCACCCTAGGCAATAAAAAATGGGTATGGGGGAGGTACAGGCAGTTGTTTCCAACTACATACATGCTACAGAGAGGGGAATTAACAGGTCCCACTGCTTGTTTTATTATATTATACAGCGAGATACCGGAGACTTATTGGCCCCCCCTCCCCTTCCCTTCCCCAATACACAAACAATGGGGTTCAGCCTAAGGCCAGGTCGTCACAATGGCACATGGCAGGTGCGCCTAATATATATATATATATATATATATATATATATATATATTGTCAGAATGTTTAGACTGCTCTGAATATAACAGTGTCTATTTATGTCAATAAGCAAAGATCTGTGCGGAAGGAGAATCTCCACTTATTTCCACAAATCAATATGTAGCGAATTCTTTTTATTGATTAATTTCTTTTTAAAAGCATATACCAATCTTAGTGAAAACAGTCTACAGTATGGAATATATAAGAATATTTATTCACGAGACATGTAATCACGAATCAATGATCAAACTTGAGATGACACGAAAAGATAACTAAAAAATACAAACTTCAAACAATGAATGCAATGTGATGTGTAGCTCAATAATGAAAGTGAAAATAAAGCAAGATTACGTTTTCTCCAGGTGTAGTATAAACCATAAATGAATGTTCTATATAATCAGACCACAATTGTCTGCGCAATGCACAGCCTGATAGTCACTCCACTGCAGATGAAGCGAGAATAGGCTATGCAAAACGTGAGACTAATACACCAATATGCGCTAAATCTGATATTAATAAAAATGTTATAAAAACAAAAATCAGCTTTTTAGAGAAAAATCTACTTATGGTTTATACGGCTGGGATTGTACTCTCGTTACCCTTGAATATGCAATGTAAAACATTTAAGGAAGTACATAAACAATATTGAATAATAATCAAATAATTAGCAAGGAATATTTACCATATTTAAAATGGCTGCTAGCTTAGAATGGTCGTTACCAGAGTCCTTAAGATGGCTGCCTTTTCAAGATGGCGGTCAATTAGGGAGGAGTTTCGTTTGGCGTCCCTCAAAGTTTCAGATACATGATGGAGCAAAATGGAGTCTGTATAAATGAGTCTATGCATAGCTGTAGTAGCGTGTGTATTGTATGTGTGATGTATGTTGGGCAAATGTCATGTGTCATGTGTCATGTGAGTTTTCCTATTTATATGGTATAGAACAGAGGACTATTAAAATTACCATAAGTTAAACCCAGAGGGAGTTACATTATCCCCATTGGCTGGGACATCTTATTCATTAACTGGTGAGGTCATTGGGTGACACCTCTTGGTTGACCAGAATATTGAATATTAAAACTATAGGATTTCTCCATTTAAGAATATCATAAAACAACATAAAATGTATCAATACTCTCATCTATTACATGTCCATTTAATATCCATTATGTATCTAAATGAGGAATGAATCTTGGTAACACCATAATATATTATTAATATAATATACAGTATATATCTATATATATTGGAAATTACTTTTTAAACCTAAGACTTCAACTAGTAGCAGTCAGTCACCAGAGATGGCAGTATTGTGTTGCTCTTAGGTTCAGTATGACAGCATTATTTATCTTCAAATAAACTTTGCACCTTATATTGACAAAGAGCTTACCATCTCAGACTTCCTAGAGCCTAGCAAGGTTAAACAAAATTTTATGATGCTTTCTACAACTTACAATTTACAAATGTTTACTGAAGCCTCTCTTGACATACAGAGATATCAGTATAACTTTCTTTAGTAAGGATGAAACAATTATGATATATAACGGTTTTCTACATATCTATGTATGTTAGTTAAATATATATTTCATTGTTAATATTCTGTTACATATAAGATTATAATATATCTTTAAATCTTATTTTTACATGGGTTTAAACACAGAATATTTAACCAGTGTTTTATGGTCCCACACACACAAGATTATCTTGGTATAGCGTCTTAGACTTATATCTAAGGAAAGTCAACAGACTATTTATTTATTACCTTAGGTCAACACAGCATGTCTTGGGTAAACCTGTTGAATAGGCACTTTTTGTTAAAAAGATTTAACCTTTCAGTAACCTAACAAAAATGGATGTCATTGCTTCATATTTCTATACAGAACAAAATATAACATTTAATTTCTTTTTTTTTTTAATTTAACCTCCCCAAATAAGCCTGACAATATATATATATATATATATATATATACAGTATATATATATATATATATATATATATACATATGAGGTGGGATTATACTGAGGTTTATAACTCTTCTTTATTATTTTGATCTTTCTTGACGGCAAATGAGCACCTTTTTCTTACCTCAGTATATTCAGAATATTATAGTGACAAAATGTTTCTTTTAAATACATGAATCAATGCCTCTTATTCAGTAGTACAGAGTTTATTTCAATACATAGTTCACTTAAAAGGCTGCATTGTATTTGGAGGAGGCTTGCAATAGCTATAAATTGATTTCTGGACGAGGCCCAGAGATGCCATGCACAAAACTCAGGCCTCCTCCCACCAATCTCCCTCGCCCAGCAGAAGCCCTTCTCACTCCCAGCCCTGCAGCTCTCCCTCCTCAAGTGCTTGATCGACTGCAGCACTAAGCCTGGATGACCTGCGGGCAGTGCCTGCCGATATTAAAAACCCTCTACCAGCTGCAATTTCTGACCTAAGATCAGACATCCATGCTATCGCATCTAGAGTGGAAGAAGTTGAATCAATGACAGCACGCCATGATTCAGCCCTGTGCCGTGTGCATCAAATCACAGAATCACATGCTCTTAATTTGAGGGAACTAAATCGACACATGGAGGACCTAGATAACGGGGGCAGGGGCTGCAACATTAGGGTACGAGGTCTTCCTGAAGCCATTGAGTCCCACCAGCTCACACGGGCAACCCTTGCGATATTCATTGACATCTTAGAAAGACCCCCTGAGACACCAATATCCATAGAATGCCTCCACAGAGCACTGAGACCAAGGGGCAGAGACACAGCCCCCCAAGGGATGTAGTCTGCTGCCTCTCCAGCTTTCCACTAAAAGAAGAGGTCGCAACCGTTTAATATACCAGAGAGTGGAGGTAAAGCTTTACCAAGACCCCTCAAACATTACCCTGCAATGCAGGTGGGAAATTCGACCTCTATTAGATGTGCTCCATGCCAGAGCAATCACACACAGATGGAGGTTTCCCTTTTGCCTTTCAACAACAGCCAAGGGGAGAACAGCAAATCTCAGGGTACCAGAAGACCCGGATCATTTCTGCACCATCATGGATATCCCTCTCGTTGACTTGCCTGACTGGTACAGTGATTTTCGCCTACCATCGCTGACAAGAACCACCTCCATGGAAGGGGTCTGTGGAGCATGTAATTTCACCATATACCGTAGCACCGCCACGCTCATCCACCGCCTTCTAAGGTCACTGATTCACCTCAGAAGTGCAGTCCCGCAGCGTCTCTAGCTCACTGTAGAGCTCGCCGCTCACCCTAAGGGGTACAGTTCTCAACGTCACTTTACAGTACAGAAATACCTTGATCCTCTCTCTCTAGAGTAACTACCCAACCAGTTATGCAATCTTTTATCCTTCTATATGTCTGACACCACTGGATCTTCACACTATGCAACCTATAACCTCATTCTACCCACAGAATGTTTGATACACATTGAACTTCTTACAAAAGCAACACCCTCTACAAACTCTGAAAGCACCCTGTCCACAGTGATTCAGAATGCAACCTACTATACTGGCACTCTATAACGCTACACACAGTCACCAAAACTCTTTGAGCACTTTGTACCCCTTCCTGGTGCCTAAATTTACTGCTACAAATGTCCAACGGTAGCAAACAGTCACCTATTCTGCTACATCAATATAGGATGCTCGTCTCTCCCAGGAATGTGCAGCTTTCATGGCTCCACGCAACGCTACCATTGGAAGACCGCCACCGCCACCACCACCAGACTTACTTTTTTTTTTTTCAAAATTGATTTTTATTAAGTTTTAGTAAGAAAACATACAAATGCAAAGCATTCAACATATAAAATATACAAATACATCAGAGAATGCGGTATAACAACAAAGAACTAATAGTGTAACAGTGCAAACAGTTGAAAGTTTATAAAATCATCAGTAGAAATTACAGTTTGGTCCAAAGGGACCCCAATACCCAATGTTGTTCAAATTTAAGCAGTGTATTAGAACGGAGTGCTAACAATTTTTCATACTCAAACGTTAGTTTAACAGATGCTACTACCTCAGAAAGATTAGGGGCCTCAGTGTGTTTCCAACGTCTAGTTATGATTGACCTAGAAGCTAGTAGTATATGGGCTACTACCCAGCGAACATTCACAGGAAACCTTTCTATTCCTTAATTCAAAAGAGCTAAGGCAGGTGTAGGTTTCATCAATACACCTGTCACAGAGGATATGAGACCAAAAACTTGGTTCTAAAAACTCACTAAACTTTTGCAGGACCAGAGGATGTGGTAAAGGTTTCCTACTTGACCACATGCGCGTCAGCATAATGGAGAGTAGGATGGGTAAAATTTTGATAAGTGGAATGGTGTAAGATACCATCTTGAGAGTCTTTTTTGCAATAGTTCCCAGTGATTGGTACAGTGGGAAACACTGTGTGAGTATTTGAAAGCTTGTGACCACTGTTGTGAAAAAGTGCGCTGCAAGTCTTCTTCCCATTTTACCATGGGCCCAGTTTTGTGGAAAGTGTTTTTTTATTTGAGAGTGTTGTAGAATAGAGCAGTGCCTTTTAGTGTCTGTCGAGTTGAGGTGTAAAAGTCATATATCATTTGGGGAATGACCACTTTTGGCGGTGGGTTTTGGTTGATAAATTTAGACATACGTATATAGGAGTAATAATCTGATGCCGGAATATTATAACATCGCCGGATGTCTTCAAAGGGTTTAGGTTTATCACCTTCTAGTAGATCATCTACCCTTTGAAAGTTACAGTCATGCCATTTTTGGGTATATAAGTAGGGCACCAGGACTTCAAACGTTTTAAGGGGTATGCGAAGTTGACAGTTAGTAGAGTCATGGCCGATATGCACCAGCAAGTCTCTCCATGCCAAGATGGAGGCTCGGGTCATAATGGGAAAGTCGGTAACGGTTTCCAACAGTCAGCTAGTAAAAGTACTGGTAGATTATATGTTTTAGTTAAGGCGGACTTCACTTGGATCCAACGAGTGTCTGTATTCTCGGAGAACCGATGTTTGAGATGGATGAGTTGGGACGCTGTGTAATAGTCTTGTAATTGGATCATACCTATGCCCCCTACCTTTTTGTGTTTAATCAGGTGTGACCATGTACATCTCGGGTGTTTACCCTGCCAAATGTAGTTCTTGAGAAGGACATTGATCTTTTTCATGAAGTGGGTTGGGATGGGAATTGGTAGAGTATGGAAGATATAAAGGATTTTTGGAAGAGTCATGATTTTGAATGCTGCAAGTCGGCCTAGCCAAGATAATTCTTGAAAGGATTTTTGAGCCAATTCTTTATGAAGTTTAAGTAATAATGGGGTAAAGTTAGCTTCGCTAGTGAGGATGTAGATGGGGTCAGTTGTACCCCTAGATATGGGATTTCTTGAGATGTCCAGATATAAGGGAGTTGAGTTTTAATATTATCGGCAAATAAACTGATTTTATGCGATGTGCCTTGGAATCGAAAGCCAGAGATGTGTGGGTGTATGCATGTAGTTTCTGCCAATGGCTCCATCATCAGGTTAAAGATGCTCAGTGATAAGGGGCAGCCCTGGTGTGTACCATTGGTAATGGAGAAAGGTTTGGAGTACGTGCCTGAGATGAATACTTGCGAGGATGGGTTGGAATATAGTGCCATTACAGCAGACAGTATCATGCCCTTGAATCCAAACTTCTCCAGAACCAATGCCATATATCTCCAATACACCCTATCAAATGCCTTTTCTGCGTCTGCCGAGAGAAGTATGGAAGGTGTCTTGGATTCTTCTGCGTGATGGATGAGTCCTATTACTCTTCTGGCGGCGTCTGCAGCATGTCATCCCCTCATGAAACCCATCTGGTCAGCTTTGATTAAGGACGGGAGGATTTTAGATATACAAAACAAAACAACAGTGCTGCGCCAGATAATAAATAACAATCAAAGGATCCAAATAAGAGAATCAATATAAATAGGTGCTCCTAGAGTCCAATCATAAGGTGTGTTCAAATAAATATGTGACTTGTGAGTAAATAATCCAAATCTTCACATAAGTGACCACCACTGCACCTCAGTGAAAAGTTCCAATCCACCACCACCAAAAAAAAAATTAAAGCCTCTCACCTTAATCCCTGACCCAAGTTTCCCCCCCGGGTCAGAAGCAGCTTTACCCCACAGGGGTCAGAGGATGGTAGGAGGGATCTCCAATAGGAAACCTAAAGGCTTTCCAAAATCCGGTTCCAATCACCCCAGAATAAGATACACAGCATAAAGGAAAGACACAAAAAGGGATCCTAATGATTAGGAATATTATTTATTAAAATCATGTACTCACAAACAAGCACTCAACAGTGCATGTAGACATGACACAGTTCCGCAAAGTCGAGAGGATGTGACGTTCGGCAAGACCGGCTCCACCCCCTATATGCGTTACGTCGTCGCAATGAGCAGTGACTTCTGTGGTAGAGGTGGAGACTGCATCCAGGGGTGTCCAAACTATGGCCCTCCAGCTGTTCAGGAACTACAATTCACATGAGGCATTGTATATCTCTGACATTCACGGACATAACTAGGCATGATGGGAATTGTAGTTCCTGAACAGCTGGAGGGCCATAGTTTGGACACACCTGGGCCAAGCACAATATAAGGCCGAGCTAGCCCGCGGCGTTAGATTACTGATTGGTTGAGACACTCGTATCCCCCGCCCCACACGGAAGCAGACACAGGAACAAGGCTCACTTTCTCAGGCTGGATGTCAACACAGACCAAAGGCTGCAGCATCCATGTCTAATGAAAATGATCTCGACTGCCCAAACAGGAATTTAATAATACCGGAGGCCTTTTTTTTTTTTTTTTGGGTATGCGATTCCTTAAGGAGTTTATAGTTCAGTTTTAGCCATAATCCCTAAATATCTTTGAAGAAAGAGGTTTGGTGCCTCAAGTCAAGGTTTGTGGGACTTTAAAGGGGCTAATATACACAAAAGTATTCTAAGTATAAATATAATATTTATTTCAAAATAACATAAAAGAAATTATCATACATTTCTGGTTTAGCAGAACATATGTTACATGTGATGTATGGGCTAAGAACCCATAGGTGAGAGTGAAGGAGAATAGTATGAAAAAAGTGACATGGTGGAAATGTGACATTAGTCTCTCTCTTGTGGTCCGAACGTCTATGGTTGGCGTTGGATCTTTGTTGAGAGAGTATTTAGATTCCTACGCGTTTCGGCGGGGGGCCTTTGTCAAGGAAAAATGTCAACCATCTCTGCAAGATATGTGAAATGGTAGTAAGGGTATTTAGTTTTTGGACCATCCTGAGACATTTGTTTCATGGTAGGTCATGTGATACATACTTAGATAAAGAAATGCCTGGGCCTGCTTGTGGTCCTCCGGTCCTCATATGAATCAACAGGATATAGCTACTGGGATATATAAGGTGGCGGTATTAGTATACGTTTGTATATTTATAGTACATGTGCCAGTGGTATTGGTTATGTACTTACTGGTTAAGTATATTCTCTAGACCAGTTGAGGGAAGAAGGTATTGGATCAACCCGTATTAGGTCAGGTCTGTATATGGAAGGGAGTATTTGGTTAAATATTTAAGAACAATATTTACTTTTATATGTTCCATATTGTTTTAGTACTTACTTTGCGACATAGAATTATATAAGCAATATTGGTTCCAGCATTTGTCCACTAGGTGGCGTGTTGTCCCAACTGGTCTTGTAATGCTATACAGTTCCAGTGGTCTCCACTGTGGGGTGCTGGTCCAACTGTTCCTGTTCTAAATATAGTGAACAGGAAAAGTCTTGTCAAGAGTGTATTCCAGTATAAAGATACCATCAGTGCATCTTTTGCACTATGGTATACTTACAGTTTTGTCCTTTGGTTAAGGGGGAAGAAGGGTGGAAGGTCCGAGTAGCGTGGTCCGAGCGTCCTCACCGTCCCTCAGCTCGAGGGAAGTGACGCCCTGTTTGAGACTCCCGGCCTTTTATATCGTTCGCGCATGCGCAATAGGCGCATGCTTATGTAACAGAAGATCCTTGCCGGATGACGCGTCGCGGGTGCGCGCGCATCCTGTCTTCAATCTGAACGGTACATTCAATGCAGCCGCCGACACAGGAGGCGGAGTTTGGGTCCCAATTCAGGGTCCTATTGGCAGAGGATGATAGAAGGTCTGCTTAACTCCTTGTTCCCCGGTCTTGATCACCGGGGTTACCTGTGCCGGATGAGGTTTATTTGGGGGAAAGAACAAGCAGGCTTTTAAATTTTCAGGCGATATATAACAAGTGAATTGATTTATTCTAAATAACGTGCCATTTGGAAGCCAGTTTTAGGCTTTTTTGAAAACATCCAAACGGGGGAGCGCCATTTAGGTTATATATAATATAATAAAGATAAATATAAATAAAAATAAAAAATAGGTTATTTATTTTATTTGTTTTGAGCAGCAATTAGTATAGAGCTGTTCATGTGTGATATGGATGAAACATGAAGTTCTTGATTTTGGTCAGGGAATGTTCGATCCCAGCAGGGTGTTTTTAGATGTAATATCGGAAAGTTCCGAAAGGGGATAGTGTTTTTCAAGGTAGGTTGTCCTCCATGTGTGGAGGGGGTTTTTTTTTTTTTTTTTGAAAAATAAATGTCTGACGTTAGGTCTTTTGTTACTGTGCCTCAATCTGTTTTCCCAGATACAAAGCCCTCCAAAAAGGGGCGGTAGCTGACATTTTCATTCAGGCCCGGTGGGTGGGCTGCATTTAGTTTCTTTATCCAGCGAAGTTCCATCTGGAGGAGCACTTTATTCCAATCCCCCCCTCTGGGGGGGATATGAATCCTGTCCAGTATGGAGAATTGGACTTTGGGCATATGGTTTTTGTGGTGATTGGCCACATGGCGGCCTAATGGTAAATAAAAGTTGCTTATGGACATACTTTGTAAGTGCTGGTTAACTCTTATGCCGAACTCCTGTCGCGTTTTCCCTACGTAGAAGCTGCCACATTCGCACTCCATAAGGTAGACCACCCCTTTGGTCTTGCAGTTTGCAAAATGTTTTGGGGTGAACTGGTCTCCGTTTGGTAGTGTCTTATATGTGGATTTTTTGATAACTGAACATTGTGCGCATGATCCGCATGGGAAAGTGCCTTTAGTCTGGCAAGGATCCTTTTTGGTTTTAAACTCGCTGTGGACCAGTGTTTCTTGTAGTGAGGTTGTTTTCCGGTAGGTAACAAGTGGTTTTTCTGTTACCAATTCTTTTATATTGGGGTCTTCGGTCAATATAGACCAATTTTTTTGTAGTATTTTTTTTAATTGTTTATGTTCATTGGAAAATCGTAAAATCAACCTTGTTGGTTGTTCCGTTTTCGCCTTAGGGGCATGTTTCTTGAAGAGGATGTCCTGTCTGTTTTTTTCCTGGACTTTGTTAAATGCCTTTCTGAGGCACGTTTTAGTATATCCTCGTTCCTGTAGTCTCAAATTTAAGTCATATGCTTCCTTTTTGTAGTCCATTTCTTTTGTGCAGTTCCTTTTTAGTCTCAGGAACTGACTATAGGGGATTGATTTTTTTAGAGATTCCGGATGAAAACTGGTGGCATGTAATATTGTGTTTCCTGCCGTTTCTTTTCTATAAAGTGTTGACATCACGTTCCCTTGGTTGTCCTTATAGATGTATGTGTCTAAAAATGGAATTTTGGTTTTATGAAAAGACATGGTAAAAAACATGTTATGGTTGTTTTTGTTCATTTTTTCAAGGCATTTTTTCATGAGATCTTCAGGTCCATTCCAGATTACTAGGATGTCATCCAGGTATCTTTGCCACAAGAGGATGTTTTCTGTGTATTCTGAGTTTTCTTCTGCTGTCAAAAATTCGTTTTCCCAGTCACCGAGGTATATGTTGGCATAGGCAGGTGCACAACTTGTGCCCATGGCAACTCCGCAGACCTGAAGGTAATAGTTTCCACCGAAAGAGAATGTGTTGTGGTTCAATATAAACTTTAGCATGTTCAAGATAAATTGGTTAAACTTCCTGTCGCGGTTGCTCTGTTGGTTAAGAGTTTTTTCTACGGTTTTTAAGCCGTGTGAGTGAGGAATATTATTATATAAAGCCTCTACATCTATGGTAACCAGTAATGCGTCTTTTGGAACTGTGAGGCCTTCCAGGATCTGTAGCAGGTGTACCGTATCCTTTGTGTATGATGTCAGTTGGGTCACATGCGGTCTTAGGTAGTTGTCTATGACTTGACTTGCCTTCTCCGTAATATTCCCGTTCCCCGAGATTATGGGTCTGCCGGGTGGGTCTGTTGGATTCTTATGGATTTTTGGCAGTGAGTAGAAGGTTGGGGTTCTCGGATGTTTTGTTCTAATGAATTCCCAGAGTGGAGAATGTGCTAAAGACCTAGAGCCTGGTGTGCCAACATCCCTAATACGTATGCGAAAGATTTAGGTTCCCCTAAATTGGGACTTTTTAGGCACAGATAATTGAAAAGATAGGTGGATCATATAAATAAAGAAGTTTTTGTTAAATACAGATAGAAATCAAAATTTAAGAACAGTGTGCAAGCAAAAAACAAACAGAGAGGATATAACTTATAGTGCTCGAACATAACCCGACATGTTTCGGAGCTGAGGGTACTTGCTCCTTCTTCAGGGGAGTTCAAGCAGTACTCTGGTGGTATAAAGATAAGTGTGTAAGAAAAACCAGTATGTTTTTATAAAGGATTCTTACATAATATGAAGTGACTAAAAAAGTTCACATAATATATAGCATAAATAATGAGTACTTACAGGGTTATACCGTAACTGAGTTTAAAAGAGGCCTGCACAGAGGTTAAAAACAACTGGTGATAAAGATTGGTCCGGCAAACATGTGTAGCAGTGTGGGTTATAGATCGATGTTAATATTTAGAGAGGAGAGACACAGCTGTTAGATCACGGACGTGACCGACACTCAAACTGGGCATCTGGAGTCCTCAAACAAAGGGGGGAAGCCAGGTACAGTTTCTTGAAAGAGATATAGGTACAGCCGGTCTGAAAGATAGGCAGACAACAACTGATTAAAAAGCGGTTTAAGCATATCAAAGGGATTATGCGAAAAGATTATGCAAAAAACGGTATATATTTAGGGGACGAAATATATTTAAAGATAATGTCAGGGGAAACAAATGCCCGTATCAGGGACTACAAAATGTCATAGAATTGAAAAATAATAGCAAAAAGCAATTAGATGGGTAGATATCATCCTTTGAAGATTTGGGGCAAGGGAAATGCACATACCTTGATAAAGACACAGGTTATAATGAGATAGAAAAACGTCCTCTCCACACTGCAGCCAGCAACCAAAATGCTGGCTGAGTGCTAGGAGAGGTGCCCTAATATATGCCGGCTAATTGATTGAAATGTGATTCAGCTGGCTTCACAGGACTTCCTGAGACACAGATACTGAGCCCGCCTCCATGCGTCACGCATTGGCGTGACGAGGTATAGAAACAATTGGGCTGGCTTCGCAAGGAGGGCTCCCTGGAACGCAGATGCCAGGCACGCCCCCACGCGTCACGCGCTAGCGTGACAAGGTGTGGGCGGAGCCGGCATATGCGTTCCACCGGCACGGAGATCGCAACCGGAAGTGGAAGGAAACCACCACGGCTGCTTATTGGTCGCCACTGGACCGTGAAGAGACCAGGGTAGTTGGAAGCAGGACCAAAGAGACACACCGCACGCTGCGGTGTGTGTCTCACCGTGCCGGGATGCTCAGAGAGAGAGGAGGAGCACAGTCCGGAATTAAAACATGCTGGAACTCTATAAATCTAAATGAAGAAAATATTGATGTTTTTAAATATTAAATGTCAAAACTAGCTATATGTTGCACAGATTTAGAATCGATCACCAGGTGTGATTAACATGTTAGTCACTGGTAGTGGGCAGCCATATATTCACAACAAATAATCAACAGAACAAAAACAGGAGAAATAGAACAAAATTATAGTATAAAAATTGACAATTGATGTATAGATGTACAAAAAAAAAAAAAAAAATTTTTTTTTTATATGATAGAACAAACTAAAGTACAAAAAGAAATGTATATAATAATGCTTCAATGAATAGAATTGTATACAGTAAATTATGCAAAGCTGAACCAACAGGAAAAATTAGGAGAATGGTGCCTGCAAAGGATATGACAGGCATAAGGCAAAAAGAGACAAAAGAGACATCAGGTGAGGACAAAGATGTAATTAATTCAAAGGTAGGAAAGAATAATTAAAAAAATGGCATATGTAGTACATATGGAGAATGCCAAAACATCAAGTTTCCATCCCTCCAGAATTGAAACCTTCGAGGTATGGTTTGAATGATAAGGTCCCATTTAATCCTGGTGGCTCGGTGGCCTTTAGGAGATAAATCCACCTGAGCTCAAGCTGGAGGAGGGACTTATTCCAGTCACCTCCTCTAGGGCCCGGGTGGATTCGGTCTAGGATCAGAAACTTGACTTTAGGCATCTTGCCTGCATGTACCGTGGCCACATGTCTGCCCAAGGGTAGATCAGGGTCTGATTTACGCATGCTTAGGATATGGCGATAAGCACGTCGCCAAAATTCTTGTTTGGTTTTGCCAATGTAAAAACATTGGCAAGTACAGAGCAAGAGATAAATTACGCCTATTGTCCGGCAATTCGCGAAATGTTTTGCTTGGTGAATATTGCCATTGGGAAGTACAGGGCATTTTTGTGTAAGCATGTAGCCACAATAACTACAACTGCCACATATGTAAGTACCCTTATATTTGCAGCAAGTGGACGATGAGGTGTCAATGAATTCACTGCGCACAATTTTGTCTCTTAAGGCGGGAGCCCTTTTGAAGACAAAATTGGGGGAATCAGACACATACTGGCCAAGGACCGGATCAGAAGACAAAAGGTGCCAGTGCCTGGACACAATGCGTCTTATTTTATGGTGTTGCTGCATATAGGGGGTAATGATCCTGAGGGTGTCCTTAGTGTCAGATGTAGTGACTATTTTTGGAGCCAGTAATTTTTCCCTGTCACTTGACAACGCTCTCCGGTAAGCTTGTTTGAGGGATTTATTGGAATAACCTCTATGTTGGAGTCGTTTTTGAAGTCCATTGGCTGCCTCTTGGAAAGTTTTCAGAGTGGAACAATTGCGTCTGAGTCTCAGGTACTGGCTGGTGGGAATGGACCGAAGTAAGGGAGTGGGATGGAAACTAGACCCATGCAAGATGGTGTTTCCTGCTGTGGGCTTGCGAAAAAGGTTACTCTGAAGGGTCCCGTTGTCACTGCGTGTGACTTCAATGTCCAAAAAGGTAATACGATGAGAATCAAAGTTCATGGTAAATGAGAGATTGAAATCGTTTTTGTTTATGTGGGCCAAACAAGCTTCAAGAGATTCCCTAGGGCCATCCCAGATAAGGAACACATCGTCGATGTATCGCGTCCAAAAAGTGATGTGGTCGGTATACACCGACAATGTGTCATCGGTCAAAAAGAATTGCTCCCACTCCCCCAGGTACAGGTTAGCGTAGGACGGAGCACAGCATGTGCCCATCGCTACTCCCTGTACCTGGAGGTAGTGGGACCCATTAAAAGTAAACACATTATGAGTAAGGATATACAATAGCAGGTCCAAAATAAATTCACCATAGTCATCGAGTAAATTTTGGCAGGACATGATGTGTTTGACAGCTGCAATTCCCCTGGAGTGGGGAATTGAGCTGTAGAGGGCCTCAACGTCAATGGTTACCAAAGACGCAGTAGGAGGGACCCACAAATTCTCAATTTTATTTAAAAAATGAATAGTGTCCTTAGTAAATGAAGGTAGCCTATGAACTAGTGGCTGGAGAAAGGCATCCACAAGTTTGCTTGCGTTATCCGTCAATGCCCCACATCCCGAGATGATGGGTCTTCCAGGTGGATCTGTAGTGCTTTTGTGCACTTTGGGAAGCCCATAAAAAGTCGGGGTGATGGGGAATTTGATACGGATATAGTCCCATATTTGTTTGGTAAAGACATTATTTAAGTAGGCTGTATCGACTAGCTGGTAAAACTCCAAGTTGTATTTAGCAACTATATCAGGGGTGATACGCCTATACCAATCGGTATTTTTTAAGATGTTATTACACATACGTATATAATGGGAATTGTCCATTATCACGATGTTGCCACCTTTGTCAGCCTGCTTGATGGTAATAAGTTTGTTGGTGGCTAATTTATTTATTGCCTCTCTTTGAACTTGAGAGATATTGGATTGGGACATAGAGCGTAAATTCAACTTTTCAATATCATTGGATACCACTTTAAGGAATGCGTTGATATTTGCATTCTGGATTGCGGGGTAGGCATCTGATTTCTTACGAAGATCAGTGCCTGCTATCTTTTGCTGTTCTAATGGTTCAGGGGAGATGCCCGCAAGTAGGGAAGTGAGGTCAACGCGATCAATAAGATCTTCGTTCTCCTCAAGTAGAGAAATCAAGGTCTCTAAAGCTGGATCGTGTTTATCCAATTTCTTGTTATCCTTGTGATAGATATATTTGAAGTTGAGTTTTCGGGCAAACAGGTGAAGGTCTTTGATGAAATCGAATTTTTTAATGTTGGATGTTGGGCAAAAATTTAGGCCCTTTTGTAGAATGGATAGTTCCGCATCCGATAACTTGTATTGGGATAAATTAATAATGGAAAAATCCGTAGTATCCTGTACCGAAGTATGAGGTACAGGATCAATTAGGTGGGGGGAGGGAGTGACGATAGTGCTGGTGTGAGTTGTAGGGCTCGTGAATGAACAAGATCTAAAAAACTTTGATCCTGTAGATCGGTGATTGAAGAATGGTGTATGGGTAGGTTGGCAGGATTGGTGGAGGGTGGTGCTAAACGTGGAGTGGGTGTGCTGGGAGGTGGGAAATCAGTGGGTGGTGGAAAGAGGGAAAGTCCATCTTTTTGTTGTGGTTTAACATTCGACTTTTTGGATTTTTGATCCATTCCAGGGTCATTATGATGTGGACGCTTAATGCGTTCCATTTGTGTTTTATGTGGTTTGGTGATGGGGGGTGGCTTCACAGGATATTGAACTGTAGATGATGCGATATCTTTCATGGGTGGGCGGACATTGGGCCTATTACCAGTCCAATGATAGGCTTTACCTTGTTGAAAGATGCTTCTGTCTTTATTTAGAATTTTTTGTTTTTTGATTAACGTGTTCTTATTGAAAACATCAAGTTGCTCTTTCAATTTAATTTCTCGATGGGGGAATGTAGTATGGGTCTTAAATTTTTTAAGCCTTGTACATGTGGAAGCTATATCAATATCTAATTTTGTGGCTCTCACTGTATATTCCTCGATAAGGAGGTTCATAAGGACCCCAGAACAATGTTGTAAGGCTTGTTCCCATTTGTTTTTAAATGAGGGGGTTAGATCCTCAAGTATAGGGAACACCTGGGGTCTGAGCCCATAGGGACTTATATTTTCTCTGATGTGTTCCTGGAAAGACCTAATATTCCAAAAAAGGGTAGATTTGCGTTCCAGCATTTTAGAAAGCTGGAAGAAAAGAGATGAAAGCTCTGTCTCTATAAATTCCTTATTTTCGAATTCCTGTTGATATTGTTCCATAAGGTTGTTCCACTCATCACCGATGAAGCCTGACAGCGTGCTGTCTTGCGTCATTGTGATGGCCAGTGACAGCGTACCAAAAGAAAAAAGATTTTAAGATAATTATTTATTCGATTATGTTAAATCATTAAACTAGATTTTTAGTTTTTTTGGGAAAACCCAGGATAAAAACCAAAGGAAGGAAAAACCAAAACAGCAATAGGTCTGAAATAGACTGCGGGGGCGGTATCTACTACCTGGAAAAATGTGGAGAATGTGCTAAAGACCTAGAGCCTGGTGTGCCAACATCCCTAATACGTATGCGAAAGATTTAGGTTCCCCTAAATTGGGACTTTTTAGGCACAGATAATTGAAAAGATAGGTGGATCATATAAATAAAGAAGTTTTTGTTAAATACAGATAGAAATCAAAATTTAAGAACAGTGTGCAAGCAAAAAACAAACAGAGAGGATATAACTTATAGTGCTCGAACATAACCCGACATGTTTCGGAGCTGAGGGTACTTGCTCCTTCTTCAGGGGAGTTCAAGCAGTACTCTGGTGGTATAAAGATAAGTGTGTAAGAAAAACCAGTATGTTTTTATAAAGGATTCTTACATAATATGAAGTGACTAAAAAAGTTCACATAATATATAGCATAAATAATGAGTACTTACAGGGTTATACCGTAACTGAGTTTAAAAGAGGCCTGCACAGAGGTTAAAAACAACTGGTGATAAAGATTGGTCCGGCAAACATGTGTAGCAGTGTGGGTTATAGATCGATGTTAATATTTAGAGAGGAGAGACACAGCTGTTAGATCACGGACGTGACCGACACTCAAACTGGGCATCTGGAGTCCTCAAACAAAGGGGGGAAGCCAGGTACAGTTTCTTGAAAGAGATATAGGTACAGCCGGTCTGAAAGATAGGCAGACAACAACTGATTAAAAAGCGGTTTAAGCATATCAAAGGGATTATGCGAAAAGATTATGCAAAAAACGGTATATATTTAGGGGACGAAATATATTTAAAGATAATGTCAGGGGAAACAAATGCCCGTATCAGGGACTACAAAATGTCATAGAATTGAAAAATAATAGCAAAAAGCAATTAGATGGGTAGATATCATCCTTTGAAGATTTGGGGCAAGGGAAATGCACATACCTTGATAAAGACACAGGTTATAATGAGATAGAAAAACGTCCTCTCCACACTGCAGCCAGCAACCAAAATGCTGGCTGAGTGCTAGGAGAGGTGCCCTAATATATGCCGGCTAATTGATTGAAATGTGATTCAGCTGGCTTCACAGGACTTCCTGAGACACAGATACTGAGCCCGCCTCCATGCGTCACGCATTGGCGTGACGAGGTATAGAAACAATTGGGCTGGCTTCGCAAGGAGGGCTCCCTGGAACGCAGATGCCAGGCACGCCCCCACGCGTCACGCGCTAGCGTGACAAGGTGTGGGCGGAGCCGGCATATGCGTTCCACCGGCACGGAGATCGCAACCGGAAGTGGAAGGAAACCACCACGGCTGCTTATTGGTCGCCACTGGACCGTGAAGAGACCAGGGTAGTTGGAAGCAGGACCAAAGAGACACACCGCACGCTGCGGTGTGTGTCTCACCGTGCCGGGATGCTCAGAGAGAGAGGAGGAGCACAGTCCGGAATTAAAACATGCTGGAACTCTATAAATCTAAATGAAGAAAATATTGATGTTTTTAAATATTAAATGTCAAAACTAGCTATATGTTGCACAGATTTAGAATCGATCACCAGGTGTGATTAACATGTTAGTCACTGGTAGTGGGCAGCCATATATTCACAACAAATAATCAACAGAACAAAAACAGGAGAAATAGAACAAAATTATAGTATAAAAATTGACAATTGATGTATAGATGTACAAAAAAAAAATTTTTATATGATAGAACAAACTAAAGTACAAAAAGAAATGTATATAATAATGCTTCAATGAATAGAATTGTATACAGTAAATTATGCAAAGCTGAACCAACAGGAAAAATTAGGAGAATGGTGCCTGCAAAGGATATGACAGGCATAAGGCAAAAAGAGACAAAAGAGACATCAGGTGAGGACAAAGATGTAATTAATTCAAAGGTAGGAAAGAATAATTAAAAAAATGGCATATGTAGTACATATGGAGAATGCCAAAACATCAAGTTTCCATCCCTCCAGAATTGAAACCTTCGAGGTATGGTTTGAATGATAAGGTCCCATTTAATCCTGGTGGCTCGGTGGCCTTTAGGAGATAAATCCACCTGAGCTCAAGCTGGAGGAGGGACTTATTCCAGTCACCTCCTCTAGGGCCCGGGTGGATTCGGTCTAGGATCAGAAACTTGACTTTAGGCATCTTGCCTGCATGTACCGTGGCCACATGTCTGCCCAAGGGTAGATCAGGGTCTGATTTACGCATGCTTAGGATATGGCGATAAGCACGTCGCCAAAATTCTTGTTTGGTTTTGCCAATGTAAAAACATTGGCAAGTACAGAGCAAGAGATAAATTACGCCTATTGTCCGGCAATTCGCGAAATGTTTTGCTTGGTGAATATTGCCATTGGGAAGTACAGGGCATTTTTGTGTAAGCATGTAGCCACAATAACTACAACTGCCACATATGTAAGTACCCTTATATTTGCAGCAAGTGGACGATGAGGTGTCAATGAATTCACTGCGCACAATTTTGTCTCTTAAGGCGGGAGCCCTTTTGAAGACAAAATTGGGGGAATCAGACACATACTGGCCAAGGACCGGATCAGAAGACAAAAGGTGCCAGTGCCTGGACACAATGCGTCTTATTTTATGGTGTTGCTGCATATAGGGGGTAATGATCCTGAGGGTGTCCTTAGTGTCAGATGTAGTGACTATTTTTGGAGCCAGTAATTTTTCCCTGTCACTTGACAACGCTCTCCGGTAAGCTTGTTTGAGGGATTTATTGGAATAACCTCTATGTTGGAGTCGTTTTTGAAGTCCATTGGCTGCCTCTTGGAAAGTTTTCAGAGTGGAACAATTGCGTCTGAGTCTCAGGTACTGGCTGGTGGGAATGGACCGAAGTAAGGGAGTGGGATGGAAACTAGACCCATGCAAGATGGTGTTTCCTGCTGTGGGCTTGCGAAAAAGGTTACTCTGAAGGGTCCCGTTGTCACTGCGTGTGACTTCAATGTCCAAAAAGGTAATACGATGAGAATCAAAGTTCATGGTAAATGAGAGATTGAAATCGTTTTTGTTTATGTGGGCCAAACAAGCTTCAAGAGATTCCCTAGGGCCATCCCAGATAAGGAACACATCGTCGATGTATCGCGTCCAAAAAGTGATGTGGTCGGTATACACCGACAATGTGTCATCGGTCAAAAAGAATTGCTCCCACTCCCCCAGGTACAGGTTAGCGTAGGACGGAGCACAGCATGTGCCCATCGCTACTCCCTGTACCTGGAGGTAGTGGGACCCATTAAAAGTAAACACATTATGAGTAAGGATATACAATAGCAGGTCCAAAATAAATTCACCATAGTCATCGAGTAAATTTTGGCAGGACATGATGTGTTTGACAGCTGCAATTCCCCTGGAGTGGGGAATTGAGCTGTAGAGGGCCTCAACGTCAATGGTTACCAAAGACGCAGTAGGAGGGACCCACAAATTCTCAATTTTATTTAAAAAATGAATAGTGTCCTTAGTAAATGAAGGTAGCCTATGAACTAGTGGCTGGAGAAAGGCATCCACAAGTTTGCTTGCGTTATCCGTCAATGCCCCACATCCCGAGATGATGGGTCTTCCAGGTGGATCTGTAGTGCTTTTGTGCACTTTGGGAAGCCCATAAAAAGTCGGGGTGATGGGGAATTTGATACGGATATAGTCCCATATTTGTTTGGTAAAGACATTATTTAAGTAGGCTGTATCGACTAGCTGGTAAAACTCCAAGTTGTATTTAGCAACTATATCAGGGGTGATACGCCTATACCAATCGGTATTTTTTAAGATGTTATTACACATACGTATATAATGGGAATTGTCCATTATCACGATGTTGCCACCTTTGTCAGCCTGCTTGATGGTAATAAGTTTGTTGGTGGCTAATTTATTTATTGCCTCTCTTTGAACTTGAGAGATATTGGATTGGGACATAGAGCGTAAATTCAACTTTTCAATATCATTGGATACCACTTTAAGGAATGCGTTGATATTTGCATTCTGGATTGCGGGGTAGGCATCTGATTTCTTACGAAGATCAGTGCCTGCTATCTTTTGCTGTTCTAATGGTTCAGGGGAGATGCCCGCAAGTAGGGAAGTGAGGTCAACGCGATCAATAAGATCTTCGTTCTCCTCAAGTAGAGAAATCAAGGTCTCTAAAGCTGGATCGTGTTTATCCAATTTCTTGTTATCCTTGTGATAGATATATTTGAAGTTGAGTTTTCGGGCAAACAGGTGAAGGTCTTTGATGAAATCGAATTTTTTAATGTTGGATGTTGGGCAAAAATTTAGGCCCTTTTGTAGAATGGATAGTTCCGCATCCGATAACTTGTATTGGGATAAATTAATAATGGAAAAATCCGTAGTATCCTGTACCGAAGTATGAGGTACAGGATCAATTAGGTGGGGGGAGGGAGTGACGATAGTGCTGGTGTGAGTTGTAGGGCTCGTGAATGAACAAGATCTAAAAAACTTTGATCCTGTAGATCGGTGATTGAAGAATGGTGTATGGGTAGGTTGGCAGGATTGGTGGAGGGTGGTGCTAAACGTGGAGTGGGTGTGCTGGGAGGTGGGAAATCAGTGGGTGGTGGAAAGAGGGAAAGTCCATCTTTTTGTTGTGGTTTAACATTCGACTTTTTGGATTTTTGATCCATTCCAGGGTCATTATGATGTGGACGCTTAATGCGTTCCATTTGTGTTTTATGTGGTTTGGTGATGGGGGGTGGCTTCACAGGATATTGAACTGTAGATGATGCGATATCTTTCATGGGTGGGCGGACATTGGGCCTATTACCAGTCCAATGATAGGCTTTACCTTGTTGAAAGATGCTTCTGTCTTTATTTAGAATTTTTTGTTTTTTGATTAACGTGTTCTTATTGAAAACATCAAGTTGCTCTTTCAATTTAATTTCTCGATGGGGGAATGTAGTATGGGTCTTAAATTTTTTAAGCCTTGTACATGTGGAAGCTATATCAATATCTAATTTTGTGGCTCTCACTGTATATTCCTCGATAAGGAGGTTCATAAGGACCCCAGAACAATGTTGTAAGGCTTGTTCCCATTTGTTTTTAAATGAGGGGGTTAGATCCTCAAGTATAGGGAACACCTGGGGTCTGAGCCCATAGGGACTTATATTTTCTCTGATGTGTTCCTGGAAAGACCTAATATTCCAAAAAAGGGTAGATTTGCGTTCCAGCATTTTAGAAAGCTGGAAGAAAAGAGATGAAAGCTCTGTCTCTATAAATTCCTTATTTTCGAATTCCTGTTGATATTGTTCCATAAGGTTGTTCCACTCATCACCGATGAAGCCTGACAGCGTGCTGTCTTGCGTCATTGTGATGGCCAGTGACAGCGTACCAAAAGAAAAAAGATTTTAAGATAATTATTTATTCGATTATGTTAAATCATTAAACTAGATTTTTAGTTTTTTTGGGAAAACCCAGGATAAAAACCAAAGGAAGGAAAAACCAAAACAGCAATAGGTCTGAAATAGACTGCGGGGGCGGTATCTACTACCTGGAAAAATGTGGAGAATGTGCTAAAGACCTAGAGCCTGGTGTGCCAACATCCCTAATACGTATGCGAAAGATTTAGGTTCCCCTAAATTGGGACTTTTTAGGCACAGATAATTGAAAAGATAGGTGGATCATATAAATAAAGAAGTTTTTGTTAAATACAGATAGAAATCAAAATTTAAGAACAGTGTGCAAGCAAAAAACAAACAGAGAGGATATAACTTATAGTGCTCGAACATAACCCGACATGTTTCGGAGCTGAGGGTACTTGCTCCTTCTTCAGGGGAGTTCAAGCAGTACTCTGGTGGTATAAAGATAAGTGTGTGAGAAAAACCAGTATGTTTTTATAAAGGATTCTTACATAATATGAAGTGACTAAAAAAGTTCACATAATATATAGCATAAATAATGAGTACTTGCAGGGTTATACCGTAACTGAGTTTAAAAGAGGCCTGCACAGAGGTTAAAAACAACTGGTGATAAAGATTGGTCCGGCAAACATGTGTAGCAGTGTGGGTTATAGATCGATGTTAATATTTAGAGAGGAGAGACACAGCTGTTAGATCACGGACGTGACCGACACTCAAACTGGGCATCTGGAGTCCTCAAACAAAGGGGGGAAGCCAGGTACAGTTTCTTGAAAGAGATATAGGTACAGCCGGTCTGAAAGATAGGCAGACAACAACTGATTAAAAAGCGGTTTAAGCATATCAAAGGGATTATGCGAAAAGATTATGCAAAAAACGGTATATATTTAGGGGACGAAATATATTTAAAGATAATGTCAGGGGAAACAAATGCCCGTATCAGGGACTACAAAATGTCATAGAATTGAAAAATAATAGCAAAAAGCAATTAGATGGGTAGATATCATCCTTTGAAGATTTGGGGCAAGGGAAATGCACATACCTTGATAAAGACACAGGTTATAATGAGATAGAAAAACGTCCTCTCCACACTGCAGCCAGCAACCAAAATGCTGGCTGAGTGCTAGGAGAGGTGCCCTAATATATGCCGGCTAATTGATTGAAATGTGATTCAGCTGGCTTCACAGGACTTCCTGAGACACAGATACTGAGCCCGCCTCCATGCGTCACGCATTGGCGTGACGAGGTATAGAAACAATTGGGCTGGCTTCGCAAGGAGGGCTCCCTGGAACGCAGATGCCAGGCACGCCCCCACGCGTCACGCGCTAGCGTGACAAGGTGTGGGCGGAGCCGGCATATGCGTTCCACCGGCACGGAGATCGCAACCGGAAGTGGAAGGAAACCACCACGGCTGCTTATTGGTCGCCACTGGACCGTGAAGAGACCAGGGTAGTTGGAAGCAGGACCAAAGAGACACACCGCACGCTGCGGTGTGTGTCTCACCGTGCCGGGATGCTCAGAGAGAGAGGAGGAGCACAGTCCGGAATTAAAACATGCTGGAACTCTATAAATCTAAATGAAGAAAATATTGATGTTTTTAAATATTAAATGTCAAAACTAGCTATATGTTGCACAGATTTAGAATCGATCACCAGGTGTGATTAACATGTTAGTCACTGGTAGTGGGCAGCCATATATTCACAACAAATAATCAACAGAACAAAAACAGGAGAAATAGAACAAAATTATAGTATAAAAATTGACAATTGATGTATAGATGTACAAAAAAAAATTTTTTTTTTTTTTTTTTTTTTTTATATGATAGAACAAACTAAAGTACAAAAAGAAATGTATATAATAATGCTTCAATGAATAGAATTGTATACAGTAAATTATGCAAAGCTGAACCAACAGGAAAAATTAGGAGAATGGTGCCTGCAAAGGATATGACAGGCATAAGGCAAAAAGAGACAAAAGAGACATCAGGTGAGGACAAAGATGTAATTAATTCAAAGGTAGGAAAGAATAATTAAAAAAATGGCATATGTAGTACATATGGAGAATGCCAAAACATCAAGTTTCCATCCCTCCAGAATTGAAACCTTCGAGGTATGGTTTGAATGATAAGGTCCCATTTAATCCTGGTGGCTCGGTGGCCTTTAGGAGATAAATCCACCTGAGCTCAAGCTGGAGGAGGGACTTATTCCAGTCACCTCCTCTAGGGCCCGGGTGGATTCGGTCTAGGATCAGAAACTTGACTTTAGGCATCTTGCCTGCATGTACCGTGGCCACATGTCTGCCCAAGGGTAGATCAGGGTCTGATTTACGCATGCTTAGGATATGGCGATAAGCACGTCGCCAAAATTCTTGTTTGGTTTTGCCAATGTAAAAACATTGGCAAGTACAGAGCAAGAGATAAATTACGCCTATTGTCCGGCAATTCGCGAAATGTTTTGCTTGGTGAATATTGCCATTGGGAAGTACAGGGCATTTTTGTGTAAGCATGTAGCCACAATAACTACAACTGCCACATATGTAAGTACCCTTATATTTGCAGCAAGTGGACGATGAGGTGTCAATGAATTCACTGCGCACAATTTTGTCTCTTAAGGCGGGAGCCCTTTTGAAGACAAAATTGGGGGAATCAGACACATACTGGCCAAGGACCGGATCAGAAGACAAAAGGTGCCAGTGCCTGGACACAATGCGTCTTATTTTATGGTGTTGCTGCATATAGGGGGTAATGATCCTGAGGGTGTCCTTAGTGTCAGATGTAGTGACTATTTTTGGAGCCAGTAATTTTTCCCTGTCACTTGACAACGCTCTCCGGTAAGCTTGTTTGAGGGATTTATTGGAATAACCTCTATGTTGGAGTCGTTTTTGAAGTCCATTGGCTGCCTCTTGGAAAGTTTTCAGAGTGGAACAATTGCGTCTGAGTCTCAGGTACTGGCTGGTGGGAATGGACCGAAGTAAGGGAGTGGGATGGAAACTAGACCCATGCAAGATGGTGTTTCCTGCTGTGGGCTTGCGAAAAAGGTTACTCTGAAGGGTCCCGTTGTCACTGCGTGTGACTTCAATGTCCAAAAAGGTAATACGATGAGAATCAAAGTTCATGGTAAATGAGAGATTGAAATCGTTTTTGTTTATGTGGGCCAAACAAGCTTCAAGAGATTCCCTAGGGCCATCCCAGATAAGGAACACATCGTCGATGTATCGCGTCCAAAAAGTGATGTGGTCGGTATACACCGACAATGTGTCATCGGTCAAAAAGAATTGCTCCCACTCCCCCAGGTACAGGTTAGCGTAGGACGGAGCACAGCATGTGCCCATCGCTACTCCCTGTACCTGGAGGTAGTGGGACCCATTAAAAGTAAACACATTATGAGTAAGGATATACAATAGCAGGTCCAAAATAAATTCACCATAGTCATCGAGTAAATTTTGGCAGGACATGATGTGTTTGACAGCTGCAATTCCCCTGGAGTGGGGAATTGAGCTGTAGAGGGCCTCAACGTCAATGGTTACCAAAGACGCAGTAGGAGGGACCCACAAATTCTCAATTTTATTTAAAAAATGAATAGTGTCCTTAGTAAATGAAGGTAGCCTATGAACTAGTGGCTGGAGAAAGGCATCCACAAGTTTGCTTGCGTTATCCGTCAATGCCCCACATCCCGAGATGATGGGTCTTCCAGGTGGATCTGTAGTGCTTTTGTGCACTTTGGGAAGCCCATAAAAAGTCGGGGTGATGGGGAATTTGATACGGATATAGTCCCATATTTGTTTGGTAAAGACATTATTTTTTTTTGTACATCTATACATCAATTGTCAATTTTTATACTATAATTTTGTTCTATTTCTCCTGTTTTTGTTCTGTTGATTATTTGTTGTGAATATATGGCTGCCCACTACCAGTGACTAACATGTTAATCACACCTGGTGATCGATTCTAAATCTGTGCAACATATAGCTAGTTTTGACATTTAATATTTAAAAACATCAATATTTTCTTCATTTAGATTTATAGAGTTCCAGCATGTTTTAATTCCGGACTGTGCTCCTCCTCTCTCTCTGAGCATCCCGGCACGGTGAGACACACACCGCAGCGTGCGGTGTGTCTCTTTGGTCCTGCTTCCAACTACCCTGGTCTCTTCACGGTCCAGTGGCGACCAATAAGCAGCCGTGGTGGTTTCCTTCCACTTCCGGTTGCGATCTCCGTGCCGGTGGAACGCATATGCCGGCTCCGCCCACACCTTGTCACGCTAGCGCGTGACGCGTGGGGGCGTGCCTGGCATCTGCGTTCCAGGGAGCCCTCCTTGCGAAGCCAGCCCAATTGTTTCTATACCTCGTCACGCCAATGCGTGACGCATGGAGGCGGGCTCAGTATCTGTGTCTCAGGAAGTCCTGTGAAGCCAGCTGAATCACATTTCAATCAATTAGCCGGCATATATTAGGGCACCTCTCCTAGCACTCAGCCAGCATTTTGGTTGCTGGCTGCAGTGTGGAGAGGACGTTTTTCTATCTCATTATAACCTGTGTCTTTATCAAGGTATGTGCATTTCCCTTGCCCCAAATCTTCAAAGGATGATATCTACCCATCTAATTGCTTTTTGCTATTATTTTTCAATTCTATGACATTTTGTAGTCCCTGATACGGGCATTTGTTTCCCCTGACATTATCTTTAAATATATTTCGTCCCCTAAATATATACCGTTTTTTGCATAATCTTTTCGCATAATCCCTTTGATATGCTTAAACCGCTTTTTAATCAGTTGTTGTCTGCCTATCTTTCAGACCGGCTGTACCTATATCTCTTTCAAGAAACTGTACCTGGCTTCCCCCCTTTGTTTGAGGACTCCAGATGCCCAGTTTGAGTGTCGGTCACGTCCGTGATCTAACAGCTGTGTCTCTCCTCTCTAAATATTAACATCGATCTATAACCCACACTGCTACACATGTTTGCCGGACCAATCTTTATCACCAGTTGTTTTTAACCTCTGTGCAGGCCTCTTTTAAACTCAGTTACGGTATAACCCTGTAAGTACTCATTATTTATGCTATATATTATGTGAACTTTTTTAGTCACTTCATATTATGTAAGAATCCTTTATAAAAACATACTGGTTTTTCTTACACACTTATCTTTATACCACCAGAGTACTGCTTGAACTCCCCTGAAGAAGGAGCAAGTACCCTCAGCTCCGAAACATGTCGGGTTATGTTCGAGCACTATAAGTTATATCCTCTCTGTTTGTTTTTTGCTTGCACACTGTTCTTAAATTTTGATTTCTATCTGTATTTAACAAAAACTTCTTTATTTATATGATCCACCTATCTTTTCAATTATCTGTGCCTAAAAAGTCCCAATTTAGGGGAACCTAAATCTTTCGCATACGTATTAGGGATGTTGGCACACCAGGCTCTAGGTCTTTAGCACATTCTCCACATTTTTCCAGGTAGTAGATACCGCCCCCGCAGTCTATTTCAGACCTATTGCTGTTTTGGTTTTTCCTTCCTTTGGTTTTTATCCTGGGTTTTCCCAAAAAAACTAAAAATCTAGTTTAATGATTTAACATAATCGAATAAATAATTATCTTAAAATCTTTTTTCTTTTGGTACGCTGTCACTGGCCATCACAATGACGCAAGACAGCACGCTGTCAGGCTTCATCGGTGATGAGTGGAACAACCTTATGGAACAATATCAACAGGAATTCGAAAATAAGGAATTTATAGAGACAGAGCTTTCATCTCTTTTCTTCCAGCTTTCTAAAATGCTGGAACGCAAATCTACCCTTTTTTGGAATATTAGGTCTTTCCAGGAACACATCAGAGAAAATATAAGTCCCTATGGGCTCAGACCCCAGGTGTTCCCTATACTTGAGGATCTAACCCCCTCATTTAAAAACAAATGGGAACAAGCCTTACAACATTGTTCTGGGGTCCTTATGAACCTCCTTATCGAGGAATATACAGTGAGAGCCACAAAATTAGATATTGATATAGCTTCCACATGTACAAGGCTTAAAAAATTTAAGACCCATACTACATTCCCCCATCGAGAAATTAAATTGAAAGAGCAACTTGATGTTTTCAATAAGAACACGTTAATCAAAAAACAAAAAATTCTAAATAAAGACAGAAGCATCTTTCAACAAGGTAAAGCCTATCATTGGACTGGTAATAGGCCCAATGTCCGCCCACCCATGAAAGATATCGCATCATCTACAGTTCAATATCCTGTGAAGCCACCCCCCATCACCAAACCACATAAAACACAAATGGAACGCATTAAGCGTCCACATCATAATGACCCTGGAATGGATCAAAAATCCAAAAAGTCGAATGTTAAACCACAACAAAAAGATGGACTTTCCCTCTTTCCACCACCCACTGATTTCCCACCTCCCAGCACACCCACTCCACGTTTAGCACCACCCTCCACCAATCCTGCCAACCTACCCATACACCATTCTTCAATCACCGATCTACAGGATCAAAGTTTTTTAGATCTTGTTCATTCACGAGCCCTACAACTCACACCAGCACTATCGTCACTCCCTCCCCCCACCTAATTGATCCTGTACCTCATACTTCGGTACAGGATACTACGGATTTTTCCATTATTAATTTATCCCAATACAAGTTATCGGATGCGGAACTATCCATTCTACAAAAGGGCCTAAATTTTTGCCCAACATCCAACATTAAAAAATTCGATTTCATCAAAGACCTTCACCTGTTTGCCCGAAAACTCAACTTCAAATATATCTATCACAAGGATAACAAGAAATTGGATAAACACGATCCAGCTTTAGAGACCTTGATTTCTCTACTTGAGGAGAACGAAGATCTTATTGATCGCGTTGACCTCACTTCCCTACTTGCGGGCATCTCCCCTGAACCATTAGAACAGCAAAAGATAGCAGGCACTGATCTTCGTAAGAAATCAGATGCCTACCCCGCAATCCAGAATGCAAATATCAACGCATTCCTTAAAGTGGTATCCAATGATATTGAAAAGTTGAATTTACGCTCTATGTCCCAATCCAATATCTCTCAAGTTCAAAGAGAGGCAATAAATAAATTAGCCACCAACAAACTTATTACCATCAAGCAGGCTGACAAAGGTGGCAACATCGTGATAATGGACAATTCCCATTATATACGTATGTGTAATAACATCTTAAAAAATACCGATTGGTATAGGCGTATCACCCCTGATATAGTTGCTAAATACAACTTGGAGTTTTACCAGCTAGTCGATACAGCCTACTTAAATAATGTCTTTACCTAACAAATATGGGACTATATCCGTATCAAATTCCCCATCACCCCGACTTTTTATGGGCTTCCCAAAGTGCACAAAAGCACTACAGATCCACCTGGAAGACCCATCATCTCGGGATGTGGGGCATTGACGGATAACGCAAGCAAACTTGTGGATGCCTTTCTCCAGCCACTAGTTCATAGGCTACCTTCATTTACTAAGGACACTATTCATTTTTTAAATAAAATTGAGAATTTGTGGGTCCCTCCTACTGCGTCTTTGGTAACCATTGACGTTGAGGCCCTCTACAGCTCAATTCCCCACTCCAGGGGAATTGCAGCTGTCAAACACATCATGTCCTGCCAAAATTTACTCGATGACTATGGTGAATTTATTTTGGACCTGCTATTGTATATCCTTACTCATAATGTGTTTACTTTTAATGGGTCCCACTACCTCCAGGTACAGGGAGTAGCGATGGGCACATGCTGTGCTCCGTCCTACGCTAACCTGTACCTGGGGGAGTGGGAGCAATTCTTTTTGACCGATGACACATTGTCGGTGTATACCGACCACATCACTTTTTGGACGCGATACATCGACGATGTGTTCCTTATCTGGGATGGCCCTAGGGAATCTCTTGAAGCTTGTTTGGCCCACATAAACAAAAACGATTTCAATCTCTCATTTACCATGAACTTTGATTCTCATCGTATTACCTTTTTGGACATTGAAGTCACACGCAGTGACAACGGGACCCTTCAGAGTAACCTTTTTCGCAAGCCCACAGCAGGAAACACCATCTTGCATGGGTCTAGTTTCCATCCCACTCCCTTACTTCGGTCCATTCCCACCAGCCAGTACCTGAGACTCAGACGCAATTGTTCCACTCTGAAAACTTTCCAAGAGGCAGCCAATGGACTTCAAAAACGACTCCAACATAGAGGTTATTCCAATAAATCCCTCAAACAAGCTTACCGGAGAGCGTTGTCAAGTGACAGGGAAAAATTACTGGCTCCAAAAATAGTCACTACATCTGACACTAAGGACACCCTCAGGATCATTACCCCCTATATGCAGCAACACCATAAAATAAGACGCATTGTGTCCAGGCACTGGCACCTTTTGTCTTCTGATCCGGTCCTTGGCCAGTATGTGTCTGATTCCCCCAATTTTGTCTTCAAAAGGGCTCCCGCCTTAAGAGACAAAATTGTGCGCAGTGAATTCATTGACACCTCATCGTCCACTTGCTGCAAATATAAGGGTACTTACATATGTGGCAGTTGTAGTTATTGTGGCTACATGCTTACACAAAAATGCCCTGTACTTCCCAATGGCAATATTCACCAAGCAAAACATTTCGCGAATTGCCGGACAATAGGCGTAATTTATCTCTTGCTCTGTACTTGCCAATGTTTTTACATTGGCAAAACCAAACAAGAATTTTGGCGACGTGCTTATCGCCATATCCTAAGCATGCGTAAATCAGACCCTGATCTACCCTTGGGCAGACATGTGGCCACGGTACATGCAGGCAAGATGCCTAAAGTCAAGTTTCTGATCCTAGACCGAATCCACCCGGGCCCTAGAGGAGGTGACTGGAATAAGTCCCTCCTCCAGCTTGAGCTCAGGTGGATTTATCTCCTAAAGGCCACCGAGCCACCAGGATTAAATGGGACCTTATCATTCAAACCATACCTCGAAGGTTTCAATTCTGGAGGGATGGAAACTTGATGTTTTGGCATTCTCCATATGTACTACATATGCCATTTTTTAATTATTCTTTCCTACCTTTGAATTAATTACATCTTTGTCCTCACCTGATGTCTCTTTTGTCTCTTTTTGCCTTATGCCTGTCATATCCTTTGCAGGCACCATTCTCCTAATTTTTCCTGTTGGTTCAGCTTTGCATAATTTACTGTATACAATTCTATTCATTGAAGCATTATTATATACATTTCTTTTTGTACTTTAGTTTGTTCTATCATATAAAAATTTTTTTTTTGTACATCTATACATCAATTGTCAATTTTTATACTATAATTTTGTTCTATTTCTCCTGTTTTTGTTCTGTTGATTATTTGTTGTGAATATATGGCTGCCCACTACCAGTGACTAACATGTTAATCACACCTGGTGATCGATTCTAAATCTGTGCAACATATAGCTAGTTTTGACATTTAATATTTAAAAACATCAATATTTTCTTCATTTAGATTTATAGAGTTCCAGCATGTTTTAATTCCGGACTGTGCTCCTCCTCTCTCTCTGAGCATCCCGGCACGGTGAGACACACACCGCAGCGTGCGGTGTGTCTCTTTGGTCCTGCTTCCAACTACCCTGGTCTCTTCACGGTCCAGTGGCGACCAATAAGCAGCCGTGGTGGTTTCCTTCCACTTCCGGTTGCGATCTCCGTGCCGGTGGAACGCATATGCCGGCTCCGCCCACACCTTGTCACGCTAGCGCGTGACGCGTGGGGGCGTGCCTGGCATCTGCGTTCCAGGGAGCCCTCCTTGCGAAGCCAGCCCAATTGTTTCTATACCTCGTCACGCCAATGCGTGACGCATGGAGGCGGGCTCAGTATCTGTGTCTCAGGAAGTCCTGTGAAGCCAGCTGAATCACATTTCAATCAATTAGCCGGCATATATTAGGGCACCTCTCCTAGCACTCAGCCAGCATTTTGGTTGCTGGCTGCAGTGTGGAGAGGACGTTTTTCTATCTCATTATAACCTGTGTCTTTATCAAGGTATGTGCATTTCCCTTGCCCCAAATCTTCAAAGGATGATATCTACCCATCTAATTGCTTTTTGCTATTATTTTTCAATTCTATGACATTTTGTAGTCCCTGATACGGGCATTTGTTTCCCCTGACATTATCTTTAAATATATTTCGTCCCCTAAATATATACCGTTTTTTGCATAATCTTTTCGCATAATCCCTTTGATATGCTTAAACCGCTTTTTAATCAGTTGTTGTCTGCCTATCTTTCAGACCGGCTGTACCTATATCTCTTTCAAGAAACTGTACCTGGCTTCCCCCCTTTGTTTGAGGACTCCAGATGCCCAGTTTGAGTGTCGGTCACGTCCGTGATCTAACAGCTGTGTCTCTCCTCTCTAAATATTAACATCGATCTATAACCCACACTGCTACACATGTTTGCCGGACCAATCTTTATCACCAGTTGTTTTTAACCTCTGTGCAGGCCTCTTTTAAACTCAGTTACGGTATAACCCTGTAAGTACTCATTATTTATGCTATATATTATGTGAACTTTTTTAGTCACTTCATATTATGTAAGAATCCTTTATAAAAACATACTGGTTTTTCTTACACACTTATCTTTATACCACCAGAGTACTGCTTGAACTCCCCTGAAGAAGGAGCAAGTACCCTCAGCTCCGAAACATGTCGGGTTATGTTCGAGCACTATAAGTTATATCCTCTCTGTTTGTTTTTTGCTTGCACACTGTTCTTAAATTTTGATTTCTATCTGTATTTAACAAAAACTTCTTTATTTATATGATCCACCTATCTTTTCAATTATCTGTGCCTAAAAAGTCCCAATTTAGGGGAACCTAAATCTTTCGCATACGTATTAGGGATGTTGGCACACCAGGCTCTAGGTCTTTAGCACATTCTCCACATTTTTCCAGGTAGTAGATACCGCCCCCGCAGTCTATTTCAGACCTATTGCTGTTTTGGTTTTTCCTTCCTTTGGTTTTTATCCTGGGTTTTCCCAAAAAAACTAAAAATCTAGTTTAATGATTTAACATAATCGAATAAATAATTATCTTAAAATCTTTTTTCTTTTGGTACGCTGTCACTGGCCATCACAATGACGCAAGACAGCACGCTGTCAGGCTTCATCGGTGATGAGTGGAACAACCTTATGGAACAATATCAACAGGAATTCGAAAATAAGGAATTTATAGAGACAGAGCTTTCATCTCTTTTCTTCCAGCTTTCTAAAATGCTGGAACGCAAATCTACCCTTTTTTGGAATATTAGGTCTTTCCAGGAACACATCAGAGAAAATATAAGTCCCTATGGGCTCAGACCCCAGGTGTTCCCTATACTTGAGGATCTAACCCCCTCATTTAAAAACAAATGGGAACAAGCCTTACAACATTGTTCTGGGGTCCTTATGAACCTCCTTATCGAGGAATATACAGTGAGAGCCACAAAATTAGATATTGATATAGCTTCCACATGTACAAGGCTTAAAAAATTTAAGACCCATACTACATTCCCCCATCGAGAAATTAAATTGAAAGAGCAACTTGATGTTTTCAATAAGAACACGTTAATCAAAAAACAAAAAATTCTAAATAAAGACAGAAGCATCTTTCAACAAGGTAAAGCCTATCATTGGACTGGTAATAGGCCCAATGTCCGCCCACCCATGAAAGATATCGCATCATCTACAGTTCAATATCCTGTGAAGCCACCCCCCATCACCAAACCACATAAAACACAAATGGAACGCATTAAGCGTCCACATCATAATGACCCTGGAATGGATCAAAAATCCAAAAAGTCGAATGTTAAACCACAACAAAAAGATGGACTTTCCCTCTTTCCACCACCCACTGATTTCCCACCTCCCAGCACACCCACTCCACGTTTAGCACCACCCTCCACCAATCCTGCCAACCTACCCATACACCATTCTTCAATCACCGATCTACAGGATCAAAGTTTTTTAGATCTTGTTCATTCACGAGCCCTACAACTCACACCAGCACTATCGTCACTCCCTCCCCCCACCTAATTGATCCTGTACCTCATACTTCGGTACAGGATACTACGGATTTTTCCATTATTAATTTATCCCAATACAAGTTATCGGATGCGGAACTATCCATTCTACAAAAGGGCCTAAATTTTTGCCCAACATCCAACATTAAAAAATTCGATTTCATCAAAGACCTTCACCTGTTTGCCCGAAAACTCAACTTCAAATATATCTATCACAAGGATAACAAGAAATTGGATAAACACGATCCAGCTTTAGAGACCTTGATTTCTCTACTTGAGGAGAACGAAGATCTTATTGATCGCGTTGACCTCACTTCCCTACTTGCGGGCATCTCCCCTGAACCATTAGAACAGCAAAAGATAGCAGGCACTGATCTTCGTAAGAAATCAGATGCCTACCCCGCAATCCAGAATGCAAATATCAACGCATTCCTTAAAGTGGTATCCAATGATATTGAAAAGTTGAATTTACGCTCTATGTCCCAATCCAATATCTCTCAAGTTCAAAGAGAGGCAATAAATAAATTAGCCACCAACAAACGTATTACCATCAAGCAGGCTGACAAAGGTGGCAACATCGTGATAATGGACAATTCCCATTATATACGTATGTGTAATAACATCTTAAAAAATACCGATTGGTATAGGCGTATCACCCCTGATATAGTTGCTAAATACAACTTGGAGTTTTACCAGCTAGTCGATACAGCCTACTTAAATAATGTCTTTACCAAACAAATATGGGACTATATCCGTATCAAATTCCCCATCACCCTGACTTTTTATGGGCTTCCCAAAGTGCACAAAAGCACTACAGATCCACCTGGAAGACCCATCATCTCGGGATGTGGGGCATTGACGGATAACGCAAGCAAACTTGTGGATGCCTTTCTCCAGCCACTAGTTCATAGGCTACCTTCATTTACTAAGGACACTATTCATTTTTTAAATAAAATTGAGAATTTGTGGGTCCCTCCTACTGCGTCTTTGGTAACCATTGACGTTGAGGCCCTCTACAGCTCAATTCCCCACTCCAGGGGAATTGCAGCTGTCAAACACATCATGTCCTGCCAAAATTTACTCGATGACTATGGTGAATTTATTTTGGACCTGCTATTGTATATCCTTACTCATAATGTGTTTACTTTTAATGGGTCCCACTACCTCCAGGTACAGGGAGTAGCGATGGGCACATGCTGTGCTCCGTCCTACGCTAACCTGTACCTGGGGGAGTGGGAGCAATTCTTTTTGACCGATGACACATTGTCGGTGTATACCGACCACATCACTTTTTGGACGCGATACATCGACGATGTGTTCCTTATCTGGGATGGCCCTAGGGAATCTCTTGAAGCTTGTTTGGCCCACATAAACAAAAACGATTTCAATCTCTCATTTACCATGAACTTTGATTCTCATCGTATTACCTTTTTGGACATTGAAGTCACACGCAGTGACAACGGGACCCTTCAGAGTAACCTTTTTCGCAAGCCCACAGCAGGAAACACCATCTTGCATGGGTCTAGTTTCCATCCCACTCCCTTACTTCGGTCCATTCCCACCAGCCAGTACCTGAGACTCAGACGCAATTGTTCCACTCTGAAAACTTTCCAAGAGGCAGCCAATGGACTTCAAAAACGACTCCAACATAGAGGTTATTCCAATAAATCCCTCAAACAAGCTTACCGGAGAGCGTTGTCAAGTGACAGGGAAAAATTACTGGCTCCAAAAATAGTCACTACATCTGACACTAAGGACACCCTCAGGATCATTACCCCCTATATGCAGCAACACCATAAAATAAGACGCATTGTGTCCAGGCACTGGCACCTTTTGTCTTCTGATCCGGTCCTTGGCCAGTATGTGTCTGATTCCCCCAATTTTGTCTTCAAAAGGGCTCCCGCCTTAAGAGACAAAATTGTGCGCAGTGAATTCATTGACACCTCATCGTCCACTTGCTGCAAATATAAGGGTACTTACATATGTGGCAGTTGTAGTTATTGTGGCTACATGCTTACACAAAAATGCCCTGTACTTCCCAATGGCAATATTCACCAAGCAAAACATTTCGCGAATTGCCGGACAATAGGCGTAATTTATCTCTTGCTCTGTACTTGCCAATGTTTTTACATTGGCAAAACCAAACAAGAATTTTGGCGACGTGCTTATCGCCATATCCTAAGCATGCGTAAATCAGACCCTGATCTACCCTTGGGCAGACATGTGGCCACGGTACATGCAGGCAAGATGCCTAAAGTCAAGTTTCTGATCCTAGACCGAATCCACCCGGGCCCTAGAGGAGGTGACTGGAATAAGTCCCTCCTCCAGCTTGAGCTCAGGTGGATTTATCTCCTAAAGGCCACCGAGCCACCAGGATTAAATGGGACCTTATCATTCAAACCATACCTCGAAGGTTTCAATTCTGGAGGGATGGAAACTTGATGTTTTGGCATTCTCCATATGTACTACATATGCCATTTTTTAATTATTCTTTCCTACCTTTGAATTAATTACATCTTTGTCCTCACCTGATGTCTCTTTTGTCTCTTTTTGCCTTATGCCTGTCATATCCTCTGCAGGCACCATTCTCCTAATTTTTCCTGTTGGTTCATAATTTACTGTATACAATTCTATTCATTGAAGCATTATTATATACATTTCTTTTTGTACTTTAGTTTGTTCTATCATATAAAAATTTTTTTTTTGTACATCTATACATCAATTGTCAATTTTTATACTATAATTTTGTTCTATTTCTCCTGTTTTTGTTCTGTTGATTATTTGTTGTGAATATATGGCTGCCCACTACCAGTGACTAACATGTTAATCACACCTGGTGATCGATTCTAAATCTGTGCAACATATAGCTAGTTTTGACATTTAATATTTAAAAACATCAATATTTTCTTCATTTAGATTTATAGAGTTCCAGCATGTTTTAATTCCGGACTGTGCTCCTCCTCTCTCTCTGAGCATCCCGGCACGGTGAGACACACACCGCAGCGTGCGGTGTGTCTCTTTGGTCCTGCTTCCAACTACCCTGGTCTCTTCACGGTCCAGTGGCGACCAATAAGCAGCCGTGGTGGTTTCCTTCCACTTCCGGTTGCGATCTCCGTGCCGGTGGAACGCATATGCCGGCTCCGCCCACACCTTGTCACGCTAGCGCGTGACGCGTGGGGGCGTGCCTGGCATCTGCGTTCCAGGGAGCCCTCCTTGCGAAGCCAGCCCAATTGTTTCTATACCTCGTCACGCCAATGCGTGACGCATGGAGGCGGGCTCAGTATCTGTGTCTCAGGAAGTCCTGTGAAGCCAGCTGAATCACATTTCAATCAATTAGCCGGCATATATTAGGGCACCTCTCCTAGCACTCAGCCAGCATTTTGGTTGCTGGCTGCAGTGTGGAGAGGACGTTTTTCTATCTCATTATAACCTGTGTCTTTATCAAGGTATGTGCATTTCCCTTGCCCCAAATCTTCAAAGGATGATATCTACCCATCTAATTGCTTTTTGCTATTATTTTTCAATTCTATGACATTTTGTAGTCCCTGATACGGGCATTTGTTTCCCCTGACATTATCTTTAAATATATTTCGTCCCCTAAATATATACCGTTTTTTGCATAATCTTTTCGCATAATCCCTTTGATATGCTTAAACCGCTTTTTAATCAGTTGTTGTCTGCCTATCTTTCAGACCGGCTGTACCTATATCTCTTTCAAGAAACTGTACCTGGCTTCCCCCCTTTGTTTGAGGACTCCAGATGCCCAGTTTGAGTGTCGGTCACGTCCGTGATCTAACAGCTGTGTCTCTCCTCTCTAAATATTAACATCGATCTATAACCCACACTGCTACACATGTTTGCCGGACCAATCTTTATCACCAGTTGTTTTTAACCTCTGTGCAGGCCTCTTTTAAACTCAGTTACGGTATAACCCTGTAAGTACTCATTATTTATGCTATATATTATGTGAACTTTTTTAGTCACTTCATATTATGTAAGAATCCTTTATAAAAACATACTGGTTTTTCTTACACACTTATCTTTATACCACCAGAGTACTGCTTGAACTCCCCTGAAGAAGGAGCAAGTACCCTCAGCTCCGAAACATGTCGGGTTATGTTCGAGCACTATAAGTTATATCCTCTCTGTTTGTTTTTTGCTTGCACACTGTTCTTAAATTTTGATTTCTATCTGTATTTAACAAAAACTTCTTTATTTATATGATCCACCTATCTTTTCAATTATCTGTGCCTAAAAAGTCCCAATTTAGGGGAACCTAAATCTTTCGCAATGAATTCCCAGAGGGGTTGAGATATAGCCTTGTCATTATACGCGCTGTCTACTAGTTGGTAAAATTCCTCCTTGTAGTTCCCTATCATGAGAGGTGAGATGGCTTTATAGCATTTTTTGTTTTCCAATATTTGCATACACATATATTCATAGTGGTCGTTGTCCATCACGACGACGTTTCCTCCCTTGTCTGAGGGTTTGATAGTGATATTTTCAATCTCTTTTAATTCTTGTAATGCTCTCTTTTGTGCGCGATTTAAGTTGGTTGTTCGGGTGTTTTTTTGTATTTTTTCGACGTCTTTTGACATTTGCCTGACAAATAGCGCGATGGTAGGGTTTGTACTTAGTGGTGGGAATTTGTGTGACTTTTTCCGGAAAATGTCAGTTGTTGCGGCTTCCTCTATTTCATCCTCACTATCTGTGGGTTCATCATTTTCTTCAGAGTCACTCAGGCCTCCTTCTTCCAGTAATAAGTTTAGGTCTCGGATGGCTCGAAATTCCGCGGCCGTCAGTGGTGTGGGTTGTTCCTGAGTTATTGGTTTTTTCTGGTGCAAGAATTTCAATAATAGATTTCGTGCGAATAAGTTAATATCCTTTATAGCCTCAAAAGTATCCATAGTTTTATTGGGGCAAAAAGACAGTCCTAGTGATAGTACCTCTTTCTGTTCCGGTGTTAGGTTGTAGGAGGAGAGGTTGATCACGTTCAGTCCCTCGGTTCCTCTGGTTGTTGCTCCTGTTGTACCTGTGTTAATGGTGGTTTGGTTTTGGTTTTGGTTTTTTCTCGGGCTAAAAAAGGCCCCTTTTGGGGTTGTTTTGGATTTTCATCCCTGTTTTTCTGGGATCTTGTGAAGATCTGGTAGTTGGTAGGTCTGCTGGTTGTGGGTACTTCAATAATTTCTTGTTCTTGGGTATCAAATTCCCCTGGTTCGTTATGTGTTCCCCATTCTCTTCTATCATAATTCCTTTGCGGGTTTTGTTGATAATTTTTTGTTGTTTGGTTCCTACCTCTGCCTCTGTTGGTATCGGTCCCAGAGTTGTAGGATGATGAATCTGTAGAGTAGTTGGGGTTTTTTGTTGTTTTGTTCCTGTTTCTGTTTGCTCTTGATGTATTTGACCATCTATATGCTCTTCCTTGGGTAAATGCGTTTTTGTCTCGCCAGTATTTTCTTTCCTTTTTTTGTAGTATTTCTTTTCCATATTCCTCTAGGTGTGTCTTAAGTTTGGTTTCCTGTTCGCTATATAGTGGTGCGTTTTTAAGGGGGGTAAGTAATTCATATACTGATTTTATTTCCTCATCTAGGTTTTTAATTTGTCTCCGGTATTCCTCCTGTAGTAATATCATGAGGTTTTTGGAGCATTCATTTAAAGTATTTTCCCATTCTTTCTTCATCTGTTCAGTTATGTGGTCCATAGTTGGGAAAATTTGGATGCGTAGTCCAGCCGGGTTTATTTTTTCCTTTATGTATCTGTTAAAGCTTTGGATATGCCAATATAGTGCAGATTTTCTTACCAGGTGTTTCCTGAGGTTTGAAAATAATGCTAGTACGTCTGAGTCCATTTGTTCTTTCTCTTGAAATTTATCCTGAATCCCCTGCATTAGGGAGTCCCATTCCGTGCCCATCAGTTCCTCCATGTTTGTCTCCATCACACATGCACAGGTACTTACCAGGTCAATATTTTTTGGCCTGTATAGTAGTTATTATTTGGGGTTCAAATCCCTTCGTCACTCCTGTTACAGTTATATGCCGAACTGGAGGAAGGGTTTTTATTTGTACCCTTTAATATATTAGTTTTTCCTATGCCTTGCTGGTCAGCATAGGGGGGGGGGAAGTCGTTTTTTTTTCCTTCCCGGAAATAATACCGGAGGCCATCTGCCAATCACCACATAAAACCTCTCCCTAAACATAAATGCCTAATGTGTCTATAAACATTATTACCTAATAATTGCGGACTGATCTAAAATTAAAAATAACAATAAATTACATAATAAAATGTATCATATATTATTAATGGAAATGTATTTATAAAAATTAATTAAAACCCTTATTCATGAAATAAATTATTTGTGTAATAAAAATAAAAAATATATACATTTTTTTTTTGTTTTAAATTATAAACATTTTTTTTACACATACGCAAAAGAATTTAATGACTTCAATGTTCCACTCAATCCACTATTGAAATATTGGCACCTCTTCCTTACCTTATCAGGTTCTAGGTCATATAAGACTATCCCTCCAAGATCTCTTACTAGATGACTCCTGGCGCACCCTTCCCCCGAGGGATAAGGACTTTGGCTTCTTCTCAGCCCCCCATAACAGGTATTCTCGCCTGGATTATTTCTTCCTAATGCAAGACCTCCCATACTTAGCCGTTGCAACAATAGAATCAATGGTCCTTTCTGACCATCATCCAATTTCTATCACACTTACTTTCCCCGATAGAATTCCTCATCTGAAATTATGGAGGCTCGATTTAACTCTCATAGTCGATAAATCTCGAACAACAGAAATCCAAAAATGTCTCATAGAATACTTCAAAGAGAATAACACTCCGGATACCTCTAATTTGACACAATGGGAAGCGCACAAATGTGTAAAAAGAGGGAAATGTATCTTTATGGCCACCGCTGTCAAATGAGAAAAACAAGCATGTCTCAGAGATATTTTCTCTAAATTTAAAAAAAACTGGAAGCAACACATAAACTCATCTTAGCCCAACAATTTTATCGGAAACTAACTGAGGTTCATACGCTTCTCCAAGAGGAACTTGGGCGTTCTCTTAGATGTAAACACATTCTTTCGCAAAAGCTCTACTTTTACTGCTCTACGACCAGGGTAACAAAAGTGCCCTCTTGCTTTCTAAGGCATTGCATACAAAAAAAGTGAAAACTACAATCCATCAAATACATTCTTCCTCAGGCCCTCCACTCACTAAAATTAATGACATTGCACAGGAATTTGAACGATATTACTCAACCTTGTATAATTTTAAATCAACCAACTCTTCAACATCAATACAATCTACAAGATCAAATCTCATCCAAGAGTTCCTAAATAAAAATGACCTTAAAGCTCTATCCCCAGAATCCGCCAAAATTCTAGAGCACTCAATTACCATAACAGAATGGAAATCAGCCATAAAACAACTAAAACCGGGGAAAAGTCCAGGCCCGGATGGCCTTTCGGCCGCTTATTACAAGTCTTTCTCCAAAGTAATGCTCCCCCTTCCTAGAGGCCTTCATCTCCCTTCCTGTTACTAACCACCTAACACTCAACATGCTTGAGGCACATATTACGGTCATTCTGAAGGATAGAAAGGATCCCATGCAGACAGCTCATTATAGACTGATATCACTTCTTAATGTTGATATCAAAATATTTTTGAAAATCCTAGCCAATAGACTCCTTCTATTTCTCCCCTGAATCATTACCCAAGACCAAGTAGGCTTTATATCCATACGGGAAGCAAGAGACAACACCATCAAGGCAGTTATTCTACACCATGTGATGTCTCTTTCAGGGCAGAAAGGCTTTTTCCTTTCCCTGTATGTGGAAAAGGCATACGACAGGGTGGCATGGGACCACATGGCAGCAGTTCTTCAAACTGTAGGGCTAGGCTCAGATATGCTAGAACTTATCATGTCTCTATATACCAACCCATCTGCAAGAGTACGTATCAATAACACCCTGTCGAATGCCTTCCACATCCATAACGGGACCAGACAGGGATGTCCATTGTCTCCCATTCTCTTTGTACTCACTCTAGAGCCCCTCCCTAATAGCTTTAGACATAATCAGGACATCCAGGGAATACACACAGCTATTAGGGAATACAAATTCGTAGCCTTTGCAGATGACATACTGTTATTTCTGGCGGAACCACTTACCACACTCCTGGTCCTACTAGCCGAATTCAAACACTTTTGTATGTTATCCAATTTAAAAATACATTTCTCCAAATCCTTTGCATTCAACATATCTCTCCCAGAGAGATTGGTAGACCTTTGCCAGGAAAACTTTCCCTTCCATTGGAAGTCTGACTCCATTACATACCTGGGCATACAGCTTCCCTCTAGACTACAAAACCTATACATTAAAAAAATGTATACCAATTTAAAAAAACTAACGACTGATCTGAAAAACTGGAACAAACCTATCTTCTCATGGTATGGTAGGGCGGCAATCTTAAAGATGAACACCCTCCCGCGACAACTCTTCATACTACAGACCATCCCCATACACCTCCCACCAGCTTTTTTTATGACATATAAAAGTGCCTGCTCCAGATTTCTTTGGGGGAGACCTCAAACCCAGGATTAGCTATGCTCATCGATCCCTACCCAAACACTTAGGAGGGATAGGCTTGCCGGACATCAGAAACTATTATTGAGCCTGCCACCTCAGAATACTTGGCTGGAACATTCATAGCTCTATTAAAGTTTGGGTATCCCTAGAAGCCTCTAAGTTACACCTCACTACCTCTCAAATCCCTACCCTGGCTACTTGACCGCCACATCCCCCACGTAATAAGCCCACACCCCTTCATAGGACCCACTATGCAATGCTTTAAAACAACTTGCAAGACAACCTCTTTTTTATTTACCCCTGGTTCACTCACCCCAATCCTGAATGAACCTGGATTTTCCTCCAGGACTACACTCTCGTTTCTTAAGCGAACATTGGACCCACAACCAAATTCTAGCCCACCACTTCTTTGACAAAGGGAGGTTGCTCTCTAACTCACAAGTAATGGCCCATTGGAGAGGCCATTTCTTCCTACTTGGACATATCTTATACTTACTCACTACATACATTCGCTAAACAAGGTCTCTTCTTTTTCAAGACAACTAACGCCCTTTGAGATGCTATGCTCAGGAAAGACTCCCCAGTGCTATATCATATCTATCATACACTCTCTACTGTTTTCTGACTGTTCTCCTAACAACAAGGCCTGTATGTCATGGGAGAGAGACTTGTCACTATCACTCTCAAAAGTATGGGAAAATATATATTTAAATATTCACAAAGGCTCCATGAACATGTCAACGCAGGGAAATGGATTCAAAATTCAAACATGTTGGTATCGTACACCCACCCTTCTTTATAAATTTAACCCAGAAATATCAGAAACCTGCTGGAGATTTCAAACAGATCGCGGCACATTACTACCCATTTGGTGGTCTTGCCCCGCATACACAGCTTCTGGAAGGAGGTACACCGTATCACTTCAATCGTGACCTCTTATGAGTTAGCTCTACATCCAGTTAAATTCCTCATTCACCATTCATCTCTTCCACATAACGCTTATCACAAATGATTAGCCATGCATATGATCAATGCTGCAAAACAATTGTTCCCATACACTGGAACTCCCACCACACCCCTTCAATTAAGGAATAGTTTAATAGAATACGCAAAATAGCAGAAATGGAGGAATTAATCCATATATCACGAGATACACCTACAAAATTTGGAAAGAAATGGGCATGCTGTATACACTTTCAATCGACCCCAGAATTCTCTAGATTAAATTGCTCCCTCAACTAACAACTGAAAAACTGTAGCCTAAAGCCCCGTACACACGTACCGATCGTCGGCCGACAGAACGTCCTACAAATGTTCACGGCTGGTGTGTTTGTTGTTTGTCTGTTGAAAAGTGCTCTAAACTTGCCCAGGACATTTGTCTTCCGACAGAAAATGACGTCACTACGTTCCACACACGTTCGCCGCTACAAAAGAGGAAGTGAGTGTTTGGCCGTGACCCTTCTGGGCATCTCGCGCTGATTTCGGTAGCATTTGTTTGGTTGACGACATTTCGCTATTTTCCGAGACATCGTTCGAGAATTTATTATGGCGACCGTGAATTCGTCCGTTGCTGTCGTTAGTGTTGGAGTTTTGGCTCTGAGACGACATACGAGCAATAGGAAGAAGAAGCGGACCTCCTGGACGAAAAATTGGTTGCTTAACCGTGATCAATTTTCTCATATGTCCTTGCTGAGGGAGCTCCAGGAAAATAATCCTGATGACTTCAGGAATTATTTGAGGATGACGGATCCCATCTTTTACCGTCTTCTTGCCCTGGTGTCCCCCTATATTCTGAAGCAGGATACTTGTATGCGGCTTGCAATTACTCCTGAGCAAAGGTTAATTGCGACGTTGAGGTATCTTGCAACAGGGAGAAGCCTGCAGGATCTGAAGTTCACCACAGGCATCTCCCCCCAAGCACTTGGTATCATCATCCCTGAGACCTGCTCTGCCATCATCAAGGTCTTGCAGAAGGACTATATCAAGGTATGTTTGATTTTTTACATTACATTACATGTATTACTAGTTTCACCCGAATTATGATGTTTTTGGATGTACAGCAATTGATACAGGCCATTATTTGTAAACTACCCTCTGTCCGCATGCACATAGTAGTAAAGATGTAGATTATCTTTAACCATTTGTAAAATTACCCACTAACCACCCCACCATTCTCTCCTATGTGTCCCTAAACGCATTGCCTGTTAACAGTATTTTGAATTTGGGTCATTTTATTGCTTTCCCTCAAACAATTATTCCTTGGCCAATGTTTTAGTACCTAGTTAATGATTTATCTAAAATACATCAGTCCATCCATTCCCACCTATGATTCTGTATGTTTATGTAATGATGTTAAAACCTTCACTGACCACAAGCCCTTATTGATGTATAAATGCCCAGTTTTACTTACCCATCCCCCACCCACATGCTAAATCTCAAAGTCAGCATATACCAAAGCTCAAGTTCAGAGGTCTTCAAACTATGGCCCACCAGTTGTTCACGAACTTCAATTTCCATCATGCCTAGTCATGTCTGTGAATGTCAGAGAATTACAAGGCCTCATGGGATGTGTAGTTCTGCAACAGCTGGAGGGCCGTAGTTTGTAAATCTCAGCTCTAGCTGGTGAGTATAATGGGCCATACACACTAGAAGATTGTCAGAACAATTTATCCTTCCGATTTACCAAAACCAAATAATATGAGGTCCAACAAACACTTTCAAATCCTATGCAATCTGGTAGGCCCTTGCACTACATAGAAAAGGTAAATCTGCACGAAAAAGTCTTCAGAGAATCTTCTAGTGTGTATGGCCCTTTACAATATAAGAACAATAGGAGGTTGAAAATAAATGTATGTAGATGTTACATCCCCATATCCAAACCTTTGCCTTCCTGTTGTATATTTTTTTAGCAAGTTGCATAAGCATTTAACAGACAACTGTGTGTGTAATTAATAATGTGATGTGCTCAAGCACTAATTTTATTTTTTTTATTTTTTTTTATTTTTTCCCCACAGTTTCCTTCAAACGCAGAGCAATGGCTGGAGATTTCTGATCAATTTCTGGAGAAGTGGAATTTTCCCAATTGTGGGGGTGCTATTGATGGGAAGCACGTCCGCATTGTCCCCCCTCCGAATTCCGGCACATTTTATTATAATTATAAAGGTTTTTTTAGTATAGTCATGCTAGCCATAGTTAATGCAAACTATGAGTTTATTTTTTTGGATATTGGCAAAAATGGCCGCAATTCGGATGGGGGAGTTATTGATCAGACGGAGTTCGCTCGTCGTCTAAAGAATGGCACTCTGAACCTGCCATCCAGGGAGCAAACTGTTGAGGGTATGAGCTTTGTGTTTATCGCAGATGAGGCTTTTGCGCTTGGGGAGCATCTCATGAAGCCCTACCCTCAGAGGAACCTCACCCCAGACCAAAGGATTTACAACTACCGGTTGTCCAGAGCTCGCAGAGTTGTGGAGAATGCCTTCGGGATAATGGCCAACCGGTTCCGGATATTCCTGACGTCCATAAACCTGGCACTGTACAAAGTGGATAATGTGGTCTTGTGTTGCTGCATTTTGCACAACTTCCTACGCAGGAATGCACAAAATTATGTATTGCAGCAACTGGATACTGACCCTGCTATGCCAGGTACAAGTGGAGAGGCCCAACCTTCTAACCAAGTGGAGTCCATGCCGTCAATGGAAGTTGGACGGTCAGCATTGGCATCACACAGGGCCCGTCAGATCCGCCAGGAATATCTGGACTATTTCGTGGGGAGAGGAGCTGTGTCCTGGCAGCAATCACTGTCACAAACACATTAATCTTGTTAAAGATTGGACACACAAGATAAATGTCAGAGATATATTATTTTTCAACACATTAAACAAAAATTGCAATGATTCTGTATTGTGGATTATAATCACTTGGGCACATATGCCAAACACAATTATTTGGGTTAGTCATGTGTTATATATGTGTGACTTTGGAAGGGTTAATACATTCATCAGTGTGTTTCTTGACTGTAGTCTCTCACCAGCTGATCCAAAGTGATGATGGCCATGTGTTATTTTTTAGCCAGTGGTGTAAATACAAGGGCCTTCTGCACCCCACAAAATGTACACAAACCCTGTCACATTGAGAACTAGGTCACACCCAAGGTTCATCTAATGTCACCTTATATTGGTGTTCATTGTCCAGAAGTTGCCCATACTATATATTTCAGATAATACATTAGGGTATTAACAAAGTACCTACACCTGTTATGTTGTGTTCATTTATTACATCCTTCTCACTGCCCACCAATGTTAGGATATGTCAGTGTTATGTGAAACTTGATCATTGTTCATCTCAAAGTGTTATATATATATAGGTAATGGAAAGTGAACTAGAGCAACGAACAAGCAATACACTATAGATTACACTGATCTCCCTACACTGATTGCTACTGGCAATATCAATGCCATATTGAATCCTAGGACTGCTAGTACCTTGAGTGTTGAGTCACACTTATGCAATGCGGGAAGTCTGCGACTTTGCAGCCTTCCAGCATTGCATAAGGGTGACCCGCCACTTACTTTTTCCACAGGATTGTATTCCACAAGTGTTAAGCACTGTGCGATCCAATCCAGATACATCAGAAATAAAGGGTCATGTGCGACTTGTATGCGTGTTCAGTGCGAATGTAGCCATACAAAGTGTATGTCTCAATTCACACTGCACATCTGATGGCATGTAATATCGTAGCGCACTGCTCCTTTATTACATGCGATCAGATGTTCATGCGAAAATCAGCTATACAGTTTGTATGGCTCAATTTGCACTGCACTCGCACAAAAGTCGCACATGATGCATTTATTCAGCCGCATCAGGATAGGATCGCACAGTCGTTCAAACTTGTGTGATCCGATCCTGTGTGAAATGTCAGATCGCACTGTGATATGCGTTAAAACTGGGGGTATCTTTAACATTTCATTGACACCTCCAGCAACTTGCATATGGCAGTGTCCCAAATGCTTTCATTAACATGTAAATATGTGAATAGGACAGCCATCATACATTTAGTGCTTCTTTACACAGCTTTAGACCTCGACCCCCCAACGAAAGTCTAATAAAGAATTGAACACACATTGTTGAATGTAAAAATGTTTTAGTATCAAACATTCACAGGGTTAGGGTTAGGGTTAGGGTTAGGGTTAGGGTGTTGGAAAGTGCTTTTCCCAAACTTGGGTACACTCTTTAACATCTGAGTGTCATAAAACTGGCATAAAATATGATATAAAAATAGGAACATCCCAAAACAAACAGTAAAAAATTTTAAATTAATTTTTTTTAAAATTTGGCAAGCATGTCCACAAAATCACGTATCTTTCCTTGCAATGCCATTGCAGTCTCTTTTATTTGCTCGAGGTCTGAGCAGCATTGAAGAGCCTCACGGGTCAATTTGGCCAATGTGCAACTATGTAATACATGATCTGGAAAATAAAATACAACGGAGTCAATGTGAATCACCTACATGAGGTCATAATATAGAAACATTTGGTGTGCAGGTAATCTTTAAATTCCTCTCGAGTTAATACCTACCCTGTTCTTATGCTCTTTTGCCCTAGGCTCTTCATCTTCCTCCTGACCTCCTCCAATGCTGTTGCTGATGATTCTGCCCGTCTCCTGAGCTTACTATATATTCATTAGGGGTGTGAACGCATGATGACGTCATTGTGAGGGCATGGTTGTAATGTATATATATTAAGATGCAGAGACCAGAGACGGGCAGAATGCACGGCAACAGCATTGGAGGAGGACAGGAGGAAGAAGAAGAGCCTAGGGCAAAAGAGCAGACAACATAAGAGCAGAAGATTGGACAGCAGAAGACTGGAGAGGAGAAGATCCAAAGAGCAGAGTGGAGAAGACCGGACGAAGATCTTTAAGAACATTTCATAAACGTCTCCTGTCGTTATTCACATACACTTCCATTTATGTGGTTAATGTGTAGGGGTACTATGTACCCCATACCCATTCACATAGTGATTGGGGTCTGGGATCTGGGGGCCACCCTTTGTTAAAGGTTGCTTCCAAAGTCCTAGGAACCCCCTGGCCGCATGACCCCCCAAAACCACCAGACAGGGTTGTGGGGATGAGGCTCTTGTCCTCCTCTACATGGGAGTAAGGTGCTTTTGGGTGTGCGGTGCAGAGGCCCCCTGGCCCAAAGCAACAAAACCCCCCCATGTTGAGGGCATGTGTCCTGCTGTGGTCCAGGGGGTGTTTGGTCCGCTTGCTCGTTCTCTTTCCTGGCCTGACAAGCTGCATGCTTGTATAAGGGTCTGGTAGGGGTTTTGGGGGTAACCCACGCTGTCTTTTTGTTGTGGGCATACCCTCAAACTCAATACCACACACAAAAGGCCTGGTTGTGAACTTGGGGGGACACCCACGGTGGGTTCTTCAATTTTTTGGTGTAGTTCCCCCTCCTAAATCTTCACAACGCAAGTGGCCCCGCAAGTCAGAGCATCCTGATCCGACTTACGGTGCGACTTCCATTCAAATAAAGAGGCTCCCATAGGGAACTAGTGTTGTAAATTGGAGGCTAAAAATAACACTGATAAAAATCATTCTGAAAAAACCTACGTGGGCACACAATTGGCTCTTGGACACTTGGTCCAGGATCCTCCACATTTTCTGAAGTGGCTTCCATGCTGCTTGGCAAGTTGCCAGGAGATATTGGTTCAGACCTGGCTGGGGATGCCACATCCTGGCATGACGCAACATCTGCAATGTAAATTTGTAAGGGAATACAAGAATATAAGGTTAAACAATCATTGCAAATACACATATTTCTATGATCCCACTACACAAAAATCTGTGACTACCAACCTTCTTGTTGCTCTGGTGTCTGGTCACTTGTAGGCTCCACCAGAATCACCTCAGGCATAATGTCTTCATCTACATAATACAAAACATTGGCCATATCATAAAAGTCACAAGAGGTACATTTGTTAGGACATGGTGCCCTGCTTGATAGCTCTTTTAGTAACAAATATGAAGACATGTACATGGTTATCTACGAAAAATATGGTACATTAATGTTTGACAGTGCATAGGAACCAATTACCTTTAGTGGAATCTGTGCCACCATCTGGGCCCATGTCCTCCTCTTCTTCCACAACTGCCGATGGAGCTGCCAAACCTCTCCTCCTCCTTTCCCATAGTTTGGCACGGAGTTTACGTTTTTCTCCTATTTAAAGGTTTGAATAATAATCTGTGATTAATAGGAATGTTTGCTGAGAAGATTCGTGCAGGAAAGAACGTTCGTTGCAACACAATACATATATTTTTAACTATGGCTTCCTGACTTTTAATGTCATATACTAAAACATCAACAATAGATCGATCAAATCACGACATGACAACTAAAATGAGTAATCTAACTTTTTACATAGACATTATAATCTAGACATGTTAATACAACATACACAAAATTATAAAAAACATATTGCATGATTAAAAAAAAAAAAAAAAAATAAAACTTACTTTTTTTCAAAATCCGATGGATTTGGGAAAGCTGATCCTGCTCACGGTGTTTGAGGTCAGACCACCGTTTCCGAATCTGATCTTTCGATCGCTCGACACCGAATTTTTTGACCAAACAGGCCACCACCTTGTCCATGATGCCATCTTTCCTGGCATTGGGCCGATCGTAATTTGCCAACTTTCCATCGTAATCCATTTTTTCTAAAATGGAGACCATCTCCACCATTTCTGGCTTTGACATGGGTGTAGCCCTTGATTTTCGGGTGGCCCAATCACTTCGGCCCCCACTAATTGAGCTCCCAGATTGTTGAGACATGGTTCCTAATTAAACAATGATTATTCCACTGCCTCAGGTGTGAGTGCCGCATGTAGGCCTGATCTTCGGCACGTACACACCCCTGCACAAGCCCGCCACTGGAGGAGGAGTTGACGCCTGCGCTGTATTTAAAGGACGCCAGATCGTTCGGCCGACGATTCGCTAGCGGACATATCGAGAGTTGGAGCACGATCGAGCGGCGAATCACGACTTTTCCCCACAAACAAAGGTACGACTCTTTTAATAGAAAGTGTGTGTTTTGGGCCCTATACAGCTTTTATTAGGAATATCTTTATTATGTGCCAAAATACATGCTATTTTAATATGTTTTGTGTTGTTTTGTGTCTTGCAGGCATATACTGTCCTGCAATATGGTGGACAATTTCACCACCCACAACTTTCTCATCAGTTTCATTGATGAATTCAGGCAACTGCCGTGTTTGTGGCAAGTCAAGTCCGCAGATTATAAAAATAGAAAACTCAGAAAACAGGCCATGGAACATTTGGTGGCCTTCTACAAGCCCGTCTGTCCTGGGGCAAATTTTGAGTATATACGCAAAAAAATAAACAGTATTCGCACTGCCTACAGGCGGCAGTTAAAAAAAATTGAAGATTCCACCCAGTCTGGAGCAGGGGCACGGAATGTATATGTACCACGGCTGTGGTACTATGATAACATGCGATTCCTGGCAGACACCATGGAATCCAGGCCGTCAATTTCAACACTGCCTTCTACTTCGGCAGAGGGCTCAGTGTCGGTTGATCCAAGCCAGGATGAGGATTTCCTGGAGGAGAGTTTTACTCAGGTATGGCATTTCACAATATATTGTCTGCTAAAATGTAATCATGTAACAAAATTATAAGCTAAACCATAATTGACCCTTTATGTAAACGGGCATAGCAAGGGGTTGGCATGACAGGCAACCGCCAGGGGCGCAGGCCAAGGGGGGTGGGTCACAAAAACATTGGCATTGTTTTATTGTTTATTTTAACAATCCACTCAGCCTGCACACCCCAGAACCCCCAGTTTGCAGGTGGATTCATGCAGGTGTAAAACATTGAGAGCTGCTTCATGCAGGTGTAAAACATTGAGAGCAGCTTCATGCAGGTGTGAAACATTGAGAGCAGCTGAGCCAAAAGACCAGGAGACTGAGACTGCCTCTCACTGCATCCCCAGCACCCCTCCGGTCTTACAAACACTGCTGCATCCCCAGCACACCTCTGGTCCTAACAAACACTGCTGTAGCCTCAGCATTCCTCTGGCTCAACCTTTTTTAATACAAAACTAACAGCTCCTGCAAATGATCCATCCATCCTTGCTTCCATGTCTCTGGTCTCTCACTCTGGGTCAGCAAGGCAGGTGGCTTCCTTATTCCTGTTTCCCTGCACTGCTTCACCCTCAATGCCCTACATCAAGCCCTCTGCAAGTTCAGGCCCCTCTCTCTCTCTGCAACCCCCCTCCTCTCTCTCTCACACCCCCTCTTTCTCTCCCTCTCTCTATCTCTCAACCCTCTCTTTCTTTTTCACACCTGAGACAATGATTGCCCACTAGAGAGCTCTACACTGGGCAAACAAGGGGCAAATTAGAAACTTTTAATGCCCTTTAATTTTTTTTTGGGGGGGTGGGTTACAGTTTTACATTGATCTTGGGGGGGGGGGGGGGTTGTTGCCAAATACAGCTCCTCAACAAGGGCACTGGAGACCCTAGATACGCCACTGTATGTAAAGTCTGCTATTTGTTCACAATAATATAACAAACATGCATTTTTATATACACTATAACATTCTAATCAATTGTTCATTTCATCAACAGGGAAGTGTCACTGAGGAGGAGCCAGGTTGCAGCCAGGAGCCTGGGGAGCCTGTGGAGCCTGAGGAGCCTGAGGAGCCTGCGGAACTATTTCCACCACCACCTCCTCCTGCCAAACGGAGGCAAAAGAGGAAACACATCGACGACATCACAGATGAATTCATACAGGAGGCCACCATAGCCCTCCGTAGGAAACCGGAGGCAAATGAGTCCTTCGGGAATATGACTGCCAAAATTTTAGATAAGGTGGACCTCAGGCAGTGTCAGTATGCCAGAAAAATTATTCTTGATGTGCTGCAAAAGGCTGAAAACGGCATACTTACTGAGCACAGCCATGCATGCCAGGAGCACCCATGTTCTCTTTGTGTCTGTGTGGGTTTCCTCCCACACTCCAAAGACATGCTGGTAGGGTAATTGGCTCTTGTATGTGTATGTATGAATGGATGTGAGTTAGGGACCTTAGATTTTAAGCTCCTAGCACAGCTGGTCACATAGTAAATAGGAAGTGCCATTGATCGGCTTTCCTCAGTTCGTGCCTGACAGGCACGAGTAGAGGAGAGCAGATCTGCGACTCTCCTGACAGTGGGCCCCCTGTCAGAGCATTGATTACCAGAGCAGACCTCTGGGGGGGTGCCACTAGAGCCACCAGGGATTGCCCACCCATGACCACCAGGGATGCCCACCCATGACCACCAGGGATGCCCACCCATGACCACCAGGGATGCCCACTTATGGCCACCAGGGATGGCAGTCGGGGCTTAGGGACCCTTTCAGTGCCCTCACCATCAGAGCTGCCCATGATTGCCATCTATCAATGCCACCCACCAGTCCCCATTATTGCAATCTATCAGTGTCGCCCACCAGTGCCCATTATTGCCCACCAGTGCCATCAGTGCCGCCTATCAGTGCCCCCCAATGCTGCATATCAGTGTAACCTATAAGTGCCACATATCAGTGCCCATCAGTGCTGCATATCAGTGCCACCTATCAGTGCCCATCAGTGCTACATATTAGTGCCACCCCATCAGTGCAACCCCATCAGTGCCTCCTCATCAGTGCCTGTCAGTGCGGCCTCATCAGTGCAGGAAAAAAACGTATCTATTTACAAACTTTTAAAACATAAACAAAAAACTTTTTTTTGTTTTTCAAACTTTTCTGTTTTTTTTTATTTGTGTAGCAAAAAAGAAAAAACCTTGCAGTGATCAAATACCACCAAAAGAAAGCTCTATTTGTGGGAAAAAAAGGCCATCATATTGGTTTAGGTACAGTGTTGCATGACCGCGCAATTGTCATTCAAAATGCAACAGCGCTAATAGCTGAAAATTGGCCTGGACAGGAAGGGGGTGAAAGTGCCCTGTATTGAAGCGGTTAAACCGATGGGTTTAGTTCCTCTTTAAACCTCAAATCCTTTACAGCTAAGGAAGCTGCCATCTTAGCCTCTATTTGATCTGCAGTTGCCATGTTCTGCACATGTCATCGGTTATCACACTAGCCATCTGATGGCAGGACAGTTTGTCTGGGAAATAATTAATCACTTCTGGACTGGAAGGTTTTACCCCCTTAACCACCAGGCCATTTTTTGCGATACGGCACTGTGTTAATTTAACTGACAATTGTGCTGTCGTGGGACGATGTACCCAAATAAAATGTATGTCCTTTTTTCTCCACACATAGCGCTTTCTTTTGGCGGTATTTGATCACCTGTGCGATTTTTATTATTTGCGCTATAATCCAAAAAAGAGCAACAATTCTGAAAAAACCAAAATGTTTTACTTTCTGCCTTATAAAATTCCCAATAAAAAAAAAATGTAAAAAACTAATTTTTTCATCATTTTAGGCCAATATGTATTCTGTCACATATGTTTGGTAGAAAAAAAATCCAAATGAGTGTTCATTGATTAGTTTGCGCAAAAGTTATCGCGTCTACAAACTAGGTGAAAAATGTATATCCTTTTTATTTTTTCTATTTCTTTTTTTAGTAGTAATGGCGGGGATCAGCAATTTTTAGCAGGACTGCGACATTGCAGCGGACAGATCAGACGCCTAACTGACATTTTTGACACTTTTGGGGGGACCAGTGACATTACTACAGTAATCAGTGCTAAAAATATGCACTGCTATTGTACTAATGACACTGGCAGGGAAGGAGTTAACACTAGGGGCGATCAAAGGGTTAAATGTGTCTGTAGGGGGTGCTTTCTAACTGTGTGAGGAACGGGCTTGCTTAATGAATACAGGTTCCTGTGTTCCTAAATAGGAGGAACACAGGATCCCTGTGTTCATTCCTGACAGAACAGCGGTCTGCCGTGTTTCCAATGGCAGACCGCCGTGCTGTCTCCACGAGGAGCGATCTCGGGTGCCTGGTGGACATTGCGGCAGCCGGACCCGCTGATTGGCTCCCCCTGCGGCCAATCCGCGCATGCGCCCCCACAAACTGTTCACAAAGCGATGTACATGTACATCGTTTCGTGGGACAGAGATGACGTGCTGCAGTAAAACTATGGCAGCTGGTTGGCAAGTGGTTAAAGAACATGTAAATCCAACATTTCATATTTTCTGATATGTGGTTGCTGTACTATGTACTTGTATAGAAATGTATCCTGTTCTCTTTGTATTGCTTCCTGTGCATAGAATCCCTAATGCTTCTGCCAGTCCCTCTGCTTTCCTATTAAACCCTTCATGCCGGCCACACACAGATATACGACACCACTGGACTGGGCTTTTTTATGTGGGGCTGCATATTTGCGTATCTCCCATTGTGCTGAAGCATGCCACGCGGTGTGCTCCCAACGCAGAGACCGGGGTCTCACGAGATCCCCGGGGCCCCATTCTAACGATCGCCTTTGATTAGCTATCACAGTGATCAGTCACTGTGAAGTCCACCTCTGTGTTTTCTGTCTCTGTGAATGGACAATACAGATACATTGTCCTTGCAGAGATAGAAAAAAAAAAAACACAAAAAAAAATAACAAAAAAAATACCTAGATCAAGGTTTGATCTGGGTTAGCCCCTGGGTTAATGTTTGGGTCAAAGTCAGGGTCAAAGGTCAAGGTCAGGGTCAGTATTTTTTGGACAAGATTTTTTTTTTTTTAAATTAGTATCAGTGACAGTGTGTTTTAGGCAGGTTAAAAATAAAAACATAATGTGCACCATTGTTTCTGGGCCGTACTACCTTTTACAAACAACAACTAACTATGGTTAGTTTGGGTTGTTCTATGGTGATAAGTTATGGGAGTAGCAGGGAATATACAGTTACATTTAAAAAAAAAAAAATTTAACTCTTTTTGGCCAATTGTCTTTAGATAATAAAAAAAAAAATCAGGAGATATCTATTACTGTTTACTCTCGCCTCTCGGGTTTTGCCTCTGTCTCTCACCTCATTGGGCAGATTAAAAGCAGCGGCAGCCATTGGCTTCCACTGCTGTCAATCAAATGCCGTGCAAGGCATTTGGTGGTGTGGCTGAGTCGCAAGGCCTGTGTCAATAGACGCAGAATGGGCGACTCCAGAGTGAGCATGCAAGAGTACCCCCAGGGAAAGTGGACATTCGCTGTAGAGAAGGGGCCTGAAGCACCCTGGGGGGACCCCAGAAAAGGAGTATTGGGGCTGCTCTGTGCAAAACTATTATAACTATAAGTATAACATGTTGGTTTTTTGGTTAAAAAAAAAAAATCTAAGGTTTATAATCACTTTAACCTTTCTATCCAAAAAGGAAAAAAAGGTTCGGCTTTAACCACTTGCCGTCTGAGTACCGTAGTACTACTGCGGCAAAGTGGCTCGTTATCGTCTGACGACGTAGTACTACGTCGTCAGACACTCCCCCTTCTCGGCGGCACGCGCGCGCCGCCGGAGGCTCGCTCCCGCTGTATTCAGTCACAGCGGGAGTCGGGCCAGGGGAGGAGCGGCGGCGATCGCTCTTCCCCGATCGTAGGGGATCTAGTGTGGAGATGCGCCTGCTTGTGTGAACCCTGGATCCGTCCTTGTGTCACTCAGTCACCTCCCCCCACACACATCAGTAAGCACCAGGCATACATTTACCCGTCCCTCTCCAATAAAATTAACCCCTTCCCTGCCAGTGTCATTTTTACAGTAACAGTGCATATATATAGCACTGATTACTGCAGTAATGTCACTGGTACCCCCAAAAGTGTCAAAAATGTCAGTCAAGGGTCCGATCTGTTCGCCGCAATGTCGCAGTCCCGCAAAAAAAATCGCAGATCGCCGCCATTATGCGTTAAAAAAAAACCCACCAAAAATGACAGAAATCTTTCCCTTAGTTAGTAAACGCAATAACTTTTGCGCAAACCAATCAAAATACGCTTATTGTGAATTTTTTTTACCAAACATTGGTAGCAGAAAACAAATTGGCCAAAAATTTAAAAAAATTTTGATTTTTACATTTTTTTGGGGGGAATTTCATATAAAAAATGTGAAAAATATTGTTGTTTTTTCAAAATTTACGCTCTTTTTTTGTTTATAGCGCAAAAAGTAAATATCGCACAGGTGATCAAATACCACCAAAAGAAAGCTCTGTTTGTGGGAAAAAAAGGACGTAAATTTAGTTTGGGTATGGCGTCGCACGACCGTGCAATTGTCAGTTAAAGTTGCACAGCGCCGAATCGCAAAAAGTGAGACAGCAAAATGCTCTAATGGTAAAGTGGTTAAAGTATAACATAAAACAAAACGTTTTTTTTTCAATGTTGGATAGAATGGAGAGGGATTAGAAGCCTGGCAGTTTTTATTGCTGTCTTGGTTCCCGTAGGTGAGATTCACCCTCTCCTGTTTACTGTTATCATTGAAAGTGAAGGTAAAGAAAATCCCAGATTTTGGGCTGACATCAGAACAGTAAAAGAGGTGAAATCTTCCAATGGGGACTTTAGTTCTGTTGACCCCGGTGAACACCAGGATTCCTTCACTCTGGAGGAATTTCTTCTCACTACCTGTGTCGACTATGGAACAGGAAATGAAGGAAAATCTCCCCCATGGGACACAGGTGCCAAAAAAATAAATACATAAAAAAAATGCAGGGGTTATAATCCTCCCTTACTCTATCCAAAATGAAAAAAAAAGTTTGCCTTTAGTTCTACTTTAACCACTTGCCGACCACCCCATTGCAGAATTACCACTACATGGAGGCTGCTCTGCACATAATCACATATATATACGTGATTCTGTACTTCCGGGTTTTACGTGCAAGTGTGCCCTGCCAATGGCTTGCTCCCGCTCTGTTTCTACACAGCTGGAGCTAATCAGCGGATCCCATGGACATGTAAAGCAGAAACACCGATCCATGTCTTTCTCTTGTAAAAGCACCTCCCCCACTGCACTAAATCACCAGCTAGGCACACAGTTAACATTTGATCGCCCTTGATGGTAACCCCTTCCCAGCCAGTGTCATTATTACTGTAACACTGATCACTGTATTAATGTCACTGGTCCCCAAAACAGTGTCAAAAGTGTCAATTAGGTGTCCGAAGTGTCCGCCGCAATATTGCAGTCCGGCTATAAGTCACTAATTGCCGCCATTAGTAGTAAAAAAGAATAATAATATCCCATAGTTTGTAGATGCTATAATTTTAGAGCAAACCAATCAATATACGCTTATTGGGATTTTAATATACGCTTATTGTGATTTTTTACCAAAAATATGTAGCAGAATAGCTATTTCCCCTAAATTGATGAAGAAATTTTATTTCATACATTTTTTTTATTGGGTGTGCATTAGAGTAGAAAGCAAAAACTATTGTTTTTCTTTTTTAAATTGTCGGCTGTTCTTTGTTTATAGCGCAAAAAAACCCCACAGAGGTGATCAAACACCACCAAAAGAAAGCTCTATTTGTGGGAACAAAATTAAATATTCTTTTTTTTGTGTACAGTGTCGCACAACCACGCAATTGTCAGTTAAATTAACGCAGTGCTGTATCACAAAAAATGGCCTGGTCAGGAAGGGGGTAAACCTTCCGGAAGGGAAGTAGTTAAATTACTCCACTTTCATGGGAATAAAAAAAATAAAACAAATATATATATATATATATATATATACAGTGCCTTGCGAAAGTATTCGGCCCCCTTGAACTTTGCGACCTTTTGCCGCATTTCAAGCTTCAAACATAAAGATATAAAACTGTAATTTTTTGTGAAGAATCAGCAACAAGTGGGACACAATCATGAAGTGGAACGAAATTTATTGGATATTTCAAACTTTGTTAACAAATAAAAAACTGAAAAATTGGGCGTGCAAAATTATTCAGCCCCTTTACTTTCAGTGCAGCAAACTCTCTCCAGAAGTTCAGTGAGGATCTGTGAATGATCCAATGTTGACCTAAATGACTAATAATGATAAATAGAATCCACCTGTGTGTAATCAAGTCTCCGTATAAATGCACCTGCACTGTGATAGTCTCAGAGGTCCGTTTAAAGCGCAGAGAGCATCATGAAGAAAAAGGAACACACCAGGCAGGTCCGAGATACTGTTGTGGAGATGTTTAAAGCGGGATTTGGATTCAAAAAGATTTCCCAAGCTTTAAACATCCCAAGGAGCACTGTGCAAGCGATAATATTGAAATGGAAGGAGTATCAGACCACTGCAAATCTACGAAGACCTGGCCGTCCCTCTAAACTTTCAGCTCATACAAGAAGAAGACTGATCAGAGATGCAGTCAAGAGGCCCATGATCACTCTGGATGAACTGCAGAGATCTACAGCTGAGGTGGGAGACTCTGTCCATAGGACAACAATCAGTCGTATACTGCACAAATCTGGCCTTTATGGAAGAGTGGCAAGAAGAAAGCCATTTCTTAAAGATATCCATAAAAAGTGTAGTTTAAAGTATGCCACAAGCCACCTGGGAGACACACCAAACATGTGGAAGAAGGTGCTCTGGTCATTTGAAACCAAAATCGAACTTTTTGGCAACAATGCAAAACTTTATGTTTGGCGTAAAAGCAACACAGCTCATCACCCTGAACACACCATCCCCACTGTCAAACATGGTGGTGGCAGCATCATGGTTTGGGCCTGCTTTTCTTCAGCAGGGACAGGGAAGATGGTTAAAATTGATGGGAAGATGGATGGAGCCAAATACAGGACCTTTCTGGAAGAAAACCTGATGGAGTCTGCAAAAGACCTGAGACTGGGACGGAGATTTGTCTTCCAACAAGACAATGATCCAAAACATAAAGCAAAATCTACAATGGAATGGTTCACAAATAAACATATCCAGGTGTTAGAATGACCAAGTCAAAGTCCAGACCTGAATCCAATCGAGAATCTGTGGAAAGAACTGAAAACTGCTGTTCACAAACGCTCTCCATCCAACCTCACTGAGCTCGAGCTGTTTTGCAAGGAGGAATGGGCATAAATTTCAGTCTCTCGATGTGCAAAACTGATAGAGACATACCCCAAGCGACTTACAGCTGTAATCGCAGCAAAAGGTGGCGCTACAAAGTATTAACTTAAGGGGGCTGAATAATTTTGCACGCCCAATTTTTCAGTTTTTTATTTGTTAAAAAAGTTTGAAAATATCCAATAGATTTTGTTCCACTTCATGATTGTGTCCCACTTGTTGTTGATTCTTCACAAAAAAATACAGTTTTATTTCTTTATGTTTGAAGCCTGAAATGTGGCAAAAGGTTGCAAAGTTCAAGGGGGGGGGGGGGGAGAATACTTTCGCAAGGCACTGTATATATATTACAGTATATACTAGGGATAGACCGATATGGTTTTTTCAGGGCCGATACAGATATTTTGGTCACAACGTATTGGTATCTGGCGATATGGGCCGATATTTTGTACATTTAAAGTTTTGAAAAATAAAGATAATTTTTGACACAAATCTGGTACTGAACATTTTAATGTTTGGTTAATGCTTAATGGCTGGCTTGCTGGCACCCTTTGGTGGGTGGCTGGCTGGCACCCTGTGATGGGTGGCTGGCTGGCACCCTGTGGTGGATGGCTGGCTGGCTGGCACCCTGTGATGGGTGGCTGGCTGGCTGACACCCTGTGGTAGGTGGGTGGCTGTCACAGGGCCTGTGGGTGGCTGGCTGGTACAGGGCTTGTGGGCAGGTGGCTGGTACAGTGCCTGTGGCTGGCTGGTACAGGGCCTGTGGATGGCTAGCTGTCTGGCACTCTGTCTGTGGGTGGCTGGCTGTCTGGCACCCTGTGGTGGGTGGCTGGTTGGCTGGTTGGCTGGCACTCTGTGGTGGGTAGGTGGCTGGCACAGGGGCTGTGGGCCGCATGGCTGGTACAGGGCCTGTGGGTGGCTGGCTGGTACAGTGCCTGTGGCTAGCTGGTACAGGGCCTGTGAGTGGCTGGCTGGCTGGCTGGCTGGTACAGGGCCTGTGGGTGGCTGGCTGGTACAGTCGCTGTGGCTGGCTGGTACAGGGCATGTGAGTGGCTGGCTGGCTGGTACAGGGCCTGTGGGTGGCTGGCTGGCTCGCTGGTACAGTGCCTGTGGCTGGCTGGCTAGTACAGGGCCTGTGGATGTGGGTGGTTGGCTGGCACTGGGCTGCTGGGGGTGGGTGTGTGGCTGTGAAACACTCCCACGAGATTAGTCCCGACTCCAGACGAGGCTGTCCAAGGCGAGGGAGGTGGCCTAAGAAGGCAGAATGACGTCACAAAAATATCGACAATATCGGCCAGTTCCGGGGCCAATACCGATATATCGGGGAAAGTGCATATCGGCCCCCGATATATCAGCCTTGCCGATAATTGGTCTATCCCTAGTATATACAGTATTTATATATATAATACAGTGTATATATTACAGTATATACACTATTTATATACTGTATATATAATACAGTATATACAGTATATATTGTATTTGAATGTTATTAAAAATTATGTTTCCTTTTCAATCTACAATGCTCTAATTCTCTGTAAAATTCAATGCAATATGGCAATCTAGAGGCATTCTTTACACCATAGAGTACAAAATGAGATGTACAAGATACAAGATACAAATCAGATGCTAGGCATCCTCTTCAACAAAAATGTAATTTTTGGTAACATACCTTTGGATTAATCGCTTCTAAAGGGATTCTGACCCTGCAATTTTCCTCATTGGAACTATGCAAGTGCATCAGCTGATTGATAATGAAAGTTACTCCCATTCACATTTAAGGCCCGTACACACGTGCAGATTGTCGGCCGAAAAGATTCGGCTGACGACCGATCGGCCGATTTTGGGCTTGTTAGTATGATGCTTCCGACAGCCGACAGCACACTTTCGGCCGAACAGAATCTGTCGTGCAAGCATTAAAATTTTTGTATGCCGACACCAGAACGGCCAATTGTTCGCCAGTCAGTACAGAATTCGGCCGACAGACAGCAGATTTGCAAGACTGGGCATGCTCAGAAAAGAAAAAACACAGGGAAAGTTAACCATCACATGACATCACTTCTGCAGTCGGCGGACAAAATTCGTGTGCAGTCTTTTGCACTTTTCAGCGGACACGACAGCCCGGGGACAAAAGACGGTCGGCCGACGATCGGTACGTGTGTACGGGGCTTTACTCTGCATGACGGCATAGGCAGCAAACATCTTTTTCTTCAGAGCAGAAACAGGAAGGAATCTGCAACAAAGTTTGTTAAATTCGTTGCATTGTTTGTTGATCACCTATAGGGGATTGTTTTTTTTTTTTCCTCAGCAAAAGTAGATTAAAGCCTTGTACACACAATCAGATTATCAGACGAATTTTCATCCGTTTTTTGTTGCATGCTAGTCTCATATGAAAAGTGAAGAGGTTACTTTCATACGAAAATTCCCGTACGACAGAATTCAACTTCAGAAGTGATATCATGTGTTGAATTGTTTTGTATGTATTCTTTAGTTTCCGAACACACATAGTCTTGCTCTTATGATTTTTTTCAAAAAAAACTGTACTAATTACACGAAAATCGGACGTTGTGTTCACGTACGATAACAATTTTATAGCCTGCACATTCAATTTTTGTCATCTGAAAATTCGTAATTGGCTGTCGAAATCATACTAACAATCTAAAAATCGACAGGTAGTTTGTTGGATGAAATTTAACTTCTGATTTTTTTTATCGTGTGTATGGGCCTTTACTTATTAATGCTATTGAGCATATAACATACAAACAGTTTGTCCTAATTTGATGGTCAATGTATGCACTTTTTCCTAATACAGTCCTAAAGACAAGGGGATTGATTCACTAATGACAAATAGGCTGTACACTTTGTAAGACAAATTTCACTTAGCTTAGTGAATGTAATAAAAAAAAAAAAAAAGCCAATTTGAAAAAATACCCAATCATGTGCAATGAAAAAAAAAAAACCCAACACATTATTTTTGCTGGCACATGATTGGATGATGGAAATCAGCAGAGCCTCATATTATTTAATAAGCTCTGGGGAAAATTCCTCTGCCAGGTGCAATATGCAATACATAGTAAATGTATATTACAGATAAACTGTAAGTATGTCCTCTGTCCCTAGTGATAACTGTCAGAGTTCTCTTAACACATAGCAGCTAACTTTTGGAGAAGCTATATGCACTTGATCCATACGCAGGTTTTCCAGGTATTATTTTGTCTGAATATCAAGTCTTATATACATAGTATATACATAGTATACATAGTAGGTAAGGTTGAATAAAGTCTATAGTCCATCCAGTTCAACCTGTGTAGGTATACGTGTGTCAGTGTCGATAATCATTTCCTATACCCCTGTATGTTGTGTTCTTTAAGTCTTAGCAATGTATTCATTCTCGGGTGGAAGACGAAGCCAGTCCAAACAATCTGAAGTCAATACCAGATGAACAAGTACCAGAGAGATAGGGAGAATGTAGTTAGTAGCAAGCCAGAGGGCTTCACTAGTCAGGCAGATATGGTAGCATCTGAATTAGATGAAGTTAAATCTAATTTAACCACTTAAGCCCCGGAGGATTTGGCTGCTAAAAGACCAGGGGGTTTTTTGCGATTTTTTACTGCGTGACTTTAACGGACAATTGCGCGGTCGTGCGACGCTGTACCTAAACAAAATTGACGTCCTTTTTTTCCCACAAACAGAGCTTTCTTTTGGTGGTATTTGATCACCTGTGCGATTTTTTGATCATGCGCTATAAACAAAAAAAAGCGTCAATTTTGCAAAAATAACAATATTTTTCACATTTTTTTATATGAAATTCCCCCCCCAAAAAAATGTAAAAATCAAAATTTTTTAACATTTTCTGCCAATTTGTTTTATGCTACATATGTTTGGTAAAAAAAAATCGCAAAAAGCGTATTTTGATTGGTTTGCGCAAAAGTTATCGCGTTTACTAACAAAGGGAAAGATTTTTGTCATTTTTGGTGGTTTTTTTTAACGCATAATGGCGGCGATCTGCGATTTTTTTTTGGTACTGCGACATTGCGGCGGACAGATCGGACCCTTGACTGACATTTTTGACACTTTTGGGGTTACCAGTGACATTACTGCAGTAATCAGTGCTATACATATGCACTGTTACTGCAAAAATGACACTGGCAGGAAAGGGGTTAACTGTTTTGGACAGGGAGGGGTTAAGTGTGTCCTAGGGGCATGATTCTAACTGTATAGGGACATTGCTATTGGTGTAAAAACAAAGATCAATGGTCCTACATAGTAGAACCGTCTGATCTTCATTTTTACACCAGGGATAATGACGGGCAGCTTGTTTACATAAGCCGCTCCGCCTTTCTCCCTTCACCGGAGCGATCGTAGAGTGACCGCCGGACATCGGGTCCGCCGGTCACACGCACTGACTTGTCAGTGAACGAGCCGCGGCAGGCGTGCAATTGGCTCTCAAGTCAGTGACAGGCGAGTGACGTATCCATACGTCACTCTGCCTGGCCGGGGCTGACCGCCGCAGTATATAGTCGTGCGGCGGTCGGCAACCGGTTAATATGTTTTACATGCCTTCCTACTCTCATGTGTGATTTCTTACTTCCTTCTGTGAATTTGTAATGTTATGTTCTTTTTTTCTTGCAAAAAAATAAATAAATAATTATATATTGTAAAAGAAGTGCAACTGGATAGGAAGCCAGAGGTTGTGTCCAGGGAGTTTGGTAAACCAGGCATCAAAACTAAAGAAGAAGGAGAACAGAACGAGGGTTGTAGAAATGTTATAGCAGATTGTGTCCTCTCAAGAATCAGGTCAGGCAAAATTGGCCATAAACAATCACAGAAATAAACAAACTCTCTGGGACAGAACTGTACAAGTCTTGGCTTACACATATGTGGGTTTAGGAATGCATGTATATATTGCATATGTTCCCGCACCTGCAGGAACTCACAGTCAAAAGGTGCTACTCTTTAGCGGAACGGCACCCCCATGCATCTGAAAACAAAGTGTGTTTTTGGCTGCACAAAACCATACGGTTCCATGCAACTGCCCTGCAGGTCCGCTTTACAAAAATGAGTTGGGGACTTATTTTTCTGCATTTCCAGCATCTACAGCAACCCGTTCAAATGACTGGCTGGTGTGCCCGCCCAAACGCACCTGAAAAGAGACGCAATTATGTGAACTTAGTCTAAGAAGTAGCCTATAGTGGTCATATTATTCCTTTAAACACTGACTAATTACTGTATGTTAAGCAGGAGTCGTAACACAGCGATTCTTGGAGTATAAACGGTGCGCTTTGCAGTGAAGCAATTGGCTAACCTTACTTAAAACAAGATGTTAGCAAACAATTAATTTTACACAAAGCTCAATATTATGAACTATCCTTTGTGTTGATTATATGTATTTGCAATAGATACACTTTATTGGCAAAAGTTTTGGGGCGCCTGCCTTTACACGCACATGAACTTTAAGGGCATCCCAGTCTTATGCCCAGTACACACGATCCGAAAATCGGGCGACGTTCCATCCGTTTTTTTTTGTATTCTAGCAACTCTCAATAATATTCGCAAACGGGAGAGGTTACTCACGATACGAATTTTCTCGGACGATAATTCTTAGCTTCCGATATGCGTAACCACGCTGTAGCGTGTGAGAGGAAATGATGTAATGTGCGTGTGACCCCTCTAACCACGCCTTGAGCGCCTTCGTGACGAGCTGTTTGGATTGTTTGTGTCTTGCCGCGTTATTTCTCTCGTTTCCTCGCACGTTCTGTCTGATATCTGCAAAAATGGAGGATACCAGCCTTCCAGTTGCTATGCTCGGTGTTCTGGCTATCCAGAATGTTCTCAAGCAGAAGAAACAGAGAAGGCGAAGATCGTGGAGTAAAGAATGGCTCCTCAATCGTTCTAAGTACTCCCACATGCAGCTCATCCGTGAGATTCAGGAAAACAACCCAGATGATTTCCGGAATTATTTGAGAATGGATGATGACTGCTTCCAGCATCTCCTGTCATCTGTCACTCCCCGGATACAGAAACAGGACACAGCCATGCGTGAGTCGATCAGTGCAGAACAAAGGCTGATAGCCACCCTGCGGTATATGGCAACAGGACGAAGCTTGCAGGATTTAAAATTTACAACATTTTCTTCTTTCTCTGGTTTACTTCCGGGTCGTTCTTTCGTTTCCGCACATGCGCTGTCTACTGCTCACCATTTTTTTTGGACGAACAACATACTGATAATACGATTATCGTTCGATGTACTAGCATACGATCGAAATTTTTATGCTTGCACGACCGGATAATATCTCGTAAGCTGTGTACTAACGATCAGATTATCGTCCGATCTTTTCACAAGCGTTTTTTTTCGCCCGATTTTCGGATCGTGTGTACGGGCCATTAGTCCATAGGGTTCAATATTGAGTTGGCACACACTTTGCAGCTATAACAGCTTCAACTCTTCTGGGAAGGCTGTCCACAAGGTTTAGGAGTGTGTCTATGGGAATGTTTGACCATTCTTCCAGAAGCGTATTTAGCGTCAGGCACTGGTGATGGACAAGAAGGCCTGGCTCACAGTCACCCCTCTATTTCATCCCAATGGTGTCAAGTTGAAGTCAGGACTCTATGCGGGCCAGTCAACTTCCTCTACCCAAAACATGTCTTTATGGACCTTGCTTTGTGCACTTTCTCCATGTGGAGGTGGCAATCTTGGTATTGAAGACGGCTTTGCTTTCTTATGTCAAAGCTGCCCCCTGGAAACACTGAAGAAGCAGCAGCAGGAGGGGTTCAGAAAGCACACATACACAGATAGAATAAAGTAGCAGCAGGGAGATACCTTACTAGCTTTTCACTTGCTTCGGGCTAAAGTGATTTCATTGTCTAAATTTAGTTTCTCACCTAATCAGGTGTTAAAATGACAAAGACCTCTTCTAGGTGTTAATAACACCTAAATGCCTTCCTTGTCGATGAATCACTTATGAAAAAAAATTAAGAAAGATCACGGTTTCCATGCAGTATGCAATATTGTGGTATCAGTGATATTTAATATACATGTATTTTACAAATGTTTATATGATTTACTTTGGATCTTACCAGGAGGCATGTATTAAATTTGCTGCTGTATTGTGAGTATGAGGAAAAGGAACCTGCACACTTTAGTGGCCTTGATTCATACTTCTGGTACTTTTTGGTGCATTTTGGTGCATTAGGAAGTCTATTCAAATAAACGAGCTGCCCTATCACAATGCATGTAATATCCATCATTGAGCGCATGTGATAACTGAAAAATCAGAAAGATGTAAATGGATTTTTAAGGAATAATGTGTGAGTGTCCCATAATAAAAAGCCTATTATATGAAGTCATCAATAGTTTGAGGTCTGAATAGCTGAGCACATTAAGAATAAAGGAGAGAAAAGGGCTGACCAAGCTTTCAAAGGCCATCTAACCTCATTAACAGAAGAAACAACTACACCCACTACACCTGTATAATTGAATGCCATGGGCAATGCTAAAGTATTTACCCTTTCATATCTGTTCATTTAATTTGTTTCCCAATACTTAGATGGGTCTATTAATAAATTAATTCCTTAAATAAAAAAATTGTTAGGGGGTAGGAGTCTTTGACGGAAGAGACACGTAAAGTCTTCTATGCCAGAAAACTTCTTCCCCTTTCCCCTAGCAATTCTTTATTTTCTGTGTACACTGTAGAGTGCATGTTCCTCCAGTGTGCACTTTTGGACCATTCCTGGCATCTCTAAGGAACCAAGGCTGGGTCATGTGCTGGGGAGGATGTAACTCCTGTGTACACTACATGCCATACTTCTGAAGCAAGTCACCATGGAATCCTTAAGAATTAGCAGTAGAGGTGACGGTAACGAGGCAGCAGCATTGACAAGCGCTTGGACCCATCAGAACAGGAGGACAGCACAGAAGGAAGTTTGTATGTGCTATAATCTGCAAGAATGCTGTGAATACTTGCCGATAATGTCAAAAGCTCACCAATGAAGCTTACACCCACTATATAGTCAGTTGTTTTTAGCTTATTAAAACAGTAAAAGATTCACTGTGAAGTTCATGAACATTTATAATGTGTGTCACAGTGTAAGAAAATAACATACTCTGGTTTATCCTTAAAAAGAAAAATACATTAAAGCAGTATTAAACCCAAATGCAAACATTTAGAATATTGCAGCTTAGGCTTTATTTCTTCTATTTTCATCTAGTGATCCAGCCAGTGAGTCTGTTGTTTTTCAAAAGAACAAGCTCTCCAGAATGTATTCGTTACAAGGATGAGACAAACCATTTAACAATGATAGGGATGCCTACCATGATCAGCATTTATTTATTTATGTATTTATTTATTTATTTTTGTAAAACCTTTATCCCAAAAGGAAAAAAACAGTTTGCTGTAACTGCCTAAAAAGTGTTAGCTGGAGTTTGGCTTCAGTTTGTTAGTGTATCTAAATTTACTAGTGCAGCTAACATTCTTTTTTCCAGTGCTGCTGTCCAAAGGTGCCCCTGTGCTCCATTATCTGGAACAGGGGCACTCTAATACAGAAGGTATGTTGCTGGCCAGATCACCATGTGAAAACGTAGGGAAAAAAGAAAACGAAGGCCCCTTTCAGACTGGGAAGGGGGGGGGGGGGGGGGCAACTCTGTCACGCGGATCTGCCTGCTAATCTCTCCACTGATCCCCACTGAGCCGACAGATGACAGGATACACCTTGTTTTTCTCTATGGTTCGGATATCCACATGTCCACTGATATCCACCACTCCATATGGAACAATGGATGGTCTGATCTGATTGGTTTGCTGGTGTGAAAGGGGCCTAATGCAGCCACCACATCTAATGATTGATAAGCTGCAATATATAGCATTACACTTTTGGTTTTGGGCTTAATACCACTTTAAGTAATGAGTGTATGAAGTCTGAATGTATTTATGTCTTTATTTTGTATCTTGCTTTCAAATAAATACTTCATGCATACAGGCGTTTGATCTTTCAAAGCATCACACTATTTATAAAAAAAAAAAAATGTCATAGCCATTTGTATAGCAAATCTACACATACATTTTTTTGGGTCGAATTGATCAAATTCTTCTGAAAAAATTGTCTTTAATCATGGGAACCAATAATGTACCACTTTATGACCACCAGATGCAGCTGAGGAGCATAAGAAATCCTTATGTCTTTGTAACATGAGATACAATGTAACAATTCTAGAGGGAATTAGCAAATACATATAACCAATGGTTACATATGTTTGCTAATTCCCTCTCACGTTTTATAGTACAACCAGAAATAAAACCTTTTACAGAGTCTAATCCTACCCCATTTTATCCCACCCCCAAAAATGTTTTGCCTAGCAGTACACTTTAACTTACCTCCGCATTTAAAATTCTTTGGTAATTTAACCACTTTAGGACTGGAAGATTTGACCCCATTCCTGACCAGGCCCTATTTTGCGATTCTGCACTGCGTTAATTTAACGGATAATTGCACGGTCGTGCGTAGCTGTACCCAAATAAAATTGACGTCCATTTTTCCCACCAATAGAGCTTTCTTTTGTTGGTATTTGAGAACCTGTGCGATTTTTTAATTTTTGCGCTATAAATAAAAAAATAGCGACAATTTTGAAAAATTAAAAAAGAACAATATTTTTCACATTCTGCTATATAACATTCCCAAAAAAAAATGTAAAAATCAAAATTTTTTAACATTTTTGGCCAATTTGTTTTCTGCTACATATTTTTGGTAAAAGAAAAATCGCAATAAGCATATTTCGATTGGTTTGGGCAAAAGTTATTGCGTTTACTAACTACGGGAAAGATTTATGTCATTTTTATTGTTTTTTTTTTTTACTAGTAATGGTGGCGATCTGCGATTTTTTGTGGGACTGCGACTTTGCAGCGGACAGATCGGACCCCTAACTGACATTTTTGACACTTTTGGGGGGACCAGTGACATTACTACAGTAATCAGTGCTATAAATATGCACTGTTACTGTAATAATGACACTGGCAGGGAAAGGGGTTAACCCTATGGGTGATCAAAGGGTTAAATGTATGCCTCATGCTTACTGACGGGTGGGGGGTCTGTGACACAGACAGAGATTGCAGATTCAGCTATGCTGAATCCTGGGATCTCTCCGTGTCTGTCACTGAGAAGATCCGTCCGCTTTTTTTACATAAGCAGGTGGGTCTTTCAGGGCCGGCCCTACCATGGGTCCCGGTGGGACCATGGGACCCAGGCAGCACTTAGAGAGGGGCGGCCCCCGGCCGCCTCTTCTCTTCTTCCGCTATTGCTCGAGTAAAAAAAAAAAAGTCCGCGGCCGGCCTGACATGCACACTGCACATGCGCTGCCGCCTCCGCTCGGGAAAGCCCGTAAACGTTCGGCTATTTCCGGGAATAGTCGAACATGTACGGCTTTCCCGAGCAGCAGCGGCGCATGCGCGGTGATGTAATGGCACCGGGCGGCGCCATTTTTAAATCCTGTACCATGCCCGCAGCCCTGCATTCTCCTGTACCATGCCTGCAGCCCCGCATTCTTCTGTACCATGCCCGCAGCCCTGCATTCTCCTGTACCATGCCTACAGCCCTGCATTCTTCTATGTTATGCCCGCAGCACTGCATTCTCCTGTACCATGCCCGCAGCCCTGCAGGGAACTGTGGCACTATAGACAGTAGAAAGCCTGGTGCGCTCATCTGCCCAGTGTCTACTGCTCTGTCCTGCTTCTGCTGTCACTCCGTACACACTCACACTCCTCTGACTGCTTTCGTAGTCCTATAGAATGTGGGGGCCTCTTGGAGGGCGTGAATTTTTTTGGGGGGCAGCATTTCTCCCGCTGTGTCTGAACACCACTAGGATTACTGTCGGCAGTCGGCAAGTGGTTAAAGTACCTTTGCTTGATAATTTTCAAAATTATTAAATTGTCAAATACAGGAAAATAGTCGTTTTCTCAATACAAACAACTAAAATGTGCTTCCTTTGCAGAGTATCTATGCACATCCTAACTTCACTCCTGAGTGACTTCTCAGGAAACAAGTCTTTGACATGCTTGGCTTGCTTGACTTGATATCAGCTGGCAGGGGTCCAAGGAAGCAGTGGGAAGAAGCCAATAAATAAAATTACCTGCACAGGTGGAAAAAAGAGATGTCCCTGAAATAGATTAGTGTTGTGTCAGGTGTCAATTGGTTGTTCACTCACCTATAGATGTAAAGCTGTAGAGACTTTGAAGGATATATTTTAGTTAACACTGACCTGGGCCTTTCTGAAAAATTCAGCAAAAAAAGTAAGGAGCATGCATAGCACATCTTGGTGTTAATTCGAATCAAGGAATTAAGAGAATAGCAGCAAACACCATCCACATTAATATTTTAATTAATGGGTCTGTTCTCAGTAGCTCACTGGAGACATGACAAGTGAATTTTTGTTTTCTGCTACACAAGCTTAACAAACAAGCATATAGGTGCAGGTCAGACCTAAAAGATTGATACAGTAGTAGCAGTGTTAAGTTTGGCAGCAAATTTTGATTTAGTTTTAGTCATATTCTTTTAAATAAAATGCAGTTTTAGTCATATTTTAGTCTTTTGACTAAAATGCAATTTTAGTTTGTCGTATTTTAGTTATCTGAATTGTTTTAGTTTTAGTCATATTTTGGTCGAAAAAAATCTCCAGTACATTTTAGTCTACTAAAATCTCACATTTTAGTCAACTACAAATCGAATGGGTTTAGATAAATTGTAATACATTATTTAAACATTTCTCTGGAATTTCCAAACTACTTATATACTCCTGGAGTAAAAATCTAATCATATGTTATTATTTATGGTATTAAGGTTTAAACATGCACCACAGACACAGATTTAGCTATTGTGATATATAACGTCTTTTTAAATAAAACCAAGTTTCATAGACAAACAAAAATATTGCTTTTTGACAAACAGAAGTGTAACTTTAAAACACAAAAAACTGTAAACTCTATTGACTGTCATTGCACATATTACCTGAATATATTACCAACATTAATTATTAAGAAAAAATATAAGAAAATACTTTTTCTTAATTGTTTCTCTTTCACCAGCTTAGTAGATGCCCCTTACTTCTGCTTATGTGGTAGTGCAATACATTTTTAAACTGTAATGTGCTATTATTACAGGCTCTGGATGGAATTGTGTTGCCGATTTAGAAATGGCCAGCAGAGTAGTGTTAATTTTGATGTCAGACTGCAAGCTAGGGAAGAGAGCGCACGCAGACTTGGGGTAATAAAGTTTTATTGACAGACAATACAATACAAATAAAGGTTGCACTCACATTTTTGTCCTATAAGGACAGACACATCAGTGGTAGCCGCCTATTCCTCCTCTCCCTCCAGGGTGGCCTCCAATCTAGGGTACATACATGATTCACACCAAAAACAACCAGATCCTAAGCCTTGTTAAAGTTGAACCCCCGTCACACATCTTTAAAAATTCTTAAAGTGGAGTTCCGGCCTCAGAAATGTCTTTGAGATAAAAATACCCCCGGGACAGTCAGGGCTAGTGCATTTCAGAGTGGATAGCCTCTGAACTGTCCCAGGTTGCACTTACCTTTTAGAAGAAATAATTACCTTGAATTTTTCTTGTCCAGCTCTGCCATCTCAGGTGTGGGCAGCTTAAGCCAGGGCGTCCTCTTCGGTGTCCTCTTCGCTCCCAGAATGCCCTGCACCGGCCCTGCTCGTCACTTCCGGGGCAGGCGCGTCATCCCTGCACAGCTTCTGGGCATGCCCAGAAGCTGTTTAGCAAGGAATGACGCACCTGCACTGAAACTGACGAGCGGGGCCGGTGCAGGCACATTGGTTCCTGGGAGCGATGACGTTCAGCTCCCAGGAGTCAATGCAAGCAGGAAAAGACGGCGCGGGCCGCGGCCGCAGAGGGAGGAAATGGAAGAAAGGTAAGTATATTTTCTTCAATAACAAGGTAAGTAATTGAAAAAAAAATCTGGACTATCCATTTCTTTTTTAGGTGTTGCTCAGCAAGCGGATGGCCCAAAGTGGTTTTTGAGGCCGGAACTCCGCTTTAATTTAAAAAAAGTTACAACTGGCCAGATGTGTTGGACTATAAACAGACAGTTAATTCAAATGCAGAATGTGCAGCAATTGCTGAGCTTTTTTAGATATAAATTCCACCCAGGAAAGCCACTGTTTCATTTATTCATTCTTCTCCTCCTGTCTAGTCAGAAAACGCCTTGTATTATGAAAACCATTCAAAACTTTGGCATTGTGAACCTTTTGTAGAGGTTCGTCTGGAGTTCAGATAAAAAGATGAAATGGCAAATGAACATAACCTGATACTTAATAAGTATAAATGTGATTGTTGAATAAATGGAATTTCTAAAATCTCATGGAATTATTACAAGTTTATAAAATAAAAAGAGCGGTCATGTAGTTTACTGGCCATATAAAAATGAATAAAAGAAAAATGTGATAATAGACTGTACTTATTCCCTAAGTAGAAGCATCACTTTCTAAAACAAAATATATGAGTCAGTTAAAATTTAGCTTAAAAGGGCTTAATTTATTCATGTGATGAAAAACAAGCAGTGAAATGTGAAGACAGAAAAGTCTGAAAAATTAATGCCATCAGCCAAGAAGCGTAGATCATGAGCAATATGCAAACAGCAGATAAATGTAATAGTCTCAGGCTATATGACCTTTTCTTTTCTCTACTCTTCTTGTGTTCCCATGTGATACAGATGAACATATACTTTACATATTACATAGACTTTTCATTCAAGGATCTGCGTTTGTGTCTTTAATACTGCTGCTGTGAAAGATCAACCAAGGTTAACTAATACAAGCCAGACCCAAAAAGTAGTGTGAGTTGATTGTTATTGAATGTTCCCTGAACCAGTTCTGTAGTAGACATCCTTCCACAGAACAGCAACCTCATTCAATTTCTGTGCACTGTTCAAACACTGTATAGAAATAATGTCATATTGGTTGTTATACAGTAAGAACTTTTTTACACTGGGTACAATTCAGAATTTTTTAATCAGCCAATATCCATGGACATGTATTTTTTAGGACTCATTCCTACTATTACGCTGTATTGTATTAAGTTGGAAAAAAGTTCTGCATGCTATTTTTTGCTTCTGACCCTATGTCGGTTACAATCAATGTTTTTTGAAATCTGTAGGAGACAGCAGAATGAGGTGTATGTATGTACGGAAGAGTAAATAGATGGAGGGGGTGGATGGATTAATTATTGGATGCATATAGAAATAAGGGGAAAGGTAGTGAGTGTTTTTAAAAAAATTCCAGATGACAAAATAACATGGATAGATGCGCCATTAAAACAAAGATGTGGCTCAATGACAGTCATGACAATGAAAATCATATATAAATGATAGCATGGAAAGGAATTCCATGACAATCAAAAAAACTCCATCTTTTTTTTGTCCAAGTTTGAACATAATTAGTTGCAATGAGCAACTCCAATATTTTCTTGTACCTAATATACAAGGTTAATCTAGATTGTATGCTCTAACAAGCAGGGCCCTCTGATTCCTCATGTATTGAATTGTATTGTACCTGTACTGTCTGCCATCATGTTGTAAAGCACTGCGCAATATGTTAGCGCTATATAAATCCTGTATAACAATAATATTAACAAGTGAGGCTGTTTTTATATGTAGCACCCTAAAAAATGTGTCATACAAAAAATGAAACAAAAAATGAAAGTAGGATCTCTATGCATTTCACCACATAGGCATCATCAGGAAATCCAATTGCCGCCATTATATCGGAGATCTAAAAAGCTGCTGCCTCTATCTCATTGGTGGACCCCCGTTCATTTTTGTCAAATAAATTATACTGACTCCTATACACAGGGCTTTTTTTCGCAGAGATCAGGTGCAGGAACTCCGCCTTATTGAGTCACCCCTTTTCTCCACCTTTACCCACCTCCGAGCACCGTTCCTTGGTTCCACCTCCTACCCACCTTTCATTACTGCCCTTTTAGAGAATACAGAATCAAGTACTGTATCATTCTGTGGTGATAAGTAATTTGTATGGAATGTGTTAATGATAACAGGAAAAGCAGAAAAAAGGTCCCCTGTTTCCACAGCCAGCATCAATACACTCTACAGAAGCCAGCAACAATAGACCCCTCCCTAAACAGTAGATCTCCACCAGCAACAATAGACCCCCCTGCAAAAATAGATCCCCTCCAGCTAGAATAGGTCCCCCAGCAGCCAGCATCTATATTCCCCGCAGCAGACCCCAGTACCACTTGCCATTACATACATACAGTGCAGTGCTGGAGGTGCCGGAACTGCGTTCCCCCGCGTTCCCACTGAAAAAAAGCCCTGCCTATACATAACTCATAACTATTGGCAAAAACAAAGATGCACATACCATAGCCAAAGCATTACTAACATAAACCGCAGATTTGATATTCCCATATAAAAAAGCCTACCACATACATACATATAAAATATTAATATCAGGATATATACATATGCAATAACCGCCATCTAGTATCCAGTTTGGAGTGTTACAACTAATATACCTATTAATGAACTGAATATATTGTAACCGCCTATTTTAAACCATACTGATAATCATATACAGTAGTAACCCTCGATCCCAACCTTGTAACTCAAAAATACAATCAGAAAACACGTTACCTCACCAATCAGCCATATATTATGACAGCAACGAGCTTTCCGAATTCAAAATTTGTACATTACCAGAGGGGTACTGGCCTAAAATAAATCAACATCATCAAATAAGGGTACATCCTTACAACCCTCATGTCTGTGTTTATTTACCAGCTCCGACACACCCCCACTCTCCCTCCATGCAAATATATATGAAATGGGCTCGGTAGCGTTCATGGACACATAAATGAGCCAAAGGTGTTGATTCAAAGACCTAGAAAACAGTTCAAGCACACTGGTATGTAAATTGGTATTCAGCCATTTATGCAAGGATAAAGCCTCCTCTCGTCCCCACAATGCTACATAAGTGATTAGGATGGAACATACCAAAACAACCCTCACCCACATTTGCATATCAAAAGTTAGAAAATAATTATATCACCCCCAGAAATATATACCCAATATATGTTTTTTTAAAATAATTTAAGTAACAATTAAGGTCAATATCTAGATTTAACCCCATTGGACTCAGCATATTTAAACAATGTATCCATCGGGTTTCATTCTGGGATATCTGTTTACTCATATCACTACCCCTCCAATGTTTGTAAATTCTATCAATTCCAAAAAATTGCAATGTGGTAGGATCTCTATTATGTTTTAACCTATAGTGATTGGAAATGCTATGTAGCCTGTACCCCTTCCTAATACTACTCTTATGTTCTCCTATTCCTTTCAATACGTACTCTTTCCCTTCAGATGAGGTAAAGGTTTCTATTTTCTTTTTCCTGTCTTTGATGGTTCTACACAGTTTACACCTTCCACATCTGTAAAATCCTTTTCTATTTAAAAAATTTTGTGTTCTAGGAGGATCAATTACATTCTTAGCAATGAAAGCAATGTATTTTGTCATTTAACGTGATATAGTTCCTGGGGCCTAGGGGCTCTGGTGAGTGCATTACATTTTCTACACATGGTGGAGCACTTTTTATTTGGATAAAAAATCCATGTATCCATGCACGCAATCTGCATGGACATGGATATATGGATCTAGATAGCATCACCATGTTTTTCTTTTTTGGACTGTACTAATACTCACAATTTTAATCGGTTTCACTGATATAGATATCTGTGTTATAATATATTTTATATGTTTAGTATTCACATATATACACAATTGAGATATTATTTTGGCACACAAACCACTGGCACATGTGTGTTTATAAGAAAACATTTTTTGATAAGTGTGTTATTTATGGTATTTTTAGCACATTGTATAGGATTGTGTGGAGTATGATTTTATTTTCAATTTTCAATACAGTATATATATATATATATATATATATATATATATATATATATAAGCACTTCAGTTTATATTAGTCTATGTCAGTATTGCAGAAAAAACAGCGTGGGGTCCCCCCCAGTCCATACCAGGCCCCTTGGGTCTGAAATGGATTTAAAAAAAAAAGCGTGGGGTTTCCCCCTAAAATCCATACCAGACCCTTATCCGAGCACACAGCCTGGCTGGCCAGGATGGGGGTGGGGGCGAGCGAGCGCCCCCCCCCTACTGAACCATACTATGACACATGAAATACATATATGAGAGCTCTTTTACCAGGATTTGCTATCTATTCAGTTCTGTGATTTACAGAGCCCAGTGACAAAGCACAGTAGATACCAATTTTGTGTAGGAGCAGCAGTATGATGACGTGGTCATTCTTCTGCTCACTGTGCTCTTTCATCTTGTCAGCTTGTTTTGTGTTAGCGAACTTGCATGACGCACACTTAATTGGCTCCCATTCCTGTCTCTTGTTTTTTCCAGTGTTAGTGAAAAATTAAATCAAACTCAGGTACTTTCATCAGTTCTAATTAAAATACATTTAGTAAGATATTACTGAATAAAGATATGCAATAAAGCGTAATTTAGATAAAATAAAACGCTGGCTGTCATAGTGGAAATTCTTTGTTCTCTGCTCCCCTGCCCCCCCCCCCCAATTTTTCCCCCACCTCCCAATTAGCAGCAGCTTTTTCAGCCTGCCTTGTTTGGTCCGTCAGCTGGTCTGGACTGACAACCCTGCTGCTAATGATGAGGTGCTAGCTTAGCGTTTTTAGCCTGCAAAAGGAAGCCCTGTTATTGGATCTCCAGGTAAGAGACTTTGCAACAAATTCACAGTTCACAATTTTTTAAAAATGTGAACAAACACAGAACCATATCTGTAAAGAAAAAACATTATTTGCTTAATAAAGATTTAAAAAGAGTCACCATTTCAGACATGCTGAAAAATAGACTTTAGGTTTAGATATAGAGTGCCTTGAAAAAGTATTGATACCCCTTGAAATATTCCACATTTTGTCATGTAACAACCAAAAACTTAAATGTATTTTATTGGGATTTTATGTGATTTTATGTGATAGACCAACCCAAAGTGGCACATAATTGTGAAGTCGAAGGAAAATGATGAATGGTTTTCAAAATGTTTTACAAATAAACATCTGAAAAGCGTGGCATGCATTTGTATTCAGCCTCCTTTAATCTGATACCCCTAACTAAAATCTAGTGTAACCATTTGCCTTCAGTCACCTAATTAGTAAATAGAGCCCACCTATAGTATGTGTAATTTAATCTCAGTATAAATACAGCTCATTTGTGAAGCCCTCAGAGGTTTGTTAGAGAACCTTAGTGAACAAACAGCATAATAAAGGCCAAGGAACAGGTCAGGGATAACTTTGTGGAGAAGTTTAAAAAAGGGTTACGTTATAAATAAATATCCCAAGCTTTGAACATCTCAGTAAGCAATGTTCAATACATCATCCCAAAATGGAAAGAGTCCAGCACAGCTGCAAACTTACCAAGACATGGCCGTCCACCTAAACTGACAGACCGGGCAAGGAGAGCATTAATCAAAGAAGCAGCCAAGAGGCCCATGGTAACTCTGGCAGAGCTGCAGAGATCCACAACTCAGGTGGGAGAATCTGTCCACAGGCCAGCTATTAGTCGTGCACTCCACAAATCTGGCCTTTATGGAGGAGTGGCAAGAAGGAAGCCATTGTTGTAAAAAGCCATGGGAAGCCATGTGGGGGACACAGTAAACATGTGGAAGAAGGTGCTCTGGTCAGATGAGACCAAAATTGAACATATTGGCCTAAAATAACACACCGTCCCCATCCTGAACACACCATCCCCACCGTGAAACATGGTGGTGGTAGTATCATGTAGGGATGCTTTTCTTCAGCAGGGATAGGAAAGCTGGTTAGAGTTGATGGGAAGATGGGTGGAGCCAAACACCGGGCAATCTTGGAAGAAAACCTGTTAGAGTCTGCAAAAGACTTGAGGCTGGGCCAGAGGTTCACCCTCCAGCAGGACAACAACCCTAAACATGCAGCCAGAGCTACAATGGAATGGTTTAGATCAAGGCATATTCATGTGTTAGAATGGCCCAGTCAAAGTTAAGACCGAAATTCAATTGAGAATCTGTGGCAAGACTTGAAAATTGACTGATGCTCTCCATTCAATCTGACAGAGCTTGAGCTATTTTGCAAAGAAAAATGGGCAAACATGTCACTTTCGAGATGTTCAAAGCTGGTGGAGACATCCCCAAAAAGACTTGCAGCTGTAATTGCAGCAAAAGGTGGTTCTACAAAGTATTGACTCAGGCGGGGCTGAATACAAATGCACTCTACACTTTTCAGATATTTATTTGTAAAAAATTTTGAAAAACTTTTATCATTTTCCTTCCACTTCACAATTATGTGCCACTTTGTGTTTGTCTATCACATAAAATTCCAATAAAATACATTTACCTTTTTGGTTGTAACATGACAAAATGTGAAAAATGTTATTGGGTATGAAAAGATTTTGAGTATGATAGAATTTAAGGCACTTTACTTTAAAGGAGAAAATTAGGGTACTTAAAAAAGCAAATATCCTGTACATACTGTACTCATCTCAATGCTGCAGCATTGCTACATCTGTCCACTACTGGCTCTAAGACAGATAACTGAGTGATCACATGACCGCTGATCACTCACCTCTTGGTCTTCTTGGAGTGGAGAGCGAGAACTTTCAGTTACCACTCTCCGTTCTGCCCCTCCAGCACTTACTCGTGTGACAGACTGGAGAGGGGTTGGGCTTTGGCTTTCAGTGGCACGCTGATATCTGGAGCCAGCTGTCAATCAGGCAGCTGTGTGGATCTTGAAAATATGGTCAGGACCTTTCCAGAGTCTAGAGCAGCTTTGTGATATCAGCCGACAGTGGGCTTTAGCCCACTGACGGCTGATTCTGGGTCTCAGAAGAGCATAAATAGGTGTACTCTGTGACCTGGAGGAGAAGTATGGCCAAAAAAGCTTTGGCCATACTTCTCTTTTAAATAAAATAATTTTCATAAAATATTTGAATATCCCATCAAAATCTTTATAAAGCCTTATATGATGTTTCATGATAATTTTCTTGTTTATGATTGCTTCAGTTTATATTAAATTATACTAATCTATTTTGAAATGTCATTTAGCAATATGTCTAGCTTATTTGTGTGCATTATAAAAGCTTTCCCTGGTAAAGAGCTTACTTTATGTAATCTTGTCAGTCTACTATAAAACGACTGTTTCCTTCTATATGCTTTTACTTCTTTTATATATTTTATGACAAACATTCTCTCATGGGCAGTTCTCAGCAGTCATAACTGATTCATTTTAGAGCGCAAACATAAAAGCTCCGAAAAAAAATACATTTGCAGTTTGTTCAATTATTGCATTGTCCAAAGAATTTTGCTACATTTTATTTGTCCTTTGCAGCAGAGTTGTAGTTTTTGAACATCTTATAAGATTTGTTGTTTCTGTCAGATCAGTGAAGGTCTGCACTCCAATAAAGCCTCTGGTGTTTATGGAATGTCATTTATGTGACCTACATTACAACAAGCAAAACATAGCTTCTAGCAAAGATAGGTTCTGTCAGCGTTGTCCCTGTACACTTGTACCTAATTGGTCAGACAATTGTTTTTTTTTTTTAAAGATTGCACGTTATCACTTCATACCCTTACCTGGAGAATAAAAATAAATAAATAAATAAAAATGTTATATAACTATATTAACTTTGCATTTTAAACCTATTAGTGACAAATCTGTTACAGTGAATTATCAAAACTTTTAATGTTCCTTTCAAAAACTGTAGAGTGCAGCACTAGAATAAAAGTCCTTTAAAGCTGTTACTAAACAGGTAGTATGTTTTCCCTAAATTTTCTGATTTATTTAAAATGTTTAAATAAATGTATTTAAAAATGTGCACATTCTGACCCATTTACTACACACAGACAAACAAACAGCATCCTCACAGTGTTTGCTAAGCACCTAGAATGTGCGCACATGCTATAGCGTACATATGCTTAATTTACGCTGACCTTGATGCAAGTATTTCATTTTGCCTGTAACCCTGCTGGAGATGATTCCACTCTATTTGTTCTGGGGTTTATTATTTCCAAAACAGTAAATTATGGAAATTCAAAATTCTACATTTGTCACCAGTGTAACAGGTAAGGTTGAATATTTCAATAGGAACACTTCTTTTGGTGAATACTGTCTAAAGCAGAAAATCCACTCACTTTGCAGAGATTTTAATTCACTTACCGTAGCATTTCTGGCAGGGGCAGCATTAGGGGGGTGCTTGGGTATTTTGAAGCACCCCAAAATATCTTCCATCTCCACCATAGCATCCCAATTATTGAATATTATTATACATTGGTGATGTGTATAAAAGTTTCACCTGTTCCTAAGGCTGGTCACACATGGTTATTTTTTTTTTTTGTTCAGCCAATAGCTTCGTCCATCCACACAAATAAGGTGAATGGAGGTATCCCCCACACTGTGATATTGAATTTTGACAGCAGCATCTGTTTCTGTTAGAATACACTCATCAGTGACTGCAGCGGAAATATACTGTGACGTAAATTTCAAATGACTGCTATCTTGTCCAGGACTAACAGGTCTAGAAAATTCAGTCCAAAAGCTGACTGTTTGATGCTAAAAGAAAAAAATGTTTCCAAGAATCCCAACATTTCCTTGAAGGTTGTTTAGGTAACTCTTGCAACAGTTGGATTCAAAGTACATGCATCTACAATCAGAAAAAGATGACACCAAGTTAAGTTGAGTTAGAGGCAGATGCTCTTCAAAAAGAACATTAGAGCAAGAATTCAGTTTGCCACTGACCAAAAAGGCAAAGACCGGGCCTATTGGAACAATAATACAAAAAATGATCACTTTCCCCACCTTTAACTGGTCTTGACAGCAAGGAGCACTGGAAAGGCAAATGTATGTAAAAAAAAGCCAAGGAATTTCAAGTCACAACTTACCAACCAGCCTGCGACCAACCGGATTAACCTGTCTAACAGTATGCGTAAAAAACATGGGTTTAGTTGCACACATTTGCAAATACATGTGTAAGCTGCAGGCCATGGCAAGCTGTATTGAATTGAACACAGCATTTCAGGAGAAAAAAAAACTTACACCAACTGTGAAACATTGTGGTGGCATCTTTATGGGTTGGGGTTCCATTGCTACTTCAGGGCCTTGGCAGCTTTCAGTCATCAAGTTAACTGTACATTTTGCATCATATCAAGGTATGCCTAATGAGAACATGAGACTACAAAAAAAGCACCATATAGGGAGAAAGACCATGCTTTTCAAGGAAAAAAAGCTTGAAATAAAATATATAAATCTGTGGATATCTGATAGCTAGATTTATATCTAATAGCTTATTTTACCACAAATATCAAAATTGTTGGATAGATTTATTTGTCTCTAATAAAGACACAAAACTGTAGTGAGACAAGGACACTCTATACATAGCAGAGCATGCTAATGTAAAGTGTAATATGCCACATGTTCGGATTTTAAGACGTATGGAATTAGAAATATAAACACCATAACGTGAGAAATGTACATGAATCCGTAATATATATTGGGAATTCATAAGCTGTGTGAAACCTGCAAGGATAAAAGTGAGTATCCTAGATACTGATTTGTTAGTGTGACAAGAAATTGTTAAAATGAGTCATTTGGTAAGTGAATAATTTTACTTGAATAAAAAAATAAAATAAAACATTGCTGAAGTATTATATATATTTTCATGGCAACAATATTTTTAAAGGAGTATACCAATAAGATGTAGGAGTCACGTTCCTAATGTCTTTTTTTTATTTCAAAGACCAGCATATGTTTTATAGCCTCATTTGGACAAGCTTACATAGCTTGCCAGGTGACTAGAAGATTAGTTATGACTGCTTTCTCTAATCCTGAATTCCAGGAATGAAAATGGTACTAATAATTGCAATTTGAAATTAAGTATGGGGAATCTCGTATTCCTGTGGTATCTATCTATCTATCTATCTATCTATCTATCTATCTGTCTGTCTGTCTGTCTGTCTGTCTGTCTGTCTGTCTGTCTGTCTGTCTGTCTGTCTGTCTGTCTGTCTGTCTGTCTGTCTGTCTGTCTGTCTGTCTGTCCATCTTTTTTTTTTCCTGAAGCAGTTCTTAACTAAAGAACCCAAGATGTTTGAAATATATTTACATATTGCACTCTACCAGTACTTAGAAGTGGTGGCTGCATTATTTTTCTCTTTCCAGACTTCTTTCCTGAAATCGCATATTCATCATGCTGAATTTTAGCTGTATTTTCCCAGAGATAGCTGGGAACAATGTAACTGGTAAAAGTGCAGCAAAGGCAGAGCACACAGGAACTGATCAGCTTAAAATATTTCTAGCAGAATCGACAATTTCTTTTTTTATCCAACAGATGTAACAAAATGCCTTCAACGGTATATTTTATTTAACAGACCAAAAACATGCTAATTAGAGAAATTCACTGTAAGGGTTTACAACAACTTTAAAGAGTAAATCCACTTTTATTGAGAAAAAAACATTCCCCTCTGGGTGATCTACGTGCATTGCAAGGATTTTAACAAACTTTGTTGCAGATTCCTACCTTTTGTTATTTGTGTTGCAGGGGATGCCTGATATCTTAGTGCAGACTTCTGGGAAAATCAGTGTGCCAATCACACAAGCAGGAAATGATGTTTCTGGGGGGGTGTTTTGTACACATTCTGTTTACAGAACAGCTTCAGGTAATCATATTACATTGCATTTTACAGAAAATGACAGTGCTGCAGATTGAAAAGGAAAGGTAACTTTTAATACCATTCAATTACAATATGACTTGTGTCCCAATTGTATATGCTATATTTTTTTGTTTTATTTGCTATTTTTTCCCATGAAAGTGAAGAGACCCTTTAACCAGTTCTGGACTGGAAGATTTTCCTGCTTAATGACCAGGCCCTATTTTGCGATTCGGCACTGCATTATTTTAATAGACAATTGCTCGTTTTTTGTTTTTTTTTACTAGTAATAGCGGCGATCTGCAATTTATAATATAACGAGGTGCTAATCACTTTCCTCTAGGTGTTGGAAAAGCAGAAAAACAGGATCACTCATGCTGGGTCTTCTCGGACATGCCACAAATCTCACAACTTACTTTATTGTTAAAGAGGCGTGTAGTTGGGTTCTTATGTTTCACATCTTTAATTCAAGCACATAGTTCTGTAAGTGTAATGATTCTATATTTTCCCATTTAAGGGCTATCAGGCATCTAGCTGCAGTGAAAATGTGTGACAGCAATCTTTTGGCATGTTGGCAGAGTTAGGCGGGGGGTAAGACCAGGCAATTTTGCTTTTACTGGACAGATGTACTGAATATTTTTTTTTCTACGCCTGTTGTAATCACTGTAAATCTAAATTTCTGTCATAAATTCATCATGTGGAAACAACAATGAAACCCTAAGGATAACTGCATGCAAGCAAAGAAGTGGTGCACAAAAGTGTATCAGTGGGGGAGTGAGTGTAATTCCACTTACATACATCTAATTCCAACATGAAAATGTAATATAACTGCTCAAAAAAATTAAAGGAACACTTTTTAATCAGAGCTGTGGAGCTAGATTGCCATTTGCCATTAAACACCAGAATCGGCAGGTCCACCACTGGCACCCTGTGCTTTTAACAGATGAGAGCAGGTTTACACTGAACACATGCGACAGATGTGAAAGGGTCTGGAGAAGACGTGGATAGCGTTCCGCTGCTTGTTACATCGTTCAGCATGACCAGTTTGGTGGTGGATCAGTGATGATCTGGGGAGGCATATCCATAGAGTGACGCACAGACCTCTACAGGCTAGACAATGACACCCTGACTGCCATTAGATGTTGGGATGAAATCCTTGGACCCATTATCAGACCCTATGCTGGTGCAGTGGGTCCTGGGCTCCTCCTGGTATAATGTGATAAGGAAAAAATCAGCGCAAACAGCGCAAGTGCAAGAAAAATATAAGAAATTAGCAATAATAATATTAAAAAGGCTGCTTATCACCGGGTATGTTTCCACTACATACAATGTGCAAATAAGTGATCAAAAAAATGTGCTGCACCTTAAATATGTAAATAAGCGTGGATAAATATAAATAAATAAATAAATAAATAAATAAATAAAGTGGTATTTCACTGTAAATATAAAAACATCGTATCAAATGTATAAAAAACATTCATAAAATAGTGATGAAAGCCCCATCATATGGAATAGTATCCAATAAAGTGCAAATAAAATAGTGCAAATGCTAATCCAATCCAAATGGAAAAAGTGCCAGTGCTTTGAAAATCACTCCTCTATCATGCACACCTCCACCAAATATAAGGTGGCTGCTCACCTCAAGTTCTGACCCATGTGTTACCAATGGGTCAGAACAAGCGATTCCCTGAACGGGATACACTCCTGTAGGCGATGATCAGCAAACTCTCCAATACCGACAGCCACTTGATCCCACTTTTGACTTAGATGTGACCCATACTAATAAGAGAAAGGGGCAGATCTAATGCTCTCCGTTTGTAAGTTTATTGAAGACAAAATGTAAAATGACACTTTAGTTAGCACATAAAGCCATGCTAGCTGTATTTAATGATCTGTTCCGTGACCGTACACACTGAGAAATGGCATCCGACTGCAGGCTCCGTCCCCTATACGCGTTACGTCACCCGTTAACTTCGTCAGTAGGGGGTGGAGCCGGCAGCGAGCTTCGGATACTTATAGGCATTTGAGAGAACCAGCATTCCATCATCGCAGGTGATAAATGAGAGGGCATGATCATCCCATACCTTATGCAAAGATGCAGCGCACCAGAGTAATACAAATATCTCATTGCGGGGACACCAATTTAAAAAACTAAAAACATATTGAGAATCTATAAACACATATAAAAACGGAGCCTGCATGTCCAAATGCCATATCCCGCTGTGTGTAAAACAAAATTCTATATACATAAATTCATTAATACACATAAAAACCTTATTATAGGTTTATATCCAAAGGTATATATAATATTTAAATGACATTGGAACATTCTTTTAAAAAATAGGACACTGGGACAGGTACTACCAACATATCCTGGATTTGTGTATAAGAAGGCCCCCACTCTTAAGGATAAAATAGCCCCTGGAGTCATTGACCCCCCTAAGTTACCCAAGAGCACTTTTTTTAATTTTATTTATGGCTTTCATGCCTGTGGTAGATGCAAAGCATGCAGCCTGACTTAGTGAAAAAGGTAATAAAGAAAATAATTTAGGGCCACCATCACAGGCCAATTATATCAGATTAAGGACCTAATTACTTGTAATACCACTGGGATCGTTTATGTATTAGAATGTGGATGTGGGCTCCAATATGTGGGGTGCACTTCCACTGTCCTTGAGTGTAAGGGTAGGGGAGCATTTAAAAAATATTAAAAAGGGTAAAACTGACCACAACGTATCTAAACATTTTAAACTGGTACATAATCAGGACCCTAGCTCTTTTTCCATTTGGATTGCATTAGCATTTGCACTATTTTATTTGCAGTTTATTGGATACTATTCCATATGATGGGACTTTCATCACTATTTTTTGAATGTTATTCAAACATTTGATGGGATATTTTTATATTTACAGTGAATTACCACTTAATTTTTTTACTTTTTTATTTATCCACTCTTATTTATATATTTAGGGCGCTGCACCTTTTTTGATCACTTATTTGCACATTGTATCTAGTGGAAACATACCTGGTGATAGCAGCCTTTTTAATATTATTATTGCTAATTCTTGATTTTTTTTCTTGCACTTAAGGTGTGCACACACTTATTATTAGAGTTGAGCGGACACCTGGATGTCCGTAATCGGCGGGTTCGGCCGAACTTAAAAAAAAGTCCGGGTCCGTGTCCCAGACTTTTTCCAAACTTTACCCGGACACGAACCCCATTGAAGTCAATGGGAACCCGAACTTTCAGGCACTAAAATGGCTCTAAAACACCAATGGAAAGGGCTAGAGTACTGCAAATGGCAGCAAAACGTAGTTAAGAGCATGGCAAGTGCTCTGCAAACAAATGTGGATAGGGAAATAACTTAAAACAACAAAAAAAACTGAAAAATAAAAAAATTTTCTTCATCTGTGAAGGACGAGGCCCATATGGAGTGGTGGATGTGGCGGTGTAGGTGGAAGCGGCGGTGGAGGAGGACGAGGTAGCCAACACTGCTTTTTTTCAGTCATTTTAAATGAGGGTACACCCCAAAAGAGTGAGAAAGATCAAAAATATAACCATGGCTGGGTAAGGTCGGTATCCATCTCTATTCTGCAATCCTCGGCGGTGGAAGATGCGTCCCAAAAGATTGGAAGGTGTATCTCACAGGTACCGATACAGACTATGCCGCAATTTAATTCTTTTTACCCCAAAGGGTGTAGATTGAATATCGGAATAGAAAAAATTGTATAAAACGGTGTATCTCACACGTACAAACACAGACTAGGCCCCGATTACAATTTTTTTGTACCCTAAAGGCAGGATGAGGATGAGGAGTAGGAGGAGTTCGGAAAACAGGAGGCAAACTGAAGCACCCTGCAATCCTCGGCGGTGGAAGATGCGCCCCAAAAGATTGGAAGGTGTATCTCACACGTACTGATACAGACTATGCCGCAATTTAATTCTTTTTACCCCAAAGGGTGTAGATTGAATAGCGGAATAGAAACATTTTTATAAAATGGTGTATCTCACACGTACAAACACAGACTAGGCCCCGATTACAATTTTTTGTACCCTAAAGGCAGGATGAGGATGAGGAGTAGGAGGAGTTTGGAACAGGAGGCAAACTGAAGCACCCTGCAATCCTCGGCGGTGGAAGATGCGCCCCAAAAGATTGGAAGGTGTATCTCACACGTACCGATACAGACTATGCCGCAATTTAATTCTTTTTACCCCAAAGGGTGTAGATTGAATAGCGGAATAGAAAATATGATATCAAAAGGTGTATCTATCTCACACGTACAGACCCAGACTAGTCCCTGATTACTATTTTTTGTACCCCAAAGGCAGGATGAGGAGTAGGAGGAGTTCGGAACAGGCAGGAGGCAAACTGAAACACCCTGCAATCCTCGGCGGTGTAAGATGCGCCCCAAAAATTGGAAAGGTGTATCTCACACGTACCGATACAGACTATCCCGCAATTTAATTCTTTTTACCCCAAGGGTGTAGATTGAATAGTGGAATAGAAAATATGATATAAAATTGGTGATTTTTCAATAGCACATGTGAACACAGCAGTGTCTTATGTCAGTCAGCTCTGCTGCAGGCTATGAAGGGAAAAAAAAAAAGAAAATTCCCCTTTAAGTTTGTAATTTTTAAATAGATTAGTACAGACTATGCCACAATTTATTTTTTTTTTTTAACCCAAAAGGGTGTATATTGAATAGTGGAATAGAAAAAAGTGTATAAAATTGAAAATCACTCAATAGCACATGTGAACACAGCAGTGTCTTATATCAGTCAGCTCTGCTGCAGGCTATGAAGGGAAAAAAAAAAGAAAATTCCCCTTTAAGTTTGTAATTTTTAAATAGATTAGTACAGACTATGCCACAATTTAATTTTTTTTAACCCAAAAGGGTGTATATTGAATAGTGGAATAGAAAAAAGTGTATAAAATTGAAAATCACTCAATAGCACATGTGAACACAGCAGTGTCTTATATCAGTCAGCTCTGCTGCAGGCTATGAAGGGGGGGAAAAAAAGAAAATTCCCCTTTTAAGTTTGTAATTTTTAAATAGATTAGTACAGACTATGCCACAATTTAATTTTTTTTAACCCAAAAGGGTGTATATTGAATAGTGGAATAGAAAAAAGTGTATAAAATTGAAAATCACTCAATAGCACATGTGAACACAGCAGTGTCTTATGTCAGTCAGCTCTGCTGCAGGCTATGAAGGGGAAAAAAAAAAAGAAAATTCCCCTTTAAGTATTGTAATTTTTAAATAGATTAGTACAGACTATGCCACAATTTAATTTTTTTTAACCCAAAAGGGTGTATATTGAATAGTGGAATAGAAAAAAGTGTATAAAATTGAAAATCACTCAATAGCACATGTGAACACAGCAGTGTCTTATGTCAGCCAGCTCTGCTGCAGGCTATGAAGGGAAAAAAAAAGAAAATTCCCCTTTAAGTTTGTAATTTTTAAATAGATTAGAACAGACTATGCCACAATTTATTTTTTTAACCCAAAAGGGTGTATATTGAATAGTGGAATAGAAAAAAGTGTATAAAATTGAAAATCACTCAATAGCACATGTGAACACAGCAGTGTCTTATATCAGTCAGCTCTGCTGCAGGCTATGAAGGGAAAAAAAAAGAAAATTCCCCTTTAAGTTTGTAATTTTTAAATAGATTAGTACAGACTATGCCACAATTTAATTTTTTTAACCCAAAAGGGTGTATATGGAATAGTGGAATAGAAAAAAGTGTATAAAATTGAAAATCACTCAATAGCACATGTGAACACAGCAGTGTCTTATGTCAGTCAGCTCTGCTGCAGGCTATGAAGGGAAAAAAAAAAGAAAATTCCCCTTTAAGTTTGTAATTTTTAAATAGATGAGTACAGACTATGCCACAATTTATTTTTTTTTAACCCAAAAGGGTGTATATTGAATAGTGAAATAGAAAAAAGTGTATAAAATTGAAAATCACTCAATAGCACATGTGAACACAGCAGTGTCTTATATCAGTCAGCTCTGCTGCAGGCTATGAAGGGGGGAAAAAAAAGAAAATTCCCCTTTTAAGTTTGTAATTTTTAAATAGATTAGTACAGACTATGCCACAATTTAATTTTTTTTAACCCAAAAGGGTGTATATTGAATAGTGGAATAGAAAAAAGTGTATAAAATTGAAAATCACTCAATAGCACATGTGAACACAGCAGTGTCTTATGTCAGTCAGCTCTGCTGCAGGCTATGAAGGGAAAAAAAAAGAAAATTCCCCTTTAAGTTTGTAATTTTTAAATAGATTAGAACAGACTATGCCACAATTTATTTTTTTAACCCAAAAGGGTGTATATTGAATAGTGGAATAGAAAAAAGTGTATAAAATTTAAAATCACTCAATAGCACATGTGAACACAGCAGTGTCTTATCACAGTCAGCACTGAAGCAAAAACGCTGCACACAACTGACTGATAAAAATAGATTTTTTTCTCCCTCCTCCTCCTCAGCGGGCTTAACTTAGGGCAAAAAGATTGTGTTCACTGCACCAACCCCCACACAGCAAAATTGATGGAGAACACTGACCCTGCCTATTCTCCAGCCTGTCCCTAATATGCGCGATAAGATCGTTCAAAGCACAACCCCCCACACAGCAAAATCGATGTAGAACACTGACCCTGCCTTAATCTCCAGCCTTGCCCTAAATGCTCTAATAACTCTCCCTGCCTGCACTCCGACCTGACCCTGCATTCTTTTCGGACAAAATTTTTCACAGAATCACTGTCTTTCCCTAATCAGCAGCCAGCACGTATGATGTGTGCTCTGTCCCTAAACTACAGCAGAATGACGCAGCGCGCTGGGGCTCTCGAACTTATAAAAACATGGTCACATGCTTCAGGTTAGTAGGCATGGCTGGGATGGCTTAAGGCACACCAGTTAAACGCTTGTTGATTGGCTGTTGAAAGCCCGCCATTAAAAGCGCGCCATTACATACAAAACAGGAAATAAAATGACCGAACACGGATTTTAAACCCGAACATACAGTAAAGTTTTCGGGTCCGTGTTCGGGTAACAAAAATCCAATTATTCGGTACGAACACGAATAATACAGTCCGTGTTCGCTCAACACTACTTATTATACATTTTTTCATTGTTTATGTGATTTCACTGATTTTTTCCTTATCACATTTGTAGTCTTGTATTTTCACATTTAAATTAGCTGCAATCGTGGATGTGTTCTATTATCTGGAATCGAGAATTCAAAATGGATGATATTTTTTCCGGAGACAAAAGTAGAGGAAGGAGTGATGATTTAGCACATAGTTTTAAAAAAATGGGTTTTATTATGGACAAACAAACAAGAGCGTGGTGGGATATAGTATCCCTTGAACATTATATTGCTAATGATCTAGTACCCAGACGTCGTAGATGGGATGTCCCACCCAGTGATGGCTTAGAGGATACTGAATCACTTAATGATTGGTTTAATTTTTTCAACATGAAAGGTAAAGAACTTTTAAACTTTTTGCTTATACGTAAGCAAAAAAAATTGAAATTGTTGGAGAATCAGATTAAATATATTAAAGAAAAAATAGAACCCTGCAAAGATACCTCTGGTTTTGTTAAGCTATCAGGAGAATTAAAAAATAATTTAGAAAAAATAGATAAGGACACACAGGAGAAGAAAAGGAAGATATGTATTAGGGACACCAATGATTTTAAAAATAATGAGGTTTTAAATGGCAGACTTATGTGAAGGAAGATACTTTTATCCCTTCCAGGGAGAGTACACCCCAAGGGAGAACACACCTACCCCACCTAGGGCTAGGGATTTACAATCTTTGTGGTCAAGCGTTAGATGAGGAAGAAAAACAGGTTTTGGATAAAGGATTAAAATATGCTCCGGGTAAGAATTTAAATAAGTTTGATACATATGTACATGTACAGAAATATATGCGGAAACTGAATCAAAAGAAATATTTCCTATCAAAACCAGACAACAGACCCCCTCAAATGACTAATACTATCCACTCCAATCTTAGAAACAAATCTGTGTTCAACCCTTTGAACAAAGATAACAAGTTTCTAGAATTATTTTAAAATTTGGTAGTTGACGATCTAGAGGTAAAGAAAATGAAGTACCCCTATTGGATTAAAAATGGGATAAAAAAGAGAACAGAGGAAGGACATTGTGATAAAACCTGCTGATAAAGGAGGGGGGCTAGTGGTGATGAGCAAACAGTACTATTCTGAAGACAACGATGAGACAATTATCTCATAGGAATACATATCTATTATTAAATAAAAATCCACTCAATGAATACAAAAAGAACTAGATGCATTTATTCGGATAGGACTCAAAAGGGAATATATTTCAGAAAAAGAAGCACTCTACCTTAATCCATTGGCATGTAAGACTCCTACTAAATATTTTCTGCCAAAAATACATAAGGATATTCCAAAACCCCCCCCCCGAAAGCCGATAATCAATGGTATTGATTTGGTCTGTTCGAGATTGGGCCAATATATTGATTTCTTTTTGCAACCATTGGTCAGCCAAACAGAAGCCTATACCAGAAACTTTAAACATATTATGACTTTTCAGTCATTGGAGGATGTTGATTCTTGTGTTTTAGCCACAGCTGATGTAGGCTCACTATACACTATTATCGTTCATGAAGAGGCCCTTACCTCAATGGAATGGGCCTTAGATGGTGCCAAATTGCTAAAAATGTGTTTAAACATAACTGCTTTGGGTATGGAGGTAATCATTATTTACAAATAAGGGGCGTAGCCATGGTTGCTAAATTTGCCCCTAGTGTGGCAAACCTATTTATGTTCTGCTGGGAAGCCTCAAGTGTTTTAAATAAACGCCCGGAAAAGCTTGTTTGCTACAAAAGGTACATTGATGATTTACTCATCATTTGGAAAGATAGTTTACAATCTCTTGATGAGTTTATAGGCAGAATGAATAACAATTCCAAGAATATTAACTTAACTTGGACTATCAGTGACAGTCGGGTAGTGTTTTTAGATTTGGAGATTTTAAAAGAATTGGATAATTTTTATACTAGGAATTATTTTAAATCTTCAGATAGGAATGCCTACTTACCACTTGACAGCTGTCATCACTATACATGGTTAAACAATGTCCCCAAAGGACAATTTGTGAGAATACGGAGAAATTGTTCCAAAAATAGTGACTATTTTCTACAGTCTGAAGTTTTGGTGGATAGATTCATAGAAAAAGGGTACAATTGGGCTTCCATCTTACATGACCGAGACCAGGTGGCAGTCTTGGATAGGGATGCATTACTCGCAGATAAGAGCACTAAGCCATTGTATTCATTTGAATTTAAAGTAATACTTGATTATAATCATCAACACAAGCACGTAGAAAGGATATTTAAAAGACAATGGAACATTCTTTTAAAAGATAGGACACTGGGATGGGAGCTACCACCATAAGGATAAAATAGCCCCTGGAGTCATTGACCCTCCTAAGTTACCCAAGAGCATCTGGGTTTAATTTTATTTCCGGCTTTCATGCCTGTGGTAGATACAAAGCATGCAGACTGAGTAACTGGAATAGGAAAAAAAGAAAATAATTTAGGGCCACCAGCACAGACCAATTATATCAGATTAAGGACCTAATTACTTTTACTGTAATACCACTGGGGTCGTTTATGTATTAGAATGTGGGCTCGAATATGTGGGGCACACTTCCAGGTTCTTGAATGTAAGGGTAGGGGAGCATTTAAAAAAATCTTAAAAAAAGGTAAAACTGACCACAACATATCTAAACATTTTAAACTGGTACATAATCAGGATCCTAGCTCTTTGAGATTTTGGGGATATAAAAAGTAGAACGCCATTGGAGAGGGGGTCGTTTTAATAGGAAACTTAGCCAAAGAGAATCTTATTGGATATATGAGATCAAAGTTTTGGCACCCAGAGGACTCAATATTGAGTTCAATTTGAATTGTTTCATCAGTGATAGGTAATTGAATATGACCCAATAGGCCTTTATTGGGACTTTACCTCTAGATCCGTTTAATTATTTGTGATCCCTATGATATAAATTTGGTGACTATTTATATTATAGATATCTGTTTTTTTTTATTTTTTATTATTAGTGGATATAGGTTCAGGAAGTCCCCCTTTAGGGCTGTCAATAGAGACTGTTTTTTATGCGTACATTTATAGTATAATGATGCATAGTGACACAATAGGTTCCTGGAGTATATTTTATAATAAAACTGTCTTTTAATTTTACATCTTAATGCTATTATCCATGGTGCAAGTATTAGTTAGATATCAATTATATATACCTTTGAATATAATCCTTTAATAAAGTTTTTATGTGTATTAATGAATTTATGTATATAGAATTTTGTTTTACACACAACGGGATATGGCATTTGGATATGCAGGCTTCATTTTTATATGTGTTTATAGATTTGCAATATGTTTTTAGTTATTTAAATTGGTGTCCCCGCAATGAGATATTTGTATTACTTTTGAGCACCGCATCTTTGCATAAGGTACGGGATGATCATGCCCTATCATTTATCACCTGCGATGATGGAATGCTGGCTCTCTCAAATGCCTATAAGTATCCGAAGCTCGCTGCCGTCTCCACCCCCTACTGATAAAGTCAACGGGTGACCTAACGCGTATAGGGGACGGAGCCTGCTGTCGGATGCCATTTCTCAGTGTGAACGGTCACGGAACAGATCATTGAATAAAGCTAGATTGTGCTAACTAAAGTGTCATTTTACATTTTGTCTTCAATAAACTTACAAACGGAGAGCATTTCTCTTACTTGTATGGGTCACATCTGAGTCAAAAGTGGGATCAAGTGGCTGTCGGTATTGGAGAGCTTGCTGATCATCGCCTACAGGAGTGTATCCCGTTTAGGGATTCGCTTGTTCTGACCCATTGGTAACACATGGGACAGAACTTGAGGTGAGAAGCCACCTTATATTTGGTGGAGGTGTGCATGATAGAGGAGTGATTTTCAAAGCACTGGCACTTTGCACTATTTTATTTGCACTTTATTGGATACTATTCCATATGATGGGACTTTCATCACTATTTCATAAATGTTATTTATACATTTGATGGGATGTTTTTATATTTACAGTGAATTACCTCCTGGTACAATGCCGAGCCTCATGTGGAAAGTGTATGAAGCTAGATCCTGGAGGATGAAGGAATTGACACTATTGAATGGCCCTGTGCTCACCTGACCTAAATCCAATAGAACACCTCAGGGACATTATGTTTCGGCCCGTCCGATGCTGCCAGGTTGTACCGCAGTCTGTTCAGGAGCTCAGGGATGCCCTGGTTCACATCTGGGAGGAAATACCCCAGGACACCATCTGTCGTCTCATTAGGAGAATGCCCTGAAGTTGTGCACGTGGGGGCCATACAAACTACTGAGTACCATTTTGAGTTACTGCAATGAAATTTCAGCAAAATGGACTAGCCTGCTGCTTAATTTTTTCACTTTAATTTTCAGGGTGTCCTTGATTTCAGCCCTCTGTAGGTTGATATTTTTAATTTCTATCAAATGATGTGGCATACTTTCATTCCTAACACATTACCCAGTCCATATCAGTATAGATATCCAGCATGATATTAACCCCCCAAGATTTGATGTGTTTTCAAGTACTCCTTTTTTTTGAGCAGTGTTTTTTTTTCATGAATGTGTATTTAATTAATACCAATAGTCTCTTCTCTTCATTTCATGGCTTTTCTCTAGGTTGCACTTCTTCCAGTAGGGTACAGTATGTTAATGTTTGAGCTTTCGTTCAATCACATTTCAGCCATCATGTGATTCCACGATCAAAAAAATATGCCTTGAAGCTTTAAGAATCAACGTTGTGGGCACCTGTAGCCTAAAATAAATGGCAATGAAACTGTTGTTGTAACCAGATTTTGAGCTGGGACATCAGGTCCATCCAGCATTCATACGTTGGCATTTTTATGTCTTTTGAATGAATGTTCAGAGAGTGTACTAGTCAGAGATAGCAAACCACATCTGTAGCAAACTGCACAAGCTAAACCATAATCCCTGGGGTTTCCCTGGTCAGAGAACTCAAAAGGTACTACAAAATTGCCTGGAAAACACAGGTGGACAGTATTTTTGGTTATAATTTAACCCCTGCAGGAGTCGCTGATGTTGATTGGTCCTCTGTTCTGCCACGATCAGTCCCCACTAACACATCTAGTTAAAGGACCAAGTACACTTGGGAAACTTAAGTGTTATAGATTCACAGCAATTTAAACAGTGCACAAGTAAATTATACTCAGACTACCAGATAACAAGTTAAGTAAAAGTATTATCTCAAACAGGTGCCAGTAAAATGTATTATCTTAAAGAAAATGCCAATGCAATACTTGATGTGTAGCAAATAGAAACATAGAAAAGTGATGGCAGAAAAAGACTTATGCCTCGTTTCCACTGAGCGGAACGGTTCGGGTCGGTACAGTTTGGAAGGGTTAGAATGGTCCGGTCTATTCAGGTGAGCGTTTCCACTGCAAGTCGGGCCACCAGGGACCATGCAGGGTTTACACCAAATGAGGTGTTTGTTTTGCTCTTTCATTTGACGTGAGCATTGATGGTTTCCTGTCCGCCAATCAGAGGACTCTATCGTGTGACGCCAGTAGCTCCGCCCTAACCGTACCGTACCATTTCCTATGGCCCTACATCTGAAGCAGGACCAGGAATGGTGCGGTTTGGTTCGGTTGTATGGGCCACTTTCATAATGGAAACACTCAAATTAGCGTACCGTACCGAACCGACCCGAACCGATCCGCTCAGTGGAAACGAGGCATAAGTAGTCCATCAAGTCTGCCCATTTTTTTTGTCTGGACCTATGTTTGTCCAAAGCATATTTGAAGCCATTTACTATTGACTGTCTCACTACCTCTGCTGGTAGTTTATTCCAAGCATCAACTAACCTTTCAGTAAAATAATACTTTATAAGAATGGTTTTGAACTTCCTTCAGTGAGTTTGAGGTCATGTCCCCGTGTTCTTGATTTTGGTTTTATTTTGAAAAGACTGCCCTCCTGAACCTTATTCACCCCCTTGATGCATTTAAAGATTTCATTCATGCCCTTCCCCTTCTTCCCTCCAGACTGTACATATTAGGTTCCTGAAGTCGGCCTTGATATGTTTCATCCCCCAGACGACCTTTTACCATTTTTGTTTCCCATCTCTGGACTCTATTTTATATTTTATCAGTATCTTTCTGTAAGTGAGGTCTCCAGAACTGGACACAGTATTCTAAATTAGGTCACACTAAATATATATACTGTATAGGGGAATCAGAACCTCCTTCCTCCTGCTGGTGATCCCTCTAGTGATGCATCCTAGAATTCTATTCGCTTTTCCCAATGCCTGGTCACAGATTGATCATTTTGCAATGATCTGAAATAAGTACCCCCAAAACATTTTCTTCTATAGTGCTGGCTAACACTGTACCCCGAATGTCGTACTCTCTCAGGGGATTCTTTTTCCCTAGGTACATTATTTTACATTTAGAAATATTGAACTGCAGTCTCCACTGCTTTGACCAATCTTCCAGTAATGCCAAATCATGTTCCATATTACAGACACCTCCGGGGATATCAACCCATTTACACACCTTCATGTCATCAGCAAAAAAGACATACCTTGCCCAGCAACCCTTTAGTTATATCACTTACATATAGTGTAAATAGAACAGGACCTAGTACAGAGACTTGTGGTACACCAAGAGTGACTGGTCTCTGTTCTGAATGAACCCCAGTTACAATCACACTCTGGTATATATCCTTTAGCCAACTGCATATCCACTAAAACACCCAACACCCACTTTTGTATTAGATCATTATGTGGAACTGTATCAAATGCCTTGCTGAAATCAAGATATGCTATGTCCCCAGCACCACCCTGGACAAAACATTGGTAATATAGTCAAAAAACCATGCTGCTTTGAGTTCAGCAAGCTGTGAATTTTTAGGTGATTAATGATCGTTCTTTTAAGAGTGATTTAATTACCTTGACTACAACTGATGTTAAACTCACTGGTCTGTAATTGCCAGCTTCTACCTTGCTGCCCTTCACGTGGATTGATACAATATTAGCTGTCCGCCAGTCATGGTAAACTTCTCCTGTAAGAAGAGATTGAATAAAAAGATCCATTAATGGTCCAACAACCATATCTCAAAATTCTCTTAGAACTCTGGGATGAATACTATTAGGGCCCATTGCTTTTTTTAAGCTTTAACCGAGCCAGTTCCTCTGCTATCTCTGTCTCCAGAAATCCTAAAAATTAACCATCATTACTAGAACCAATATGATTCCAAATCCTGTTATTTTTAGTGCAATTTAAAGCTTCAGAATTGAATAACTTTAACGCTGACCTATAACTGGAAGGCCTACCTGTATTATGACGTATAAATCAAGTTTTCACAAACTAACCACTATTTAACTGGATTAGATTTAACTGACTCAATAATAAAGCTCCTGAGTGCACTTTGCTAAGAAACCCCCGATATGTGTATCTACAGGAGTCTGAGTGGTGTACCGCTTAAAGCTCATGACAAAGTTCCTGGCACCTTGTTGTTAATGTTGGCTGGCTTGTGGTGGGGCCCTTGTAACAAGATTGCTCGAGGGTCTGTGTGTGGATGCGTAACTGCAGGCTACTACGTAAGAGGCAGTCTGATCAGAGCAAACTGTAGCAAGGGGTGTATAACTGTGTGTCCTCCTCTCACTATTTCGGGCAGTGACATGCCGGGGTCCACCCTCTTGATGGTTCCAGACATCATGTCCCGCAGACATGGTCCCTCTGCTCTGCTGCCTGCCACATTTCTCTTTTTTTTTCTCAATTTATTAGCCTAAAGTATAACTAAAGGCACAACTTTCATTTTGGATAGAGGGAAGAGGTATTAGAACATCTGTCCCTTTTTACTGCTGTCTGTCACCCTCTCTATTTGTCCTGTTTACCATTACCATTGAAAGTGAAAGTAAAAAAAAAAGAAATGCACCATAATGGTAAGTGAGGGGAAATGTTCCAATGGGGACACTAGTTCTGATGACTTAGGGGTCCCCAAGGAATTCACCTAATTTGCAGGGCTTTCCTCTCACTTCCTGTTTGGCAATGAGGCAGAAAGTGAAGGGAAATCTCTGCAAGGGGATACAGATGATTAAAAAAAAAATCTGACATGGGTTATAAACCTCCCTTGCTATACCCAAAACTAAAAAGAAGTTTTGCCTATAATTCTACTTTATTATTGATGCTTCTGCTAGAGATGATGTGTGTGTAATTCAGGTAGGGCACCACTGAAGGCCTAGCTGTGAAAAGCACAGCCCTCTGCTAGTAAGATGACAGGTTTGCTTGCTACAATGTCTTTGCCAAAGGCATTGTTGGTACAATGTTCTCCGAATGTGTTGTTAAGCCTGGCACACACTATACTGCTAAGTTTTTTTTCCATTCAATCCAATGAACTAAAAGGAAAAACAACTGGGAGATTGCCATGCCAACACAAGCGATGTTAGTGTGGTGATCTCCCCTGCTGTGCCTTTGTGTTCTGACAGGGGGGCTGCCATCCCTGCTAGAATACACTGATCAGCGGTCACATCCATTGGCTGTGGGAGGTCTTGACTTCAAAATAGACTTCCAAAACCATTGGTCATGAGCAGAGGTTGTTTTTAGTTATGGTTTCCCCTCCTGCAAATCTCAAGTGGTATACTGACAGTGCTGTGCAATTTGGAAGACTTTCAATAACTCAGTGTTACCCTTCCCTAAAACTGTCTTAATACCGCTGTTAAATGGGCCCTAGACATATAGAGCAATTCAAGTACTTACATTTGTAGTAAGTATATTTTACCACTTGCCAAACTGCCACAGTATATATATATATATATAAATAAATATATACTGCAGCAGGGGGGCAGGTGCAGGCACAATAAAGTACACGTATTTGATTGTGCCTGCTCGGGCTAAGGGACCCTCCTCCATGACTGCTGTGTCTACCAGTGGAGTGCGACTCACGGTGCAGGGCCACTTTCAGCATAAAGTCAACAAAGCTATTATAAATTAATCTCATTCTTAACAGCTCTGCTTCCCATACTAGTGAGCTGCGATTGGCCCAGCTGTAGCTAATCACAGATCACTACTAATCACAGATGTCACGAATGAAACTCATTCATGACAGTTCAAAGCATTGCTGGTAAAATAATCTTTGTAGTGTCAGCAATCAAGTGAGGAAAAAAAACCCCTTATCACCCCCTCAGAGTAGTACAGTGTTACTATGGTGACACTGAACTACTCTGATAAAAGTATTTAAAAAAAAAGTTAAAAAAAAAAAAAGGAAAATGTATGATTTATTTCTCAATAAATTTTTTTAACATACTGTCACCAGTCAGTGTACCTAATCACCACCACACCAGTCATATGATGATATGTACTATACTGGTAACAGTATGTAAAAAAAAATTGTGAAAAAAAAAAACAAAATTTGTTTAATGTCTTTATTTTCCAAAAAACTGTGACAAAAAAATACAAATTTAAAAAACCATGCCTCTTACTATATACCTCAGACTCTTTACTTTCCATAAATAGGTCATTTGGGGTGTATTTGTACTGTCCTGTGCTTCAAGAAATGAACTATTTGTTTATTTATATACAGTATATATATATATATATGTATATATATATATATATATATATACATATACCATAGTTTGTAGACTCTATAACTTTTACACAAACCAATTAATATACACCTATTCGGATTATTCTTATTTTCTTATTGGAGATGTTTTATACCAGAAAATCTAAAATGTTGTTTTTTTTCTTTTTCAAGATTTTCAGTATTTTTCCATTTATATAATAAAAACTAAAAAAACTAAAAGAGGTAAACTCCCTATATGAAATTTTAATCAGAGACAGATTGAAAGTTTTGCTCTTTAGAAAATCAACAATTGTCTGTGATATAAGGGGCTTTTGTATAAGTGTTTTCTTTCTGATGTATTTTTATTATTGTGAAAGCACCCTAATCCAAAACTCTTTCTAGTGTTCTAGTTTTTAAAAATACAATATACTGCTGCAGACCTTGTCTTTTTTGGACTTAGTACTTCATACCAATTTATGTTGAACTTTTCTAAGACAAAAAAACAACTTTAAACCAAACAAACTCTTCAGCCCCCTTAAATAATCTATGTCGATTTCCCCCATGCTGTACAAAAACATTCACTACATTTGCATATGAATTACATCGTGATTGCGTAATTGCTGGAATTCAGTAATACGCTCATGCTGTCACTTAATGGAAAACTCTTGTCTAAAGTATGCTTGCCACTGGGAGAACAAGCTGAGTGTTTAGTACACAAAGGCAAATTACTTGGCAAAAAAATGTGTACTCACTACATTACCATAGGAAATTGAAACAATGTACTGTATGTTTATATTGACTATCAAGTATTGATTACACAAAAGTTAGTTTATACAATTTAATTAAACTTACAATAAATAAGCCTGTCAACGAAAACATATTTCAAGAAAAGCAAAAACAGCAGATTAATTATATTATGCTTACGTTGGAAAGAAATTGTCTTCACTCCTTATGTGTAAATAAATTGTAGCGCTTCAAGAAACATAACAAATTCCTACATTTTTTTAGTTCACATTATCAACAAATAAATGGAAGCTTCACAGTCCCAAATTGTGAGACTGAGAAGCCCTACAGCGCACTGCTGTATTTAGGCCTAGGCTGACAAGGCCTAGGCCTAGGGCGGCACTTTGTGGGGGGCGGCAAAAAAGCCGCCCCCCGCATGTAAAAATCCCCCCGATCTGCCGATAAAACCTAAAAAAAAAAAAAAAAAAAATGGCCGCGGCCGGCCAGACACCCGGCCGGAATACCCGTACACGCTCGGCAATTTCCGGGCAGGTGCCAGGCGGCGCATGCACGGTGACGTAATGGCGCCGGGCGGCGCCATGTTTAAATGGAAGGAGCCTCAAGGTAAGCGAAACTCCTCCGCAGCAGATGCAGGTGCTGCGGGCATAGTACAGGAGATTTTCCTGTACCATGCCCGCAGCACTGCATCTCCTGTACCATGCTGCCCACATGTACTTGTAAAGTAGAATACCAATGTGACATTCATTTGCCAAATCACTGGGTTCTGGCCTCCATATAAGGAATGCACTCCTGTAAAGCTGTGGATGTACACACAGTATAGCATGCATATGGTTTGTTAACCGCATAGTCAGCTATGTGTTAAAGAGAAATGTCCAAGCAACAATTTTATGCTTGAAAAACAAGTAGCTAGATCAAGATCGCAAGATTTTACTCTGTTATCTAATCTGTACTGGAACTTTAGTCTGTCTGTTCAAATTTCCGAACTAGTGCAAGGTGGAAAATGTACTCCCGGTTCAAGGCACACCGTGGACTACAGCTGTACAGACCAGGCTGTTACTGACAGAGTGACACATGCTGCAGTCACTCAGACACTTGCCATTGCTACAGCTGTTATTCCCCTCTTTGCCTGTCAGTAAGGAGGGAAGGGGAGAGAGGGACAAATGCCTGAACATTTCCAGGGCTATGTGCATCCACAGAGATGGCTAGAGGAAAACCCCACCCACCACCAGGGAGAGTAGAAGAAGCTGTAATGTAAAACTTTGAAGTCTGGGAAAAGAAAAAAAAAACTGCTTTGAGGAGCATGGACTTGTGGAGGACATAGTCCCCAAAGAAACTGAGCTTCTGTTGCTCTTGATATACAAATATCAGCAGATCCAGAGCTCTGCAGAAGAGGAACTGTTCCTGGGCTTGTGGCAGGGAAGTTGTTGTAGAGTAGAGCACAGATCATGTAGCTGGCTGTGGATGAGACAATTTGCTGATATTTTCTGGTCCATAGTAAAGCCACTTTCAAATATGGTGTCACTGCCTAGCTGTGGGGAGGATGTCACTGCAGCTAGTATCGCTAAACCCCAGATAGAGAGCAGAGACATGTTATCATCCTATGTGACCGTGAAAGGCCGCTGGCCATACCCTCTTCTCACTACTTAAAGAAACTATATTGGCTTATGACACCAATTAGGTGCCTACACCTGGATTTCTGGGACTCTAACGCCAGATTTGAGCCCCAACTCACTGACCAGTGGAAGGGGGTTTTAAAGAGGCTATCAGACCACTATTTCTACATTTCCTCTTAGTCAGGCCCCCATATAGGGATTAGGGGTCAGTCATTGGTCCCTTGTTAATTACTAAATTCATATATTATTTTGCAACTTTTTCATGTATTTGTTGACATATTTATTGCTGCTTTCTATTATCCTGTTCTTTGAATTATTGTGCATTGTTAAAATATATATTCCCTCCCAGCCTTTAGTGTGTCACAGGGTGTGGAAGGTCATTCATCCGGTATCGGGGACACCTTTGAGTGTACATTTAGGCCTCGCTGTCTTCTTACTCCCCTTACCTTGTTTCCCATGTCAGAGAACTCATGGTTTATGAAGGAAGCGGGTCATAAACAGTAAGGGGTGTGGCCTTTACAGGAAGGGGTGTGTCATATTTAAATTAGGGGGCGCACAAGTTTAGTCAGGCCTAGGGCAGCACAAGACCTAAATACACCACTGCTACAGCGGATAGATGCACCATTAGAGTAATGGGAATAAATCAGAAAACTTTGGACACCAAGCTAAGGATTTTGGTATACACATAACAGTTGGGGTATTCAACTGCTACACAATTTTAATGGTTCTTTAAAACTTGCTACAGCGATTGAATAATAAATTCCATTTTTCATCAATTTTGCAAAGCAATCAAAAATATAAAATGATGGTTTCAATCAGCCACTAGGGGATGGGACTGAAATTGCCCTGAGATTGCTCAAATACGATGATAAAAACCTGAACATGTTCAAAGAAAGTTCTGTAGTTCTTTCTGTTTTTGTTTCGATCTTTCAAAAAACGGTGCCCAGTTTTGACTTTACAATCAACTGAAAATTGCGCGTATGGCCATCTTCAGAGTGATCATAGATGTTTGGCAGACAGTCGAAATACCAACCTTATCTTTACTAAATGGTTGATGGGGCTAAGAAAAATGTAAACAGTCCTGGAAATCCATTTGTATTGATTCATTTAACCCCAAGATTTGTTGGCTAGGGTTGTTAGTAGAGATCATAGGTTACTTAAAGACATAGGGGTTGATTTACTAAAATTGGAGAGTGCAAAATCTGGTGGAGCTGTGCATAGTAGCCAATCAGCTTCTAACTCTAGCTAGTTCAATTAGGCTTTGACAAAAATAAGAATAAATAAATAAAACTCAAGGCTGGTTGTTTTCTATGAATCAAAGATTAAACAGGGTAGATGACGCATGGGTAAATGAGACGTTTTTCTTCAAAAGCAACAGCCTGAATTGAAGTCTGGCAGGGACTGCAGTGTAACAGCAGGAATAACAGCAAATTCCAGCACGAACAAAAGGAAGCTTCCGGGAGGTGAAGGAGCCTCTGGATAGCATAAAAACAAACAACAGAAGCACCACTCTGAGTGCAGTATAAGCAGTAACTTTATTGTGACAACCAATGACTTACAGGATAGAAAAGGTGTACGTCCAACCCTCCAGGAATAAAGGGAGGCTGCAACACAGCTAGCATATTCGGGTGCACCACGATCCGCACAGATGTTGGCTCGGAGCAGAAGGCTTACCGGCCGCTGCTACAGAACTGCGTGCGTACACACAACCAAGTTCCAGGTGTGGGCGTGATTTCAACGTACGGGGCATGGACTGGGCGTGGCTAATGCGTTTCAGAGCCGCCCACGGCTCCTTCCTCAAAGCTGATAGGTAAACAACTCTCTCCCAGAATATATACACATTTGTTACTCCGCCTCCATTGTGTTTATATTCTGCCTTCTGCTCCGAGCCGACATCTGTGTGGATCATGGTGCGCCCGGATATGCTGGCTGTGTTGCAGCCTCCCTTGATTCCTGGAGGGTTGGACCTACACTTTTTCTATCCTGTAAGTCATTGATTGTCACATTAAAGTTACTGTTTCTACTGCACTCAGATTGGCGCTTCTGTTGTTTGTTTTTATGGTTGTTTTCTATGCAGAGCTGCACCAGATTTTACACTCTCCAGTTTTAGTAAATCTCCCCCATATGCATGTTTTCTCATGCAGGCATTATCGAATAATGGTCATGTCAGGTGTATGGCTGACTGCTTGGTGCACTGCATATTATTCTCATATCCTAACCACGTCATTACTTGCATGGAGTTTTGTCAGAACTTGAGAAATTCACTTCAGATATATTGTATGAGAGCAATAACAGTATCTTTGCTAATACGTAGCTGGTTGATTAAAGTGAACACATTTTCATCTTTAATATTGAGGCCAGAGAGCATTCACATTGCAAAGTGAACATTCACACTGCAAATTGTACAGTGTTTATTTCTTAGGAAATCAACCCCCATTGATTTAATTCTGTAAAGAGAAATCAAGCAGAAAACTATTTTCAGTATCTAGTGATAAACACATTTATAGTAATAATTACATGATATAATCATACCTGGAGTCATTTTATTTTTTAAATAACAAAAAGAAAAAAAAAGGATGTGAGAAATATAAAGATATTTTCTATGGTATGCTCAGTCTTGAAGCATTTATAGTTAATGATAGAGAATACTTTATGTTAGTAATGCAATTTTTATGCAAAAGAAGTTGCAAAGAAGAACTAAAAATCCCTAGATTTATGAATATTCTAAATTTTCTGGGCTTGCCAAGAAAGGAAAATATAATTTAAAGCAAACATTTCAAGCACTATTGCATTTAAACTGCCATATAATGGACCTTAGCACAGCCCTTGGATTTACTTGTCAGTCCCCTGGATCTCATGACACCTGGTTAGCTGGCAGATGTTTCCACTTACCATCAATGTATAGGGGCACGTCTTCACTAATCAACAATGCGGGCACTATCCTTATGCGTATCACTCTACACAGTGCATATTGCAGACATAGTGCTGACCCCGGTGCTCTACAATACACACTCCTGACTTTACGCTTCACTCTATAAGCTTTACAATACTATACATATCCCATACATACAATACCATAAGCAGCTTCAATGTAAACTGTTCTTACCTTTTAGACATTTCTCAGGAGAAGGTATTATGGCAGACTGCAGAGTTTTTTGAACAATGTCAAAGTTAGGCTTAGTTTGTACTTGTGGTTAAGATGCAAAGGCAGGGAGGGGTACGTTTGTTGTGGCAAAAATTACCCCTGCTGTCGCGTTCAGCTGGCAGAATGCTGCTGAATGCAACCCATTCAACTGAATAGGGTGTCCTGAAACTGCATGCAATGAACAGAGTTGCAGTGTGATGGTGCTGGGTCTAACCACTTCTGGACCGGAAGGTTTTACCCCCTTATAACCAGGCTTTTTTTTTGCGATTCGGCACTGCATTACTTACATACTTACTTACATACTTACATACAAATACAGACCTGCTCAAGGATATAGAAACACGGGACAACTTAGGAAACAGTGACCATAGGTCAATTGGTTTCAGTATTAATTACAGTAATAGGAAGCACAAGGGTAATATAAGGACACTGAATTTCAAAAGAGCCAATTTCCCTAAACTGCGCTCGCTACTAGAAAATATCAAATGGGATAGAACCCTGGGAACAAAGAACACAGAGGAAAAATGGGAGTGCTTCAAGAGCATACTTAACAAGGGGATTGGCCAGTGCATTCCAAAGGGAAATAAATTTAAAAGAGCAAAACTAAACCCTGGGTGGCTAAACTCCAACATAAAAATGTATATTAGTGCTAAAGAAAAGGCCTTCAAAAAATACAAGACTGAGGGGTCATTGGCAGCATTTAAGCATTACAAAGAGTGTAATAAGAAATGTAAAGATTAAATCAGGGCGGCTAAAATAGAACACAAGAAACATATAGCGGAGGAGAGTAAAAAGAACCCCAAGAAGTTCTTTAGGTATATAAACAGTAAGAAAGCGAGGCCAGAACACATTGGCCCCATAAAAGATGACAAAGGAAATATGGCCACTGAGGACAGAGAAAAGGCGGAAGTGTTAAATAATATCTTCTCTTCAGTCTTCACAAAAGAATCGGGGGGCTACACGAACCTTGCTTGTAAGGCCGAACTAAATAATACACCTCAGGAAGTGCCGCCATGGCTAACAGAAAATAGACTTAGAGCTAAGCTAGAGAAACTTAACATAAATAAATCCCCGGGACCGGATGGCTTGCACCCGAGGGTTCTTAATGAGCTCAGCCAGGTGATTGCCAGACCATTATTCTTGATCTTTAAGGATAGTTTACAGACGGGTATGGTGCCAGCTGATTGGAAAAAAGCCAACGTGGTACCAATATTTAAAAAGGGGCCGAGATGTGTCCCGGGTAACTATAGGCCGGTCAGCCTAACATCAGTAGTCTGCAAAATTTTGGAGGGGATGTTAAGGGACCACATACAAGACTTTAGTAATGAAAATGGTATTATAAGTAGTAATCAGCATGGATTCATGAAAAATCGTTCTTGCCAAACCAATCTATTAACCTTCTACGATGAAGTGAGCTGCCACCTAGATAAGGGAAAGCCTGTGGATGTGGTGTATCTGGACTTTGCAAAGGCCTTTGACACCGTTCCCCACAAACGCTTACTGTAAAAACTAAGGAAGGTAGGTATGGACCATAAGGTGAGTACCTGGATAGAGAACTGGCTCCAGGGGAGAGTCCAGAGGGTGGTGATTAATGGGGAGTACTCGGATTGGGCGGGTGTGGAAAGTGGGGTCCCCCAGGGTTCTGTCCTGGGACCAATCCTGTTTAATTTATTCATAAATGATCTAGAGGAGGGGATATCTAGTACAATCTCAGTATTTGCAGATGATACTAAACTAGGCTTGCCAATATCTTCTATGCAGGATGTGGAAACCTTGCAAGCGGACCTGAACAAAATAACGGGGTGGGCAACTACATGGCAGATGAGGTTTAATGTTGAAAAATGTAAAGTAATGCACCTGGGGGCCAGAAACCAGAAAGCAAGCTACTCACTAGGGGGGGAACCTCTGGGTGAGTCTAGGATGGAAAAGGACTTGGGGGTACTGGTAGACAACAGGCTTGGCAGTGGCATGCAATGCCAAGCCTCTGCAAGCAAAGCCAACAGAATACTGGGATGTATAAAAAAGGGGATTCACTCCAGAAATAAAGAGATTATTCTCCCGCTCTACAAGACTCTGGTCCGGCCACATCTGGAGTATGCTGTCCAGTTCTGGGCACCGGTCCTCAGGAAGGATGTGCTGGAACTGGAGAAAGTCCAGAGAAGGGCAACAAAAATGATTAGGGGAATGGAGGACATCAGCTATGAGGATAGGCTACAAGCACTGAACCTATTCTCTCTGGAGAAGAGACGATTGAGGGGGGATATGATATCAATGTACAAATAGTGTACTGGCGACCCTAGCCTAAGGAACAAACTATTCAGAGAAAGGAGATACAATAAGACACGTGGCCACTCACTAAAACTAGAGGAAAGGCGGTTTAACCTTAAAGTGCGTAAGGGGTTCTTCACTGTAAGAGCGGTAAGGATGTGGAATTCTCTTCCACAAGCAGTCGTATCAGCAGGGAGCATTGATAGTTTCAAAAAACTAGTAGATGGGCACCTTAGAGACCACAACATACAGGGGTATACGATGTACGGTTAAAAGCAAACACACACACACACATCATAGGTTGAACTGGATGGACTGATGTCTTTTTTCAACCTCACTAACTATGTAACTATGTAACTTAAACGGACAATTGTGTGCGATGCTGTACCAAAATAAAATTGATGTCCCCTTTTCCCCACAAATAGAGCTTTCTTTTGGTGGTATTCGATCACCTGGGCATTTTTTTTTTTCCGTTATAAACAAAAAAAGGAGCGACAATTCTGAAAAAAAAACAGTATTTTTCACTTTCTGCTATATAACATTCCCCCCCAAAAATAAAATAAATAAAAATCAAATTTTTTCATAATTTTAGGGCCAATTTGTATTCTGCTACATATTTTTGTTTTAAAAAAATCCCAGTAAGTATATTTTGATAGGTTTGCGCAGAAGTTATCGCGTCTACAAACTAGGGGAAATATTTATGTCATTTTTTAAAATGTATTTATTTTTTTACTAGTGATGGCGGCGATCAGGGGGACTGCGACATTGCGGCAGACAGATCGGACCACTAACTGACATTTGTGACACTTTTACAGGGACCAGTGACATTACTACAGTAATCAGTGCTAAAAATATGCACTGTTACTGTAATACTGACACTGGCAAGGAAGGGGTTAACACAGGGGCGATCAAAGGGTTAAGTGCGAGCCTAGGGGGTGTTTTCTAACTGTGGGGGGGGGGTTGGCTTGTAATATCAACACAGAGACCGGTGTTCCTTAATAGCAGGAGCAAAGGGGCTCTGTGCTGATAGCAGAGAGAACAACGGTCTGCTGTGTTCACAACAGCAGACCGCTGTTCTCTTTTCACGAGGAGCTATCGCGGGTGCCCGGCGGCAATCGCGGCCACGGTCCCTGCACCTAGGCTTACACACTGGTGAGTGGGCGCGAAAGCGCACCTCCGGCGGCGCACGAGCCCACATGATCACTCCCGCAAACCGCCGTTCAGGTACGGCGATTCGCGAGAACCTGCCGATCTGCCGCCGTGTAACTGTGGTGGCTGGTCGGCAAGTGGTTAAAGAGTTGAAACATGTGGTAAGAAAGTGATATAACTCCTCCTCACCGCCTGTCAAATGCCCTCAGAAGATCAATCCAAACATGGATTGTTCTTCAGTGGGCAACTCATATATACTGTAAATGAGCCGTTAGTCTGTCCTAATGCCTAGTATACAATGCTAGTTTTTTTTTTCATTCAACCCAGTGGGCTGAACGAAAAAAACTGACAGCTCAGGTCGAAGCCGCTGTACTAACAATCCAATGTTAGTACAGCGATCTCCCCTGTTGTTCTATTGTGTTCTGCCAGGGGGACAGCCCCCCCCCCCCCCGCCAGAACACTCTGGTCAGCGCTCTCATCCATTAGCTGAGAGCGCTGATAGGGAGCCGGTCGGCAGACCTTTTCTGGTCATGCTCCTTAATGCTTCTGTCAGACAGGCTGCAGCACACACAGGCCAGTGCCATCCTAAAAGCATTAAAGGGCCCCGGGCAATGCATTGCACTGGGGCCCTGCCTACACAATCACCCACAAGAATAAAAATGTAAATTATCGATAAGATAATATTTTTTGGTACAGCAGTGCCAGGCGAATGACAGCTTCCAAATTCGGCAGCTGAGTCTGGTGAACACACACACGGATGGAAGTCAGACTCATCTGTCCTGTGTGTGCCTGTTTCCATAGAGGAGGACAGGCATTCCTGCAGTTGTCAGCAGCGCAGGGCCGACAGGCGCTTGCTACCTGCTAAGTTTGGCGGCAGGATGCACACGGAATCGGGACTGATGCTTGGCTGGGGCTGGGTCGCTGGGCAGGTGGGGTCCCCGGGCAACTGCCCAGCATGGCCATTCAGTAAGATGGCCCTGACACAGGCCAAACATCAGCCGGTTTCTTTTGACCTGGCCAATGCCGTCTGACATTCATCTCGAGTGTACGGGGGTTAAGTCTGTTCTCATTAACATACAATGCAAGAGGCCTAGCATCTTAACCTTTAATCCTTTGTTAGGACAGGCAGTGTTCAAATCTGTTTACATTTGATAATGAATATCTGCACAGTATAGTGCGGTTATTTATGGAAAACACAACCGCCGAGCACCCTCATACACAAAGATAAATGAGTAAGATTTTTCCTTGCTGGAGTTTCCAAAATAGAGCATCTGTAAAAGGTAGACTGCAATTCATTTTTAAGTTATGTAAATAGGGACATTGTACAAAGTAGGATGTTATCCCAATATGGCTGCAAAAAAGGAAATACACTTTAACTACTTCTGCCCCAGAAGGTTTCACCCCCTTAATGACCAGGCCTTTTTTTGCAATACGGCACTGTGTTATTTTAACTGATGATTGCGCGGTCATGTGCCACTGTACCCAAATAAAGTTGATGTCCTTTTGTTTTACCACAAATAGAGCTTTCTTTTGGTGGTATTTGATCACCTCCACGTTCTTTTTTTGCGCTATAAACAAAAAAAGAGCGACAGTTTTGAAAAAAAAAAAAGGCAATAGTTTTTACTTCTGCTATAAAACATATCCAAAAACAAAATTAAAAAAAATCTAATTTCTTCATCAATTTAGGCCAATATGTATTCTGCTACATATTTTTGGTAAAAAAAACCCCAATAAGCATATACTGATTGGTTTGCGCAAAAGTAATCGTGTCTACAAACTATGGGACATTTTTATGGCGTTTTTATTTATTTATTTTTTTTACTAGTAATGGCGGAGATCAGTGATTTTCAGTGAGACTGCAAAGTTGTGGTGGACAAATAGAACACCCAGCTGACACTTTTGACACTTTTTTGGGAACCAGTGACATTATTACAGTGATTAGTGCTAAAAATACGCACTGTTACTGTACTAATAACACTGGCAGAGAAGGAGTTAACATCAGGGGCAATCAAAGGGTTAAGTGTTCTCCTAGCTGGTGCTTGTTAACTGTGGGGGGATGGTCTGACTGGATGAAGACAGAGATCGGTGTTCCTGCTTAGCAGAAACACAAGATTTCCATCTTCTTCCCTGTCAGAATGGTGATCTGCCTTGTTTACATAGGCAGATCAGCATTCTGCCTCTCCAGGGAATGATCACGGGTGGCCGGCGGACATTGGGTCCTCCGGACCCATTGATTGACATCCCTGTTAGCCAATCACAGCGCAATCGCGCCATCTAGTGGCTGTTGCACAAATGACGTACAGGTACTTGATTTTGCGCAATAGAGCCGATCTGCCGCAGTAAATGTACATTAGGTGGTCGGCAAGTGGTTAAAGAAAACAACTTGAGAGTGGCAGTTTTACTATATCTAAATGTTATGTTATCTGTGCTATCTTGCTTGGAAGTCCTCAAGATAAAGAAGCGCCTGACTGGTTATAAAGAGTGTCACCATCTATATAACAATAAAATAACAGTTTTTGGGTGGAGAATAGGGATGGGCCGAACACCCCCCTGTTCGGTTCGCAGCAGAACTCCCGAACAAAGGAAATGTTCTAACCTGAACGGCGAACCCCAATAAAGTCTATTGGAGCAGAACAGAAAAAATCAAAAGTGCAGATTTTGAAGGCTTATATGCAAGTTATTGTCCATAAAAGGGGTATGGGGGCCTGGGTACTGCCCTGGGGGACATGTATCAACAAATAAAAAAATAAAAATAATCGTTTTTTCAGGAGCAGTGATTTTAATTATGCTTAAAGTGCAACAATAAAAATAAAAAAAATCCTTTAAATATAGTGCCTGGGGGGTCCCCTAATGTGCCTGTAAAGTGGTGCTTCTGTAGCATGCATAAAACATGCTACAGCAATAATTACATTTCTAAGACTCCTTTCACACTGAGGTGCTTTTCAAGCGCTTTGGTGCTAAAAAAAAGCACATGAAAAGCTCACGAAAACCTATTCCCAATAAAATCAGTGAATGCTTTCACACTGGGGCATTAAAATGAATAGGAAGCTCCTGAAAAGCTCTTCCAAAGCGCCTGAAAACCTACACCGCTGCAATCATTTTTATGACAATTAATGCTTTCACACTGGGGCTGTGCGCTGGCGGGGCGATAAATAACTCCTGAAAACAGCATCTTTGGAGCGGAAAAAAAAGTGCTTCAAAAGCGCCCTTTCCATTTAAATGAATAGGAAGCGCCTCAAAAGCACGCAAAATGCTTCAAAAGCGCCTCAAAATTGTTCTTTTGAGTACCGTTGACTTAAAAAAAGTACACCACTAACGCCTCAAAAGCGTATGAAAATCCCCCAGAACCTGGTCCCCCCTATGTAAATGGGTATCGGTACATCGTACCCCTACCCATTTACCAAAAAAGTGTCAAAAAGTAATAACCACAAGGAAACATTTTTGACAAGTCCTTTATTAAAAAAAAAAAAAAAAAATTAGAAAAATAGTTATCCTCGATATAAATCTATCATCAATCACAATGCCCGCTGGACCTAAAAAAAATAAAAACGCTCTCGCCTTATCAGAAGGGGGCAGTGCGACGGGGTGATGCAGCCAGGTTGCCTATATAAGAAATGCCAAAGCACAGTGCGAGCATACTGCGGGAGGCCTCCCAGGAGGTGAGAGCATTTTTATTTTTTTCTATTTTTCGAGTCTGGCGTGCAACTTGATTGACGATGGATTTACATCAAGGGAATTTATTGTTATTACTTTTGACACTTATTTGGTAATTGTGTAGGGGTACGATGTACCCGATACCCATTCACATAGGGGGGCGGCCAGGTTCTGGAGTCCCCTTGTTAAAGGGGGCTTCTAGATTGCGATAAGCCCCCCACCCGCAGACCCCCCGACAACCACAGCCCATGGTTGTCAGGAAGAAGCTCTTGTCCACATCAACATGGTGCCCCCCTGCCCCAAAGCACCCACCCCCCATGTTGAGGGCATGTGGCCTGGTATGATTCGGGGGGGGGGGGGGCGCTCGCTTGTTCTCTCCCCTTTCCTGACCTGCCCCAGGCTGCATGCTTGAATAGGGTCTGGTATGGATTTTGGGGGTGGACTCCATGCCGTTTTTTTCCTTATTTTTTTACAGGCACTTTTTCTTTTATTCAGCTGTCAGTAGGAAAACCTATTGACAGCTGACGACTCATCGATTGTTAAGGAGGCTTACACTGCACCCTGATTAGGAAAGGTTTTGCCAAATCAGGGCACAGAATGCGCTGTGCAGCACTCATGGTGAACACCCGGCAAACACCCTGCAAATTCAGGTGTTCGGCAAATGGCCGAACAGGCAAATGTTTGGTCCAAACTCATGCTCAGGCTAAACCGTTTGCCCATCCTTAGTGGAGATTAACCTGAAATAACTGTATTTATGAAATATCATAATAATGCCATCACATGCCATTGCAAATTGTATGGGCAGACAATGGCTAAAATACCATGACTACATTGGTACTGTTAACTTCAGTTGTTATCTAATATAATTGTCACTTCTCTTCTTTGAAACAATAGGCTACAGCTGATCATTGATCATTTTCATTGTTTTGAGAAAACAGTATTTCCTGCTGTTCAGACGCCAAACTTTTCCCTGCTCAAACATTCAATTGCACAATGTCAGCAAGAGTAAAGAGACTGTACAGTAATTAACACATCCGCTAGATTGCTTAAGGACAATAAATCATTATGCAATATAATGTGTATCCTGCATGCATTATTTATGTGACTATACTGCCCCACAAGTAAATTTATGGTGATTTAGGCCTGAATATGCATTTAAGTAGCTCCTGGCCTGATTAAATAAAGGTTGCTTTGTAATTTATCTTATTAACATATCTAATATTAAAAATTCCCTTGGCAAATGATTGGCATACAGGATACAGTGATTTTTTTTTTTTTTTTTTACTAAACAAGGCCCTGAATCTATTTTTGAATGGAAAGTGGAGTGCACTTTCAGTCATGCTTGTCAAATTATTATTTTAGTGTTCACTTTTTTTTTTTCTTATAACTTTAACCTATAAAATGCTTGAGCCTTTATATTTTTACTTGTAGAGATGTGTAGATTTACCACTTGCAGAAGCTCTGTATTTAATTCATCTTTATTCAACAGCCTACTTAAAGTGGAACTTATGTGCTAATTTTAAAGACTGCAAGCAGGTTGGCTCTTTATTGCAGAAGAGACATGCATTGGGTTTGATTTACCAAAGCCAACTCCACACACACTGTAGTAGATCTGAGGAAGAGATCTGAAATGAGGGGAAGCTCTGCTGATTTCTATCATACAATTGTGCAAAAATGCATTTTTAAAAATTATTTTTGCATGCCTCCCTCAGATCCTCAGTGACTGCATTTCCAAGTGCATGTGCAGTGCACTTCCAAGTACAATTGCAGTGTACTAGTAGTGCACAGTGGATTTGCCTTTAGTAAATAAGCCCCAATGTCTATTCTGCAAAAAATAAACCTACCTGCTTGCTTCTTTGGAATGTACATTGAGCTGTGTAAGTGAGGATTGTTGGATGGTTAAAAGAAAGGTAAGTATCAGGACTTTAGTATTTGTATTTTGTTTGTATTGGTATGACGCAAAAAAAGTGGAGAAACAAAAAGCCAAATCTGACACATTCCACGCAAAACCCAAAAAATAGACTGGACAAATTTATTGGCATCCTTAATTTAATATTTGGTAGCATACCCCTTGGATAAAAATAACTGAAGTCAATTGCTCCCTGTAACCATCAATGCGTTTCTTACACCTCTCTACTTGAATTTTAAACCACTCTTCTTTTGCCCACTGCTCCAGGTCTCTCAGATTGGAAGGGTTCCTTTTCCCAACTGCTGTTTTGAGATCGCTCCACAGGTCCTGTGTGGGATTTAATTTGGACTTTTTGCTGGTCAGTTAACCGCCTTAGTGGTATCCCCGAGCGTGACTCGGGGTGGATTTTCTATGCTAGGATCGGTATCTCCGAGTCGCGCTCAGGGTAGATGTGCAGAGCACGCAGCGCTGTCTCTTACCTTCTCCTGGCGATCCAGCGATGATCTCCCATTGCTGTGATCGCCAGCCGAGATCCCTGCCGCTCGTCCGTCGGTATGACGACTTCCTAGTTCCGTTGGGAGCGGAACTGGGAGGGAAATTCAAACGTTGCACAAACACATAATATATATATATGTGTATATGTGTACACATGGATATATGTATATATATATATATATATATATATATATATATACCTATATACACACATATATATATATATACACATATATATACATATATATATATATACACACACATATATATATATAATATATAAGGCATGCATTATAATCTAATCAATAATATAATTTTATTATATAATATAATATATATATATATATATATATTATATAATATATATTATAGAATAAAATTATATTATTGATTAGATTATAATTCATGCGTTTGTGTTTCAAATTTATCACATCTGGGATGTCTACTAGAGTCTTGTTTTGGTCAGGTTTAAGTCAGTAGTTACTAAGAATTGTAGGCCTATAATACATAACGCCAAATTTCCATGAAAAAAATTGTACCGCTTTTGGTACATAATTCCTGACATAATCATACCACCAGGGAGGTTAAGTGCTTTGTCTTAAACTATTTCTGGGTGCTTTTTGGCATGTGCTTTGGGTCATTGTCCTGCTGTAAGATCCATGACCTCTGACGAAGACCCAGCTTTGTGACACTGGCCCTACATTGCACCCCCAAGTTCTTTGGTAGTCTTAAGATTTCATAATGGCCATGATTGTATATACAAAAGATAAGTACAAAAAAGAAGAAGCCTGGAGAAAAGTGAATTATTGCAATATGACAACATTTAGATCCAATCTGGGAAAGGTGTAAATCATTTTTTGAGGAGATGCTTGAAGTAAAAAGGAAAATGTGAGAAGGAGGATGAAAATGGTGGAACGATTGGAAAGAGTATTTCTAATGAGAGTGCTAGAAGTGGAGAAACAAATTAGGGAGTAAATTATGAAGTTAAAGCTCGGAAAAAATGCTCTGGGGAAGCATTCCATTATGGTAGTGTGGCAGAGTGCCCATTTACTCACTATGCTCAAATGCAGGCAATGGCCCTTATAGCTCCATTTCCTACAGATCCTTGGGTCCATGGGCACACCCTGGGAGTATTATTCCTCAGGATGCCTCCCTCAGCAGCTACAGTAATCTGTAGCCAGGTGAAATGCCCTCCACTGTCAGAACTGAGGTATATGCAGAAAGGCTGGACCCTAGTAGAAAATAGCTTTTGAGGAAAACCCAACTATCAGCGTACTTCAGTTCCAGTGGGGTAGCCCTTTGTCCTCGGGCTTTAGATCCCTCCAGTTGTTCACCTGTGTTACCAGCGCGACCCTGGACTGGAATTCACTAAGAGACAATGTTTATGAGGATAATCACAAGTAACTGTTTGTGTTCTGAACTGTTACTGATGTAGTGATTCTAAGCTGGACTTGTTGTTGTTATAGAGTCTTATAGAGACTATGTTATATAGACACATGCTACTCTGAGTCACTGAGACATCACTGTACAGTGTCCATTCAGTGCAGCTTTCATTGTTCTGCAGTGTATGCATGTTTTTGTGCCACCCTGAACTTTTTTTGCATTATTGCTTCTAAAGTTGGCCATACATGGAAAGAAAATTGTTCGAATAAATGTTCGATAAGCTTGATTGTTCAACTTTCCAAATGTTAGTGGGCTCATTTCAATTCTTGAAATGCAAAGTTTATTGCCAAAAAAATTAACCATCATGTCGGAATTTTGTTGCATAATTGAATGATTTTCTAAACACCAGTAGTGGAATCAATCATAAACAGTTTGAAAAAATGTATAGCGCATGTGTGTGTGAAATTGTTACCCCGGAAGTACAAGCAACGAAAAGAAAAATAGAGGGAAACAGAAAATATTGCAGTTGTTAACCAGTGTGACCTCCTGGTCTGCTTATTAGAAAAAAAATCAATAGAGTAAAACCTGAATCATGGTGTGCAAACTCAACGACAGCTCAAACGACAGATGCGTCACGCATGGGAAAGATTTATCTCATGTGCTCTTTGTTAGCTCGCAAAATAAATACAGTGTGAGATGGTAAACAAAGGTCAAAAATCTTTACATCACTTGTTTCGACAAAAAAATGTACCATTTATGTTGTTAACGATCAATAATGTCGATAAGTGGGGAAAAAAATTTGATACAGTGACCACACAGGTCTTTATAAAAAATTAAACATTTTTTGAATGATTTTCTATCCATGTATGGCCAGCTTAACTTTACACCTCTTCAGTAAACTGCAAGTTACATTTATTGTCAGTCTGATCATTTGGATAAATGGTGGAAAAAGACTGGAGAAGAATCTGTAAAGGTGTTTGTCCCTAAAGAAAAAGGAAATAAGCAATACATAGATATTACAGGAGGATAAACCTGTTATGAATCGTGTGCAGGATTTTTAGAAAAATATTTGCTAAGAGCCTGAAAACCAATATTGAGAAGGTAGTCTTTGACTATCAGTGTGGATTCAGGATGTACAGAGAGATGTCCCTTATGCAGTGTGAACCTATATATTATTATTATTATTATTATTATTATTATTATTATTAATAATAATAATAATAATAATAGTAATAAACAGGATTTATATAGCGCCAACAGTTTCTGCAGCGCTTTACAACATGGTGGGGGGGGGGGGGGGGAAGACAGTACAGTTACAAAACAATTCAATACATATATTATATCTGTAGATTTAAAACTAACATTCTACATAATTATTTTAGGTAAGAATAATGGGTGAACATTTTACAGTAAATACAGGAATTGAGTATACCAACTAAATTTATAAGATTGTCTGAAACTAGTCTTAAAGACACAGTAGGAAAGTATACAGGCCACCCTAATAGAAAAATATACTTTTAGAAAGGACTAAAACTATTTGTATAGTTCCGTTTAACTTTGTCCTACAGTATGAAACGACAAAGACAACATAAAATTCTAAAGGTACCATAACAAATAGAAAAAGCGCGCAACATATGACAATGATATTGTGGTAATTGGAAAGAATCAGTATCTTCTATGTGAAAAGATGAAAGAAGTAGTAGAAGGTTTAGATAACGTTGGACTGAAGGTGAATTTAGGAAATTACATGGGTTAAGACAAGGAAAAGGAACAAGTGGAAAATGTGAAAGAAATATGTTGTGGAGATAATAGATGTGAAATAATAAAACCATTCTACCTAGGCTCAACAAACAATGAAGACAACTATGTGTCCCAGAAACTAAAAGCAAAAGGAATCACTGGGAAGATAAATCACTATAAAAAAAAAGCAGTTACAAGGTCAAGGATTCTGTCAAAGAAATCTAAAGCTGTTCTCAAACCTGTTGTTATGTATGCAGCAGAGGCCTTCATCCTAAAGGAAATAGGTAGACACGAGCATAACGAGCATAAGTAGAAATTACAGGGTCCAATAAGAAAATTTTAGAGGGGCTCCCTGCTTGCCAAACACAAAGGTAAACAAAAAAAATGCTACCGAGAACATCCTAGGTTCCACAGTCATGCGGCACGGTCCCAGAGCTGTGCCAGAGCATATATTATTTTTCACCATAACAATATATTTTAATGCCTCCTTACACTGGTGCGATGAAAAATGTTTTTTTGAATTAATAATCAGTTATGTTGGTCAATATTAGGAAGATGCCCCCTTGCCTTGGTGAACAATAAAAGGAAGAATGTTCTCTCGCGTTGGTGTTCAGTAGAAATAAAAATACCCAATGAGTAAGCTCCCATGGGTGGAGTGAAACACATTGGGGGCGTGGCCAGGTAGGGGTCTAGGCTGAGGCTGCAACTTGTCTACACACAGCAGGTTTTGTTCTGATGCGCGGCTCCCAAGATCTTCTGCTCTTATCTGCCCTTACAATGGTAGTCAGTAGGAGGAAGAATGCTCCCTTACATTGATGCTCTGTAGGATTAGGCATGCTCCCTTACATTGTTGGTCAGATGAAGGAATAATGCCCTTTACGTTAGTGGTCATGAAATGAAGGTCATCTTCTTATACCTATGGTCAGTAGGGGGAAAAATGACCACTTACACTAGTGGTCACTTGCAGGAATAATGCAGCTTTACATTGGTGTTCAGCAGGAGGGAGAATGCCTTGGTGGTCACCAAGAGGAAGCATGATCCTTACACCGGTGGTCAGTAGGAGGAAGATTGCCCTCTAAATTTGTTAGTAAGAGGAAGAATTCTTCCTCAGCTGGTGATCAGTTTGTCAGGCTTATTTGGGGAGATTAAATAAGAAGAAAATGGAAATGTTATATTTTGTTCTATATAGAAATATGAAGCAATGACATCCATTTTTGTTAGGTTACTGAAAGGTTAAATTTCCTTTAACAAAAAGTGCCTATTCAGGAAATTCTTAAACAGGTTTACCCAAACATGCTGTGTTGACCTAAGGTAATAAATAAATAGTCTGTTGACTTTCCTTTGATATAAGTCTAAGACGCTATACCAAGGTAATCTTATCTGTGTGTGGGACCATAAACCTTAGTCAGTATTTTCTGTGTTTAGATCCATTTAAAAATAAGATTTACAGATACGTTATAATCTTATATGTAACAGAATATTAACAATGAAATATATATATAACTAACATACATAGATATGTAGATAACCGTTATATATTATAATTGTTTCATCCTTGCTAAAAGAAAGTTAAACTGATTTTGATGACTCATCACTGCATGTTTAGAAAGACTTCATGTTAAACCTTTGTAAGCTGTAAAAATTAATCATAAAAAACTTTTCTAACCTTGCCAGACTCTAGAAAGTCTGAGATGGTAAGCTCTTTGTCAATATAAGGTGCAAAGTTTTATTTGTAGGTAAATAATGCTGTAATATTGCTATATGCTGAAGCTCAGAGCAACACAATACTGCCATCTCTGGTGACTGACTGCTACTAGTTGAAGTCTTAGGTTAAAAAGTAATTTCCAATATACCTCTATATATATATATATATATATATATATATATATATATATATATATATATATATATATATATATATATATATATATATATATATATATATATATATATAATATAATGGTGTTACCAGATTTAATCTTTACCTAGATACATGGTGGATATTAAATGAACATGTAATAGATGAGAGTATGGATACATTTTATGTTGTTTTACGATGATTACTCTTAAATATGGAGGAATCATCATTTAATTTTAATATTCTGGTCAACCAAGAGGTGTCACCCAATGACCTCACCAGTTAATGAATAAGATGTCCCAACCAATGGGGATAATGTCACTCCTTCTGGGTTTAACTTATGGTCATTTTAATAGTCCTTTGTTCAATACCATATAAAAAGGGAAACCCAGATGAGAGAGAGACACAGGACATTTGCACAACATACATTACATATACAATACACACGCTACTACAGCCATGCATAGACTCATCTTTACAGACTCCATTTTGCTCCATCATGTATCTGAAACTTTGAGGGACGCCAAACAAAACTCCTCCCTACCTGGCCACCATCTTGGGAAGGCAGCCATCTTAAGGACTCTGGTAATGACCATTCTAAGCTAGCAGCCATTTTAAATATGGTAAATATGCCTTGCTGTTTATTTGATTATAATTCAATATTGTTTATGTACTTCCTTAAATGTTCTACATTTCATATTTAAGGGTAACAAGATTACAATCCCAGCCGTATTAACCATATGTAGATTTTTCTCTAAGAAATGATTTTTGCTTTTTATACATTTTTATTAATATCAGATTTAGCGCATATTGGTGTATTAGTCTCACATTTTGCATGGCCTATTCTCGCTTCATCTGCAGTGAAATGACTGTGCATTGCGCAGACACTTGTGGTCTGATTATATATAACATTCATTTATGGTTTATACTATACCTGGAGAAAAAGTAATCTTGCTTTATTTTTACTTTCATTATTGAGCTACAAATCACATTGCATTAATTGTTTGAAGTTTATATTTTATGTAAAGTTATCTTTTTGTGTTATCTCAAGTCTGATCATTTATCGTGAATACATGTCTCATGAATAAATATTCTTATATATTACATACTGTAGACTGTTTTCACTAAGATTTGTATATGCTTTTAAAAAGAAATTAATCAATAAAAAGAATTCTCTACATATTGATTTGTGGAAATAAGTGGAGATTCTCCTACTATCTTTGCTTATTGACATAAATAGACACTGTTATATTCAGAGCAGTATAAATATTCTGACAAGTTGGAGGAAGAATGTAGAAATCTCACCAACACCACTTTTTGCACTGGTGTTTTTCACACTAAGAAAGAAAGCTTTCCACAGAGCCACAATCAGTATCATAGTGACACAACCAGAAACATATCTGCAGAGCCGCAATCAGTATCACTAAAACACAAATGTTATGGCTGATTTCACTCCAGGATTGCTGTTAATAGCAAACACCTCTGTGACTCAATGCATTACTACGTCGCCGGCTGGAGAAGCGACAAGTGACTGTCTGCATCATTTCAGTAGGTGATGCAGCAGTAAAGGGGAAGTGCAAAGCCAAGTACAGCATATTTGCTTTGAACTGCATAATGATCCTGTTCCTGGCTTGTTGTCACCAGTGTCACTTTGATAAATATGTTGTTATTTTATGAACTGTTGAATACAATCCATAATCAAAAAGGTTAAAAATGATCCATTCAGCCAGCTTCTCAGATGTTTTTTAATTATTATGGTAAGTTGCAAGACATAAACCCATTTCTATTTTAATTTCTAAACTTCTCCCTAATTAGGACACACGCAAAACAATAGAATATGTCATGTTTTAGTAGGGTTAATGGATAGAGCCAAAATGGGTCAGGAGTAAGATTGATCGAACGGTTCAGGTCGACCATCGGTTCGACCCGAACATTGGATGTTCGATATTCGGCCGAATACCGAACTTTTTGCGGCAAAAGTTCGGTATTCGGCCACCAGAACCGCCCAAAATGCACTGGGACAGGAACTGGGCTTTAAAAGCCCATGATTGGCCCAGAAACATCTGCAAAAGCCAATGAGGGGGCAGGAGTCTCCTAGGAATGTGATTGGAGTGACTACGGGGACCAGAGGCCAATCAGGAGTGAATACGCCCCACACTATATAAGATGGCCCCGCCTAACCCCTAGCACAGTTATCCAGATCCTGTTGAAGAGAGTTGAAGCAGTTCTGTCTGACTCCTGCTTGCTACACTACATTTCCTATATATCGAGTGGTTCTAAAGCTCCATATAGCAGAATTGTATTTAGCTTACAGCCAGTGTAGATAGATACAGCGATTGTGCTGGTTCTTAGAGTTACAAAAAAAAAAAAAAAAAAAAACTTAAGGGACAGTGTCAGTCTTCTGCTGTATGGAGCTTTCTATTTAGTGGAAAGGGATATCTAGTGTAGTTAGGGAACTTTGTACTACATTAGTTAGATTTGAAAATTGAGTTTCTGTAGGGAAAGTGTGAGGGTTCTGTTTAGTGAGCACGTGGCACAGTGCTGCTCTATCACAGCAGGTGTACGTGCTTGCTAGGCAGCAAAATACAGTGACAACTTAACGCCTGTTGTTCAAAGCGTTAGGTGCACTGTACAAAAGCCTTTGCAACTGTGCGTGACACGCAACTGCTGTGCTGTATCCAGCGACAACTGTGGGTCGCATAGCAGTGTGCGTTTTTCACCGCACACAGTTGCCAACGCATCAGTGACAACCTAACGCCTGTTGTTCAAAGCGTTAGGTCCACTGTGCAAAAGGCTTTGCTACTGTGCGTGACACATCTGCTGTGCTGTATCCAGCGACAACTGTGGGTCGCATAGCAGTGTGCGTTTTTCACCGCACACAGTTGCCAACGCATCAGTGAGAAATATGCCTGGTAGACCAAGAAAAGGCATACGTGGCCCTGCTGCGGAAAGGGGCACAGCTTCTAGTGTGTCTAGAGGCAGGGGTGGACGTGGTGGTCAGTCCTCAGCCAGGCCACCATTTGGATTGTTCTCCGGCAAGCTATACGTCCACAGTATGTACAGGAGGTGGTGGACTATATGACCAAACCCTCATAATCGGCATCATCTGCAACTACAGTGACCCAGGCAGAGAAAAGTGGTCAGTCTTCTGCAGTTGTCAGAAAAATACAGATGAGTCCATGTCCACCTCACGTCCTCCCTTAGACCCAACTTCAGACATGGCAGAGGAGTCAGCTGAGCTGTTTGACCACAGTGTCGGCCATCTACTCCAGCCTGATGCTCAGTCCTTATGGAGTCTGATGTTGGGTCTGAGTTTGAGGAGGAGGCAGAGCAAACAAGAGGGGAGAGCAGACGGCCCGCTCCATCTAAGGCCGCACCTGTTGTCTCCCGGGCCAGGCCTGATGCTCAGTCTTTGATGGAGTCAGATGTTGGGTCTGAGTTTGAGGAGGAGGCAGAGCAAACAAGAGGGGAGAGCAGACAGCCCGCTCCATCTAAGGCCGCACCTGTTGTCTCCCAGGCCAGGCCTGATGCTCAGTCTTTGATGGAGTCAGATGTTGGGTCTGAGGTTGAGGAGGAGGCAGAGCAAGCAAGAGGGGAGAGCAGACGGCCCGCTCCATCTAAGGCCGCACCTGTTGTCTCCCGGGCCACTATACACACCTCATCTTGCTGGGCCTTTTTTGAGACATCCCATGCAGACAAAACAGTTGCGATCTGCAAGATTTGTAAGAAGGGTATAAAACGTGGCAAAAATGTCAACCACCTGGGTACAAGCTGCCTAAACAGGCATTTGACAACCCACCACTCGGCCCGTTGGCAGGAGCATTTAAAGAACCCACAAAAGGGCCAAAGATCGGTCAGTCGGCCTCCTAGTTCTCCTCGCGCTCCTCCTCATGCTCCATCTGCTTCACCTGCACATCAGTCTGTTCCTGGCCCTGCTATAGTCACTCGTCACCTTTTGGCAGCCTCCACTGGCAGGGATGATGATATAGCAGGCAGTGTCGCATCTACCTCCAGCACATCACCAGCTGTAACATCTAGACGCCAAATTTCGATTCCACACATGCTGGAACGAAAAAAAATGTATACTCCCCGCCACCCACATGCCCAGTGTCTTAACAGTAGTTTGGCTAAACTACTGGCTCTGCAACTATTACCATTTAACCTGGTAGAGTCTGCTCCCTTCCATGACTTCGCAAAATGTGCAGTTCCACAGTGACAGGTGCCAAGTCGGCATTACTTTTCCCGTAAGGCCCTGCCATCCCTATACCAACATGTGGAAGGCAATGTAGTGTCGTCCCTGGCCAAGTCAGTCAGCCGTAAGATACACTTGACGGCTGACACTCGGTCAAGCAAACATGGGCAGGGACGGTACATTTCTGTCACTGCTCACTGGGTGACACTGCTTGCCAGCGGAAGGGATTGTAGCCAGGGCTCGGTGCTGCAGCCAGTGTTGCCCCCACGTCTGCAAACAGCTGGTGGTGTCGCTGATCCGGGTAGATCGATCACTTCTACCCCCTCCTGCTCCTCCTCCTCTACCTCCTCCATGCCCTCCTCTGCAGAATGGTCCTTTGAATATGATGAGGTACCACGTAAACGTTCAAAGGGCTATTCTATGTCTCAGGCCAAAAGGTGTCACGCAGTGCTGCAGCTTGTGTGTCTAGGGGACAGGCAGCACACTGCCCCTCAGATTCTTGGGGCTCTGCAGGCACAGGCCCAGAGGTGGTTGACACCACGCCAGCTGCAGCCAGTGATGGTGGTTACTGATAATGGGTCAAACCTCCTGGCCGCCCTTCGTCAGGGAAAGTTAACCCATATGCCATGCCTGGCGCATGTCCTGAATCTCGTGGTACAGCGGTTTTTGAACTCGTACCCGGGAATGCAGGATGTGCTAAGGATGACAAGAAGGGTGTGCAGTCACTTCAGGCGGTCGTACAGTGCCACTGCACGTTTGGCCGAAGTGCAGCGCGAGTTTCACCTGCCGGTACACCGCCTCATCTGTGACATGCCCACCCGCTGGAACTCCACCTTGGCTATGCTGCAGCGCCTGTACACGCAGCAGAGGGCCCTCAATGAATACCTATGCGAGTACGGCACCAGCACTGGCTCTGCGCGCCTGGGCTTCTTTTCACCACGGCAGTGGCTTTTGATTAAGGATGCATGCGCTGTCCTCTCGCCATTTTAGGAGGCCACAAGGATGGTCAGCCGGGACAGCGCATGCATCAGTGACACCCTACCGGTACTGTTTTTGTTGGAGCACACTCTGCGTGGCATTATGGACAGGGCACTGGAGGCAGAGCAGCAGGAGGAAGAGGAGGACTTCCTTGCCTCTCAAGGCCCCCTTTATCCTGAGAATCCTGACCCCATTATGCCTAGCTCCCAGAGGCCCGAGCAGGATCCAGGGGTGGAAGAGGAGGAGGACGATTCTGCGGGAACTTTTGCAGGGTTTGAGGAGGAGGAGGAGGAAGACATGCGGCAATCTGCAAGGCCTAGTTTGACTCCCTCGGGACACTTTGGAGTAGTACGTGGCTGGGAGGAGGAGGAGCCCGTTGAAGATAATGTCGTTATGAGTGACCCCGAGGAGTCAGCTTCTCAGGCCTTTGCTAATTTGCGACGCATGGGAAACATCATGCTTCAGAGCCTGCGAAAGGACCCCAGAATCAAGGCCATTAAAGAGACTAACCACTATTGGTTGGCCACCCTACTTGACCCCCGGTACAAGTGTAAAGTCTCTGAGCTTTTCCCATCCACCCAGAGAGTCCACAGGATCAAATCCCTTGAGGACAGTCTCAAGAGGAATCTGGTGAACACGTTCCCTGACTCCCGTAGGGTGCAGGGGCGGGGACAACCTACCATGGATTCTACTGGTGGTGGTCACGAGAGGAGCGTTGGAGAAGGCGTGCGGTTGACGGATGCCTTTCGGTCTTTTTTTAGTCCTCACCGCCCAGGCCTCTCAGCTGCCACATCACATCGACAGCGTCTGCATCACATGGTGGATGATTACGTGAGGGCACAAAGTGACACAGAGGGCTTTTCATGTGACGATGCCGATCCACTGGCATACTGGGTCTTAAGATTAGACCACTTTCCAGAACTGGCCCAGTATGCCATGGAGTTGTTGGCCTGCCCTGCTTCCAGTGTCCTATCGGAACGGGCATTCAGCGCAGCAGGAGGATTCGTCACAGACCATCGAACGAGACTCTCCACCGACTCAGTCGACCGTTTGACATTCATTAAGATGAATCAGTCGTGGATATCAAGCTTTGATGTACCTGATGCAGACCTTGTAGACTAGGCTATTGTTGTGATGTGGCAGCTGAGCCTCAGTTTAAGCCTGGACCATGGTGCCACCCTCAAACCCTCCTCTCATTCTCTTTACGTTCACAGAAACTCATTTTGGTTATAACAAAAACTACAATGTTTGCGCACCTGTTCCACAGGTGCACACCTTTACAATTTTTGGGCCTCCTTCAAAACCAGCTCTTTGGGGTTAAGGTGGGGAGGCTATGCTAAAACAAAAACTACAATGTTTGCGCACCTGTTCCACAGGTGCACACCTTTACAATTTTTGGGCCTCCTTCAACACCAGCTCTTTGGGGTTAAGGTGGGGAGGCTATGCTAAAACAAAAACTACAATGTTTGGGCACCTGTTCCACAGGTGCACACCTTTACAATTTTTGGGCCTCCTTCAACACCAGCTCTTTGGGGTTAAGGTGGGGAGGCTATGCTTAAACAAAAACTACAATGTTTGCGCACCTGTTCCACAGGGGCACACCTTTACAATTTTTGGGCCTCCTTCAACACCAGCTCTTTGGGGTTAAGGTGGGGAGGCTATGCTAAACAAAAACTACCATGTTTGCGAATCTGTTCCACAGGTGCACACCTTTACAATTTTTGGGCCTCCTTCAAAGCCAGCTCTTTGGGGTTATGGTGGGGAGGCTCCGCCAACACCAAAACTACCATGTTTGCGCACCTGTTCCACATGTGCACACCTTCATAATTTTTACGCCTTCTTCAACACCAGCTCTTTGGGCTTACAGTGGTATGGCTCCGCCAACACCCAAACAACAATTTTTGCGCACCTGTCACACAGATGCATATCATTGTAATTTTTTTCCTTACAAAGGCAATTATTGCCTTCATTACCAGCACTTTCATAGGGATATGGTGTCAAGGCATCGTCCGCACCACCAAATGCCCAATTTTTAAGCATCCTTTACGTCTATTCAAAGTCAAGAGACAACAGTATTCATCCAAAACATCTCTAATCTTGTTCACTGTGCACTACATTGTGGCCCCTACCCCTAACCCTAACCCTCAATGTATCCGTGCATATATGTCTGTTTCTTGTGAGAATTCAAGTTAAAGTGCACCAAACACCATTTTACATGAAATAAAGTGCAATTACATACATCTTTGGACTTCTTGAAAACATTTGGTAATAATAGCCCCCATTGTGGAAATACACCCGTTAATTATATGCACATTTAAAGAGACAGCACCTTTTTCCAAAAAAAACTCTAATCTTGTTCCCAGTGCACTGCATTATGTCCCCATCTTACACATTGGCTGAGCCGTTGATTAGGAGCAAAAGAAAGGTGCGGTTAAGCAAAAAAGTCATTTTTGAAGGTTTGGTATGCTGTAATTCTGGTTCTGGACATGCTACAGAGCTGAAACTTCACAGGTACACCTTTTAGACCCCCCAGACACTAAATCCAAAGAAATCTCTCTCTTTTTTTTTTTTTTTAATTTTTTCAATAATTGGCTCTCTATCAAAAACGACAATTTTTAAGAACTTTTTTTTGTGTGATTAATAGTACCTGGGGCATGACCCAGAACCCTAGGCACTTTTTAGGGGCATTTATTGGGTTTTAGGGCTTCAAAATGGTGTTTTTTGATTCCAGAAGTTCGGGTCCCATTGATTTCAATGGGGTTCTGAAATCCGAACCGAACTTTCTGGAAGTTCGGGTGTTCTGGTCGAACCGAACTTTTCAAAAGTTCGATCATCCCTAGTCAGGAGAAGGGGTGTAAACAAGATATAAAATCCAGGAAAAATAGAGGCAAAGCAACAGGACGAGGTGGTAATGAAGAAAAAAAAAAAGAATGGGGGGGGGAATAGAAAGAGCCAGAAGGTGGGATATAGAAAAAAGGGAAGAGATGAGGAGGGCTCATGGGTTAAATGAATACTTGAAACCAAGCATATACAGTATCTCACAAAAGTGAGTACACCCCTCACATTTTTGTAAATATTTTGTTATATCTTTTCATGTGACAACACTGAAGAAATGACACTTTGCTACAATGTAAAGTAGTGAGTGTACAGCTTGTATAACAGTGTACATTTGCTGTCCGCTCAAAATAACTCAACACACAGCCAATAATGTCTAAACTGCTGGCAACAAAAGTGAGTACATCCCTTAGTGAAAATGTCCAAATTGGTCCCAAAGTGTCAATATTTTGTGTGGCCACCATTATTTTTCATCACTGCCTTAACCCTCTTGGGCATGGAGTTCACCATAGCTTCACAGGTTGCCACTGGAGTGCTCTTCCCCCTCCTCCATGAAGACATCATCGAACTGGTGGATTTTAGAGACCTTGCACTCCTCCACCTTCCATTTGAGGATGCCCCACAGATGCTCAATAGGGTTTAGGTCTGAAGACATGCTTGGCCAGTCCACCACCTTTACTCTCAGCTTCTTTAGCAAGACAGTGGTCATCTTGGAGATGTGTTTGGGGTCGTTATCATGTAGGAATACTGCCCTGCGGCCCAGTATCCGAAGGGAGGGGATCATGCTCTGCTTCAGTATGTCACAGTACATGTTGGCATTCATGGTTCCCTCAATGAACTGTAGCTCCCCAGTGCCAGCAGCACTCATGCAGCACCAGACCATGACACTCCCACCACCATGCTTGACTGTAGGCAGGACACTTTTTTCTTTGTACTCCTCACCTGGTTGCCGCCACACACCCTTGATACCATCTGAACCAAATAATAATATCTTGGTCCCATCAGACCACAAGACATGGTTCCAGTAATCCATGTCCTTAGTCTGCTTGTCTTCAGTAAACAGTTTGCGGGCTTTCTTGTGCATCATCTTTAGAAGAGTCTTCCTTCTGGGAAGACAGCCATGAAGACCAATTTGATGCAGTGTGCGGTGAATGGTCTGAGCACTGACAGGCTGACCCACCCCCTTCAACCTCTGCAGCAATGCTGGCAGCACTTATATGTCTATTTCCCAAAGACAACCACTGGATATGACACTGAGCATGTACACTCAACCTCTTTGGTCAACCATGGCGAGGCTTGTTTGAAGTGTAACCTGTCCTGTTAAACCGCTGTATGGTCTTGGCCACCGTGCTGCAGCTCAGTTTCAGGGTCTTGGCAATCTTCTTATAGCCTAGGCCATCTTTATGTAGAGCAACAATAATATTTTTCAGATGCTCAGAGAGTTCTTTGCCATGAGGTGCCATGTTGAACTTCCAGTGACCAGTATGAGAGAGTGAGAGCGATAACACCAAATTTAACATACCTGCTCCCCATTCACACCTGAGACCTTGTAACACTAATGAGTCAAATGACAATTGGGCCCAATTTGGACATTTTCCCTTACGGGTGTACTCACTTTTGTTGCCTGCGGTTTAGACATTAATGGCTGTGTGTTGAGTTATTTTGAGGGGACAGCAAATTTACACTGTTATACTAGCTGTACACTCACTACTTTACATTGTAGCAAAGTGTCATTTCTTCAGTGTTGTCACAGGAAAAGATATAACAAAATATTTACAAAAATGTGAGGGGTGCACTCATTTTTGTGAGATACTGTATATGCTTGGTTTCGAGTATTCCTTTAACCCCCCTTGTGCTGGAAGGAGCTGGTGCTTTAAATGGGCTGTAAAACATGAGGACAGTAGAAGTGGGTTCCGATAATACAGTACTGTTATTGACTGCACATTGTTGACAAGATTGGGAGTCCACCCAACTGACTCCTAAATGTTGGTACATGGATGTGAGGTCTTAATGACAGCTCAGTTACAGTTCAAAACAAGACAGCAATGCATATATACGTATTGCTGTTTTAGAGGTGTTAAGTGACTGGCCAAATTGAAAGTAAATTTTTCTATTATCAATAGAAAAGGGATAAAGGCTATTTACTAAGGCCAGGTTCACATATGTGCGTCCACGTTTCCCAGCATGGGGTCTGATGCGTTCCTGTTCACCGGTTTAGGTGCAAATCAGTTCTAAATTTTTGCCTGAATTCGCACCTGAACCTGATAAAAACATACACAGGACACTTTTGGAATGCTGACAGTGGCCGCCCTGAACCTGTGTGAACCGACTCCATTGAGAGCCGGTCACACTCGCATGTCATGCAAATTGGATGCGGGGAAACCTACATTCAATTCACACATATGTGAATTGTGAATAAACTAGAATTCCATTATTATTTTAACCCCCAAGAGCTTCCACAAAAATACAGGAATTCACATCCCAGATACTCACTTGCAATGCTGTGCTCTTTTTCCATGTTTCATTTTAGAAACATAAAATGAAGCTAAAATGTTTTTTTCACCCATCTTGTTAAAGCAGTCAGGGTGCTGATCCCTAGACTCTGTACACAATGAAAACCTCCTACTATTAATCACTGACTTAGGGGTTCAGTTCTGTTGAAACAATGGAAGAACTAATTTTGTTGGTATGTGATTCTTAAATATGCAGGCTTGTTTTCCTTAGAGTCTCAAAACCTGGCATACCAACAGCTTCTGCAAAGCACCATTGTTTTCTCCCCTATCTAACCAAGCTACCGCAGAAATGGCAGTTCGACCACTTGCCAAATTTATAAAGGGGAATTTTTTGTGTCCTACTTTTCACAAAGCCTCATCACCCACTGTTCTCCTTTTCACCTTCTCCTTTGTTGTTTTTCTTTGTCCTTTTTCTACCTCCTTCTTTACCTTCTACTCCTTTTATGCTTTGCTTATACGTAGCTTCAAAAACTGTCAAAATAAATACATCTTTCAACGATGGGTTTAGTATAGCACTTAAAAATGTACATTCTTCCCAAATAAAAGGGGCATTTATTTGATTATCAAGTGGATATAGGAGGAGTCCCCTGTAGTGCATTTGCACATCTTCCCCAGCAAGGAGTGTTATCTCCAAGGGTTAGAAGGGCTGGATTCATCTCTTTTTCATGGATAGTGTAGGACCCACTGATAATGGGGTACTTTGACGCAGTAGTGGGCTTGAGCACGATATGGCCATATGGTGGGACCAAACCCCCATTTTTATTTATGGACTCTCTTCAGATTTGGTAGTAATTTCTTTTGCATTTGCGCGCTATTCTTTTTTAATATATTTGATTATGTTTACAGATGTCGCAGCCTCCTTAGCTAAAGATGCTAAGTAAATTTAACATGGTTTGCTCTGTAGTTAGAGGAGCTGATCTTCTGTTTTGGTCTGTTCTGGCTCCACAGTCTGGGCATTTGCTTAATTTCCACCTGAGAATCAGGCTGGGAAATTCAAATACCCAGACTGGGCTCTTACCTGGCTTCAGTCAATCCCCAGTGAGGTGTGTCCAGTTGGTGGATTGGAGGCAGGTAAATAGCCAGGAGCCCAGAGAAATGGGTTCTTCTTCTGGAGGAAGGGAACCATGTGCTTCAAGGGGCTGCTAAGCCCTGAAGCCTTTCTGACTGGGTGCATGACTACTCCCCAGGGTTGCCGATGTCCACAATATTACAGACAGTTTGTAAACTTTGAGTGATTTGCCAAAGATGGACAAATTTCATTCAGCTGGCTTTGGCACTGTACATGCATACTGCAGAAGTGGCAAAGTTTGTATTTTTTTACAAAGGTCGTCTTTGGTGCGCATGTGTGTTGCAGCGGCAAAGCAGGTCCGCGCATGCACAGTGGGAATTTTCGTGATGTCATAATGCAAGGCGAATCCAGCTGCAAGCCAGCATTTGCATTAGACTCCAATATGCAAGGATGTATGCGCTCAGCATCTTGCTCTGCTGCGCTCGTTTGGCAGGTTGCCCTGTCTGCCTTGGCTGCCCTGCTCAATCCACCTGCCCTACTGCTCTTGGTGCTTGCACTGCCCTCTATGCCCTGGCCTCCTGTCCTGAGACCTGCTCCTGCCAGAATGTCACTGCCGCCACTAGCCAGCCACACAGTGACCACTAGACCAGATCATGAGTGCCCGCACACAGTGCCCACAGCCAAGTATCGATATGTTTTATTATTATTGCAAATTGTGAAATCATCATGTATGCAAATTCAAACTAGTGCTGCTGCTTTAAGTGCAAAACAGAGAATTTAAGGCAAAATTGCAAATGGCCAAGTGATCAGACCACCTGCTGTGCCCAGGGCCTACACTGTCCAGTGCACAGCACCAAAATTGTAAGATCATGTGTGCAAGTGCAAACTAGTGCTATGGGTGCAAAACAATGAATTTCAAGGCAAAATTGCAAATGGTCAAATGACCAGACCACCTGCTGTGCCCAGTGCCCACACTGCCAGTGCCCTGCCCACCACCAAAAATGTAAGATCATGTGTGTAGGTGCAAAGTGCTAGTGCTGTGAGTGCAAAATTGGTACATTTTAGAGTGAAATTGCAAATGGCCAACATAAGTACTATGGGGCAATAATGAATGAATGCAATGGAATGGGGCAGTCTATCGTCAGTAATAGCTATACTATCATGTTTAGTTTTTCGTCTTCTCCATCCTTGTGACGTAGGTTGGTTCTCCTCTCCCTAAACTCATAGTCACACAGCTTTGACCAGACTCAGCCTGTTCCACCACTGCCACCAATGCCTTGCCTACTGCCCTCCGCTCTCCTTCCATTAAGTTCACTGCACCAAACACAAGGTCTGCTATCTGCCTACAAGCGCAAGCACTGCCGCACCTGCTGCAACTCCTCCTGATTCCTGAGACATTATCTTTGGCTTCAAATAATGGTAAGCAAATACACACCTTGCAGTGGTGTTCTTTGTCAAGAAATGATCTGCTCTCTCAAATTTTTGGAAGAAAAAAGAAATGATCTGCTCTAGTGAACCAGGACCTCATGGTGATCTCCTTCTTTCCCTCTTTGTGCCGTTGGTTGGTTCTCCTCTGCCTGGATGCCCAGTTGACCAGCCTCAGCCTGTTCCACCACTGCCACTAACAGTGCCGGGACAAGGTCAACGGGTGCCCAGGGCGAAGATGGCAAACTGCACCCCCCCCCCCCATGTAAAGAAAGAGTCCGTGTCATTTTGAAACAAGTAAATACTTAAAACAAAACAAATTAAATTAGGTTTAACGCAATAGAAACAGAGTTCACTCACACATTTTAATCATATGTATTTTTATTAGAGGCGCTTAAAGTGCTTTGAAAAAAGAATGCAGCAAATGTGGGAGGGGGGGGGGGCTTATTAACCACTTGAGCGCTGGACGATTTTACCCCCTTCCTGACCAGTCCATTTTTTGCTAATTAGAACTGCGTTACTTTATCTGGTGTTTGAGCGGTCATGCAGCACTGTACCCAAACAAAATTTATATCCTTTTTTTCCCACAAATAAAGCTTTCTTTTAGTGGTATTTGCACACCACTGTTTTTTTTTTTTAGCTTTTATTGTATGAACAAAAAAAAAAGTTTTACTTTCTGCTATAAAACATCCAATAAGAAAAAATGTATTCTGTTGTCTTTGGTAAAAAAAAAAAAGTGTATATCAATTGGTTTGTGTGAACACTATAGTGCCTACAAATATATGGGATATATACAGGATAGTTTTTTTTTATACTATTAATGGCAGAGATTAGCAACCTATAGAGGGACTGTGATAGTGACACTAACACTTTGTGGGAAGTGACTAACTGCCGCTGACATCACCAGTGACACTAATACAGTAATCAGTGATAACATTATTCATATAATATATATTATATATGTCACTGTACTAATGACACTGGCTGGGAAGGGGTTAACATCTAGGGGCAATCAAGGGATTGTGTGCCCAACAATGTGTAATGTGTGCTGCTTTTTTCTACTGATAAATTTGCTAATGCAGCTGTAGAGCTACAGATGACGCTGTGATTGACAGCGAAACGCGTCTAGCGATTGGCCGAGCGCATTGCCACGTCACTTCCGGCCGGTGGAACGCACGCTGCGGGAGCAGCGAACCACCGTGCCGAGCTCCTCTACATGCGTGTGATGTTTTATGTTTGTGAGTATACCCCTGTTTTACCTAATAAAAAATTGCTTAAACGATCTTCACCATGAATAGTTTTATCTTTTCATGAGGTAACTCGGGACTCACTACTTCCAAGGATCAATACTGGCAATACTACTGTTGAAGCTATACATAGAATCTAATCAGCTATCACGTACCTGGTGCTAGAGGCCAATGGAGAGAGAGGGCTTCCCTTGCGGCTAAGTTCCAGACCCCCCTGAGGATGAGAACAGGAGAGGTCAGGCCCAAAGTAGCACGGGTCGCCTGCTGGATTGTGTGCAGGAGGATCCAGAGTACAGCTGGAGTGCTGGAGTGGAATCAGCAGACAGGTGGCGCCCGTGAGGTGTTTGCAGGACTTGGGTAATGCTGAGACTGGAACGTGGTCGGGTGGATAGCCAAGATCAGGAGCCAGGTGGATATCAGAGCAAGCGTGGTCAGGTGGATAGCCGAGATCAGGAGCCAGGTGGATATCAGAGCAAGCGTGGTCAGGTGGATAGCCGAGGTCAAACACAGGAAGCAATCAGGAGACAGGTCAAGGACAAGCCGGGTTGGTAACAGGAGACAGGAACTGTAATATCACAGGGATAACACACTGGAGGAGCTGAAGATCAACCAGCAACTAAAATCACTGGCAGGTTTCCTTAAATAGGCCCAGGTAAATTGCTGGTAGTGCTGCTGGGTCCTAAATTCCTTCTCCTGCCAAAGTGCTGATAGCGCTGCTGGGTCCTAGAGCCCTTCTCCTGGTGTTTGTGCCCTGACATCAGCTCTTCATGCCTGCATATAACCACATAGTGGTAAGTAGATAACCACGGGGGGTGACCCCATATCGAGCACGGATTCAGTACCAAAGCACTTTATTCCATTGAAGGATCTATTTATGGACATTATATATTTTGATAATCACATATTTTATGGATTTATGATTTATTGAAGCTAATATATTTATTTATTTATTTATGTACGTGAATTTGCACAGTATATTTTAAGCAGCGCTGCAATCTTCAATTCACATCCTTAAAGAGCACTAGCACTTTCTCTTGCAGCAAGCAGCTTGCACATTTATTTATTTCATTTAAATAGTTTTTTATACAATATTAGAGCACTTTAAAACACCACAAGTGCAAGGACTTATAGTTTCACATTTTTAAAAGTGCCTGTAACTGCCACCTGTTCTATCAGATTACCGCTACCCATCAGACTGTGTAATGAAAGTGACATTCCGACCAAAAAATACTTACTGCGCATGCGCTTTGTGTTCCAACATGTGTTCCATGCGCTATGTGTTCCAACATGTGTTACATGCGCTATGTGTTCCAACATGTGTTCCATGCCGCTATGTGTTCTAACATGTGTTCCATGCCGCTATGTGTTCCAACATGTGTTCCACGCCGCTATGTGTTCCAACATGTGTTCCACGCCGCTATGTGTTCCAACATGTGTTCCATGCCGCTATGTGTTCCAACATGTGTTCCATGCCGCTATGTGTTCCAACGTGTGTTCCACGCCGCTATGTGTTCCAACATGAGTTCCACGCCGCTATGTGTTCCAACATGAGTTCCACGACGCTATGTGTTCCAACATGTGTTCCAACATGTGTTCCACACCGCTATGTGTTCCAACATGTGTTCCACACCGCTATGTGTTCCAACGTGTGTTCCACACCGCTATGTGTTCCAACGTGTGTTCCATGCCGCGTTCCAAACACTTCATTATCTGATGGGTAGCGGTAATCTGATAGAACACCCAAGCAGACATCTTACTACACCCAGCTACGTCTTGAATTTCAGAGTCATTTTAACAATAAAGTGAGCGTATATCAATAAATATATTATATTGATATCTGTGATGCTGTTTGGAAGTTTAATTTTGAAAGCATAAAAGGTTTAGCGCTGAGTAGTGCTGGGTGTACCAACATGGAATCTGCCACCTTCCTACTACTGGCATCTGGCTTCTTTTAAAATGTAACATCAAAACAGCCTCACAGATATCAATATACTGTATTTTTTTATATTCACGCTCTTTATTGCTAAAATGACTCTGAAATTCAAGACGTAGCTGGGTGTAGTAAGATGTCCGCATGGGTGTTCTATCAGATTACCGCTACCCGCCATGGAATGCATGTTGGAACGCATGTTGGAACGCATAGTGCATGCGCAGTAAGTGTTTTATGTCAGAACGTCACTTCCATTACACAATCTGATGGGTAGCGGTAATCTGACAGAGCGCCACCCCCATTGCAGTATACAGTGGGTACGGAAAGTATTCAGACCCCCTTAAATTTTTCACTCTTTGTTATATTGCAGCCATTTGCTAAAATCATTTAAGTTCATTCTTCTTCCTCATGAATGTACACATAGCACCCCATACTGACAGAAAAACACAGAATTGTTGACATTGTTGCAGGTTTATTAAAAAAGAAAAACTGAAATATCACATGGTCCTAAGTATTCAGACCCTTTGCTGTGACACTCATATATTTAACTCAGGTGCTTTCCATTTCTTCTGATCATCCTTGAGATGGTTCTACACCTTCATTTGAGTCCAGCTGTGTTTGATTATACTGATTGGACTTGATTAGGAAAGCCACACACCTGTCTATATAAGACCTTCCAGATCACAATGCATGTCAGAGCAAATGAGAATCATGAGGTCAAAGGAACTGCCTGAAGAGCTCAGAGACAGAATTGTGGCAAGGCACAGATCTGGCCAAGGTTACAAAAAGATTTCTGCTGCACTTAAGGTTCCTAAGAGCACAGTGGCCTCCATAATCCTCAAATGGAAGACGTTTGGGACGACCAGAACCCTTCCTAGAGCTGGCCGTCCGGCCAAACTGAGCTATCGGGGGAGAAGAGCCTTGGTGAGAGAGGTAAAGAAGAACCCAAAGATCACTGTGGCTGAGCTCCAGAGATGCAGTCAGGAGATGGGAGAAAGTTGTAGAAAGTCAACCATCACTGCAGCCCTCCACCAGTCGGGGCTTTATGGCAGAGTGGCCCGATGGAAGCCTCTCCTCAGTGTAAGACACATGAAAGCCCGCATGGAGTTTGCTAGAAAACACCTGAAGGACTCCAAGATGGTGAGAAATGAGATTCTCTGGTCTGATGAGACCAAAATAGAACTTTTTGGCCTTAATTCTAAGCGGTATGTGTGGAGAAAACCAGGCACTGCTCATCACCTGTCCAATACAGTCCCAACAGTGAAGCATGGTGGTGGCAGCATCATGCTGTGGGGGTGTTTTTCAGCTGCAGGGACAGGACGACTGGTTGCAATCGAGGGAAAGATGAATGCGGCCAAGTACAGGGATATCCTGGACAAAAACCTTCTCCAGAGTGCTCTGGACCTCAGACTGGGCCGAAGGTTTACCTTCCAACAAGACAATGACCCTAAGCACACAGCTAAAATAACGAAGGAGTGGCTTCACAACAACTCCGTGACTGTTCTTGAATGGCCCAGCCAGAGCCCTGACTTAAACCCAATTGAGCATCTCTGGAGAGATCTAAAAATGGCTGTCCACCAACGTTTACCATCCAACCTGACAGAACTGGAGAGGATCTGCAAGGAGGAATGGCAGAGGATCCCCAAATCCAGGTGTGAAAGACTTGTTGCATCTTTCCCAAAAAGACTCCTGGCTGTATTAGATCAAAAGGGGGCTTCTACTAAATACTGAGCAAAGGGTCTGAATACTTAGGACCATGTGATATTTCAGTTTTTCTTTTTTAATAAATCTGCAACAATGTCAACAATTCTGTGTTTTTCTGTCAGTATGGGGTGCTATGTGTACATTCATGAGGAAGAAGAATGAACTTAAATGATTTTAGCAAATGGCTGCAATATAACAAAGAGTGAAAAATTTAAGGGGGTCTGAATACTTTCCGTACCCACTGTATGTACTGCGGCGAGTTGGAAAGTAGTTAATTACCAATGGTATTTGTAATATGCAGCATGAGGGGTTAATGTATTACCACTGGTCAATGATGCATAAGTAATAAATTAACCCACTCAATGCTGCATATTACAAATACCATTGGTAATTAACCTCCCCCCCCTCCCCAATCCAAACAAACAGTTAACAAATGATTCTGCACATGGCAATCTGCTTACTTGCTGTGTGACACACACACATGCTTCCTCTTCCTCTTCTTCTCACTCGAAGGTCCCAGCTCCGACAGGCAGCAGCATGCCTTGCTCCTCCCCCCATCTCGCCTCCGGCCGGCCTCTCAGTGGCATCACGCCAGGCGGAGACTAGGAAGTGCCTGTCAGGCGGAGATACTCTGCTGATCTCTGCCTGACAGGGAAGTGAAGGGCTGGTCCGTCCTATGCTTGTGCCAGGTGCAGGAGCGCACTCGGCACAGCATCGGATCTTTGAAGCAGTAGCACGGCCTGTGTTGTGCCGAAATAGGTTTCCCCAAGGAAACCAGTTTCCCCTTGCTTTCGGCTGTGATCGGAACTCTGCCCTGCTCCGCCCATTGTCTCTCTGTGGAATCTATTTACAAAACACTACAGCACTTTATTCACCCTGATCCCGCCCCCGTGCGCCCCCCCGATGCAGCCATTTAGTTTGTGTAGTCAGACAGATTGTAGCAGCACACTGCCGACACTTTACCTGCGGCTGCACCCCCCTTCCTCCTGTAATTTGTTCCGCCCAGGGCACCCATCGCCTCCGCCCCCCCCCCCCTTGTACCGGCTCTGGCCACTAATGCCTTGCCTGCTGCCCTCAGCTCTCCTTCCATCAAGTAAACTGGTCTGCACCAAACACAAAGTCCACTGTCTGCCTACACTATAAGCACAAGTATCACCTGTTTGCATGCTGGAACTCCTGTCCTGAACCTTTTCCTTTGACTTACTACAGCAATATTATACAGTAAGAAAATAGACAATATGTTGCAGTGTGCTTTTTCAAGAAATCATCTGCTATAGTCTCATGTTTGGTTTTCTCATTCTCCCACTTTGTGCTGTTAGGTTCTCCTGGACTGACAATCATGCCACTGCTATTGACCAGCCACTGGCACTGCCTCAGTCTGGATCCATTTTATTGGAGCACTGTCTTTTGGCAAGTATGTCATTTTTGGAAGCCAGCGTTTTGTGAATGTCGACTTTGTTTATATATTGGGGAAGGAAACCCAGGTGGGGAGGGGACTTGGAGTCTGGGGACTGAGGTTTACAGCAATCTGGTTAATTTTGTTTTTTGTTTCTTCCCTAGAAAGGTCTACAGTGTCTTGAGAAACCAGCTGTATGTCTCTACAGATATCAACACCAGTTCCCCACCACCAGATTAGAGCTATCTTTCACACAATACACCACACACATTTTGTCTTTTCCGCCTACTGTATAACGCAAGTGGGCAACACAGACAAACAACATGATTTTTCGTCTTTCTTTTTTTTGCTTATACACACATACATTAACATTACCATTTGATTTATGGAATTATTGGTTACGGTTACGGCCAGTCCAGGTCTAAGTGTTTTTCTACGTATCTTTTGCAGCAGTTCTCAGTGGAACAGGTGTTAAAGGAAAACCTACACATGGGGGACACCTGTTCTGCTGAACACTGCTGCAAGGTGGTTTAAAATGTGTTATTTTAACAATGCATTACTGTCTCCTTGGTAACTGCAGTGTCAGATGTTTATTGATGTCCCTGTGCCCCAGTTGGGGAGATTCACCATCTATTTGCTCTGTTTATCACCCAATCCAGAACAAAAATTAAGGGGACCTCTATTTTATTAATCCTGGTGGCTCCCTGGGAGTTCCCTTCACTTTCTGTGGTGCTGATTAATTGGCTATGGAACTGAAATTGAAGGGAAATCTCTCCAGTTCGACGCAGGTGTCAAAAATGCTGGGTTATATTAACCTGACCTTCATGTAAATGGAGAAATATGTTTTTTTACTTTTGTTATACCTTATACATGTGTGAAAATGTGTATGGTGCGCTAAATCCAAATGAACATATAGTGATATTCCAATAAAATTAATCTGGTGCAAAAAATCATAAAGTCCAACATAAAAGTCTTTCAATCTGTGATAATATGATGCAAACTCAAGGTGTGGAAAGATCAAATGATATCAAATTGATAGTAGTGAAATCCCTCCACCTGGTGGATTTCCTCCTTACCCTACGGACGAGAGGTAAGTGCAATAAATCAAAACCAAGGAACACTCTTCATGTGACAACACCAACCAACCGTGCTCTTCACCACTGGAGCAAAAACAACAATAGCTTCTTACCAGAAATGTTTATTAAGTAGGCTCTGGAATCACCTTTGTGAAGGTATTCTGCTCCCTTCCCCTTCAGACCGGGCGTAGCAGGCTTTCACACCTTGAGTTTGCATCATATTATCACAGATTGAAAGACTTTTATGTTGGACTGTTGGACTTTATGATTTTTTGCACCAGATTCATTTTATTATTATTATTATTATTATTATACAGGATTTATATAGCGCCAACAGTTTGCGCAGCGCTTAACAAAATGAGGGCAGACATTACAGTTACACTACAATTTGGAACAAAAGGAATCAGAGGGCCCTGCTCGTTAGAGCTTACAATCTAAAAGGGAGGGTCAATTGATACAAAAGGCAATAGCTGTGGGGGATGAGCTGATGGAGCAAGTGAAACGGTGTTATTAGTTTGTAGCCGGGTAGGCTTCTTTAAAGAGAAGGGTTTTCAGGGATCATCTAAAGATGGATAGATTAGGGGACAGTCAGACAGATTGGGGTAGAGAGTTCCAAAGAATGGGAGAAGCTCTGGAGAAATCCTGGAGGCGAGCATGGGAAGAGGTGACAATGGAGCTAGAGAGCAGGAGGTCTTGGGAGGACCGAAGAGAGCGGCTTGGTTGATATTTTGAGATCAGGTTAGTGATGTAGCTGGGGGCAGAGTTGTGGATGGCTTTGTAAACTATTGTTAGCACTTTGAATTTTATTCGTTGGGTGAGTGGAAGCCAATGAAGGGATTGGGAGAGAGGGTTGGAGGACATTTTATTGGAATATCACGATATGTTCATTTGGATTTAGCGCACCATACACATTTTCACACATATTTTACTCAATTTTCTGGTAGCAGCTTTTTCACAGATCAGCACACCCTTTTTCATTTTACATTTATACCTTATACATATTGCTAATAGCACTAGATACATCTCTGTATCCTAAATATTAATATTCCCACTGTTTTGCACTGACAACGGCCATTTTATGTACTTTTTATGCAGAAAATGTGGCTCTGTCTTTAAATTTCATGTTTTATGTCAGTAAAAAATTGATGTCGTCAGTAAATTTTTCACGTCCTGTTAGTAAATTTTACTTCAGGAGATTTGCAACACTGATACTCCCCAAAGTTAAAAACTGCTCCAGTGTGCCTAGTGTGCGATTCTATTTTGTGGTCTTCGGCAGGAAGAACCCAGACTGCTTGTTAGGAAGATAGTTCAGCTAATACTAATTCTCATACAGCTAATGCTAATCCTTCTGCAGATAATACTAATCCTTGTGCAGCTAATGCTAATTCTTCTTCAGCTACTTCTCATTCCCATACAACTAATGCTCATTCACGTGTACTAGCACACAGACGAGCTCAGGCTAATGTCCAGCATGCACTAACATGTTGTCACGTACCTGATCCGAAGCCGAGTGTAGAGAGGGCTCCCCTTGCGGCTAGGTGCAGAGCACCCCTGGAAGTGGGACAGGGAGTGCTGTGCCCGAAGTAGCACGGGTTGCCAGCTGGAATGGCCACATGGTAACAGGAACAAGCTGGGTGTGAAGTCCAAGGCAGATCTGGAACACTTGGCAAGCCGGGCAGACACGAGGCGGGGACAGGAACAAGCCAGGTCATACACTGGAAGACTGGTAAAGCGAAGTCGGGAGCCAAGCCGGGTCATACACTGGAGAAGGCAGAAGAGAGTCCGGGAACACGCCAAGAGGTCAGGAGCCAGGGATTCAAGAGAATCAAGGTCAAGGCAATCCGGGTCCGCAACAGGAAGTCAAGATCAGCAAGCGAAACAATGGCACAGGGAACACAGGAGGCTGACGATCATCCAGCAGCTAGTGACTGTAGCTGCTGGCTTTAAATAGGCCGTTTGCCGCCAAGAGCCATTACGCATGGCGCACGCTGTCACGTACACGCATGCGCACTGGCGCATGCACTTTCCTAACTGTGTTTGCCCGGAATTGGGCGCGCATTCGCATTTGCGCTAATGCGCGATTCCGCTGATTGGCCACAATGTTGGCAGTTCTCTGACACGTGTAGGCGTATCTCCGTGCACCAACGCACACTAGCGCGCACGTATTTGCGCATTGGCACTAAAAAGGCCTATTTAGAGGCGACCCTGATGGATGCTAGCTGCTGGATGTTCTTCAGCTTCCCCTAATCCGTGTTCCTGGGTTCTTACTTGTGCTGACTGATCTTCAGTTGCTGACCTGGCTTACTCATAACCTCCTCTGTGGATCTTGACCTCGTCTTGACTCTGACAATTCTCTGCCTGATCTCCTGGTTCTGACTTCAGCTTGCTACTGTACCTTGCTCTGCCTGCTTTCCTGATACTGACCCGGCCTGCCTCCTGTCCATCCTGTTGTCTTACGATATATGACCCCGGCTCACCTTGACTACGTCCCTGACTGTGGCGGTCCTCTGCTATCAAGCTACCAGCACCCATGCTTGGCAGTCACCTGCTATCAAGCTATCAGCACCCATGCTTTTTTGAGCCTTGTACCACTGTCAGCACCTCCAGGGGTGCTCGGACCAGAGCTGCAAGGGAAGCCCATTTGTCAACTCGGCCTCCAACCAAGGTACGTGACACTGCTCCACTCTGCTTCCCTTAACTGCACAAACCTATCTTGTGGTCATTAGCTGCAAGAAACTTAGGCTGTTTCATTCTACTTTCATGTCCTACTAATGCTCTAACATTCTTCTGGTCTACAGCTGGGAGTGAGAGAAGTTTTGCTTTCACCTAGAGAAGTGTCATCTGCAACATTTTGCTCAAGCTTTTTGGAGTATCCCATACCCCAGGTACAAATTTCTGCAATAAATTGCAAAACAGCATCCCCCAGACTGATTTCTGAGCCAGAGGTAATGAACTGTTACTGTGTGTCTGGCGGCTTCTACATTAACTTGGGAGAAGAACCTGTGGAACCAAAGGCTCTTTTGAGGGTGAGTGCTAGTCATACAAACATACAATATTGCAGTGCTGACTGAGTAGCCAAGATTTTTTCTGCGAGCCTGCAAAAAAATATATCAAACCTCTAAACATTTTTATCATGTATAATTTGTGCATCACCTAATACATTTTATCATGTATTGTGCATTTTATATACAATACAGTATATGTCATTATCCATAAGACTATAGTATTTGGTACTACCTTCTATTTTCAGCAAATATACAATGTACATGTATACAGTATATATATATATTTCAGGATCAAAATAAATATATACTTATTTGCTGTAGGCAAGGTTACTTTTCCAATAAATTTATAGAATAGTGTATTACGTCCCTGAGGATTCTGTCATACAGATTTCCTGTAAGATATACTGTACATTTTATCCCTCAAGCTCTTTTTATCCTGAATACAATACTCCTAAACCTTGTTAGCTAAATAACTATAATGCAAATCTTCTTACTGAAACTGGAATTTTTCCTGGTCTAGTTTTAGACAGGGATCAGGGTTAGTTCATGTAAAATAGGCAGAAATAATGCAGAACAACAGGTGTTCAGTGGCGTCTCCAGCTTTCATTTCTAGGGGGGGGGCACATGGGGGGACAGGGATAAAAGTAGGGGGGCCAACTATAATATGCGATTTTACACACACACACACACACACACACATATATATTTTAGAATGTGTGTGAATGCACTCCAGAGGTCTTGTTACATATTCACCTTTGTTTTATTTGTGCAATATACAACAACACCAAAAACAACTACAGATCCCTGGATTGATCATCGACATAACTAAATTAGAACCGCATTATCACACACCTTAAGTGCCGGTTCACACTTCCGCGTGTGCGGCGATCGCATGTAATATCGGAGCGCACTGCTCCTTCATTACATGCGATCGGATGTGCAGTGCGAATTCAGCCATACACTTTGTATGGCTGAATTTGCACTGCACCCGCACAAAAGTCGCACATGAGGCATTTTTTCAGCCGCATCAGGATCGGATCGCACAGTGGTTCACACTTGTGCGATCCGATCCTGTGCGAACTGTCAGATCGCACTGCGATATGTGATCAAACTGGGGGTGTCGTTAACATTTCATTGACACCCCCACGTATCGCATATGGCAGTGTGAACTACCAGGGGTGCATTTGCGATGCGGGAACAGGCTGCGAATTCGCAGCCTTCCCGCATCGCATAAGTGTGACCCGGCACTTATAAATGTGCATTATCAAAACGTCACCATAAAAAAATAATCGTATACACACGAGGTCCACGACCATTGATAAATAAGAATAATTACCACAAAACACTATGGTAAAATACTCTAAATATAATAGGACAAATTGTGTGTGTGTGTGTGTGTGAGTTACATTCACACACACATCACATACACACGGATACTCATGCCAATGAGCAGCAGTTGCATTACCTTGGTATAACTTGCCAATGAGCAAGAGCAATAAATGCATACACTTTATATATCCTAACAATGGGCATCAAAACGCATAAACATGAAATATTCCTTAAAACGGTCAAATGCATAAACATTTTATTATTCATGACTGATGGCCATTGCCAGGAATATTTCATATTTATGCATTTAATGCCCACTGTCAGGAATATTTCATGTTTATGCATTCGATGCCCACTGTCAAGAAATAATGGGCATCAAATGTATAAACGTGAAATATTCCTAAACAATGGGCATCAAACGCATAAACATTTAATATTCCTGAAAATGGGCATCAAAAATGCATAAACATGAACTATTACTAACAATGGGCATCAAACATGTAAACATGAAATATTCCGCACAATGGGCATCAAACATGTAAACATGAAATATTCCGCACAATGGGCATCAGACGCATAAACATGAAATTTTCCTAATAGTAGGTATCAAGCGCATAAATATTAAATATTTCCAACAATGGGCATTAAACACGTAAACATTTAATATTGCTGAAAATGAACATTAAACGCATAAAAGTTAAATATTCATGACAATGGGCTGGGCATGAAATGCAGAAAAATGAAATATTCCTGACTGATGCCCATTGTCAGTAATATTTCATGTTTTTGCGTTTGATGCCCACTGTCAAGAAACAATTGGCATCAAATGCATAATTATGAAATATTCCTGACAGAATTTTACAGCTGGACATATCAAACTTAATGACATGTATTATAGATGTTCGCCATGTTCAGCTGTAAAATTCTGTCAGGTGGGTCAGCCCACATTGTCCTTTGCAGGGTGAGGGTGGGTGATATGACACACCCTGACAGAATTTTACAGCTGAACATGGCAAACATCTATAATACATGTCATTAAGATTGATATGTCCAGCTGTAAAATCATATGAGATTGTCATTTGTAAACGAGCACTCTGCAATGGACTCACTGCTCAACTCACCTGCCGGCGCCAGACGCCAGTGCCACCGTGACCTCTGCAATGGAACCTCTGGGCTTGCTGCTGCTCGTCATGTCCTGTGCTCTGGCTCAGTGGCTGTCTCCTCCTCTTCACCTTCAGTGGTGCTCTGTCTGCTGGGATGGTGCGGTGCCTCTGTCTGCTGGTGCGATGCCTCTGTCTGCTAGGCTGGTGGCAGGGCCTCTGTCTGCTGGTGCAATGCCTCTGTCGGCTGGGCTGGTGGCGGTGCCTCTGTCTGCTGGTGCGATGCCTCTGTCGGCTGGGCTGGTGGCGGTGCCTCTGTCGGCTGGGCTGGTGGCGGTGCCTGGCAGCCTCAGTGTGGGCTCTGGCGGGGCCTGGCAGGAGCCCAGCCTGGGACTGCCATTCATCCTCTTACTACGGGTTTGTTACAATGTGTGGCACATAGACATTCCTCCCGCTATATTGCCAATATGAGCTCTGTTACTGGCCAGCACTCACAGTGGTCAGCTATTGATTCATACCTCTAGCCTGAGTGGAACCCACACCTTTACAGTTGGGAACTGCAACAAAACTTAGCTTGCACAGAGCTATGGACACTCCTTATGTGACAGCGCTGGTGCTGGGTGATTGGCCTAGTCCAGACTCTATTGTACTGGGTATTGTTTATTCTACCAGCAGCTGTAAGGAGCATTGGAGGAGCATGTTGAGTATGTGCTGTGCAGAGAAAAAAAGGGGAAAGAGGAAATTAAACCAAACCTATTTCTTCTTTAAGTTGGTCAAACACAACTCAAATGTCCCTGCTGACACGCCCAAGCTTGACAACCCTAAATTCAAAAATTGAAGGAGGGGAGCTAAAAGAAAGTCAGCCAAGGAGTGACCGCAGCCAATCTGCTGCAGTCACTGTTTGGATATTCTGACAGCCACCCGTGACTCCGCTTTAAGAGCATATTTATGCCTTTTTTACATTTTTTAAGAGGCAGCTAATCGGCTTCAGTGTACAAATGAATTACTTTGCTTGTACACTGAAGAGAGAAGCTGATTAGCTGCTCAGGTCAGAGGCCCCTCCCCTCTCCACTGAACACAAGGAAGTGACCTGCTAGCCGCAGCTGATTAGCTCCCTGTGTCCGAGGCTCCTCCCCTCTCCACTCTACACACGGAAGTGACCTGCTAAGCCTGAGAGAGATCCCAAACTACAGCTATCAGTGACCTGGCCGCCCGGCGGTGGCCAGAGAGCGGGATAGAATTAAAAGCATCCAATCCTTTTATTTGGGGGGGCACATGGTGGGACACACTGTAATTTGGTGGGGCCATGGCCCCCTCTGGCCCCACCCTAGTGACGCCACTGCAGGTGTTCTGTTTCAAATGCCACTTTATGCATTGACATACCCCTTAGACCCAGTCTGTCCAGACAGTATGGTCACCCGCTGACTTGACACCATCCACAAGAAAGTTAACTCTTCAATAAGACACAGACATTGAATCCAACACGATTTTACTTCAGCTATTTGCAGTATGGAGGATGTTTTTCCAATCTTTTGAAGTGTAAGAAGACAATGGACTTTACTGAGCCCCGTCTCTGCAAATAACATTGAATGAAAGAATATGGAAGAAGTGGGGAGAGCAAGGACTAAACTAACTAACACTAAACCGGAGGGGAGGACAGAGGGGAAAATTAAAATCACATAGTAAACAAGCTGCAGTGGCCCAAAACTGCCACTAGATGTCAGCATACTACAAAAAAATGATAATGTCATTCATTTCATAAACAATAAATGACAGTGAGGCAGAACAGCAGGTGCAATGAGGTGCCAGATCATAGCTTTAATGTTGCAGTTATGGTCTCTAGAGTTAGGGATGAATTAAAGTGTTACTGAACCCACAACAGTAAAATCAGCTTGTATATGCAGTAAAGCATGCTTGTTATACTCACTGTGGAACCTAAGGGGTTAATCCTCCACATTTGTAAAAAGACTGTTTGATCCTGTCTTCTCTGATTATCTCCTTCTTCCACAGTCCCCAAACCATCTCTTGATATTACAGGGCCTTGGAGTCACTCTGCACATGGTCAGTTTGGTGTGTATTGCTAAGAGGTTTTTTTTTTCTTGGGAGGGTGCATGTGATCAGCACAGGGCCAATCAGCACTGCCCGGACAGATGGTCAGGGGTCCTGCAGCCTCATAGGACAGTCACAGTGGAATGAAAACTCCTTCTAGAACCAGTGCTCGGCTGGACACTGATAGAAGTCAAAAGACTGCTGATGAGAAGAGGTATTTAGCAATTTAATTTTACTAAAATAATTGCGTTTCCATGTTCTGTGTACTGTGGGAGACCAGATATAGTGAATGCAGGCTCCTGGGTTTAGTAACACTTTAATCATTATGAATGAGTGAATCTGACCTGCACTGATCATTGCATTTTGCTACAAAAGGCTTCCCAATTTACTCTCAGCTTACTGAGTGCTCAGTGGGCCCAGCCATACAGCAGGTCCTTGCTGAAAGAAACAATGGACTCCTTGTTGCTTAACAGAGAAGGTTTCCGTGCTCAGAACTACAGGGCAAAGATCTGTGTTGGGAAGATGCATTCTGCATGAGCCATAAGTGTCACTCTGAGTAAGTGTGCTTTTTTTCCTGCACCTGCTACCTGGGCTTAGCACATAACTTTTGGTATTTAAAAAAATATGTGACCACCCATGATTCAGAGATCTATAAAATTCCCAACATTTAACCCTATTCCTCCCCCTACCATTAACACTTAACTAACTTCTAGACATAACACTTAACATTTCTTTCAATACTAAACCTAATCCCCAACCTTAAACCTAACTCCTAAATTCAACCCCCAAATCCTAAGACTTATGATTAAGTCTAATCATAACTTAACCCTTAACCTCACCTCTACTGATACATTAACCCCCCTAATGTTTGCACTTACCTTATCAGCAACAAAAGTTTCAACACCAAGTCCATCCATCCCTCTCAAGTTATACCTGCACCAAAATGTATAACCCAAGGATACAAGGTATTCAAAATATTGTAAATGGCTGTCCTTGCACCTACTGATCGAATAACTGTGACTAATGGCTTGCCATCAAAAATACTTTGCCAGTATGTAATTATAGCTGCTTTCCAGAGGTACAGTACATCTAAGAAATTACTCTTTGTTTAGGATTGCATTATGCACTAACGTGTTTTCCATATATTAATATGGACATTTTAACATACTAGTTCAAGATTACTAAGTTCCCAGATGACAACTGGGGACAACATGAGAAAAGGCCAAAATGTTTTACCTGCAAACTTGTTTGATTTACTTGGGTAAATTAAAAAAATAAGGGTGTGTTAAAACTGAAATTATTACAGTGGTGATCGAAAGTTTAGGTACCCCAGATAAAAATTTGTATCAATGTGCATACAGAAGCCAAGGAAAGATGGAAAAATCTCCAAAAGGCATCAAATTACAGATTAGACATTCTTATAATATGTCAACAAAAGTTAGATTTTATTTCCATCATTTACACTTTCAAAATAACAGAAAACAAATAAATGGCGTCTGCAAAAGTTTGGGCACCCTGCAAAATTTATAGCATGCACTGCCCCCTTTGCAAGGCTGAGACCTGCCAGTGTCATGGATTGTTCTCAATCATCATCTGGGAAGACCAGGTGATGTCAATCTCAAAGGTTTTAAATGCCCAGACTCATCTGACCTTGCCCCAACAATCAGCACCATGGGATCTTCTAAGCAGTTGTCTAGAAAACTGAAACTGAAAATAGTTGACGCTCACAAAGCTGGAGAAGGCTATAAGAAGATAGCAAAGTGTTTTCAGATGTCAATATCCTCTGTTTGGAATGTAATTAAGAAATGGCAGTCATCAGGAACACTGGAAGTAAAAGCAAGATCTGGAAGACCAAGAAAAATATCAGACAGAACAGCTCGCAGGATTGTGAGAAAAACAATTCAAAACCCACGTTTGACTGCAGGATTCCTCCAGAAAGATCTGGCAGACACTGAAGTTGTGGTACACTATTCCACTATAAAGGGATACTTGTACAAATATGGTCTTCATGGAAGAGTCATCAGAAGAAAACCTCTTCTATGTCCTCACCACAAACATCAGTGTTTGAACTATGCAAATGAACATATAGATAAGCTTGATGCATTTTGGAAACAAGTCCTGTGGACCGATGAGGTTAAAATTGAACTTTTTGGCCGGAATGAGCAAAGGTACTTTTGGAGAAGAAGGGGCACAGAATTTAATGAAAAGAACCTCTGTCCAACTGTTAAGCATGGGGGTGGATCAATCATGCATTGGGGTTGTATTGCAGCCAGTGGCACAGGGAACATCTCACGAGTAGAAGGAAAAATGGATTCAATAAAATTTCAGCAAATTTTGGATGGTACCTTGATGCCATCTGTGAAAAAGCTGAAGTTAAAGAGAGGATGGCTTCTACAAATGGATAATGATCCTAAACACACCTCGAAATCCACGGGGGATTACATCAAGAGGCGTAAACTGAAGGTTTTGCCATGGCCTTTACAATCTCCTGACCTCAACATAATTGAAAATCTATGGATAGACCTTAAAAGAGAAGTGGGTTACAGACAGCCCAGAAATCTCAAAGAACTGGAAGACTTTTGTAAGGAAGAATGGGCAAAGATACCTCAAACAAGAATTGAAAGACTCTTGGCTGGCTACAAAAAGTGTTTACAAGCTGTGATACTTGCCAAAGGGGGCAGTACAAGATATTAACTCTGCAGGGTGCCCAAACTTTTGCAGACACCATTTTTGTGTTTTCTGTTATTTTGAAAGTGTAAATGATTGAAATAAAATCGAAATTTTGTTGACATATTATAAGAATGTCTAATCTGTAATTTGATGCCTTTTGGAGATTTTTCCATCTTTCCTTGGCTTTTTTATGCACATTAATACACATTTTTACCTGGGGTGCCCAAACTTTCGATCACCACTGTAATTAAATGCCAGGATACTGAAAAAAGGAAAACGCTGCTCCAGGTGTATAGTGTGTGGTAATTGCCAGGAGATATGATATTCAATAGAGTGCTGGCCCCGGCCCGCCTCCGTGGGAACACTTGTAGAAAAAGAAATAGCCGCACATCCAGGGATTCCAATAAGTTTCACACATACATCTTGTGCTTAATTAAATGCCAGTTCACCCAAGCATGATATTTTAGTTGTAAGAGGAACATGCAGAACAACGAGTCAACTTGTAAGGGATACTGAATGCAGGTATCTAGCGCCAGCGAGCATGACCAGGTCAGTGGACTACACTTCTGGAAACAGGAATCACAGTATGATTAAAATGAAGTTTATTAATGCACACAACACCTGTCAAACACCAACAGACCAGAAACACATCAAAAGTGAGTAATAAATGTGACCGTGAAGACAAACCCAAACCAACAACCTAACTATATATATATATTTAAATATATTGCGCTACCCCAGAGACCGCTGGGTTTTTTCAACTTTCTCGGAGACAGGAATCAGTCCACGGGCTTGTTTTTGTTGTTTTATTGGGGGAAAACAACTTGGATGGGGAATAAGGATTATGAGATGCTCAACTTGCCTTGATAGGACAATATGAGGACAACTTTCTGTACTCTGTACTCTGAAAAATAGGAAATCCTGGACTGTATTCCCTCTGGAACACTATCAGTCTCTCTGGAATTGGCAGTAAGAATTCCCATTGTAGGAGCTCAATGTCCCCTCTCTCGAAAATACCAACCCACCTAGCTGCCTTATAAACTGTCCCAGGACAAGGGATTGGTTTTAGCTGTGGCACTGTCCTTTGAAAGCTTGCAGGATATTGCATGTGGCAGCTTTCTCCCTTTTAGACCCTGGGGGTTTAGAAGTACTCATACTGTCCCTGGAATCCTGCTGGAGAAAGGAGAGCAGCACCATATAATGTAGCAAAATAACTTCTTTATTCCAAATATTAGAAAGCAACTCACAGGAGGAAGAAGTGACAGCGCTTTGTATAACTAGTATTCATCTGCTTTGGACCTGGAGCCTGTGCCGCTGTGAGTGTGAGACCGATGGTGCCGATGGCTCCCAGGGCTTCCAGCGAATTCAGGTGCACTCAGATACGGAGGTGACGTCACTACTAGGTCCAAGGTTAGCCAACGGGGCACATGTTCAGAGCATGCATGCTCCTTCTTCGTGTATTAACGGGAGCCATCTTTGTCCAGGTTTATGTAGATAGTGGTGGAGGTGGAGATTGTAGTTACACCCCCAGCTCCATGGCAACCAAACCAAAACAATATGACTCAACTCCGTGGTACAACCTACATACAGTACATAGCGCTTGTGAACACAACATTCAAAGGCAACTTAACAATAATAAAATCGATAAAAATAAATATGAATAAAATGGATAGCATAAAGGCCACATTTACTATTGTAGACATCGGTAAAAGATAGGACCATAAGGGTCCTGCCTAAATAAATATAATAAAACATACATTTGTAGTACCTGAAAGAGCAAGAGGGGGATATAAATCATTCCATATCTATGTATTAGCTACTGTATATGCTATACATTACTGTATGTATAAAATCTTTATATAGGACCGTTACTAAAATGTTATTTCTCATATAAGCAATATTTTTGCATGATTACAGATCATGTGCATTGTCAAAAATAACATTGGGTTAAGAGTTAAAAATGTATTTGCAAGCCTGACTGCAGACTGGACATAGGGGACAATGGCTGATTAGTGTATATTTTATATACTCATGGTGGCATCCGGAAGACTAGAATCCTGGGGGATCTTCAATATGCAGGGCAGACTACATAGAAAGATGACTGATAATAGTATGATCATACTATGATCATTAAATATAATAAGAGTAAAAATGTCCACTATGTCCATGGTTGCGTAACCTATTAGCTGGGATGTTTGTGCTTTAAGAGAGAACTGATCTCTAGGCCCTCGTTCAACCCACCAGGGGCCAGGGTGTTCAAGGTATAGATGTAGTACGTTTCTCGTGCACAGAGGCATTCAGCTGTGGGTAAGTCATTGGGTATGGCTTCAATAACCCATACTCTCAGTCCCTGGGAGGACTTGTCATGAAATTCAGAAGGTGTCTGGGGACACTGTGTTTGTCTAAACCAACATCCACAAGATGCCGGTGTTTTCTTCAAATCTCTTTCTGAGGGTACAGATAGTGTGACCACTGTATAGTTGGCCGCATGGACTTGGCAGACAATAGATCACAAGCTCATATGAGCAAGTGAAAAAGTATGGACATCTATGTTTACCCTTAGATGTGAACTGTTTTTGTCCATGAGTGACGTGTTTACATGTCAGGCATAAGGCCCCTTTCACACATACAGTCCATTCAGTTCATCAGTTCAGTCACGTCAAAATCAGTTTTTAATCCATTTTTTCATCCGTTTTTACATCCGTTTTTTCATCCGTTTTTTTCATCCGTTTTTTTACATCCACTACCAATGCAAAAACGGATGAAAAATTGACCGTTTGTCTGTTTACATCCGTTTTTTGTCCGATCCGTTTTTTTTGACGGATAAAAAATAGGGCATTCATCCGTTACAAAAAACGGACATTGATGGAAGCGGATGAAAACGGATGTTAACGGATGATCACCCGTTGTCATCCGTTTTTACGTAGAGATGCATTGATATCCGTTTTTCATCAAATGAAAATGGACAAACGGACCGTATTTTTTAAAGGGGTTAATGGTTAATGGCATTGAAACATGCCTGTGATGTTGAAAAAGGTGAGAAGAACACTGGTAACTGGGGATAGGGGTTTGATTCTGCTGGGTGCTATCTGGGATGTTCCTGTCCCATCTATAGTACACTTTTGATTGGTCTCTACGAGTGGATTTAAGGTGGGGGTCTTCGCGTAATATGTACGACCTATCCATGCTATCCATCTGATTTAAATTCATGGTTACTGATTTTATTATTGTTAAGTTGCCTTTGAATGTTGTGTTCACAAGCGCTATGTATGCAGTTTGTACCACGGAGTCGAGTCATATTGTTTTGGTTTGGTTGCCATGGTGCTGGGGGGCGTACCTACGGTCTCCGCCTCCACCACTATCTACATAAACCTGGGAAAAGATGGTTCCCGATAATGCCTGAAGAAGGAGCATGCATGCTCTAAATTCACGCCCCGCCTGCTAACCTTGGATCCGGTAGTGATGTCATCTCCTCATTTGAGTGCACCTGATTCCACTGGAAACGCTGGGAACCACCAGCACCACTGGCACCATCAGTCTCACACTCACAGTGGCACAGACTCCAGGTCCAAAGCGGATGAATACTGGTTATACAAAGCGCTGTCACTTCTTCTTCCTGTGAGTTGCTTCTTAATATCTGGAATAAAGGAGTTATTTTGCTTCACTTATATGGTGCTGCTCTCCTCTTTCCATTCATTCCCCCAGAGAAAACACCATGGTCTTTAGGAATACCAGAAAGCACTATCTCAGAACAAATTTTAATCAATGGCTGTACTTCACTAAATGATAACCCAGCCTGGTCTACTAAGAAGTACACTACCCAAATATACTCCAGCAGCTTTTTACAAGTGCAATCCTGCAAAATCTGGCAGCAGATCTTTACCCTTTATTACCAATTTCCCCAGACATATAGCCTCTCCTAAATGCATCTTAACATAAAAGGACAGCAAATACTACAAGCAGATACCTCCCAGTTTCCAATTGTAGCTGATCTTGTCATTAGAGGGCTTTGGTGTTATGTAAGGGATGCTGAATGTAGGGATCCAGGGCAAGCAGGGATGACCAGATCAGTGGGTTACACTTCAGGAAATAGGAATCAGACTGAGTATGATTAAAATGAAGTTTATTAATGCTCACAACACCAACATTCCATAAACGCTGAAAAATAAAAACGTGTGCGGGGGTCGGTGCATCCATAACATGCTACACGTTATGAAAAGTGAACTTATCCTTTAAGTTGGATTTTACTATTCTGAAAAAAAAAAAAATGCATTTTTAGACTGCACTGTGGGAATGTTTAATACATTTTCATTGAACATGAATATTTAGGATATGCCTTTGTGAATCAGCCAGATATGAATTACTGTATTCATTAGGAGAAAATATAGATATAAATAAAAATAGTGGGTTACATTCAATATTATTTACTTCTGTTCATAAGAACATGCAAATCATATAACCTTAATTGAAAGGGAACAATCTTTAGTTAGTGAGTTTTTGGATTTAAATATATATTATAGTATCAATATATATTTTGTAACTTAAATATTTTATAGTATATTTTGGAAAATCATACAGCTAGCCTATTTACCACTTAATCAATTCCACATGGTTATCTGAATACATAACTTTAATTGCCATTATTGCTTATTTAAAAATGCAGTTCACATGAGCAGTTCTGTAGCTGCATTCCATATGAAAATGACACAGTGAGCTATGATACCGTCACAGTCCACACAGAATTACAAAGAAATGACTAAATGATTTCAACTCAAGTCTTTTGCTGTCATTATCATAATTTTTTGCAGTGATCCTGATTTTACATATTGTTCTCATTATCCTATACAAACACACTTTGAAGTAAAGATTCATATTTCTTCATCGATATCTATACAATCAAAACCATATTTACTGTTACCCGTTACTTATAATGATGTTGCGTTAAAACTCGATGAGTTCAAAGTCAATAAATTGCAGACAGTACTCTGCATCTTCCTTATACTAAATAGGATGTTGGTCAAATGATGTCTGTGTAATCACGCACCACAGATCTGCACTACGGTTCTACTATATAATGCTTTCAAAATACAGCCAGATTAAAAGATTAATGGACTTTGTGTGCCAGCTGTCATTAGATCCCAAACCATCTGCAAGAAAATAACGAATCCATCCCTTTTCCTTTATATTTAAGCTGTACATTTTTAAAAATACTTTTCGAGGACATTAGAGGAAACTCCTCTGTCATTAAAAAAAATATATATATCATATGTCAATAACACACATCATTCTGCAGTTTCTTATTACTTAAATTATATCTTTCTATTTCAGTCTGAAGAGATTTTATTTTCTAAAAGCTAGAGTGCATGAACTCCTAAGCTGCGTGAAGCACACCTTTTCCCAACAATTACCATACTTTAAAACAAGCCATCGCTGACCTCTCTAGCTGGTTTTAATGTGAAGTTATTTATTCTCAAACTGGGGAAGACATTCTTTAGAATTTCCTCGCATGACAAATGTTAGGGCAGGTGACAGAATAATGTACCTGTCTGGGACATTGTTGGTTCTGCAGCTGAAAGCATCTGGCTATTACACAGGCACTTATCATGTGACTTCTGCAGGTAGCTCCTCCCACTCAGCACACAAGAAGCAGGAAGTACACTGAATGCAGGTAAAAGTTTTTTACCAAATAGAAACAGGAACATGTTTGCATTGCAATTTTCTAACATCCTTGTAGTGTGTATAATTGACATGGAAATTATAGTTTTCTTGCCAACAAATGCATACCTCCCAACATCTGAGAAGAGAAATAGGGACTTCTTCTAGCACAGCCATTCTCAACTAGGCTTCCTCCAGAGGCTGTTAGTGGTTCCCATGGTTTGTGGTAAAGCACTGGGATTATAGGAACACAAATATTACCTGACCTTGCCGGTAAGGTAGCCTGGTACACATGGGCCAAATTTTGGAAGACAATTGTGGGTTCAAAAAATACCAGCTGACATTTGGCCCGTGTTTCTGTCAGACAAGCATGCTGGAAAACCAGAAGCCGACCGACTCCCAATCAGTGCTCTCAGTCAAATGGCGGAGAACGCTGATTGGAGTGTTCTGGTGGGGGGGGGGGGGGGGCAATCCCCCTGTCAGAACACAACTGCTCAGTTGTGGAGATCACTGTACTTACTTCGCATAGTGAGTATAGTGACTGGAGCTGACAATTATTTTTTTTCAACCCCCTGAGTTGATCAGAAAAAGCAAGCAGTGTGTACCAGGCTTTATGGCTGGAATACATGATAAGAAAATCGGCTGAAAATTTCCGTTCAGCGATCGATCGGCCGATATTCTACTCGTTAATGCCCAGCCATCAATGAGCGATATCGATATTGTGAATGGAAAATACCGTTTGAAAAACACGAAAAATTCTGTCGTCTCGTTTGCGAAAGAACGATATTCTATACGTTGGTGTTGAGGTCGTTCAGTTAAAATCTGTATAACCTCATCACGCATGCCCGAAAATATTTTCCCGACGAACACTGTTTCGATGGTCGGCGGGCAACGGTCAGGCGATATTCGGACCGTGTATGTTGGCAACGTTTTCGACCGACAAATACTTTTTCAAAAGTTGGTGGTCGAATGATCGGGCGATATTCTAATCGTGTATTCACACCATTAGGCATCGACCAGTCCCCCCCCCCCCCAAAGGTAAGTGGTTCTTATTTATTTGTTCTTTGCAGCCAAACTAGTCATTGTTAGACTATGGAACTCATTCACGTCTCCTAGTCTGGTTGATCCTATCAAAACCTTAAATCATCAGTGCGAAATGGAAAAACTTCACTTCTCCACAAAGCTATCCTCAACCAACATCAACTCTGTTTCGACTGTGTGGCTGAACAAAGCTAACTGTACAATGGCAGTGGAATGAATACTATTAAAAACTGTTCACAGAAGTTCTTTGGTCCCTTCTGCTGTTAACACAATCCCTTTGTGTCAGCGTCACCCTATCTTTCCTCTCTTGTTTCTTCCTCTTCATGGAGAAATTTGTTTTTTGTTTGTTGTAACAACAACAAACAATACAACAGTCGTACCGCTTTAACAGATTAATATATTTAACACACATTCTTTGATAACTCTCATAAGCAACATTCAATTGCTTGATAGCGCTCTCTAGTTGCAATGGCTCATGAGATTGTTAGGAGAGGGCAGACATGCATTTAACAGTATTATACCATAAGTAATTGATATTAGACAGCAGTTCTTCCTTGTCAGCTTTAAGATTTTCGTGCACTTTCCAGGTTGGTTTTGTTAAGCGTTTTTCTCTTTTGTTTGGTTCAGGGTTTAATTCCTGATCTGGAAGGAGTTCTGATTCTGGTTGTCTATTAGTTTCCCAAGATTGTATATTGCTTTGAAACATTGTGGCTAACAAGGAAAGGGTTAAGACCCTGTTCACACCTGAGCGTTTTTCAGCCCATAAAACGCTCATCTGTGAAAATCCAAAACACCCAACAATCAAAATCCCATTTATTTAAATGGCCCCTGTTCACATCTGAGCGTTTTGTCCCCTGAAGCAAAATGCCTGTAGCTCAAAAAAGTACAGGAGCTTCTTTTTGGGCTGATCAAGAGCTGTTCTGGTCCCATAGGAATTCATTAAAATGCCGTTATCTGCATTTCACGGGTGTTTCACAGGCATTTTTCAAACACACAGGTGGTCCCTATCCCTTTTAACACACCCATTTTTTTATATCAATGAAAACGCCTGCAAAAAACGCCCCAAAAAACGCTCATAAAAAGCCCAACAAACGCCAGAGAAACGCCCAAAAAATGCTCGAAAAAACGCCTACAAAAATGCCCAAAAAATGCCTGAAAACGATATGCTCAGGTGTGAATGCAGCCTAATAGTAAAGTTCTTCCAGCAGCAGAGAAATGTATCAATTTCTATGCCTGAGCTTGGGTTTCCTAAGCAGCAGTTGCAGAAAAGTTTATTTTGACTTTCTTATAAGATTTCACGGAAGAAAAGGCATGTGCTAATGTATACAGAGGCAGTGTATAGTCTGTTTGTATGGCACAGTTGTACGAATATTCCCAGCAGTAATTTTATCCTGACACTGATGGGTGCTATGCTGAGATTTGGCACATACATGCTTGTGTAGTAATGGCTGGACTGTCTGTTAGCTGCTATTTCCAGTGTTCATATAACATCTCACTGTGTTTCGAGGGCTAGCAAGGATCCTTTAAAAGACATTTAACTGATCTTTCTAATGATCTTTTGACTGTTCTGCCTCACCAGTCTAAGCATGGAAAGTGTGATCTTTGTAAGTTATAGTTGTGATGAGATAGCAATAACCCTCAATCTTAGCTGAATTAACAGTCAGTGACTCGATCCAGACAATACCTTGAAGATCTTGTGAAGTTTAATCCATATACTGTGATGATCTTACAACAATGAACATCTGATAGGTCAAAAGATCATAATGTGATCTACTCCATGAGACATGAGGTTGAGATGCATTACTGGGAAAAAGGAACAAAGGGGTGGAACTATCTATACAGGATAAACTGAGCTTAGGGGAGGGGAGAAACCAGGGGCAGGAGAATACATATAACATTTAAAGGCATAACATGTGAAAAATGACAGAGAGAGACAACTGAGGAGGAAAGAGAAATGAAGGGATTTTGTTTTTAAAAAAGGGATAGTGTGGGCTTGTGGGGTAGTGTGGCCTTGGCACATGTTAGAGGATTAAAGGGTGGGCTTTCACACAGCCTTTGCCTTCAGTAAAGGTGGCTGTCAGCATCTCTACATGAAGACTCATTTCCCCTCAACTTATATGAATCACTTAATTATCTAGTATTTATGTAATTTTGTAGACTTCATGGGAATTGTTTTAGATTCAAGTTGTCCCTTAATTGTGGGTACCTATACAAGTAGGGTTCATTCAGGGTTGGCCCAAGATATTGTGCTGCCTGGGTCCAAGAATGAAATGCTGCCCCCCCACCTCAACCCCCCAAAAAATCACACCCACCAAAAGGCCCCCACATTCATTATTTTATATCATGATAATTCAAACAGAAAAAAAATGACCAGAAAGTCAGATTTACATGCAACACCACATTGTTACCATTCCCCCATCTTGACGCCCTAGGCCATTCATGGATGCAGTGTGTGTCAGCACAGTGAGCCCCCCCAACCCTCCAGACCAGTGTGTAGTAAACACGTTGCAGCCATGGATAGGGCTGTATAGGGGCAGCCTAGGGCAGTATAGGGCAGGCTAGGGCAGGATAGGGGCAGGCTAGGGCAGTATAGGGGCAGGCTAGGGTAGTATATAGACAGGCTAGGGTAGTATATGGACAGGCTAGGGTAGTAGAATAGCATATAGACAGGCTAGGGTAGTATATGGACAGGCTAGGGCAGTATATAGACAGGCTAGGGTAGTATATAGACAGGCTAGGGTAGTATATAGACCGGGTAGGGTAGTATATGGAAAGGCTAGGGTAGTATATGGACAGGCTAGGGTAGTATATGGACAGGCTAGGGTAGTATATGGAAAGGCTAGGGTAGTACATAGACAGGCTAGGGCAGTAAAGGGCAGGCTAGGGTAGTATATAGATAAGCTAGGGTTGTATATAGACAGGCTAGGGCAGTATAGGGGTAAGCAAGAATAGTATAGGGGTGGGCAAGGGTAGTATAGAGGCGGGCTAGGGTAGTATAGGAGCAGGACAGGGTAGTATAATGGCAAGCTAAGGCTGTATAGTGATTTTTGAGCATGACAGGCTATGTCACATTTGGCCATCCAGGAGATCAGCAGTTACTACTAAAAAAAATGATGGACACATTGTGTCCTGTCACACAGAACTGACCTATATTACCTCTCTGCTGCTCTCTCCCAGTTCCCCCACAGTCTTCAGTGGCTAGCCTCACACATGCACCAGAGCAGAAGAAG